>NW_026901568.1:0-600000 GCF_033783945.1 Neopsephotus bourkii
CTTCTCAGCTGAAATAAGCCATGTGTCTTCACAGAGCTAATGTCATTGCACTGGAATGTGGGCTTTTTTGAGGAAAGAACTACTAGTATGTTTGAACAGGGAAACCAAAATAATTTTATTATGCAAAACAAACAAACTGCAATAGACTGAGGAGAGGAAGTTCAAGGTTTGTATCTGAAAATCTCAAAATCAAATATGCTTGTATTTATGTATTTATAGTATTATGTATTTATAACTCGTATCTATTTTCTTTATCCTCTGTGCTTTATGGATATTTTCGGAGTGGGTTTCTTACACTGTTTGCAAAAATTCTCCCTTTTTTTTAGCCCTCAGTTTCTTTCTTGATAGTTTCAAAAATCACTGCATCTCTTACTGGATTTGAACTAAACAATATGACCCACTTAGCTTTTGTTAGTGTTTGCATGCAAAGCTGGAGGTATTTGCCAAGAATCCGTGAATTTATTCTACATGAAAATACTGCTCATTTTCATGTAGATGCTGTACGTGAAAATTCTACATGAAAATGTAGGCAGACACCTTTCCTTTGTGAACACAGTAAATTTCAACAGGAGCAAGCCACAGATGTGTTTCATTGAGACAGCTTGCTGTTTGTTACTGCAGACACTTGTTTTAGAAGCAGCTGCCTCAATCTCCACTGAATATTCTGTTGAGTAAGGCACGTGTGTGAATCGCTGACAACTATTGCATGCACACATCTACCATATATATGTATTCCCTCTAACTTATCTAGCCAATACACTTTTTAAGCAGGAGCGCAGAACAGTGACATTTTCCTGTCCAGCTATTTCTTGTTATGTTTAGCACTTTGCTTCAGGGCTGTATACCCTACCTCTTGCTGTAAAAATGAGTTGTGAGTCCAGCTAAAGGTCCATCTAAGCTAATGCCTTAGCTCTGATGGTTGTCAAAACCAGATAACTGGACAGGAGTAGAAGAAGGGGCATATAGGATTCTTATCTCTAAAGTCTTGCCAGACTCCAGCCATTCTCAGTATTAAGTTTTTAATGAACCTGAGTGGATTTTAATGAACTTTCCTGTCTTTCCTCAAACCACAGTACTCTTTGACAAAAGGTTTCACAGACCACATGCCCGTTGCAGGAAGTATCACTTAGCTTTGTTATAAGCCTGGCTCAGAATTTCCTAATTCGCTTTTGTTTTTCCTAATTTGAAAGCAACTTACAGCATTTTCATTACCTCTTTCCTTCTCTCCCCTTTCTGATAGTATCTAGCTTTTTGTACTGCTCTTACCTTCTCAGCTCTAGTCTGTTCCAGGTATTCTACATGTAATTAATAACCAATAGCCTATGAACGTAAGAACTTCAAATGTAAGATACACAGAAGCTTAGGTGTTTCTCCTCCTTTAGCTCTAATAGGCATAGGCATGTAAGTAAGGAATGTGAAGTCTATGTCTTTGGGGGCTGCTATTTCACTAGGACATGACAAATAAAATCAAACTGTTCCATGCCAATTTGTTTTTTTTTCTGCATAGGAATTAACTTCTTATCATTCATTCAAAGACTACCCTGAGGCATTTCAGACAAATGCATTGGAATGACTCAGCAGTAATGAAATATTCTGGCCTCAGGTGCAAAGTTGAATGCAAAAACATTTCAGCTTTAACTGAGGTCTTGGAAAGAGCATCCTAACTAACAAGCTGAACTAGGCTACATGTAGTTTCTATTCAGTTCCTAAGGTCTAATGCTTTTCCACCTGACTCCAGTATTATGTCTGATATTCCTTTGAGCACACACAGTACTTTGTAACTCTTAAAAGGCTGTTCATCTTTGTAAATACTGATGAACTACTCAAGAACAATCAGTTCGGTGTTACCAACTTCCTACATTCCTCCCTCTATTTGAGGGTCCTATCCTCGGTTATCAATCTATGCACATGCTGAACTAAAGGGATTTTGGAAGCTTATCAGACACATGAATGTGAAATCTGTGGGAGCAGACATACTTAGCTGGAGGGGGAAGGAAAGTTCAGGTACTCATCAACGGGTTTAATAGAATTTAACATCAAAACCAGAAATGAAATGAGGTGTATTCTGTATGTAAGAATTACAAGTATTGTCCTTTTGGGAACAGCAGTTTACAGTTTTTCTGATGTTTGCCGAATACTTTGCTGTTTCTGTTTAGTTAGTCTGGTTATCTGTCCTGAGAATGGCTTATGAAGTTTGGATGTAACAATATTATTTACATAAGAACTGATACCCTAACCAGTTAAGCGAACATAGAGTTAAAGCTAGAAGTCTAGAATGGGTATCTCTAAAGACCTTAATTTATTACTGGATGTTTATAACTGCAAGGCAAAGTTTCCTAAATAAATAGGAATGAAGGCTATCACAGTTCATAAATTTATACTGATAACATTTCATTGTATCTATTATTCACTATTACAGAAAGCATTCAATTCATTTGGTAAAGAATAGAGCCAGATTCAGTGTCTTCTGTTAAAATTGTGAGTGTTCAAGTGTCCCTTATCCTTAAAAAGAAATCTACTGAATGTATTTGCATGTTCACTGGTTTGCTGCAGTCTTGTATTACTTGTGTATTACTTAAGTGATACAATTTCTGAGACAAACTTTCATGCAAGAAACTCAGCATTTCCATCTTCTACAAGAGGCACATCCAATGATGACATTAACAACAATGCATAAAACAGCAATAATAAAGTAGACATTACATTTCCTAGTCTAACTCTAGGTGATCGTGCTTTGAGGCACCTAGATTTCTTCAGTTGTTTCTGTAGCATCTTTGTGTATATAGTCTGTGCGTATCAAATCAAAGCTGGTGAAGGTGGGAGATACACAGAAGGATGGAAGAGTAATGTTTGTAGGAAAAGGGCTGAAAAAAGGAGAATTTCACTTATCTGGACAGCTGGATTGATGTGAAAGGCAATATTTGATGGAAGACTCATGCAAATGTCAGGCAAGAAAGGAATACATTCTGACAGCTATCAGAAAGCTAACAGAAAGATGCCTCTGAAAAGTGAAGTTCTATAGCAGCAACATCTTCAGTGGTTTCTGTAGAGTGGAGATGGGGCAGGTAGAAATTGGATGCTTTGGTACAACATTACTAAAATCTGTATGGAACTGAAGAGAAAGAAGGAGAATTTGTTAAGCAGATTTTTTTTGTGGATCTACTAACCAAATACTTCAGCCGGACACTGTGCAGCAAACGGGGATACGATTTCTACTGAATTTGTTGCTTTTCTATAGCACTCAAAGCTTGAATAAGCAAGTTGTCAATTGTAGTTCATAGGTACAGTGTAGAAAATTGGAAGACAAGACTATGACAGGGTGGGGTGTTAGGACTGAATACAGAAAGGAAGGAAATCATGTGAGCTGAATTTATACAGAGTTCAGGCAACTGAGACGCAAGTGTGTCACCTCCTGATCTCTCTCTCACAAAGGAGCTTACATGGTCAAAATCACCCAGTACTGCAAAAAGGTGCCCTATTACTGCAGACTGGTTTGAAGAGGTACAGTGTTACAACCTTTCTACCTTTCTGCTTGGGAAGTAGAAACCACGGATAGAGTAGCTCAAATAACCACTACTGCTGCAGTTATTCCTGTATCAAAAATAAATCAAGATTCTTGCTTATCTTTCTGGCTAGCAATTTGTATTGTAGTGGGAAGGGCACTGTAATTCATCATGCTTCAAAGACCTTATCTCTTTGTTTAGTTCATTCTCCTAGGTAAGTAATAGGGGGTATAATGCAGTCCCTGCAGCTTACAAGGTATCAGAGAGCCTGCTTTCTAATTGTAGGAAGAGGGCAGTGTTTCTTTTTGTTTTAAGCTTGCTTTTTTAAGAAAGGAAGGGGCAATATGAGTGAAATATCTAAGATGTTAACCTGGAGGAGGGTTTTTGTCACATGTAGACATGCTTCAGATGGGGTAAAACAAAAATTCTCAGTCTTGCCACAGAGGGAAAGATCAGAACCATAGGTTTAAAGAAAGTATGTATTAATCTTAGATGCATTTCCTGACATTTTAATTTTATATCTGCATAAATTTTGGGTTTCTTTGTAGGTAACTGCTTCTACCCATGTGATTAACCCTTGGACAACTCTTACCTAGTAGTGCAGCCAAGAGGATAATTATTTAGAGTAGCACTTTGTATAAATACTCTGCAGCTTAGCAATGAATGGGTACTGTGGATACTAAGATATAGTCAGACTATACTACTAGATTATGTCAGATTTTAGGAATGCAGAGATATAGTCTCAAAGCATGTGAGTATTTGAAAAACTGACTCTGTTGTGCTGCATTCCATCTCAGTTTGCATCACTACTCAGGGTACTGAGTAAAATGAAAGTCTGTCTGATATTCTTTTTTTTTTTTTTGTCCTATTTTACTCTTGAACTTCTTCCCCTTTGAAAAACAGTGTTAAGCAGAGGTTACTGGCTAGTTTTTCTGTCAGGTGAGCTACCATGCTATTTGTACCAATTTATCCTGCCACCCTGTCTATCTAAATCATCCCTGACATAAGGATCACTGTTAAATAGTATGTTTTTGTAATATCAAATGGGAATGATTGCTATCTGGCCAAGTGGAACTGAAATAAGATCCCACAGTTACGTGATGATAGCTTCAGAGTGTGTCCTGAGGGCTGCTGAGCCATTACAGTTCTATCAATTTCAAGATATTGCATGTAAGTTCTTAAAATGTGTTATTAAATAGGATTTTATCCTGTTACTTGTTATAAGTAGATTGTGAAACACCCCACAGAAAGTCACAGTGGCAGAACAGCCAAGGAAGCAGGTGAAGATGACTTGAGTCTATAATACTGATGATGCCTACTTTATTCTAATTGAACTAGGTTTGTGTAAAACACAGCCATAGCAGTTCAGAGGTGGACCTCTCTATTTTGTTCTATGCCAAGTTCATACTCCTTTGACTCTTTCTTGAGACATCTCATCTTGCAATTTAAGGGAAATGAATTTCAGCCCATGGCTTTTGCATGCTTTCTAATAACAGTAAAATTGCCCAGGTTCTTTGGAAATTGACCAAGAAACAGGAGCTGCAACAAACCTTTGGAAAATATTGTTATAAATTCCAGATGCTCTTAGGAGTGTTTCCAACAGCCTTCAGTGATAAAGCCTGGAAGCTTTCCAAAGCTGGTAAATGCCTCTAAGTCCCTCCAGGTCCAATAGCTACTACAACATCCCTTGGAGCCTTGAATCGTAAGCACACTGTACTGTTGACACTCAGACTTTCCTTTAGCAGATGATCAGAATGTAATCATGTTAGCAGTGAATTTTTACATTAAAGCAATCCCAAAAATACTACCAATCACTTTAGGTTTATGAACCACATCTCTCAGAAATGAACCTGAGTAACAGGAATTGTGTAAGAGACAGATAATCCTTCCAGCTGCAGAGAACTCTGCTGGCAGTTCTTAAAAGCTGTTACTAGGGGGATGAAAGCAATGCTTTAGCTGTCAAACAGTAATAAATAGGGCTTTTTCTTACACAGCACTTCTTTTCCTTTTCTTTTTTCTGGCCATCACCTGATCAACTGGTATTTTAATCCCATGCGATAATGGTTTACCTCAGTTCTTGTCTTACTGCTTTTCAGCCCCGAGGTGTTTTATTTCATTTACTTACATTCCCTAATACTTCCCTATTATGTATTTCCCATTACTTTGCTCACTATTCTTTTCAGTTGTTCTTGATCTGAAAGATACAAAGACACTGCAATTATTTTATCCACGAGTTTCAGCTTTGATGGGATACAGAGCAATATTGCTATTTTGTATAATAGAAGTCTTTCTGTATTAAATTCTTTCCTTTGACCTGTACCATACAGCATTCTAAATGAATAGCTGTAAAAATATTTAGCTGTGGGCCCATGACTGATAGTATTCTACTTGTGACAACTAACGAAGTCTGATGGTTCCTCACCAGCCATCCAGTTATCCCCACAATGGTGACATTTATGATCTGACAGTGACCTCTTGGTCAGGCGGAACACAACCCATTTTGTCATGTGGGGCACAGTCCCATGGTTTGCATTGACAGTTCAGGGGCTTTAGCATCCATGTAGACAAACTTCCAAATTTATAATCTGCACAGGATCCTTTTCAGATCATGGGTGTGATCAGTTTCCTCCTTAAGTATTTTATCCCTGTGGATCTACATGAGATTGTGGAGAGTTTTTCTTGCTCCAGTGCCTTTTCTGGCAGAAATTTCAGGACAATAAGGTGATCTGGCTGTAGTCTCATCCAGATGTTATTTTAATCTCTCCTTGTAGGAGGACTCTAAAAATCACTAAATGTTAGGAGAACAAATTACTACAATGTAGCATAACTTTTTAGGGACTTCTGCCTTCACCTGCTTCCAGTAATTCATAGGTATTTGGACGGTTAGGCTTTGAAGCTGTGTACTGAGATGTAGGTTTTAAATATGGACAGGCTTCATAGAGTGTTAGACTCCACCAACAATGTTTTTTATCACACAAACTCTAAATCTTGTGTGTAAAAGTATTTATTTTTTCTTGCAATTTTTCTTCAGTGTTTGTGGTGACTGTAATGTCACCATCTGTTCAGGAAGAAACAGAATAAGGTGCCAGCTCAGATGTGTCAGATAGATAGATTAAAGCCCTGTAATGGTCCAAGGTTTCATATTATGTTAAACCTATTTGGTTTCATTTAATATATGTCCATACTGGTTATTGTTTGTAGTCAGAAGGCCCAACTGGAAGGGTCACTTGTGAGAAGCTCAAGACTGTCTGGATGCTTCGGATGACTACGGCTCTAGAGTGGGTGAAAAACAGGTTTTTTTCTGACTTAAGTTTGTAAGTTTCTGAAGTTAGCTCTAAAAATTACCTGCTTGTTTTGAGCCTGCTTAACAAAACACTTCAGAAGAGACACTGCCTTAGTAGATCAATTTGTGTTTGGCCTAATCCTGTGTTTCAGCTGTAGCAATCATCAACCTTTGATGCTTCAGTAAGAGCAATGCTTCTATTTTATGCTTGTCTGAGACAGTCTGCCAGAGATGGGTTTATACGAGGTGTAAGGTCTTATACAGTTTTCAAGTCCTTTGTGACTTAATTAAATGTGCATACTTGTTTTATCAAGTGACTTTTGAGTGGGTGCTGGCCCTTCTGAATAATTCATCATAGACAATTTTTTTGTGCAATAACTGTTTCTATTATTAAAATATTTAGAATAGGAACTATTTAAAGAGGTCTCTTTATGTAAAGGGATATTTGCCAAACAGATTGCACAAGAAGCAGTGATTGCAAGATCTATATGCAAGCTGCTTGTTTCTGTAAAAATATCCAACAGGACTGGATGTCCCCTTCGGAAAAAATCAAAACAATCTGGAACCTACAGAGGGAACCAAACCCAACTGCATTTTGACACAATCCTCTTCTGGCATTCAGGTCCATTAATCTATGTAATCTGCTAGTTTCTAAGCTCTTTTACTCATTCAGTGTCCCCATATGAGATTTCTTCTGCCGTGAAGGGTCCTTTCCTCTGATAGTGAGGATTAGAACTGTAGCATCTTAGAATCACAGAATGGTTTGGGGTGGAAGGGACCTTAAAGCTCAACCAGTTCCAACCCCCTGCCATGGGCAGGGACACCTTCCACTAGAGCAGGCTGCTTCAAGCTCTGTCCAACCTGGACTCGAACACTGCCAGGGATGTGACAGCCACAGCTTCTCTGGGCAACCTGTTCCAGGTTGGAAATTTCTTCCTAATATCTCATCTAAATCTCTCTTTTTGAGTTTAAAGCCATTCCCCCTTGTCCTGTCTCTACAAGCCCTTGTCAGAAGCCCCTCTCCATGTTTCTTGTCAGCCCCTTTATGCTCTGGAAGCTGCTCCAAGGTCTCCCCAGAGCCTTCTGTTCTCCAGGCTGAACAAGCCCAGCTCTGTCAGCTGAATATGTTCCATTGCCAGGGCTCTAGATTTTGTCACAATATTAAATTTCAAATGGCAGAAAAGAATGGAACCGTCTTAATGGTGATACTTCCTGTCCTGCTCCAAAGAGAGTTTCAGCCTGCACACTATGATATTAAGTACATTCTCCTGCCAGCATGAAGCTTGTGCAGCTACTGCAAGTTTAGAAGTAATTGTAGACATCAGAACAGGGCGTGAAGGTCTGACTGAGGAACTGTTCAGCCTTGTGCATATTTTTAGATGGCTGAACATCTCACTTAGTGTAACTTTTAGAAATACTTTTAGGGAGATTTACATAATAGTTCACTTCTGTGTGAAGAAGGGGCATTTCTCAAGATTAATGTTGCAGAAGTTATAAATGATGCTTGTCCTGAGTGTCTAATGATGACAGCTAGTGAAAAGGTTAGCATTCAGATTATTTCAAGACTCTTCCCCAGCATGTTTTCTTACCTTTTCTTCTGAATCTGGCCATTGTTGTTCAGAACAATCAGACCTACTATAGGAAATGCTATTCTCCTAAATACTGACATAACCAAATAGAAATTGAAAAGACACAAAAAAAGAAATAGGCTTCCACATCTAATGAAGAGAAGAAAAACATTTGTCAATAAGCACCTCACTAGAAGTTATCATATGTTCTCCTTCTCCTTCAATAAACAGCTTGAATTTAAGGTTTAAATTCAAGAAATGTTTAACAAAATGGCTAAGCACTGAAGAGCCTGAAGATTTGACTAAAATAGCTAGGTAATAAATCTGCTTAATTTCACTCTAAGATAAACCAGCCATCAAGTTCATAAATGCAAATAAATGCAGTTATTTTTCTTCAGGCAACTAGGCCAATTTGTGAGAGTGCTCTCTGGGTAAGAAATGGACATATCTTCATAGCAAGAGCATGGTATTGAAATTGTTTCTCCTTTTTTTTTGCATATAGCAGATTCAGCTGTGTAAGAAACCTGACACATACTGTAGGATCAGGCATTATTTGAAGACATAGTTGTGTTTTAGAACAATCTGTCTGTCTCTTAAGAAGAATCAGTTCAACTGAAATGATCATTCTTTCTAGCTGGATGATAGGGTGAGCCCATTCCTTGCGAGAGTGCATCATGAAAAGTTTTGTTAGTTCAGCAACACCTCTATTAAAACAAACAAACAAACAAGGAGAAAAACCACAGTAGCAATGCTAATAAAGTGCAAGTCTGTATGAGATATGGTATTTAAACTTCAATCTGAAATATAAAGCGTGCTTCAATAGTTTACATTAAATGTAATACTTCAAATCCAAATCCTTTAGTATCTCTTCAAAATGGAAGAAGGAGATGATGATCTTCAAAATCCCTAAGGCTACTTTTCTTGAGTAATTTTAACTAAGAGCTTAATCAGTACAAGGAAATGGGTGAAAAAGGCTTTAGGCATGTATAAGACAATCCAAAACTCATAGTGACAAATCTCATGCAATGGACAGGATGATATGTGATACATACATGATACATGCAACCCTGTCAAAATCCTTTTTTACACTGAACGAAACAGAAGCCTCTGGGCGTGTGAACTCAAGCATGTAAAGAAGAGAGCAAATGCTCCTAGGGCAGTTTAGTTTTGTCATAACCTGTTGAGTTTGTCCTTATAGTTCACTTTAGAGAAGGATACCTACAATTGTCTCAGGTACAAAGTAATGGGTGCTTGAAAACTGTAAAGTAATTATAGAGAAGACAAGATCTGAGGTCAGAGCTCTACATTTTCAAATAGTTTTGTCTCCTGCCACGCTCTCAGTCATGGCCCTATTAGTAGTTGGTACCTAAAACCAGAAGGACCGGATAAAATATAATGGTGTAAGCCAATTGTTCCCTGGTGTGAAAAGGGGGGAATTAATGTTTGACCCCTGTGATCTGGCTGGTGTATGTCTGTAAGTATGAGATTTAGTTAAACAGATGGTAGCATACATTACTGCTTTAGAAATGTGATTAATCATTATGAATGTTCTAGGTCCTTTAAAAGAATGACTAGAGCATCTGGCTATCCACACTGAAGCAGCGTACACCCACCTGACAAGAATCTATCTCCATAACATAGATGATACTTGTGTTTACTTCAAGTACTTTGCATCTTTATGCTTCTGTTGAATGGACAAGTGCTGGCACATTCTTTTAAATATGGCAGATTCATTCTGAATTTAGACTGCATTTATATTTTACCTCCTGTTGAATTTTAGCATCAACAAAAAGCATGAAACAAAAAAATCCAACCTAATTCACCAGTTTTTGTGAAGCTTGGAGATGAAATTTGATGTAGACTTCTAGATTGGCAAAAGACAGTGTTTTTTCCTGTCATGGGGGTACTTCACCGAATCATCAGATCAGTTAGGAACTGCACCACTCTAAATCCTGGGCAAGTGCACTAACATTAATTCTAACGTGTTCTAGCTGATGTGCTCACCAACTCATTACAAAATAGCTCTCATGTTGCACATATATGTGATCCAAGTTTATCAGCAGTCAAGGAACAGAAGAGTTGCCTGTCTGAAGTTCTCTGCTTTTCATATATGTCATCCTAACCCTCATGACCAGATATCTTAGGAGCATTCTTTCTGCAGATGCTTGGCAAGTGCCTAACAACTTCTGAAGGGAACACAGCATGAACTCAGGAGGAACTTGCTAATGCTGGTCAGCCCCTTCTAGTGGCTACCTTTCCTTGGATAGCTATAAGCATGGTGATTTATTTGCTTCAAATAGATATTATATTTTTTAGTCCTCTATATTTATCCACATTCTGTCATTTAGTTCCATCTGCTGTTACACGGGAGTCTTTATTTTAGAATCTCATTCTGCAAGCTGCTGTCAGCTTGAGGCTGTCAGAGATTCACAGTGCTTAAAGCTGGATGGGACCCTTGGTTTTAGTCTGTTCTCTAAAGTGTATCCCTCAACTTAATTCGTGTTCTCCAGTTGCAGATTGCTGGATGATTTCAAAGTACATAGCAATTGTACAAGAGATGTTTGGTGCTTTACAGGATGAGGAGAGCCCTGTGCAGCTCTCTGAGGTTCCTCTTCTTGGGAACATTTCAATCATGCTCAAAGAAATAAGAGATGAGAACAGCTTGAGTAGCTAGTGTTGCAAAGCAAGTAAGACTGAACTGATAACCTAACTGTATAGGTTTCTATAAGCATTTTAATTTGCTGAAAGTCACATTAAGACTCAAAGATACTTGGACAAGCCAGATTGCTCTGTTTCTCTTGTTCAGCAGATCAATGGATTAATACTCTCTATCATTTTAATAGGACTCTGAAGGCTTACAGAAATAAACTTACTTTAGAGGATTACCTTCTTGTTTCTGTGCATTTATAAATGCCATCTGTTCGTATCTGAGAGCTGGGTGTTATGGTAACCTAAGTCTTTTAAACTTGAGCTAATTGCAGAATGCCCATGCTCATGGAGTACATATGCATGTGGGTGCAGAATACAAGCATGAGGATGGTGACAGGGAAAATCCAGAATATGGGAAGCCTTTGAATGGATCTTGCTGGCCACAGTGGTCTGTTTAGAAGCGAGGAGGTCCTCTCCTCCACGAGAGAAAGCAAGGAGGGTTACCTGTAGTACTACAGCAAGCCCAGATAACAAGGGCTCTGTTTTTTTTGCCAGTATAAATCAAACTTTGGGGGAAAGATGAGGGCAGGGTGGAAGCCTCTGTGCTGAAATTCTTTTTCATATAAACTTTGAGATATCTTACACGTGATTCAGTGTGAAAGTGTCACCTGTTTAGTTCATTCCATCTGCACAATGTAAAGCTCATAATTACTGTAACCATGGAGTGAATTTGGATCATCATGCACACAACTCCCTGTACATTTACTGAACTTCTTAGGTTATTCTTCATAGAAGGTAATTTGGCATGTGTACACAACATTTTCTCAAATGAGTTTTGCTCTTGAAAGTATCTTTCAGCATGTGGCTGTGTAGATCCAATAAAAGGTGCACGAAGTTAGACAAGTACACAGCCTCATGCTCCATAGTTGACTGTGGTATTAGCTACTGTTTTCCTGCTCTGTGCATCCATTAATTATGGATCAATTATTCAATTCTTTAGGAACTCAGGTGATGCCTGGGCTACTGAGTTGTGAAATTAAAGCAATGCCACAGTGAACAGGAAAGAACATGCATTTACTTTAGAACTATCTTCCTATGATATTGATACTCCTGGGACAAAAGTGTTTTTCATCACTCAATAATTAAGCCAATTCGTATGAGTGTCCTTTTCCCCACACTGCTTCTAACTCATCTGGCATAAATTTTATCAAGACCTTCTTTCTGGGTAACAATCTTTCCACAGTTTTTAATGGCACAATCAGAGTCTGAAAGCTAAATGCCTGTTATCACCATAGGCATAATTCACTGCACTCAGTATCATTTCCTAAATGAAGCACAGCACAATTACCAGAAGAACATTGCTTTACAAAGTGAATCTTGTAGTTCAGTAAAATTTAGCCACCGAGGGTCAGACCAGCAAATAAAGCATTAATTTGCTGTTTGCCGTGCTGGAAAATGTGTCAAACCACAATGAGAACAGTGGTTTCTTGGCTGCTGGGACCAGGAGTACTCTCCAACACATTTTGCAATAAGTCTCTTGCTTATGATTTCACCTAGATTCCTGTAGTATTTAGCTGGTTAAGTCAGCTCCTCTTTACCTTTGGAGAGTGAAATTTCTGATGACAAGTCTTTTGTTAGTAAAAATTGCTTTAGAAAAATGCTCTCCAGTGTAAGAACCTGACTAAAATCAAAACTTGAGTATTTACACAAAATAAAAGTATGCTAACAAATAAAGATAATGGCCTGTTTTTCATTGCCTTACCTCTTGTTCAGTCACTCACATCAATCAAATTAAGCAGTTAAGAAAATCACAAGAAAAAAATCTAACATTTTACAGCTTTTTTTGCATGGGGCAAAAAGGGAAGTTAAGCTGATACTGTTTTCAGGTATCTGTCATTTTGCTGAAGTGCCAAGTCGTTAAGAAGGACTGCATTCAATGCTCAGCAACACTGCAGTGTGTAAGTTATCTTTAAGAATGCAGTGTGAGGTCACATTTGTATATATAGGTAGGAAGGGTCTGAACATACGTCTCCATCAGGACTGAAACTGGTAGTTATCTCACCAATTTGTTGCCCTGAGCCTGCGATGTACGAGAGATCACTCAGATTGCCACTGGGGTGACACAGCTGAAACTGTGGCTCCTAGAAGCATAGAACCACCTTGCAGGTGCACCTTGTGTCATTAACCCTGGGAAGTGTGGCAGTGATGTTGGTGCTGCTCAGCACCAACCTGCTTGTGTCCAAATTCTTAAACACCCCCAGAGAAGGGTGCCGAGATTCTCTTCAGTGCCATTACAAAATGCTGCTTCTGTGCAGCAAAGGGTTGTTCACATCACACCCCTGAGGCTGCCTTATGCATCTCAGCAAAATGCAACCCAACCCAAGCTTCCTTTACAGTTACTTAAATAAAGTTAAGGGCTTCTAGTTCATTCATGACATTGAATTTAGATACCTGACACAGTGTAGGTTAAAAAACTCTGAACTCTAAATCTTCCAAATGCACACGTTTCATGTTTGGCTCTTGCCAAATCCTTCAGCCTTCAAAAATGTCTTTAGAGCTCAATCTCTGAAGTATAGTTTAAACTGATGATCCAGAAGACCAGGCTTAAAAAGAAATGTTGACTTCTCCTTTTTTTCCTGCGAGGTTACCTGGAATTCCATCTTGAGTAAAGCAGAGCTGTGGCTAGAAAGGTATGTTTGTGATTCAAGCTTCTTCAGAAATAAAAAAGATTTTTGGACCTTCTTTATTGGTTTGGTTTGGTTTTTTTTTCCAGGAAGGAGATCATGACCTTCTGGGATGGAAGATGTCTTCTCTCATGTGGTCTGTCAATGTGTGTCAAGGTGTATATAAATGAAAGCTCAAAGTGTTTCTTTTTTTCTCCCCTCCCCCCCCCCTCTTTTTGAGTTTTAGCATCTTAAATGGCAAGAAAGCTTACTTCAGAGTAGTCACACAGCAATGATTTTTGGATCATGTAAGAGACTACAATATAGTGCTGTTTGGCTGGGCTTGTACATATCTTGGGTGACATGGTCTAGTGTGAGGTGTCCCCACCCATGGCAGGGGGGTTGGAACTAGATAATCTTAAGGTCCTTTCCAAACCAAACCAGTCTATGATTCTATGATTCTATATGCTTTCAGAAGTTCTTGGTGAGCAAAAAGCAACAATGTGTACTAGGAATTCAGAGCAATTTTTTGGCATACATGATTTAACATAGAATTACAACGTAGACAAATTTTAAATGGTAAATCTTTAACCTTTGAAAAAGCTGTGTTGGAACATTAGTTTGTTAATTTAGAAATGAAGAGATAAAGCTGCTTCCCTTAGTTTATTTTGGAAGCTTCAACCTATATATATTTACCAGTTGCTTCCCCCAAAATACTTCTCAGGTGTAATAGCTGCCGAAGCATGGCGAGAAGGTGCACTGCTCTAGTGGTCATTCATTCATTGTCACACTGCCTGCTTTTGCCACTAGATTTATATGGCCATTTAAAGAGAGAAAATTCAGACCTGTAGACTAGACAAGAGCATCATAACATGCTATTTCTCCATCCAATAAAAATGTCATCTTCCTTTATCACTCTTCCTTCTGCCCAAGAAATTCTGCCCTTTGAAGGGCAAGTGTGTTTTATATAGGGAAAATCTAATGAAAAGGGCTCTTTCTTTCCTCTTAAGGGAGTATTTTTTGAGGTCTTATATTATCTGTCTACACCAGGTTCAACGCAACTCTCAAGACCAGACTTTTTCATCATTATTAATGGCCACACTGTGTCCAGGTGTGGAGCTCTCAAGAGATCAACAGAGATGGGGGGGGGGGGGGGATCTGAGCATTTATTCATTCCCATTGTCTGGCTGGAAGGAGCACTAATGAATTCAAGTCCAGTCCCCTTCAGGTTTCAAATCCATATCTCCCTAAGGTGAATACAGACATCTTCAACTTACCTGTGCAAGAAGGCATAAAGATCCCATGGATGTGCTTGCCCAAACCCATTCGCAAACCCAGGATTTATCTTGCAGCACACAATCACCTGAAGCTGGTTCAGGAACCAGTGACTGCAGTCTTAGAATGGCTGCATCTCTGGACTTCAGTTCAGCAGTCCTTTTAATGAGACCAGTAATATCAGCTTTAAAATGCAGCTAGAGCAATTTAGATAAGCTATTTAGTAGAAAGTATTATTAATAGTCCTTTTCTGACAGCCAAACGGGGATGACACTTTTCACTGCTATGTATTAAATGAGAGTTTTTCCCTTTTTCATGATGAATTGGCGCAGTGTTAGCAACCATGGCAAAAGCATTTCCTGATTGCTTTTTCCTTTCTTTCTAACTTTGGAATACATCACTTCAGGGACTGAGTATCACTTACTGAATTGCTTCTGTTTGCCTCCTCTAGCCAATGGCTGCTTTGTCAGCAGTCTGCGATCCAGACAGTGATATTTTTCACTCCTTGTCTCAGAGGCAAGTGGTGCTAAGTCCTGTCCAGATGCTCTTGCATGCCTTTGTGTACAGTCTAATGATAGAGCTGTTCAACTGAGTGATACTCATAGCAAGAGGGGCAGGTCTTGAAAAAGAAAATCAGACAAAACCCATGCTTGCCTCAGATGTTGAAAACAGTTGGGGAAGAACTTGATTCACTTTAAAGGGCACTTCTGCTTTGCCAGTTCTGAAGTGCAGTGTGTGGTAATAAAAGATGATTATGCTGCACAATAGCCTGAATATAGTCACTAAAACAGGGTGAAATTAAAAAAGGTTTCTTCATATAAGGCATGATGTAATGATTTCTGTCATGCTTATAGCCATAAATGAACATAGCCATTCATTACACACCAAAACTAAGCAAATAGTTGAGGCTTCAGGTAGTACGTAAATAATAAAACCAAAGCCAGTCTAAGGACCCGGAGGCTGAGTGCATTTTCTACTTTATTTATTAGTTTTGATCTAGACCAGAATAGACTAGACTAGAAATAACCATCCACCTGCTCTGAGCACCCTGCCAATTATTTCAATCTACAAAACCAAAATGCAATATGAGCAGCTCACCGCTCCTAGCAAAGTGCAATACTCACTCAGATATTCCTATCCATCCTTTTCCACCAGCACTTTAATTCACTTCTGTCTCTTCCAGTGCCAGGTCACATAGATGAATATTGCAAGCACTGCTGATAGATGCCATAGCAAAGTATTCTTTTATTTTACCTTCTTGGTTTTTCAGTGAAAAGTAGGGAATTGCCTAAAGTGCAATGAAAACACTTTGCAGTGTCTCGTTTTAGAAGGAGGCTTGTAAATTATTAGGCTTTTGTTCCCTGTTCTGAGTTTTCTTAAGAGGCTGCTTTTTTTCCTCTTTTCTGTGCTTAGCTACTTTATGTAAGATTTTGACCTAACAACTTCCTCTCTTTGCTCCATTCTACCTTTTAACTTACTAAAATGTGAGGATGAGTAGCAATATTGCTTTTAATAGGAAAAAGTTATATGAAAATATGCCAATGTTTTAGCTATTTAACCATTGTGTCTGTTTCTTTTCATCTCACTACAGGTTAAATTAAAGAGTGAATCACACATTCTTCTAAAAGGATTAACACCTTCACAGTTAACATTCCTAACAGTGAATTTGACAGGTGTTGCTGTTATTTAGATACAGACCAAGAAAACAGTTTGGTTTTCCCAGACACATAAGAGCAATTTCATGTTACAATAGTTGTGAAGCCATAGATGAAATCTTAGCACTCTGGAGATCAATGGCAGAATATTCTAGAGTGCCAGTACCTAGATTTTCAAACAAATCAAGTGCCCAAATCCTCTTGAAAATGGCATATCACTCACTGGCATTGTCATCTCAATGGTTTGGGGTCTGCAAGTCTGCTTACAGACTGCCAGGTAACCCCATGGCAGTGAGAGCACACTTTAGCAAAGGACCACTGAAAGAATTTAAGATGCCCATATCTGTGATCATTCCTTCCACTGCTGCTATAAATTTTATTGGTTCATTCCTCATCTGGCTCTCCACCACTGGGTATCAGCTGCAGACACACATTCACTCATACCTGTGCTGCTTGAAGAGATTATGCCCCCATCCCACACCCATCTGCCTCCTCCCTTTTTGTTCTCTTTATCATTTTAATAAGTGAGCTCCAAGTATCCTCCACATCTTCCAGCTGTCTGTCCAATTCTCACTGCTATTAACAATAGCCACTGAAGGCTGGGTCACAGAATAGGAAATGAGATTCTTTCACTGAGAAAAAAAAAAAGCCTTTTATAATCAAGGAATATCAGTAGAAAAGGATGAGATGTTTGCATTTTTTTCAACCCAAAGCCCAAGACAAGAGGTGGATTTTTCATTGGCTTCAAGTTGTTGTTTTCGTCAATTTTTATATAACAGAAAACCCCATCATGGTGAATGGATGTTACATTTCACATCTGCTCTGAGTTATGATGCGAAAGTGAACCCACCCCTTCTCCAGTGGATCAACAGGGTCCCCAGGGATATATATGTATACCCCAGGGATATATATGTATACCTCCCATATACATATATATGTATACCTCTCTCTCTCACTCCCACATGTATTCCTTAGGCTTTGGTACAATATACATCCTATAACCTCTGAGCTGAAACTTGATATACATATTCTTTTGGTGTTTCATTTCAGGAGACACGTTAGCTTGCTACATAAACAAATCTGAAGCTGACTATACCAGACAAATAGTAATAAAAACTCCTCCCTCCCACTTCTACCGTATCCTTACTGAGTCTTTGCATCCGTGCAAACCAGGTAAGTGCCTTTCTGAGCTGCAGCAAATGCTGCCTCTTCCTTTCCAGTCCCTCATAAAGCCCTGCTATAATTCCTGAGACCCAGCTGGCTGCTGCCAGTGATCTTGATCTTTGTGCGTGCTGCAGGCTCCTGGTGCCCTGCTCTGCACACTCATTCCTGTTTACTACATGCTGTATTCCCTGAACCCCCTTTCTGGTCAGGTTTAATTGCTTCCTCAATCAGGAACAGTGTTCCCCTTCCCAAAATGGCCACAATGGTAATGCCCTTTCAAAGGATCTTAATGCACACTGTGAGAATAAACAGACACTACCTCTCACGGGAGAACCAAAATCCTTTGCTTAATTAAAAGGTGGTTTATGCCTATTTAATATAAATAACATTGATTTTTACATATAATTCAGAGGGAGCTTTGGTATGCTACTTGCTTTATGTGTTTTATAAAAAGGGTGAAAAGTGCTTCTACATTTCTGTTTCTTTCCACTGTTTCAGTAGCAGCAAACGGTGACGTGTTGTACCCAGGTACCTTTGTTTGTATGCAAACTCTTATCTGAAATGACATCAAGACCTCCTTTAAACACTTGGCAAATAAAAGGAGATAAAATCCAATTTATGGATGCAGATTCTAAAATTCCATGTTCAATGCCCTTTAAGTATTGCTATCCTATATTCTTGAGATTCCTTACAGATATATTATCAGGCTTAGAACTGAATAAATGTGAACTTTATTAAATAAGTTCATTATAATGGTATTTCATAGGTTTGGGCTTGCGATTAATGGATTGTAAATTTATACTTTAAGACTAGAAGACCATGATCATATAAATAGTCTTATTGAAGTTAACAGGGCTGTTCTTTGAAGAAAAATGCCATTCAGCAGAACACTTAAATGTATGCATAGCTCTAAGCATATGTTTAAGTTCAAATGAAGTCAATCTATTTGGTTTTAAGAGGGCTTGACTGTGCTTAGCTTCCTTGAAACATTTATATTAATATATAGGGTGGCTTCTGCAGTAGCCTTGGGATGTCATTAATGTTTTAAAAACAATATTCTTTCTAAGCACTCATGACCATTAGGTAAGAGAATTACTGTTAGTTGGCAGCCAACTTAAGGCCTAAAAAACTCTGTTATCTGATATGTTTATTAAACTTTCAGATGTATTTTACAGATGCAAAGAAGAGAATAAAGTGGCATATGAGTTGCTGAAGATCAGTCTGTACTGCCAAATGTTGTAGATAGAAATTTGCCGGAGTGGAGCTCAGGAATGGTGGTAAGAAAAGAATTTGTTATTTCCATTTTTTTCTGCCTAAATATTCGGAAAAAGAAGTTGTGGATTTCCTCTGGAAGTCATTTCCCTTGGGTTATTTTGGACTCTTCCTGCCCTCAGTAGTGTAATGATACCTTATGGAGGGATGGGAAAGAAATCTATGTGATCATACTTCTTGGTAGTGGGCATAGCATAGCACAATGAAGGAACATTGCTAACATAACAGCCATGTTCAGTGCATCTTCTTTACAGCAAAAAGCTGCACTGTATAAGGATAGTTTGAAGGCAGAAGTTCATTTATTATATTTCTTTAACAAAGACATTCAATGTCTTAATTACAAAGATGTGATACAGAACTAATAGGAACATTCTACATTATTAGGCAAGGGTATAGAGGTTGAACATATTTTTTACTCTGTACACGTAGGACACTGTATATACAAAGGAAACTTTCAAAGTAAGCATTCCAAATTTAAAGCCCTTATCATAGGTAATCTCTCAAGAAATGCAAAACAAACAGCACACTTAATCCCTCTGCTTCTTAAGTGTATCTGTAGGTTACTTGGCAGCATAAAGCAATCATATGCTCCACGGAGCATCATTTCCCTGATTCAGAGGAAATCACCCCATATTTTTTTTTTCCCCTTGATTTCCAAAATATTTTTTACAAGAGACTGAAAGTCTTACCATATCTGCAGCCACAGTTCTTTTCAAAATTGAAGGATACTTCTACCATCCCGTTGGTGTCCATAATCCAATTCATACCTTGAATTGACCCCAGACCTACTGACTTCCCTGTAGTAAGGAGTTGCATTGACATCAGAGGTGTTATAGTTCCTTTGGCCTTAGGATCCTATTATCGAAAGTGAGAATAATGACTGAAAGTGCAGCAGCAATGATGATTGATTCAATCTGTCCCCTTTATATTTGAGGTAACCTTCCTGGACATCATTTTACATGGTGTAAATACTTTTGGCAATCACCAGGAACATTCATAAAATCAGAAAGAGGGAGGGAGTGTAAGCATATAACCCAAGAGTCCTTCCTTACCATTTCTCATCTGTAGTATGAACTCGACTATGTAACACTTGGTTGGTTGTCTTGAATAACAACATTCTTATTTGCATAAATGAGGCAGATAATCTGATTTTTTTTAAGTTAATTCCACATAAATGCACAAAAGTAGCAGACTCATGTCACTGTGTTTTATGCTGGACTTGAAATGGTGGAATTCTGAAGAAATTCAGTAGTGCCTCTTTTTTAGAGCCATGCATAGGTACAGATGAATTGAAAATAGCAAAAGTTCTTATTTTCCTGTTGGTATTGAGATCCAGTACAATGGGTAAATGTTGATTAAATGTCAGATACACTAGACTGGACGGGGCTTTAATCAGTTGTTTCTAGATATTCCGAAAAAAGGTGCATAGTCTGAATTAAAAGCTCTGAAACAACAACAACAAAAAGACAGTAGTGCTCTTGACAATAGGGTGTAGAGAAATACCAGTAGTCGTATTCAAACATTTTCAAGCTTTTGTTTGGCAAAGCCTTGCAGGACTCAGAAAAGTATAAAACCAGAAATGTAAGCTTTTAACATTGCTGTTCTGCTCCAGTGAATGACCACAAATATCATATTTATATAGTTTTGCATTTGTCACTCAAGGATCCAGTCTAAAACCTATGAATTTTATAATTAGAAATATACTCTGTTCCCTTTTCCAAATTCCAGCCTGTACTCTGGAAGTCAAGATGCAAACTTTCTATCATGGGCATTGACAATAACAATGAAGGTTTATGCCAGATTAGGCCCAAATTAATGTTTTAATAACTTCAGTTTCTTTAATCACCTACACAAGACTAAAACTTACTGAACAGTTTATATGATAATGGTGCCATTCCACTCTCATCTCTGAGCTGGTCCTCGGGAGCTGAGAAAAATCAGAATATTTCTCTTATAATAGTCAGTAGGATAAGGCTACCACTGTGTGAAAAGAACACAGAGCACAGAAAGAGGTGGTGTTCTTGGAGGTTCTTTTCCAGCTGGAACCACAATTTGACTTGCAGTCGATACCCTTTTTTTCCAATACAGAAAATTCTCACTGAGCTGGTGTAAGGGAGCTGTGTGCTGTAAGGGAGCTCTGAGCTTATCCTCTGAATATCAATGACTGCAACTGGAGAAATAGAAGGAAGCTGTAGTCAACTAGCAGCTTACCAGTGTACAGAGCTGGCCAGTGTTAATCCTTAAAATACAATGTGGCATGCAAAAATTAGGCAAATGAGATTTCCATTCCTTTCATCAAGCAATATTGCATCCACATGGTCACTACTTTCAGTGTTCAGAGTTGTTGTGGTCTAAATAACTTAGCATCACAAAGATACAGATACTTGTTTTGGAAGATCACTTAGCTTAATGTTTGTCACTTCTTACTACATAATTTGAACAACATTTGGGAATCAATCTATTGGGTTTTTTTAAATTAAAGCTTACAGAAATAATGTAAGGTTGGCCTGAGAGACTTCTGAACATTCTTACAAATTTATTTTGGTTTCATCTTACAAATTTATTTTGTTGTCAGTTCTTCCTTGAATTAAAACCAAAGTTCCTATGAATGGAAATCTCTTCTAACAGTTGGTGTTTAGAGAAGCATTTCTCTAGCTGCAGCTTAGCATGGATGTTAAGGAATAACAGAAACTTTTTAAATTATAGAACTAATTATCTACATGCAGCTGATCAAACACTTTGCACTTCTAGCTGTGAGCACAACTCACCACATCTGTTGGTCTCTCCCTGGGTAAGCCTATGCTACAGTTGCTGCTGTGAATGTTATGGAGTGGAGACACACCAAAAGCAGCATTAAACTAACAAGACTTGGATTTGTTAGCATGACAGTACAAAACTTAATGGTGCCTTTTTGCCTGGAGCTTACCCAGTCATTTGCTGAGTGTTGGGAGCCGATAAAGACTTTAGAGGTGCCATAGAGCTGGGCAGCTGCAACTGCTCTCAGCTGTAAAGGTTAGTACTGCTGTCTCCTTCACAGCCTCTTTCCTCTAGTGTTGCTGGGTTTTTTTAAGTTACTTTAGTTATACAGAAAGCTCACTAGAGTTACAGATTGCACTTACCATTCTTAGAGGATGAAGAGATGGCAGTGAATTGGCACAACGTCAAATTGGGAAAGAGTCTGGGCTGGCTATAAGATAATTTATCCCTCCATGAGAAAGTTGAGTATCCTCAAGGTGTAGCTAGGTGAATGAGGATATTTGTTGACATAGGTACAATGTTCTCTCGAGTACATTGCACTGTGATTATTATTTACTTTTCAAAATATTCTCACTTTGATGATGAGGACTCATGGAGTTGCAGAATGTAAGCACTATTAATGTACAATGTACACACCCTTACTAATCATGGGGATGGACTGTATGAATACACGTTCATACAGTCTTTTAGACTACATGAATAATCTTTCTGCAAGCACAGAGATTTCCACATGCAGGAGTGCAAACACTGTCATCCATATGCCTTTGGAAATCCTCCTCTTGTCTTCTGTATAGTCACTAGCTTGTGCTGTATGCCCAGCTTTAGCTATGCATAATAATAGTAATAGGCATATGATGTTCTGCTTCGTGTTTGTCTATAATAATAGTGCTAGGAAGCTGCATGATGCTCCATATTCTCTTTGCAAGCAGAAGTGAAGAAGCAGTTGAACGTTTTTGTTCAGACTTCTGCCATTTCTCACATTTCAGGATCAGCAGTTGTCAGCGCATTGTTTAAAGATCCCTTGCACAGGTTCTCTTCGCAGTGACTAAAGAGTTTGTGTTCTCTGACTAACAAAAAGCTTCTTTTTATTATTATTTTCCCCCCACTGAATGAGGGAATAAGGGCGAGCAATTTTTGCTTTAACCTCCTGCTGCCGAGTTTTCAAATTTTACAGTGTTAACAAAAGGGACTGCATGTTTTCAGTGCTGAAAGCTCTCATTATACTATGGCACAAATTCATAAAAATCAAACGCAGGCAGGGAATAGCAGGCTCGAGATATGTGACTCTCTGTAACTGCTGGCCTCCTGTAATAGAAATTGAACTTTCTCGAGAGAACAAGCTGTTAAAAAGAGACTGTTTTAGCAAGCCTTAGTCTGTATCCATTTTTGATAGATTTAGTTAACCTACAAGGGAACAACAGTATTGACATATATCACTTTGAAAAATGCCAGCTGAATGAGATATTTTTGTTTCCTGGGTTACATGCTGAAGCCATGTCATTTGTTCTGATTATTTTTTTTTCTTTCTCTGCTAACACACTCTGTTCCTGTATTTTATGATTATATGTTCACTCTCTGAACTACTCCAGAGATATTGATTACATTTTTTGGTGAGTGAACAGTCTTTCAACCAGCCTACATGAAACTCACACTTCTTTTCCTATTTATGTAATTGTTTGGACTAGAAATATAATTAGATGAGGCAAATTATTATCCTAAAGAGCCTCTAATCCTGGTAAATAACTTTTGGTGAGATTTCTGGTTCCATTGTTTCCTCCGCTGACATCACACAGGAGAAAGAGTTGCCCCCAAAGGAGAAAACTCATGAGATTAGTTAAATTTGGGTGTTGCCTCTGTGGGGGTTTCCTAAGAATTAATCACTGCCTGGTCCTGTTGCCTTTTGAGGCTCCCTTCTGTAAGGATAATGAACATTAAGGGAGGGAACCCTTACGTTTTTTGAGTCTTCAGTCAAACTATGGATACAGCTATCTGCTGAGGCACCTCAAGATGCAGACCCAGGTCTGAGATTTTAAGATTCAGATCTAATAGGATTCAGAGCACAACCATAAAACCAAACGGATATGGACAGTGTCACCACTGCTTTTACTTACAGCTTGTTTGGTGAGAAGAGTTTGGGTCAGGCTTGTCAAGAAAGTCTGTTGTGAACAAAGCTTTTACAACAGAATTGTTCTCTTTTTCTTTCATTCTCATTTCTTCTGTTTCCTACATGTACAGGGAGCGGACATGTGTGTAGGCTAAATCTCTTCTCATTGCATTTTGCTGACGCCCCATCAGATTTGTGTGCACAAGGCACAAGCACTTTTATGATTCACACTGGGGTGGATCAAGATGTTGATTTGAGCTTACTGCTCAATGCTTCCTTCCCTTCCTGGGAAAGCCATTGCTTGTTATTTAGGAAGGGAGTTGATAGTGTTGGTAGCAGCTCAGAGCAGCTTTGCTCCCAGGCCAGTGCCAGAAAACAGATGTGTGACATGCCATATCCTTAACAGATGGACATGCCATATGCCATTAAAAGTGGTTATCCAACTTTCTCTCACATTGTGAATGAACAGCTTTTCTCTTTTGCATTAAAGCCTTAACAGGCAAAAAAATGTGTTAGTTCTTAGGGGAAGTAAGTAACTCAAAGGAAGATTTCCCAGGTTTCTCAGTGCTGAACAGTGTGGGACTTTCAAGGTTCTGTCTGCCTGAGTCTGGTGTGCCTGTATTCCCGGCTGTGGGAGGTATCTTCTCTAACTTACAGTCCTGGGATTACACTAATGCATGTCCAAGTCTGAATTAATTTGCTTTGCTTTTCCTAAGGCAGGCTTGGAGCCAGGCTAACATGGTCACAGGGCATCTGGAATGACTTGGCATACATGAGGAGCAAGCTCCTGTCTCCATAGAGCAAAGGCAGGGCTTGTAGAAATAAACCTGGATTTATAACTGAACTCCAGTTTCCTGACAGGAAGGAGTAGAAAGTTGAACAATGGCCTCAGAACAGCTACACACATAATTTATATGCCTGTTAGAAATCTCAGTTAGGTGGGACACTTCCAGGCAATGCTCCATGAGTATTTAGGGACTGAACAGCTCCTGTGTTTTAGGCTTGCATTTGGCTATGGACCCATGAGTGATGCTATGGCAGTGTGGTTAAGTCATTTCATGAATAATTGTATAGGTTCTCTTTGATATGCATGAGGAAAAATTGTCATAACACTAGTCACTTGTGACCTTACCAAGAAAACTGAGATGATCCAGGTTTTATGGTTTTAAGATATGAACTGTATCACGTAAGGAACTAAACCCATTTCGCTGAATGGCTGAAAGCATTTACAATGGTAAAGTGATGCAATTATACTGAAAAGCATAGCTTTTATAAATAATTTGTGCTTAGAAGACTAGCTTCTGATGAGGAACATAGAATTTTGCTGGAAATGTGCTAAAGCAAGACTGTTTCAAAGCTGAATGGCATATTAGTGTGGTTTGATTAATTCAGATGAATGACTGAGCTTTGGGTTGGTTGGTACTTTAGGTGAAAATGGCACAAAATGGGAGTTGAGAGGAAAAGATTTGGTGAAAGTCTTCATAGGTAAAGTTTTCTTCGACCCAGTCCTCTTCAGAGGGTGGTTATTTTTCTAAGTTAGAGCTCCAAAATGCAGGAGGACTACGATCAGTTTGGAGAGTCTACAGCATCATATGAGACAATGGCCACAATAAAATTTATATAGCCTGAATAATGTACAATCAATACACAAACAGAAGTGTGTGACAGGGGTTGCTATGGCATATCCCTTATTTAATAAAGGAACAAATAAAGGAATGGAAAACTTCGTAAATGGTCTAAGCACAAATTAGAGCTGTTCATAACGACTCTAATCTATGCAGTAGCATTTCTGAAAAATTAATTATCTTCCTCCATAAGCAAGAACGGGGTTTTCTGATCATGCTTTAATTTGTCTAAATTTATGCCACTTCAAGTTGAACCATCCCTGAAGCTTCACTTGGGGAGCAGGGAAGTTGTGAATAGAGAGATCTGTACATACGCTTTGTTCATATGCCTTTGGCTGGTTTGTGCTGGAAGTGTAAGAAGACAGGCATAAATACACCCCAAAAAGCAGTTCCTTAGAGAACATGATACCTAAATCTGCAAGAACCTTAATTTTATTGCTTAACTGAGAAGGGACAGGAACAGGATTTACCCAGTGTGGGAGAACCAGGCTGAAGGCTATATGTCAGCCTACCTGTGGGTCCCAAACTATCTCCCAGGCCAGGATGCCCCTGAGCTAGGGAACCCACACTTAGATTCCAGATGTAACTGCCAGATGACATCCTCACATGCCTGGAATCAGGGTGTCCAAGGAGTTAACAGGACTAGACAATTTGGGTGTGGAGAGAGCAAAGGGAAAGCAAGTTACATGCAATGAATAATTAATCTATGAAGTAAAGATCTAGTTTTGATCGTCAAACATTGATTATCTCATTTAACCTTACTAGGGTTTGATAATTTCACACACATTTGAATAGTTTTGCTTGATATGTAACTTTTAGTGTATGTTGTTTAATCAAGTGTTGTCAATCGTGATATAGTTCTTCATCTTGAATAGAACAGCGCTGAAGCTGTGCATCATCACATCTGGCAGGTGTTCAGATATGTAATTCATAGACAACAAATATTTTATCCATCACATTTATTATTGGTAAAATCTCAATTGTTTCAGCAAACAGTTTCCTGCAAATGAATACCAAAGCATCATATCATGGTAAAAAGAAGAAAAATAGAAAGAAGAGTCTGGTGAAACTTCTTAAAATGTTTTTTCTTCGATTTAGAGGTTGGCTGGAGGTTTCTCTGTGCTTGAGCATTTGTTAGCCCTTAAATGTATGACACCCACCATATCTCCTACTGTTCCTGTCAACTTTCAAAGGAATAATTTAAAGCTAATGTTCCTGAGAAGCAGTTCAATGAATAGGTGTAACTGATGCCCACTAGTTATCACATTACAGGGTACTTGATGAATAAATTATCTTTTTCCCCCTAGCATGAAACAGATCTAATTTGTGGGAATTCATTTGATAGTCACAAATATCCCTCAAAAAATGGTTGCGAACAGAAGAGTTATTTGTTATGTGCGAAAGGACTCCACTTACTTGAGTCACAGGCAAGTTTGTACTTCAAGAACAAAAAGCAAATACCAAATGACAAATGATTAATGTTTGCTTAGAGAAAATATCATTGTTTACTTGCATATGCAGGCATTTTTACAGGCTTGATGTAAAGCCTACCACTAACCTGAAGGTCTCCCACCTCGTGCAGATCAAGCTGCTGAAGAACGTGTCTTTCTCCAGATTCTTGTGAAAAGAGAAAACAACTTATGGAGATATTTAAAAATAGTCAAAAGTAACAGGTACAGACAAGCAAAATAAAGATAATTCAAATAGTTTCAGTTACAACACAGGAAAACAGAACAAATACATAAGAAAACACTTTGCCTGGGGAGCTGTGGGCATATGTAGCCTTCTGCTTATGAAAGGGACCGCACTTTCTGTTGCTTAAAGTCACTGAACTGCTGAAGTTAATTAAAAGTATAAATAATTTGCAACAAGAGGACAAATGGGGCTGGAAAAATTGTTTGTCCACATATTGATTGGAAGTGCATTTTTCACATTCCTCATGATGTGATAAATCCCACAGGTGGTAAAGAAATTTAGGCCAGGTCATTAGCAGCAAACTCATGTATACTGAATTCAGAAGCGCTGAACAGTTCTGTCCTGCTTCTGCTCTGTAAATCAGCAAACAAAATTTGGCAGCCAAGTATTTAATTCTCAATAATAAACTATTCTTGAAAATGTCATGGATTTGTACAGATACCCTTTTCTTTGACATCATGTCACTAAAGCTAAAGGATGTTGATTAAATCATTAATTGCTTTTCACTTATCCATTAGGCTGCATTTTTGCCTTTTAATGAGAAGATTTTTAAACACCTTTTGGTCAAAAATATACAATAGGAAAGGTTATAGCCACCCTGACTCACAAGAGAATTTTACATGTGCCTCAGGTAGGGACAAATAAACAACTGTATTCACTATAATATCACTTCATGCAACTTTCTCTGCCACTAGTTAGGCCTTAATACACTTAGAAGGTTGCTCTTCTAATTTAAACTGTGTGAGACTTTGGCTGGAGGCTACTTCTGTGTCCCAGTGATAAAAGAAGACATAAAACAACCCAGTGCCTGATCATTCTCCCTGACTGTCGGTGAATCATGTTTAATAGCGTCTCCATTGCATTTTTGGCCAATTTGTTTGCAATGGCATCCTTTTCCATGGGCTTACTGCTCAGCAGGCCCTGAAGCAATCTATGAATAACTTCCCAACAGATGCTGTTTATGAATTGAAGCAAATGGCTTCCCTGTTTCTCTTTTTTCTCACTTCAATAATTTTCAGTTACATTACGATGAATATTTATAGTCCTATGCCAGTGCATAAAAATGGGAACAAGCAGACCTGTGCATTGTTTCATACGTGAGTGCTGTTCTAATGGGTTTTGGTTCAATGGTTTTAATAATGTTCTGTTGATGGACTGAAAAGAGAATTCAAATTGTAGATCAGTCACTTCCATTCACTGTTTTAGCAGACTGGGCATTGATAGCAGACTATATTAGGAGCATGTATAGTGCACCTTATCTTCTGGAAATAATACACCCCCTAATACAAGCCTACAATACCTTTCTACTCAGCTTTATTTCCTATGAGTAATCCCAACTGCATTGTTAAATGCAGGATCTTACACTACTGCAGCTGGTCCTTACTGTGTGTATTGAGTTTGCACGGCAAGGTTTGGGTAGCAGGGGGAGTTCAAGGGTGGCTTCTATGAGAAGATGCCAGAAGCTTCCCCAGTGTCCAATAGAGCAAATGCCAGCCAGCTCCAAGATGGACCCGCCTCTGGCCAAGGCCAAGTCCATCAGTGATGATGGTAGCATGATGGAGGGGAGGAGGTGCTCCAGGCTCTAAAAATACCCCTACAGCTGGTGATGCAGAGCATGTTGAGGCAGGCTGTGCCCCTGCAGCCCATGGAGGTCCATGGTGGAGCAGGTATCCACCTGCAGTCTGGGGATGACCCCATGCCAGAGCAGGGGGATGCCCACAGGCAGCTGTGATCCTGTGGGAAGCCTGTGGTGGAGCAGGCTCCATGGAGAGAGGAGTCCACGTGTTTTAAGATTTAGCTTTAGTTTTTCACTACTCTACTTTGATTTGATTGCTAATAAATTAATTTCCCCAAGTCAAGTCTGTTTTGTCTGCGATGATAACTGCTGAGTGATCTCTCCCTGTCCTTACCTCAACCCATGAGCTTTTGTGATATTTTCTCTCCCTTTTCCAGCTGAGGTGTGGAGTAGCTTTGTTGGGCATCTGGTGTGCATCCAGGATCAACCCACCACGCTGGGTTTATCGAGCTCTGGCTAAAATGTCATCTGATTTACAATAAAACTAATGTCTAGTGGTAGAAGTCGCCAATGTTACACATATGTCATTTCTATGAACTAAGCTGGTAAGTACAAAGGAGATTTGTGACCTGCCATCCTTCTGCAACAGAATAGTGCAAAATCCTTGTTCAGTCCTAAAAAAGCCACTTTACAACATTTTATAATTCTCTAACAGTTCTTCGAGGTTGTTTTGCCAAGAAAAGTGGTTAGATTTACAACTGTAGATGTTTATTGAGGTTTTTTTCCAAGGGAACTGTTGTTGTGCTGCTTCATTCATCTCCAAATGTCTGATGTAGTTGTCATTTCTGTTAAACTATAAAGAGGCTAAAGAAATAATGCTTTTACTATCACAGTAATTCCAAGATTAATAAACCCCTGTAACTTAGTAGATACACTTGTACAAACATCTTGTCTATAAATATATACTAGATACAAAGCATGCATATTTAAATACAGGATATGTCAAATTATTGCATTTTCCACTGCTCTATAATAAATTCATTTGAATGATAAAAATAATGGGAAATATGGATGAGCACACACATTATTCATACTACACATCTTTAACACAACATTTTACTCCCCAGTACAGAAGTTGGAAACAATCTGAACAATTTCTCATATCTGAATGTGATGGCATTCATGTGGATTACATCTTTTAAAAATCGATTGTAAATAGGGCATATTAAATAACTATGACTGTTGTGCCTATGAAACTGAGATTGTGTGATTTCATAACTTTCGGCTTCCCATTAATGAATTAAAAGCTTATACCACGTTAACTTACATTATCAATTGCTGTCTCAGGAAAGTAAACTGAGACATGCACCGTGTCCAGAGTTCTAGGCCATTAAGTAGCAAAATAATACAATTACAGTCTTACCAACCTATGCTTCTAGAAGCATTTATTTAACATTCTGAAGCCTCTTCTAAAAGGCATGTATTGTCAAAGGTTGGTATTTCTAATTACAGGATAATTTGGCATTTGAAAGCATGTATTCCTTCGCATCATAGAATCATACAATAGTTAGGGTATTTGCTCCATTTTCCATCAAATCAATAACTTGAAGAGTTGTCATGTTGGATTTATTGAGGTGGCCAGATTCAGACATCAGGGTCAGGTCTGGCTCCCCACGCTGGAAGCTGTTGGGTGGTGTGGCCAGTCAGAGAATTTGGCTCCTGCCTTCTCTCTTCACCTCTTATCTACTCTTCTTCTCTAGCCTGTGCCATCTGCTATAAGTCCTTCATAAGTTCTTGGCACTTAGTTTCTGCTTCCCTTGCACCAGGAGAGTGCAATATACCAGTGTCTTTCTCACATCTTTGCTGATGTTTTTTTCTGGCCTTCTCTAAGCAGTCCTGCATACAGTATAGAATCATAAACAAGTCCTTCCCTTGAGACTAGATTTAATTAAGAAAGGTATCAAAACCACAACAATGGAAAGGCCTAATCTGAATTTTTTGATATCTTTTAAGAATGAAAAATATGCATTAAAACATCGACCAGATATTCACAAAATGTCTTCTTCCTGTCAATCACACACAGTGCTTTTTTATTTAATTATTCCATATAATTTATCTTCACAGTTCCCTCTATAACTCATTTCCACAGATCCTTGCTTCTTGGACAGGTTATTGATCTAATGTGTACAGAGAAAGTCTTTCAAAGACAGTCTTTTAATAATAATCACCTATGCATAAAATCAAGGAACTCTTTATTGTAAGCAGTAGTAGAAATTTGATCAATGTGAGCATTACAGCATTAGGCCTTAAATGAATTGTTTCAGCTTACACTTTAGGGAACTTTGACATCACCCTCAATATCTGATCTTTTCAGAATGTTATGGGGGAACCATTATCTTTATAAATCACTGTCAGCTAAGAAATTTTGCTGGAGACATAAAGTAAGTGGTGAGAACAATTTTCCAGTGGAAGTTGGGGATGGGACTAGATACTGGCCCTGATTTGCAGCCCCTGTAATAATGATTTAATATCTCAAAAATAACCAGGGAAAGCAGTGAAAAAGCTCTGCCAAAATGTTTGACAAAATGTTTATAATGTGGAACAGAAGCATCATTCATAAACTGCCATTGGGACGCAGAGATTAGATATGCTAAGAGGAAGATTGCACCTGTAACTGAGAACTTTTTTCTTTCATTCACCATAGAAATTCCTGCTGAGAAATTTTGCTATCAATCAGTTAAGTTTTCATTAAAAAAAACCCAAAGGTTATTTTTTTTTAACTACTGGACTAAGCTCAAAAGTGTAGACCCAAAACTCACCTCTCATTAACCTCAGTTAAGGGTGGTAAATAGATGCTTTCTCATATTAATCATATCAATCATAAAAAATGGATTTTTAAAAGAAACATTTGAAGTAATACCTAGACAGTGAACTGCGGGGGGGTCAAGAATGACCACAGTTCAGATCACACACACTGGTCATCTTCCTACTGGTCCCTGGGGACCATTGCTGCGGGTTGTGAATACCCTTTGGTGACAGGAATAATGGAGTGGGCAGTGTGCCCTAGACATGTGAGAGAAACGGATGTTCCTTCCAGGAGGAAGAGATACCTATGTAAATGCACATATAGTCCTTCAAAGAGCTTTAATGATTTACATGTAGCTGTGACCAGTTTTCTGTACATTTATACAATTCCAATGCTTAGTGTTTCTAATGAGTTGTTTATTACTGTGGACCTTCAATTTACCACACAGTGAGCAGGCTATAAATACTGCTTCTATATAAATTATTGATAAAATCAACATCTTTTATCACTTTTTTGCCTGACATAAACTATGATGAGCTGAAAGTCCTACAAATGCTTTTAAGCTTTTACCCCTCTCACCCCCCCCGGCAACATGAAGAAAGTATTTGCTTTTATACACCAGTGGAAGTGTTTTTTCTGTGGCTAGGATAAATTTCCCCAGTCTTTCTGTAGTGGATACCAATAACCAAAGTGGCTTTGTTATTACCTAACAAAAGGCTAACATGCTTTATCTTTAAAAAAATATATCTTTCCTATTGTTCTTTTCATCTCAGCCTTGTTTTCAGCTATAATTAATTATTTTTCTCACAGGCAAAATAAACCCCATTGGTACTAACAAGGGAGATTCATATTAAGGGCTCACAGAGGCTTGGATCTTAATGTTAACATTATAGTGTGAGCAGGAATTTATCAATTTGGAATTAAAAACTAATCACCAAAAATGTTTTAGGAGCATGATTCATAGTCAAACCAAAATACCAGAATGTGCATTTGATTCTATAGACAAGACAGATGTCTTTATCTTAATTCAATGAGAATTGCATTGGAAAATGAAAAGGAGTGTGCCTTTAACAAAGCTAAATTTGAACCATCACATGTGATAATTTCATTCCTGTTTTTTTCTTCTTTCTTTGCCTTTCTCAGGCATGACATGACTCAAACAAAAATAACAGGATAATATCACAGATGTTCCTTTACACCAATCACTGGTTATTGCTTATCCAAATGATGTTTTAATACAAACACACAACTGCTCCTTCTGCTTTATTGCTGTCAAAATTTTGTTTCAAATTTAATAAATGGAGAAGTGTGAGCAGATGTGTCATTGACAGTTTGCTTTCTTTGCAAGGCTTCATTGCAAGCTAGAGAGGACGGTAGTCACATCTGCATCTTTAGAATACTTAATTCTGTGCGTTTTCCACCCAGTCTGGTGCTCCTCAGTTGGTTGTTGGGGCTTGTGCAAATGGGCTATGGCTCTGGAAAGCTGCTGCAAGCTCAGAGCTGTGCAGTCAGCACTCAACACTAGCTCAGGAACCTCAGGTACCTTTGCTGGCTTTTTGGAGAGCATTGGGAAAACTCAGTTTTCCAGCCATAGATGGTCCCTGTAAACCTTACCTATAACTGTATTTATCCCAGATTTTTCCCAGTATTTGACATACCATCTCTTACTGCTGCACCATTTTTGATTCAGTTCCAGTTGTGCTCTGGTAAAGCCCATGGTAAGACTGGCTGCCAAAAGTAAATCAATGGGAGTCTGCAGCCTCCAGGATATCTGGATCATCAGAAAAAGGGCATTTCTTGTCAGGTGGAGGTGTTGGGGGGCATACTACTGTATGGTGGAATTTGGGCAGGAAAGTCAGCTGTATCCTAGCTAGCACAGATCCCCCATTCTACTGAAATGGATAGCTTATGATTCTGGGAACCAGGCACAGAGAAATCCCAAGGAAGAAACTATCTTAATATAACAACAGCTGAGGCCCTAAACCACTGTGAAATAAATGCACTTTATAAATATGAAGTGAAAAAATAGTCTCTCACTTCCATTTTTTATGTGATTTATGTCTTTAATTTATTTAAATCAGTGACCCATCAGATGCAGACAGAAAATTAGAAATTCGGCAGAAATTTCAACTGCCATAAGGAAATACTGAGGTTTTATTTGCTCTCCCCCTGCAGCTGCCTCTCCGTGTTACAGGAGTTTATTTCAAAATGAAGCACAATGAGGAATCATCTTGCCAGAATATTATTGATCTGTGATTTGGGTAGCAGGCACAAGACACTGCAGACGCAGATGTGAAAGAGAAAATTTACTCTCTCTCACCCCAACATTTTCTGGAGAGTACTTCGTTTCAGGTATATAAATCTTTAAGCTTTTCATGGCAGTTTTGTGACCAAATATATGCTACTTATATTACTTATGGGATTCTTCAGCAAACCAAGAATGAGTTGGTATCTTTGTATTAATCAGATGGTCATGGTTTGAAGGCTGCTGATACCCATATCCCAAAGGGGTCCACACACAGAAAGTCTGGTCTGTAAGGTGCTGAAGTGAAGGGGTTTCTTTTCCCTTTCCTTTTTCCGCATTGGTTACAGTGCTATTTGGTTCAAGCTCAATAAACTCAACAAGAAGTACCGGCTCTTCACCTGGTGTAAGTTTCACACATTTGCTTCTAAAGCAGACACTGCCTTTCACAGTGGGAATTTTCTTGCTATCTTGGGTATACACAATTTGCAAGTGCTGAACTTGGAGTGTCCAGCTCCATAGCTTGGAAAAAGATACTGCGATTTTCCACACTTTGCTGGTGGCCATACTCTGAACATTCCTTTTTCTCTTCCTTTTTGCTGGCTTTGTTGATGACTAGTAAAATAATTATTTGCACTGATGTTTTCCAGAACTTGACTAAATTATGAGTCTATTTCCAGAAAAATTTCAGAAAGTGACTAAATTGTGCCTGCAGCATTTGAGAAAAACATGGTCCATATATGAGGAGAAGGCCAAAAATTCACAGACTGAAATTTTCTTTAGCCAGCTGTGCTTGATTGCCTTTTAGGAAATGGTGGGTTTTGTAACAATCTCGCCCTTCCTACCAAAATAATCCAACCTCTTCCAGTATTTTTCAGGAAAGCTATACCCATGTATCAATCATTAATTATAGAAAAACTTCCCTGAGCATAGGAAAAAAGGGAGAGCTTTAATTCTCTCCATGATACTGATTTCTTTTGTAGCCTCTGGGAAGTCAATCAACCAGCTTGCCCCTTATGCAGAATATAGGAAAGAAGGGCTGATGGGGCAGAGCGTATATGAGCACATGGCTTAGATGAAACACCTCTATAAATGCCTCAATAAAGAGCTAGTTCAGTTTTTCAGGCTTGGAACTGTACAAGCAGTGCCTGGAAAAGCTCTTTTATCCTCCATAGAATAGGGTTAATTCAACTCATGAGCATATATATTCGTTAGGAAGGTATCTTTAGGATTAGGCTCTTTGAAGTGCAACAGAGACAAGTAGCACTTTCTAAAGGCTATGACATTATATGTAAAAGCTCTTTCTGAAGTCTGGGCATTTAAAATATTTAAAAAGTATTTTTTGGTAATAGATTAAGCCATAAAGATGGGGCAATGGCATTCAAATATTTGTTCTTATTCCACAATTCTTACCTTATTACATAGTCTATGTCAAGGATAAGCTGTCACATTCATGATGCAAGTTTTCTGCAGGTGATTCTTTATAGCTATGCTCAGCTCTGTGCAAAGACAGAGGCTTCTTGAAGGCACATCTGCTGTATGGCATTCAGTGACAGTTGCAGAAGTGTCTCCCTCAGCATGACAGGACAAGATAATAGAATGAAACTATGATGATTTCTGCAAGATAAGGACGAGTAACTGCTACCTGTTGTACCCTACCATACTTTATGTCATGTGAGTGGTACTATACTATTCTAGGTGTACCTGTGCAGCCTCAGGCTAGAGGTATGTGCTGTAGCCACCAAGCCATTAAGGTGCACATTACTTCTCATATTGCTGATAGCAATAGGAAACACAAAAGGCATGCTATCTTATCAGTTATGCCAAAAGAACCCAGAAATATTTAATCCAGGTTCTAGCCTGAGTGCAAGAATCTTTATTGATATAAAGTGGGATACTGGAAAACACACTCTACCCTGTCTTTATCCAGTGGGGGATCAAGAAGTGGCTGGTGAGTCCATCGTCCAACCTGGTTTTCTTCTTTGCTGTCTCAGAAGCTTCTCTGACTTTCCTTTCTGAACATGCACTGTTCCCGGGCTTTCTGACTACATGCTCCCTTGCCTGGTGTCATGCTGTTGTGCTGATGGCTCTTTCTAGAGCTCTGACAGTGATGGAAGAAGGAAAACATGGCATGCAGCTGTGTCTCTGCAATTGCTATAGCCAAGTTTAGATATAATACCAGGTTCCAGTATAGGCTGGGGAACGACCTGTTAGAGAGCAGTGTAGGGGAGAGGGACCTGGGGGTCCTGGTGGACGACAGGGTGACCATGAGCCGACACTGTGCCCTTGTGGCCAAGAAGGCCAATGGCATCCTGGGTTGTATTAGAAGGGGGGTGGTTAGTAGGTCGAGAGAGGTCCTCCTTCCCCTCTACTCTGCCCTGGTGAGACCTCATCTGGAATATTGTGTCCAGTTCTGGGCCCCTCAGTTTAAAAAGGACAGGGACCTGCTGGAGAGAGTCCAGTGCAGGGCAACTAAGATGATTAAGGGAGTGGAGCATCTCCCTTATGAGGAAAGACTGAGGGAGCTGGGTCTCTATAGTTTGGAGAAGAGGAGATTAAGGGGTGACCTTATTAGTGTATATAAATATATAAAGGGGGAGTGTCACGAGGATGGAGCCAGGCTCTTCTCAGTGGCAAACAATGAAAGGACAAGGGGTAATGGGTACAAATTGGAGCACAAGAGGTTCCACTTAAACCTGAGAAGAAACTTCTTCTCAGTGAGGGTGACGGAACACTGGAACAGGCTGCCCAGGGAGGTTGTGGAATCTCCTTCTTTGGAGACATTCAAAACCCGCCTGGACACGTTCCTGTGTAACCTTATCTAGGTGTTCCTGCTCTGGCAGGGGGATTGGACTAGATGATCTTTTGAGGTCCCTTCCAATCTCTAACATACTGTGATACTGTGATAATCTCTATCATGCATGGACACTCCCTGCATTTGTGTCTCCTTAACAGGATCTCCCTGATAGACAGTGTATGCCAGGTTTTTCAGAGTCCTGAGAAGATAGATGACAACTGTATCATATCAGATCCATCATCGTACAAGAGAGAGGGATCCATGAGATGTGGTCTACTCTTGGGAAAATCAAGCCCCACTCAAAGTTTCTGAACCAATATGAACTAGTAGAGTGATATTACAGCAGACCAGCTCTTCACATTTTCAGCTGTGGTGCTTTTGACTTCAGAAGCTTCAGAAGCTGGATTTATTGTACCATCAAACCACAGCTACAAGAGGAGTCTGTAATTCTCTTTTCAGTGTCAGCTCTACTGACCTCAAAATGAGACTCACTTTTGTCATTTCTCCATGGATTCTGGAGCCCTCTAATGTCAAGAAGCTGCACTGGGTGAAATGTCCTCTACAGTCCAGCTCCTCACCTTTGAGCAAGTTGTGGATGCTGGCATATTTGTTATACTGTGTTGAAATGCAAGATAACGTCCTTTATGAATGAAAGACATCTATTACGTGTGCTAACTCTGCATGCAGACTTCCAGTTGTGCTCCTGTTTATATTCTGATGACTGCTGACTCCAGTGCTACTCAGTCAGGCCAGAGCTCAGCACCTCATCTTTAAGAAGCTGATACTATTCTTGTTATAGATGTTTTTACAGCACTGGTGACATACACCATTCCATCAAGTACTGATTGGAAAATGAGGTAAATAAGCACTCTGTGTTGCAGGATGATTTTCTTCTCAAAAACAGAGACAAAGCAAATTTCTGGAAGAAGCCAGAAAGTTAAAGTGAGAAATTGAATCCTGCGAAACCCTTGCAGTTTGGGAAAATACATGGGTACCTAAGAAACAAAAACTATGAAGACAGCCATGCCATTGAACCTCAAATATTGTCCAACTGATGAAAGCAAAAATAAACTGTATTAATAGTAGAGAGTTTAGAATCTAACAATGAGAAAATCTGTAATAATGGCTTAAAAAGCCAGTCTAATTTTCCATGACCCAGCATAAGCCTAGTAATACTCCTTAGTGTCTACATGAATTTGTTAAACCTTCTCAGCACTGGGAAAACATGACTTCTTTCAATTTGGATTTGTTTGCATCTAACACTTTCACATGCCATAGCTTCCAAGGGAATGACAATAACTTATATTTGAGGATTAAGAAACACATTATATATTCCACATCTCAGTAAAAGTAGCTAAATAGTGTCATCTACCAGATTTCTAAAAGCAATCAAGTGCACAGATCCCTGCCCTTTTAAATAAGCAAGCTTGCTTGGAAGAAGAGAATTCTGAGTTTCATAATTAAATGAAAAATTAGATGAAAGCAAGGGAGGCTGTGAGTTGATGCAGCTTGATTGTAACAACAGCATCATTAATGGTTATTAATGGTAACTGGGATAAACTGTCAGATATCATCCATGTGTAAACAGGTAGACATGAACAAATGATGAATAAATGCATCTTAAAGAAAAAGAATCCTTGGTTGAAACCTTGGTGAACTTGTAAGCTAGGAGAGTATGTACAATGAAACAGAAACAGGGCATTTGTTTTAATTTTGGATATATGGTGTTTGAATAAGGAACCCAGCATCACACAATAGCCTGCCATGGAAACCGCGATGTTATGGTTTTCAGAAGCAAGTTGCAATGAAATGCCCCTTTTGGCTCAGAAGCCTATATTCACCCATGACTAATTTCATTATGCTGCTTAAGCTGACATACTGATTAAAAGAAAGTCATTCCATTTATTGCTTCTTTTAATCATTAGGTAAACACAATACGGAGTTCTTGGTACATTTGGTAAATATGAAGCAGATCAGTTATTACTCCTCAGGTGCTGATAGCACTGTCGTACTGGATTATCTCCTGTGTTATCAGCAACACATTCTACCACACAGCAACTTCTTGAAATTGCAGCATTGTAAACAAGAGGCCTCTGGGCATTTGCTTTTCTCTCTTTCAAATATACATAATCACTCAGCAATTCCAGGATGGTTAAATTATCCTTAGAGCCAAATGACTTTGAACTAGATTTCTTTCCTTAATGACATCAGTCCCCTATGTGCCGCTGATACCTGTGGGACTAATACACGAAAAGATCTCTGCTGGGCCACATTTTGCCACCCATTTACAGGGTGAAGTGGCTGGAGTGCATAAAGCCCACTTGGTAGCTCATGCTACTACACACAGTCTACATTGTTCTCCAAATGAAGAGCCTGCCCACGTCGCTGTTCATTTGATGGCTGTAAAAGAAGCTTCACCTATGTCAATGCTATCACCCTTACTGAAGATGGACGTTTTCAGCTTCCATGTATGACCGTTTTCAAGGCAGGTGGAGGCATTACAGCAGCAGGGTGAGAATTTGCAGTACACTGATACAAATCTAGCTCTTCTAAAGCAATAGGAACTTTACTATAGATTTCCATGAGAGTGGAATTAGGGTTGAGCTTTCCAAACCCTTCTGTTAAAAAAAAATAATGCAGAACATATTTGAAAATTTAGGGATGTTGTGAAGCTGAGCTGAAATGCTGGTGGGCTTCTTCCCTCTTATCTCACTTTTGGCCATGCAGAACCACTCTTTTCCTTGCATTTGCACTGGCACCACATGACCTGTAAATCCAGGGAAATCAACAGACAGGGTGCACAGAGATGGAGGGGAAGGCATTATGGCACAGTGTTTTTCCTTGGATGCAGCTGATCTTTCCCCTCAGATTCACAGGAGTATGGAGCCTAGCTATGCTGCCTTGTGGGGGTACTACACAGGCGGATGTGTCTAAATCCTACTAAAAACGATGTTCTGATGTTCTGTCATTCTGCAAGCAGCAGCCTCCAAAGATCCCTCAGGTAGGAGTTCTGAACAGCTCTAAGGTTGCAAATTACTATTTTTTCCAGGCAGCTCCTGTCATATTTATTATTACAATGACTATTACTCCTATTGGCATTTTTGCCTATAGTTGCTCATGCATTTTTGCTGAGTGAGGATAAAACTGGAACCCAATTAATTTTTCCAATTCAACTCTCACACCTCTGAAACTCAGAAGATCCTGAAGTTGTCACCAGTCTGCCTATTATTTTGTTTGCTGCTTCCCTCCTGAACAGTGGCATTGGGATGAGCTTATATTTGATATCCTGTTGTCATTTCTCTTTGTTTTCTGTTTGCAAGATGCTGATGGCTCGTTGCAAACTGGAGAAGGACCCCAGCATGTCAGCTGTCTGGAAGAACTGCAGGAGCAGTTTAGCTGGGAATAAAACCTCCCAGAGATGCAGGTTTAATACATTTGCGTGGCTTTCCCTCTTCCATTTGCAATCACTCTGACTTCAAAGAAGTATTTTACAAGTTCCTATAGTCAAAGCATTGTAGAGAAAAGTGTTCACTCTTCCCATCAGCTGCTCTCAGAAACAGCCTTACAACTGTTGGTAAAGGGGAGGGAGACATTTATTGTTCTGATTCCTTTAAAGAAGTAACACCTTACAAAACTGCAGGACTGTGATTTTTGTGGCATCATCCTTCCTAGCTTGTGTATTCCAGCTTAATACATCCTCACAAATGTGATTTTTCATAAGCATAATTAACATTTTGCCTTCTGAATGCAGTAAGATGCATTTGCTGGTCTGTCTAGAGAATGAGCCAGGAAGCATTCTCACTTGATAACATTTTAAGGTTCCTGGGAAAGAGTGGTCTATTTGTTGAAGTTTTGTTCAAGTAACACCGCAGCCAAAAGTGCTGTATCTCTTTTCACATGCAAGCATACATTTTCTTCAGCTATATGTACTTACTTGTCTATTATTAAGGACATTGCAGATTCAGAAAACTAAAGGCAAGCAGGCAAACCTGCAGACTGGTGAGCCGAGAGACTCACGGCCTAATAGCAATATACACTGAGGTACAAAGTTTGTTATTAGGTTAAAAGTCTGGCCTTGAACAATGACAAAACTTCCTTGTCTTCAGGAAGATCAGCATTTCTCCAGCGTCTGTCTTGTGAGAGCAGAGGTTCTCCTTCTTTGACTGAACATTATTTCTTATTAAGTCACTATCAAAACTTTCAACCTCATTATGAACTTCATCTATTTTTTCGCTTTAAAACAAAATATGAATCTCACAGAAATATTCCAGTTTAGACAAAATTACTAGGTATTTTTTGTCAAAAAGACAGTAAAATAGCGGCACTGATTTTATACAGTGGTGCTGTGAAAATTCACCCTTCAGGCCTGTGTCCAAGTCTCCTGTTTGCTTGATTCACTGTGGATTTTTCCCTTATCAGGTGAATAGTTTGACCATTTGATTTCATTGTTGGTTTCTTTCCAGATGCCAGAAGTACTGAGTATTTAAATATATATCTGAACTTCAGCAGGAAATTGAAAATTGATTCTCTACAGCAGTTATCTGAGATATGGTTTGAGTTCTTGCTTCAAGTTAGCTAGAGCAAAGAGCTGAAGCAGTCTCAGGGGGATGCCAGCTTGACAGATATTCTGGAGCGCTTTCTGTGGCATCTTTGAAGAGAAATTCAGAAACGATGCATTTGTTTAAACAAGTCTGCTGTTTGCTGTTGGCTTTACTAAAGCAGCACAGAGGGTAAGAAGAGAACAAAAATAATTTTGAATTACTTGGTTAATATGCAGGCACCTTTTAGTGGAGACATAAATGAAGAACTGTCAATATGGTGATGACCAGATTCTGACCCCATATCATTTTCTTTAGCTGTGCAGCTGCATGGCCACAAGCTGTAGTCACAGCTCAGCTTTCTGCTGATGCTGGAACTTACAGATGCAGAAATAAAGGAGGTGGCTTCTGCCCAAATTATTAACCCATAGATTGCAGTAGAACCCAGCAGGTTGGACAGGCCAAAAAGGAGGACACACGATGCCAGAGCATTGCTGGAGCTGGATATCCAGAGAGGCAGATGTCTAGTGCATGGATGGCTGACACATACACTGCTAGCTGGTGTTGAAGACCTGTTGCTCAGATTCTACTGCGAAGCCGAGTTTAATCTCCTTTAGTGTTCCAAACAGTTCCCATGGCTGCTGAGTACAGCTGAAGCAGAGGAGTGCACTCCAGTAGAGCTAAGTGCTTCCTATAAAGGTAAGTGGCATGACATAAAGTCATACTTTTACTAATGCTTCTATGAATTTGATATACTAACAGAGATGTATAGACTCAAAATGGTAACCTTTGTCATTCTGAGTCATATATAAATAAATGGTTGAAACAGCAATTCCATGCAGAGATTAGTGCTGTTTTTCTCAGCAAAATCAATGAAACTAATATTGAGTAAAATGTTTGCAAGAATATAAAAGTGGCTTAGACACTTTTCTGCCTAAGCTTAAACTTGCTTTAGCAGCACCTCCAGTGGTAGCCTATTAAATGCTACTTGGACTCCAGAAACCGTGATATGTGAGAGAGCTCAAACACCTGGCAGGAAACTGAGTGCAATAATGATTCAGTGTTACAGGACAGTGTTAGTTCAATACAGATTGATTTGGTTCTGTAACTTTTTGTTCAAAATGCATTTCTCACAAATGGGTCTGGAGTGTTCAAACTTCCTAAATCATAATTCCACCAAAATTCTGGAATAAATAAATTACCCTCAAAACCATACTGGAATTAGAAATAAATCAGCAGATTCTCTCTTCAGCAGCAGCAATAAATCCTTCCTCTATCATAGCATACACTGTTTACATTTGCCTAGGGGCTCTAAAACATTATGAGATGAAATAATTTTCCTGTTCCTTGGTGTCTGTCTGCCATAGAATTTAAGTGTTTCATGAATTTAATTGTGAAGAGAACAGTTTAACATTTTTCAGCCCCCTGTGGAGAAATGGAAGGAGGAGCCAAGTGGATATTACACTGCCTGGAAAATGATTCATATTTAAAATTAAGCTATGATGACTGTATCAGGTAAGATTGAGAAGGCCAGCAAATGACCCCATGTCCATTAATGCAAACTGTCAAAAGAAGGATTTGATATCATAAGTAGGGCCTAGCCTTCTGCTTGTGATAGAATTTTATTCCAGATTGCATAAATATCTGTATTTATGAAACATTAAGCCAATTTTCAGCATTTTCCTGAAAATCTATTAGTTGCTTTCAGGCTCTCTGAAAGATACTATATTTCATTGCATGAGAATTCATCTGTCATACTTTGAAGAGAGTGTTTATATCTCTAGCAACTAAGAGCATGTAAAAAGGCAGTTGCAACCTTTAGCTGGAGCAGAGATAGAAGAAACAAAAACTACTACCTTTCCTTAAATGTAAAAAGAATTCTCTTTTTCAATGGAAAAGATTTTCCTGGCTTACCTTGGTTACTGAAATGCAGGAAAACACATAACTTAAGTCTACCAAACCATTTTTGTACTATTTAGGGAAAGAGAGGATTGCTGTATAAGCTGGAAAAAAAGCAAAACTAATAGTTTGTGCCTCCTTTAAACATACATCCCATTATACTTTCGTTTTCCAATCCGTATTTTATTTTCTTGGTCCTCCTTTATGCGCTTTCATGCTTGGCAAGCAATATGGGAAGGCTTTCTGTGCCATTGTGTATGCTCTTATTCTGACTTCTCTGCCTGGTGCACAGAAGTCAGGGTGTGACATGAACAACAATTTGATGTACAGCCCCTAGAATGCCAAAAGAGTCTAGTATTTTATTCAGAAACAAATGACAACAAAATCTTTGAGAACCTGAGAAGAAGGTGGGGTGGTAAAAGGGATGTGTGGGAGAAGAGGAATGTAAAAAAAGGATCAAAGCAGATACATTTCAGTTGGCATGTGATAACATATTCCTCAGTTTCCTAGAATGAAATTTGTACCTTCCAATATATTTCACTGATGGATCCTGCACAGCAAACTTCACCTAAATTATCCCTTATAAATTTGGTTTCTAACCAAAAATAAATAGAATTAAATATCATCTTATAAATTTTGCTAATGTGCTTGCTAGTGAAGCAAAATCAGCAGTAAGAAAAAGCGTACTGCTGACAGTTTCAGTGAAGAACAGAATCAGTCAAGTATAATGTTCATCATTCCTTATTTACTATGATAATTAGAACCCGACATTCCGCACTGTGATGTGCATGGCTTGCGTTGTACAAGATGTTACACACATTATTTATCTGGGAGTTGTCTTTTTCCCCTGCCACCAACTTAATACACTTGCTTTTAGCATACATGCATGGAAAATGAGTGCTTCAGAAGTTCCTGATGGGCCCAGCACCTCTCTAGGTGCATAGCAGGTGACACACAAACAAATGAATCTGCTTCCAGGGACACCACTGTGTGAAGCATTGCTCTGGCTCATTAAAGCAAACGCCAGGATGTGCAGTCAATTGCTGTTCTTTATCACTGAAAATTAGCAGTGGTGTGAATGGGTCTCTTGAACTTCTTAACTACAGTCAGGGTTAAGAATGACAGAGTCTGAGCCTTGGGAATTGGAAGAAATGAAAGAGTAAACCTGACAACAGAACAGACTGGAGACTGGATCCTGCATCTCTCTTAGGGTGGAACTGTGCATTAGCAGATGGCAGCCTAAAAACAATATGTGCTGAGAGAGCTCAGGATGTATGGCAAGATTTTCAACACCTACGCGAGCATTCAAAGGAATATTGTCTGTCAGGGATGATGTAGGAATTTACAAGTTGCTTTTGTGTGTGGATTTCTGGAGCTATTATCTACATATGATCAGCTTGCAGATGTTGGAGGCAAGTTCAAGGCAAATTTTTGCAAAATGGAATACAAGAGTGTGTCACAATATTAATCCATATGTTTTGATGTGAGCATATAAACACATGTAAAACAGACCAGACCCTTGTTATGGGTAGATCGTGCAGCTAGGTTGCTTGTGAGAGGCAGTAGAAAATTGCAACTGAAGAGCAAATCATGATCTTGCCATCTGCCTGGAAGGAATTATTATATAGGGTTTGCTGTCAATCAGCCAACCTGTTCTGAAGCAAAGGCAGAACAGTATATGATTTTTTTTTCTCCATGCTCATTTCATGCACTAATTCCTTGCTCAGAAACAAACCATTTCCAGCACTAGTACTGCACAGGGGGCTCTGGCTGAAGCCCAGCCCTGCAAACAAGTAGGTGAGGTGCGGAAGAGAGTGCCTGAAGTGTTATTCTTAAACAGTGACAAAGCCCATATCTGTGACAAGGAATTAAATCTTAAAATGTTACATTGGTTAAAGTGATGGCATCAGGGCAGTACTGGCTGTTGTGCATCACATGGTTATGACAATTCTCATTTCTTTTGTGTGTTTCAGTGGGAGAAATTTCCCTAATCTCTTGTTTCCACCAAACGTGCCTTTTGTGCTGCTTTCTAATTTTTTGGGGTTGGTGGTTTTGGTTCTGTTTTTATGAGCATGGCTGAAGTCAGAAATTGTCTGCTTTATCTTTTCAAAGATTTTCCTACAAACTCTAGGATCTAGAGCACAGTATTTGTGTTCCATCCGTAACCAAGTGTTCCCTATGTAGCACCTCTAACCTGAGTATCTCCAAGCATGCTAAAATGGGTGTGTTGAGGCCACTCTGTGCCCCTGCAGAAACCAGGACATTTTAGAAGTAATATACTTAAATATAATTTAAGACCATATAATGATTCCATTAGAGGAGTTCACACTGCAGGGGGTAAGTAACAAAGAAACCTCTCGATTTGTTAATGTTTTTTTCCACCACTGGCTTGCTTTCTGATAAAGTGGAAGTAAATACATAGGTTTGCAAATAAGCTATTTGGTCAATCCCATGGTGTAATATAACAGCTGAGATTTCCTCTGCAGCTGAGGCCAATGCAGAGTTAGTAGACTTCAAAGTGTTATTTTCAGGGTAGCACCTGGAGTTATAAAGACCAGAAGTGCAGCACAGCAGAGCTGAATTGGCTCCTTGCATTTGCTTTTTGCAGAGGTACCAGCCAAAGCTTTCATTCTAAAAGAAGATGTTTCTGAGCACAGGGTGTGTTGTGCCAGGATGTGTATTTGATGTGTACTGGAGCACCCAGACATTTCACAGCCAAGAGGAGTATTAAGTTCAGAGCTCAGCTCCATGCTTCCCTAGCACACAGCACGTGCATCCTGGCATGTTTCCCAAATCAGCCTGATTGTGCCTTGTCACTGGGATTTACTCTAACCAAGACACGCTTTGCACGTGATAGTTTTTTGAGGTGTGCTGGATTGTGAACACATAAAAGGCTCAGGTGGGTTGAGTTTATAGAAGTTTCCAACGTGGTGAAGGAGGTGAGAGGTTGGGTTTTGGTGGTGTTTGTTCCAGAAGTGGAGTATGCAGCTGAAAATATAGAAAGATGTTTCTGAGTTAGGGGAAGCCAGAAACAGGAGCTAAACCTGACTGTGAGCTCACATTATTGTTTAAGGTAGGTGGTTTGGAACTAGACTTTTTGTGTTAGAGAAGTGGATTCATGGTGTGTTGGGGAGGTTCTTTCCTTTCATGGTGATGTGAGGGATCGCGGGTAGCCAGGAAAGGGCTGGTGTATTTCTGAGCTTTGCTCTTTGTGGTAACGTTTTTGCTATGATTTCTGTGTCCTTTTCCTACTATTTTCTGTATGTAAGGAGGAGGTGGGAAGTTGGTTGGGTTGGGGGAGAGTCTGCCACAGTGGAGCTGGGAAGGAGATGCAGTATCAAGATGGGGGTGACTTGCTGCAGTGCTATAGGGAGGAATTTGTTTCTTTAGATAGCTCTGTTTCTATGATGATGTCTGAAATATGCCAACTTAGAAGGAATTTACTTTAGTTGCTGCTGAAGCCTCCTTTTTTTATTACCTGTGGATAATGGAGCTCTATTGTTTGTTAAGTTTAACTGAAAGATAAGAACATAGCAAGCCTAGAGGGAGTGAAAACAGCCCAGCAACCATGTCTGAACTCACCATAGTGAATTTGCTTCCCAGAGTGTCTCAGTTATTTTGCTTCTGTCGGATTTGTTTTATTTATGTTGTGACTACTGCAAACCCTTGTACTTTTGTGTCAAAATTGACTTTTAGCAGAGGAAGTAAATGCTGAAGCTATGCTTGAGGACTGATACACTGCAACTGCTAAATTAAATACCCAGTGTCCTGTCTGACTGTAGAAGTACTGGTTTTCAGTTCATGCAGCTTTGGCTCATGATTTGTCTCCTGTAGGTGGGTCTTGGTGTGTAATGTGGTTTTAGCTTGTTTGGAAAGGCAACTACAAACTGATGGTAGTAATAGTCTGTTCTGAAACTAGGAGTATTTCAGTAGTATTTAAAGTAATGGGTGCAACTATACTAACATGAGAATGCCTGGGCTGAAGGTTTTTGAGCTTGTGCTAAATAGAAGTATCAATGCTAAGAGTCTGGATTTTCAGATCAGGATGATCTCTCCAACTAGCATATATCTGATAAAGGCTAGCAATATTGCTACTTGACAAGAACACCATGGTTCTTTAAAGCTTGATTGCTTTGCTTTTTGGTATCTCTGAATTGAAACTAAACAACTTGTCTCCATGATGTGAAGGTTATGGTTTATGTTTATATTTTGAATACATCGATTGCTATTGAAGCTTTGTTGCATGATAACAATGTACTGCACAGATAATTTGGTTAATCCTTAGCAAGTACTGATCTTGTTGGCTAATGGCAAGTTACAGATAAGGGTTGAGATTTTTTCTGTGCGTTGTCCTACATACTTTAAAAATAACTGGGACAAACTTTCTGATATAAACTTGCTTGACAAATATAGATGTGTTCTTCCCCCCTCTCTCTTTTCTCTCCTCTCAGGCATGGGAAAACTGCAAGAAGCAGAATCATTGCCTCCCAAACACAGTAATTGTGGAGACCAGACATCCCTTTAACAAACAATAGCACCATCTTTAAGGTAGGCTGGGAAAAAGACCTGTGAAAACCTTTCCTTTTGTGCTCTGTTCTCACTTTTCCCTGCTTTTGTCAATATGCAGACTTGTTATATTTAAATTAAATGTTATATTTAAATAACAAGTCTGCATATTGACAAAAGCAAGGGGAAGGTTTCACTGGTTTTCAGTATATGAGCTACTTACAGAGCTATTGTGGTTTGTTTTGTTCTTGTTGGCTTTTCTAATGGCTGTGTCCATGCAATCATCTTGCTGGTTGGATCTTCCCTGTATGTTCTGGGGTGGTGGATGGCTGGCAAAACCTGCCAAGCAAGGCTGGGGCGGTAGCAGGGAGAGAGATATTGTGGTGATGTGGCACCGGATAATAAGGTGGGAAGGAGCCATCAGATTTAGCAAGCAGAGCTTCTCCACTGAGGTGTGTTGTGCTGTTCCCTGATGTTGCTGTATCCTTGGCTGGTCCTCCAATACCTCTATAGCTGCACTATGCTGGAAATGGAGCAAATTTCCCAGGATCCTGTATTTTGAACTGGGACAAAAAAACCGTATGAGCCAGTCCCTGGCCTCCCATGGGACATAATTTCCCTGCACATGTTGTTCAGCTCTGCTTCTTCAGGCTTTTGGTGTGTGCAGAATTTGTGTTTGGCCGGCAGCGGCTGTGGTCACAGGCAGACAAATCACCAAGTGTTTCTTTGAAGTGTTTCCTTCATGAAAAAATGATGCAGCCTTCTAGCTGAGCTTTTCATGGTCAGCGTGGTTGCCTCTAGACAAATCAGTGCATCTTGTTTCGCCACTGGGAAAGCTAAAGGAGAAGAAAGCTTGACAATACAGACTACAGGATTTAATGCTGTTAGAGAAGATGTAAGAAGGAAAAGAAATGGGCTCAGTTCAGTCACTGAGATTGGACCAGGTCTCCTTCAAGAGGTGAAGAAAAGTGGTGGGTGCTGAGGAGAGTCTCAGGGCAGGGAGACTTTTCCTGGCTGTGTATCAAATGTTAGTAAGGAAGTGGATCACCACTGTGAGCATCTGGCTGATGACTGGGGATGTGCATGTAAAATGTCAAGCATTGGTGAACTTCTATGCACTTAATGTGGTATATAAGTGTTTATCTGGGCAAAGCTGATTTCTAGGAAACCCATAGATCGATGTGCTCTTTCTTGTACTGGAAGAATCATGCTTTAATGCTTGTGCTCCCTGTACTACTGGGGAAAGAAACCAAGAGCTGGAAACACATAGGGAGGCTTAGGGCTCTGGATGAAGGTTGCTGCTTGGCTTCTTTTGCTTTGAGCTTTGTGGTTGCTGTACAGGCAACATGTAGGCAGATCAATCAATCTTCACATGCTCAGCTGCTGGCTTTCCATGTGGGCTGGTTTTCAATGGAAGACAAGCTGTGGGCAGGCTACAGGGCCAAGCAAAGCTTCTGTTCTCATACTTTAAAAAAACTTCCACAAATCTTGTGGGAATAAGACAAAAGAGGGTCCATAACTTGGCATTCAGTGGAGGTAAGGTAAAACTTGCTCTTAGGCTACACTTGGCTCATCTGGCATAGGAACATGTAGGTACAGTGGAGCTGCAATGTGCACTGCCTGTTGCCCAGGCAGCAGCCAATCTGAGTTTGGCTCTATGGGAAAGAGCTTTGTAGGGTGGGTGGAAGCAGCTGGAGGGGATGGAGAACAGTCTGTTAAAAGCAAAGCTCATTGTCCCGGGAGCACTAGAGCTAATGAGCTTTGCATTTCAAAGGTGATAAGCCTTCTTTAGACCCTGCAAAACAGCGCCTGGGATTTGTCTTGTTAAATCTGTACATGGAGAAGGGGTGCCTATGGGGGTGGAGGAGAGAGGCAGAGGAGGCAGCATGCAGAAAGTAGAGGCCAGAGGCCCTTATTTGGGTGCAAGTACCAATCTGCTGTCTGCGTGAGTCTGCCTGAGTTGCATATGCTTTCCTCTTCTGTGTGCACAGAGAATTGTCATAAATAGAGGTTCAGGCAGTAAGGAGCATTTATTTTTATTTGCCTATTTTTGGCATTCAGTTGGCATCTCTAGATGAATGGTGGAACCAGGAGAAAAAGGTTGTTCTCCTTGTGAATACAGTTGTCTTGTGTGAGGCAGTCTTTCTCAAAGGCGGTTTGATGCTTGCTGGCCCCTTGGAAACTACCTTCACCTTGAAAGTATCATGCTGATGTAATGGTCTGCTTTTGGCAATCCTGCCAGCAACCCTGTGGAGTCTTTCAGTTGGAGCTGTGGATAGGCAGTTTTCCATTCTCTGTGACTGGAAGACCTTGGGTCCTAGTCTCTGTACTTCCAGCTGCCACCAAGTACCAGAGTGGAGGTGAAAGGACCTCCTTTTGACACTTCACTTCCCAGCACCCAGGCATAGACCACATAACCCAAAGTCTGTTTTGCTCTTCTGCGCAGCCTGGCCCATCCTGTCCCAGTGCTGGCAGGAGCTGCCCAACCTTTGGTCCAATGTCCCTTCTTCCTAGAGACAAACTACTTTCAGCCTTTTCTTTCCATAAGAAAGGATTTTGAAGTCTGCAGACTGTTCACTACTGCCTTATTTTTCCTTCCTTTTTTCTTTTTCCAATGTGTCAGTGTTAGTAGCCCTGCATTCAACACATGAACCCATGGGCAAATGTAAAGCATTATTCCCTTCCTGTCAAAGCCAGTGACTCCTGAAGTGAGGAGGCTAAAGTAAAGCCCCAAAGCATCAGGTGAAGATGACACTGTGCCCAGCTCAAAGCAGGATAAGAGCTGTTTCATGTTTCATTGGTCCACTGAAACTTAAAATTGGCATCAAAGACATCAAAGCAGGTGTGAGGATGCTTCCTCAAGATTTGCCAAGGACTCCTCTGTTTCTGTCTGGTGCTGGGAGGCAGGACAGGGAAGAGGTAGCAAGCACAATCTCTTTAATATTCTCTTCTCTTCTTCTGATCTCCCCCCTTGCCCTGCAGAAGCAACATGTCCTGTGTTTGTGCAGAGCTTGTCCTGAGCAATAGCAGCATCTGTCAGGGGTTACGGTGGCATTAGCTTCATGGAGTTGGGAGTTAGCAGTGCTTGGCACAGTGACAGTTCTGCTGTACCTTATATAAATCTGTACCTTGCATAAATCTGTCTCTGCCTACTCTGCTAAGGTGTGTGCTCACAATTTGTCTGATTCCTCCTGCTGTCCACAAGGCTTTCAGTTTCCTAGAAGATTTTATTTGCTTCTTGAGGCTCCTTTTTTCTAGTACCTTCCCACTCCGTACCTTTTCCTTCACAGTTTCCCCATGAGTTGTAAAGGGACCATACCTTGTTAAACAGGTGTTATTATAAACTCCCATCACCTGCCCCTCTGAGGTGCTGCAGAAAGCTTCCCAGAGAGGTTACTTGCATGTAGTACTTCATGGTACTTGGTGTACGTTGGTTGCCTCTCATTAGCTTCCTTGGATGCTACTAAACCTTGCTAAGAGCAGAAAGTAGCAGCAACTGCCCCGTTCTTGGCCTTCTTCCAGTGTGTAGGGAATTCTCGGGAAAAACAAGAAAACCTTTATTAAATAGAACACATCCCAAACCATGCTTGTGCTGTGTGCTTTCATACAAAGCACCTAGGAAAAAAAATTGACCTCTTGAAAGCATATCTGGTCACCATGGGGCTTGCCCTGAGCCACAGTCTTCATCCCAGCACTACTCAGGGACCTGATGGGATCCATGCTACAATAATGGCCTGTGGAAGGGCCACTCACCAATGCTTTCCAATGTCACTTTTCCACACCCTCCTCCCAATTGCTTTATGGTTGTAATAAAGAGCTGCTCAGGTGCACTGCCAGAAAGCAGTGTAATGTTGGTCTGCAGCGCCAATCTCTTAGTATGTATTACCCAATAAATGCAGTGGCTCCTAAGGAGTGTATGGTCTGTCAGGTAAACTCATTGCACCTCTTACAGACTGTCCCCTTACTTGCTGAGAAGGAGGTACTTGAAAGTAAGGGTATTATTGCTATTGTTATTATGGTTTGGAGTCTAGAGCGCATAAGCAGAGAACGTAGTACATCCTTCTACCACAGGTTATCAGTGGAGGAAAAAAGTCTCCCACATTGTGTTACAGCATCTGCCCTGGGCTCTTAAAATGGAAGTTTCTGTTTTGTCTCTGAGCCTGCCTTCTTTTGTAGGCAGAGCTGGAAGCTGTAATGCAAGTGGATAGTATGTATTAAGTCTATACAGTGGCTGTAAAAGCAAAATAATTACATGTGTATATGGTACAGGAGGGAGAGGAAACTATTCCATTCCCATAAATAGCCACTTAAAATGCAGATAATAAATAACTGTAATAAATAATCTGAGCTTTAGCACTTAGGAGGTGCTCTTCTCCCCATTGTCTGCAGAGATGCGTCAGAAATGGAGTTGGAAGGAAAGATTTCAGAGTTGTGGCAAGGTGCTGGAAAGCCCATGGGAGCAAGTAGGAGTCTCCTGCCCTCCCCTGCCTCTCCCGTGTGTTTTATTGCACTTTCCCTGCACCACCCCTCCCCGTTCAGTCTCATTTGCCTCTTGCGAGTAAGTGCAAGAACAACGCCCGGGGAATAAAGCCTCTGCCGGCAGAAATCACGCATCTCCCAGCCAGCTCATTGGGTGTTTAGTCCTTCGCCTTCCCACCAGCGCTCTGCCACCCTCCTCTGCCCATTCATACCTGCTCCGCGCAGACGAAACCAGCGGCTCTTGTGTGCAAAGTCTGAGTGCTGGTGTTCAGATGCAGCTCCGGCTGCTAAGCCCTGGCGATTAGCGGAGTGCCAGGCTGGGGCTTTCACTGAGGGGCTGTGTCGCTTTAAGGCATGTGATACTTTCCCGAGCAGGCATGTATTGAAATAGGCTCCGGTACTTACAGCGTCGTATAGCCGTGTGCGTACCGCTGCCTTACTCTGCACTGCCCGCGCTGGAGTGAGGCTGCTCTGTCCTTAAACATAAACTGCTCCTCGTCCTTAAGTATCCTGGAAGCTGCAAATTATCTCAAGATCACTTCAGAGGTCTCATCGAGCAGAAGGTGATGCTAGGAGATGATTTAAAGGTGAAAATGAGAAGGTTTCCACCCCTCAAACCTTGGCCACTTTTCTGACGGCAGAGTCTGAGAGCTCAGATGTCTCCTTTACTCTGGAAACAGGATTTGTAACGGAAAAAAATATCTTTTTTCTTTTTTTTCTTTTTTTTTTTAATCCTGATAAAGAAGATTATTGGGAAGCGATTAAAACCCCTTATTGTGATACAGATGGATTTAAACAAGTGTTAGATCATTCCGATGAACACTAATAGAGTGCTCTGCTCTTGGTTGGATTACTCAGGTAAGGAGCTTCTTTAGGATTTAAGATGCAGAAAGCAGATCTGGAACTCATCAGATAATAGGTGGAGGAATAGTCACTGCTATGTTTCTTTACTAGTGATAAGATGATCTGTGTAAAAGTGTATGTGATAGCAGTTCTCTGACAAGTGCATAGAGAAATGCTGGGTTTTAAGCAAAGGTAGCTTGAAATATGTAGTTTGAGAGATTTTTATTTAAAATAACAAAAAGAAGAGAGGGTGCTAATAATAAAGCCTGAGTGGGCTGAGTAACTCTGCTGTCCATGTGGCTGAGAATATGATGCTGGAGGAAAGACACAGGAGCATGTAGCAGACTGCAGAAGTTTGGCTTTGCTTTGCCATGTTTTAAAGTTCAGAATACCTGAAATGTCCCTATGTGAGAGTCGGCTTTCTCTTTTCCCTTGTATAAAAAGCATGAGAGCACCAAATAGGACAAGAAGGAATTAATTCCTGAAGACATGGGAAGCCTACTGGGAGCTCCCTGATCCGAGGGGATTGAATCTATTTTGCAAGATAAATAGGTCTAAAAGGAGAGGAGGAAAACTACACTGTATACTGCAAAGTAAACAGTTGGAAATGAAATTAATTATACGTTAAGCAGTGTTTCAAACACTCGGTACAGAGAAAGGAAGAGCCTCATGCTGATAGGAGAATGTTTTGGTATTTTCTATTAATTATTCTTGTCAGTTTATGTGGTTCTCTTCAAGCAATTAGACTAAAAAAAGCTTCCCAAAGACTATGTGTTGCTTTAAAATCGAGGCAAAAGACTATTTTATATGAGTATAGCTTATTACCACCATATTTCACTATTTAATATTGTTAATCTCCTTAATGCAGAAACCCCCCTGATATAGCACATACAGACCTCTTATTGTTTCAGTTTTTGTGTGAAGGCATGATTTTTCTCTGTGAGAGATTTAATCTTTCAAAGTCTTTCTTGCTCTGTGAAAATGATGTTCAGCTGATTGGATTACTAGATAGAAACCGGCATCCTGTCATTGGCTGAGTAAGGAGAGTGCCTGAAGTTTGATTAATTTGCCAATATGAAATGCAGCAGAACGTGTTGTTAAGGGAACTGGACGATGTGTAGCGTAGCTGAGCCTTGCAAAACTGTGGATCCTTGCAGGCACTGAGGAAAGAGCTGTTGAAGTTAAAAAGTAAAAGGGAAATTTAGACAGTTAGTACAATAATGAATACAGGTATGCATCCCACAGTTGTCTATGCTGGATGTCAAAGCATTCCAGCGCCTGGAGAAAAAGAAATTGCTCTTTCCTTTTGCTGTAGGAATACTGCTGAAATTTTGACATGATGTGCTTCATGAAAAGATCAGATTTTCTATACGATACATGTGCAATTCAGTCTGGCCATGCTCCAGTCCCTTTACATGCACAGGTCAAACAAAAGGAAGCTGATTTCATCTGGAGATGAGAACATAATTCTGAGAAACAATTACTTTGTTTAGCAGACAACGTAATGATTAAAAACTAATGTTTTTAAAAGTAAAAAACTTACCTTCTGGGTCATTATTTGCCTTCCATTCTTGGGGTGTTTCTGAAATGCATCTCAGGCGATGCTGTATGCATATCTGTAATGTGTTTAAAATAGTTTTTATACTGGCTGGGCATCATCTTTTTTTCAGCTTCCTGTGATTTTAGTTGTATTTTTATTTTTTAACTCCCTTATAAGTTCAGCTATGGAGCAGTGTGGGAATGTTCTCCAGCCTTCTGTTTGCATTGTTTTTTTGGCCTCAGATCATTACAGCTTTGGTTTTTTACCGCTGAATTAAAGTTATCCAGGCTCCTGTGTTGACATCTTGTTACCTCAGCCATTCTTTTTGGACATGCCCTTAGTTGCATGACAAGTGTATCCTGCAGGGGGAATAATAACTAAGACACAAAAGACATTTAAGCAAAAGGACTGAAAAAGAAAAACAACTAAAAAATACTGTTGTAATGGAAGCTGACTATTCTGTGTGCTGTAAGGCATTGGATAATAATGTCTGTCTAATATTTTGTTTAGAGAATGGCAGTGGTCTCTGCAATGTCCTGGGTCCTGTATTTGTGGATAAGTGCCTGTGCAATGCTGCTCTGTCAGGGGTCCCTCCATCACACTTTCCAGCAGCATCACCTGCACAGACCAGGTAGGACTGAGATCAGCTGTGGGATGCCGTAAGATTGCAGGCTCTCTGCCCGTGCTCATGTCTGTCTTGATATATGATTGAATAATCATAAAATCCTTTTCATTTTTTAACTTTTATGAGTTGCTTGCCTTTGTATTGCACAGCATCTCTTTCTGGTTGTCTAATGTGTTGTGCTTTGCCAGTATGATGTTGGAATATTCATCCTTTAACATCACCTTCTAATAATTTCCCGACACAGGAATCCCATTTTGGATAACCATTAAGTTTCTCTGTTTCTCTCTGTCCTTTCTTCTGTCTTTGCTTCTCCCTATTTTGTGCAGGTCTGGAATGATTTTATAAGTTGGAAAGACATTGTGACAGCACAGGCTGGATAACTTTGCAGTTACCTGGTCCAAGCTGGACACAGGTTTGTTACTTAAAATACTGGCACCAAACCTTGCTCATAGTCACTAGGGTTTACTGGAGGTCAGGCATTTACCTTGACATAAACAAGAAGCACAGTTACTCTGAGGTTCTCAAGCTTACCTATAAAAATTAATGGGCTTGCAGAAGTGTAGTCCAGAGGAGAATTTGGGACTGTCTTCCAATGGAGTAAATGCCTGTAAAGTCAGAATAAATCCCACAGGTTAACAGTGGAGATTGCAGCTCACTTTCTCTGTTACGATCCACAGGGACTGCACATTAAAGTTTTATTGTGTTTCTATTAATATAGATGGATTGTGTAACTTTTTCAACTGATAATTATGCTTTTGAAGAATATCTTGCTGTGTTAGAAATTGATGAGTCAGCATATTAAGGTTAAAATCAGATGGGCCAAGAATGTTAACAAATTTGGATTCAAATAGGGGACAAGTTTTAGGAGCTTTAGAAATGAAAGATGGAAAATGTTAACTTGCAGTGGTGAATCATTAAACAAAGTGGCAACTAACACTTCAATGGCTTTAGATCTAATGTACTTTCAAAGATGGACAGTCTTGAACTGCAAGTCTTTAGAACCCTTAATGACTCAAAGTTTTGCCAACTACTTTCATTGTCCAAAAGTCATAGGTATTAGCATTATCTTGCTTTCTTGTCATAAAATGTGTAGTATACAGGAATAGGGCTAAATCTTTGATAGACCGGCACTTGGTGGCTGTATTAAAGCATCACCTTAACTAATGATGTTACCTTTACTAGCTGGCCCTGGAAGTTTAAGCGGATTTAAAGTTTGAATGGTGAGGTTCTTATTTGGGACTTGCAGAGAAATGAGTGAAATATTTATTAGAATCCAATTGTAAGTAATGCTATAGTTATTTGAGTCTGTCCCTCAGTGAAGGAAATAAGAAAAGCCAGCCCAGCTAAACGGATAGGTAAAAGGAAAATGTAATCTTGTTTTGTACAATCAGTTGAAAGAAGTGACATTCTGAGAAAAAGTGAGAGCTGGGCAGATTCAGAGCTCTGCACATTTGCCTAAGCTTGAAAAATCACCTTTTTTATGAAGCAAGAACAGCAAGACACTGGATGCATACCAAGAGTTGGGGAAATGTGAAAAATGACAAAAATCTTTCACTCAGAGATGTGATACAGATAGAGTGAAGGTTTTACAGCTGCCTCATCACCTACCTAGAAACAGCCAAGCTTTCCCTCCTGCAAGCCTTTCTCAGGCAGCTTCTCCACACCCTATGTGAATAAGATTGATGGTGTTCTGATCCCAGGCAGCCAATTTCAGTCTCTCAAGAAATAATCCACTACGTTGACAGATGAGTGGAATTTGACATGATGTTCACCTCAGATTCAGCTTGTGCTGCTCCTGGGAAGTACTAGCTAGTGAGCATTCTTTAGGGAAACTATTAGAGATTTTGGACAATTTCTGCTGTCACAACAGAAAGTCAAGAGAGTGGGTTTATTTTATAAGGCCATGAATTTGCAGTCTGCCAACTGAGTGTGAAAGGTTGTACATAAAAAGGGATGGAAATATGTTAACTAGCAAACCGAGTGATTTTAATGTATTCAACTGCAGTCCCCGAGCACACCCTATTTTTCATATTTATAATATTAGGAATGCGTCATTTACTTTTAGTTAGTCACTGTGTAAGTAAGAGTAAAATGTTCAGCCAAATAAAAGTGAATGAAAAAAATGGATGCAGATGAGCCATTGCATAATTTCAGTAATTTAATATTTAGTATATGAAATTTCAACTTATTGAATCATGGCAAGTGTAACTGTAATCAATAGCATGCTCAGCATACCTTTTATTTCAGTATGTGATCTTCCATAGATAATGAGGTTCTCTAAAATAAGAGTATTTGAGCTGTTCAGCTCCATCATGGGGCTACTTTGGTACAAGATAACTAAAAAGGCAGGTTCCACCTTGTTTTGTGCTTCTCATGCTTTACAAATAGAGTCTCGCTGAGCACAGGAGGTGCAGGTAAAAGATAAAATCCCCATGGAGTGTATTTAGTGTAATAAACTTGAACTGAACTCGGTAGGTTAGCACAGTGCATATACCCATCTGTACTACTGTGGTTAATCCAGTTTTGAAACCGTGGACATCAAGGGCAATATATAAAGTGGTTAGGCTGTCATCAGAGATTTCTGAACTTGTTGCTTTTTTCTGAAACTTGCTTAACCAAGTGTCCGAATGGGTTGAAATGAATTCCTACTTTGTACAATCACAAAGCTTAAAGCTTTCTTTTAGTGTAATATAATTTTTCAGTTTTATAACAGAAAAATAATAATACTTCCTTATTCAATTAGATTACCTAGTGCAAGGTATGAGCCTGAAAATAAATGTGATAAATGTCTTTATGTATCAGTATTTGTAATTGACTGTAGCTTTATTTTCTGTGAAATGTTGGCAGGTGGGCACAGATAGTAAGGGTATAGTAAATATTGCTTGAATGTAAGATTGGTGATGCTGTATTATTTGTTCCTGTTAATTTATTCTTTCTTGTCATTAACAATTAATAGTTTGAATGCTGCTGTTGAGCGCCCTTAACTATTGGTGTCTGTTCCTTTTGTTTCTGACGGGTAAGGTGGGCAGGGTAGATCTTCAGGCTTCTCCTCTGGGATCTGGAAGAGACCTTTGGAATAAGCTAGCCAAACACCATTGCAGTATAATTCCCCTTGGGTAATACACATGGCTTCCTGAAGTTTTTTTGTGACTGTATTTCATTTTCATGAAAATTATCTTGGGCAAAGGATGTGTGAAAGCATTCACAAGAAAAAACTTTATGTGGAAACAAATCTCCATCTTTTTTTCAAGCGTGTCATTTCTCTGTAGTTTAATAAGAAATGGTGGTAATGAGAAGAAATTTGTGTTGACTGATTTAGGCAGGAAGGTACACACAGTTGTAGAACTGTTGAATTGGCCTGAGGGTCAGAATGGACAGGTTGTGATTTGTAGAGTTAGTTAAGTGCCTGTGATAGATAGTCCATTGATCATCTGACTGACGGGTTTGACCCTGCCCAGAGGTAGGAAGTAGATGCTGACATTTGGCTAAGATAATAAGATATTAACTAAGTAAAGAATTTAACAAATAAAAAATAATCACCAGCCTTTCAATCGTACAATATTTAGGAAATTTTCTGACATTGTTCCACGATGAGGGATGTTTTGCCTCTGGTGAGGACCATCAGCTAGTATTGACACACTGGGCAACGTGGGCCGTGTGCTGCTTAAAAATACAGGATTCACCTGTAAGTTTGTCCCACATAATTAGGTACACATTAAGGATGCAAGGTTAGTTTTGCATACAGTGTAAAGATGTGAGGCAGACACAAGCAGAAATATGTAGCTACTGTAGCAATACTGACATTTGCAGATATGTTAATTAAAAACAGGCTTGTTCCAAGGAAGAAGTCATGGACTGAATCAAGGCTGGAATCATATGTCTGCTAAACATGAAGTACCTTTTGTTGTGACAGTAGTTAATGATGTACCCATTAAAAATAATCTCAAGAAGTGATTCTGTATGCCTCATATAAGGAGGAAAATCAGTCTCAAAGCAATTCTATAAAACCTAACAAGCAGCATCAACCTGAAGATGCTCTGAGTATGTTTCTCAGTAGACAGCATTTTGCAGAAACTCAAGTCTGTGGCTGTGAGCAAAAAATGTCTTCGTTCTTATCTTGGCCTTCCCACTGATTTTTATAGCCTTGGGGGAAACTGCATGTTTTCACACTTCAAAAGGTCTGCTGTTTTCACATGCTCGATATATGTGGCTACTCAGTTCAGAACAGCCTGGGAAGAATGCTGGTCTGAAACTAATTCCTCAGGAAAGTGTAAATAAAATATGTCTTTACTTTGTAGAACAGTTGAGATTTTTGTAGATGAATTCAACAGTATTCTTGCTCTTGGTATTTATAGAAGCAAGTGTAGGACTAGGTAGTTAATATATAAATGTGTACGGTTTCCATGGTTAGCAAGTATTCCATTAATTGTACGGTGTGAAGGCAAACTGTTGCCTTCAGCACACAATGTCCAGACTGCCGTGCAACAGCTTAGCCAGTATCCATCAGATCATGTCAGAGAGATAAAAGATGGCTAGTGTTGTTTCTTCCTGTGTTAATTAAAATGAACAAATTGACAAGCTGCAAGGCCTGGTTCAGATTTCATTTACACCAGTAAATGCACGGGAAGTACAGTATATATCCTGGTTTGTTCGTGATCAGAAAAACCTAATTATGGTGAACTATTCCAGTCGCCCACTGGAAATCACCTCTCTTGTGAGACCTTTCTGTACTATACCTCTGGCCTTCAAAGTCTGTTCTTGAAAATGGGAAACTGCCAACTTCTAAGTAAAGAAATCCAGGTTGGAGGTACCTAATGTATTCCTGATCACAGTCAAAATATATTTGGATATATGTGGACAAACATTTATATGAATTTGTGTAGGCAGAGAACTGATATAATGAAACCCTCACTTAAGGGTGAGGTAGAATTACTAGCAGCATGATAGTGATGAACTGCCTACTGTGCTTATGTGATGCGCTTGTTTACAGTGTGTGTATATATACAGTATATAGTTTGTCACACATATTGCACCCTTATTTTTATTCTATTTATTCTGAAACATTGAACCTCCAGAAGGAGAAACAACATGGGTATAGTGTTTGCAGCCAGAGAGTTAGCTACGGTTTTGGGTTCTGGTGCATTTGATGTTTGGTGGTTTCCTCCTGGGGTCTGTAAGATGTTGCTGTTGATGGCTTCTGCCTCTCAAGTAAAGGGAAAAGGCTAGAGAGGTATTGCCAAGGAGCAATCAGTGCTCAATGGAGGGTCAAAGGCAGGGAACACCTCTCTTCCTGCAGCTCAGTTGCAGGTGGAGGAAAGCTGTCACCAGTCATGCTGTTGAATGTGATGCCTTGTTACTTCTGATCCAGGGAGATGAAGTAACCTGAGGAGGAGCAGGTGTTGTGGCTCGATGGACTGTGAAGAACAGCACAGCCAAGGTGTGCAGTGCGGCAGGGAGCAGACTGCTGTGCCCAGCATGGCTCCATGGGAGCTGCGGGAAGCATGGCTGTGTTCCCTGCGATTGCCCTTGCTACGCATCTAGTGTGGAAGAGCAATGGCAAGGTGCTAACAGCAGCGTTTTGAGAGAAAAGATGTGCTGTCTGCGCTGGCAGTGTCTGTGCTCTGGTCTGGTCCCTCCTCGTCACCATGCTCCTTCTCCATCCCGTGCCATTTCCGCTCTTGCTCAGGCCTCTCCGCAGGCAGCCACTGAGGCAAGTGTAAAGCACATCCCTCTGCATGGCAGAAGCTGCTCTGGGCAAAGAGGGACCAAAAAGTGCCTCTTGCTGTGACAGCCCCAGCAGGCACCTTCTCCTCCCACACCGGTATGCTGAGCCTCTGTCCAAGTGCAGCCCTGGGGCCCCAAGTGAGTCATGAAGGAACCTTTGAGTGCACTGCGCTATTTGTAGCTTGCTGTCATGGTATTAACGACTGTGAGAATTCATACTATGGTGGTTAAGTCCCAAGGAAAATTTGGCACCTACAAATACAAACCCCAAAGGCAAACTACAACGCTCTCAGCTGAAGTATTTCTGCTGATAACATCAGAAACCTGCCTTTAATGATTAGCCTACTTTAGTCCAAGGCTCATTTATATTTTAAAAGGCAATATCCAAGTGCATTTCCTCATAAGATAGATGTGTTTTCTCCCATTAAGTTTCATATTGTTTTCTCCTATCCCACCTATAATCTTTGCATTTCCCTTTCCATGTTTTCTTTTCCACTCTGCTGTGAAATCAACCTTTGCTGTGAGCAGGATTTATTTTCCTGGTGGGATTCAGTATTTTTGCTATATTCAGATGCTCTGTACAGAGCAGTTCTCTCCAGTTAAACTAATTCTTTTGCATGCAGTATTCTTTTCATTGTGCTGTAGGCAGGGACCTTGAGGACTGCAGCACAGTTGGACTCTTAAATTTATGGCACTCGGTCAGTGATGCACAATGGGGAATTGGTGGTGTAAATTAAGCTGAATGAAGCTACAAAGCCCCATGTATGTATCTGTGACTCATATTTCTACGCTCTATTTAGAAGATTGTTACCAGACATCTCGCTTGTCTTCTGTATTGCTTTCAGAGCAACAGTTTTCCCCTTAACAAGGGGTGAAGAAGCCAGTCCTGCCCTTCTTGAAAGGTCACTTCAGTGACAGCAGGTGCAGGATCACTGTTGCTATCATGATAACCAATAGTTGTGTCATAATGTTCCATTGTAATCTTTATTTTTTACTTTGACAGAACAGCTTTTCTTGGAACTGAATTGATGGCACAAATAGAGAAACTTAGTTCTTTTGCTGATGTGAAAATGATTCCTTGAGAGCCACCAAGTGAAGTGTAGATGGACAATCTGTTATCTGAGGTGGCTGAATTTCCTTATACAGGGGTGCTCTTATTTCTGTGCCTTGTCTTTGAGCTACAAGCAATCTGGGAATAGTCTACTCTATACTAGCAGCTCCCACCAGCAGTCACTTGTGCTGGGTGCTTTGAAGTTTCATTTGTATATCATGCACCTTACCTCTCACTAAATGAATGGACAAGTAAAAGCCTCTTAAATGGTGATCCTTGTTTCTTGATTGTTAGGAGAGCTGCTGGTTGAGATCAAAATATGCTTTTAATCTGTTCTTAATCATGATCCAGAACTCCTATGGGATTAATTCTCATTTCTGTAGATGACAAATCTGAGTTGTGAGCCTTCATTGTGAACCCACTAAACAATGAGCTTCTTAACTTCTGTGTTTAATGCAATAACTTCTTGGTAACTTCTGTAGATATCTTCTGTGCAGGCGAAAGCTATATTGACAGATAACTTGAGTGGAAAACTCCTACAAATATTGATTTATTGGAAGTGGGAACCTGAAATTGTGATTTGCTGTGTTGTAAATAATGTCAGCAGTCAACAAGATCTATAGATTGGCCCGAGCACAAGCAAGAGCCTCGGGATCTTAACTGCACTCACTGATAAAACTTTACTATCTTTTTCTTTTAGTGTCCTCATTAATGTACTCAAAACCTGCCGTTAAATATTTCTGGCAAGCGAAGCTTCAGTGTAATTCTGCTGTATTGTTGAGGACTTATTACTTATAATCTTTTCTTGCAGAGTCTATTTATATTTGATCATGACATTAATTGGTTGCCAAAACAAACTAGAGTTAATTGTGTTTAATTAAGTTATTGGGAGCAGGCAAGGAGAGTTTATTTGGAAATGTTGCTTTCATTGATTTATGTATTTTTTAAAGGAGCATGAATAAATGAAGGGAACCTGTTGTGTTTAGCACCTCTTTCCCTACCTGAATTATTGTCAACAGTTGTGACTGAACAGATTGAAGACTGGAAAAGTATCCATATTATATGCGTTCTTCTGAACAAACCTATGAAAAAGTAACTTTCACATTCTGAATTTAAATAAAACCCCAAGCAGAACTGAGATCAAGTAACACTGAAACTAACAGTGAGGTAGTGTTCAGAATGACACGTTTTTAAACGTGTTTCAGAGAAGAACTTAGCTTCGTTTCAGACTTGGCTGAAGATGCTTTAGATAAGAAGGGTATGGTAAAATACATTAAAAATATTTTCTATTAAAATATGTAGTTTTATTTCTATGATACTGTAATTTCTGCCTTTTCTAGCATGTGTTTCAAAATCAACTGATTTTACAGTTCAGAAGCATTTGAACACCAACCTATTTCATGTTTTAATGCTAAAATCAGAACTGAGTGGAAAATTCTGAGGTCTTAATGTGGGGTTTATTTGAGAAACCAGTCTCCCAAGTTGAGGCTGTGACTTAAAAGTAGTTTGGTATCTTTTTGCCTTCCTTGCTTCTGCCTTCGTATTCCACACTGAAGAGGGGTGTGTGGAAATTATCTGCATAAGGTTCCTGTTATCCCATCAGCTACCCAAAACAAGTCATCATCCTGATAAATGAGTAAATCCTGTCTGGAAGCATATACTCAGATATGCCATTGGCTTTCACTTTCCTGAAAGCAATCAAGACCTCACAAACTTCAAATCCAATACCAATGCAATAAGAAAGGTCTTGTGTGTCCTTCAAGCTGGTACTAGCTCTTGTTTTGGTTTGCAGCATTAAGGGGATCTACTGTTTCCAGAAGTTGCCTTTTTTTCCCCCAAGTCTCTGCTGTTTTAAATAGGCAGTTCCTTATCTAGAAATAAGGAAATGATTAAATAATTGCTTGAAACATAAGCTGTCAGGGCTACACTAACACTGTTTACTGTGAATATCATTAACTCAAGTTCTTCCTGGTTGCTTGCATTGGGATGCTTTCAAATCTGGGTGGGCAGTCAGCCAGATGTTACTGTTGTGTGTTAAAACAGACTCAAGGCATGAGTTGAAAGCACTAGAGGGTTTTGAGCTTGTGATTGGTTTCAGTGTGCCAGAGTAGGATCTGACAGAGAATGATTGTGTCAGAACTGGTTCTCACATCTGAGATACAATTATTTCTGTAGTAATAGTTTTGTGAGGCTTTAAAACACAGCTTCCCCCCAGCCCAGGTAGTTAGAAACTGTCTTTCCATGGCTGAAGCCTCAGTGCTTTCTCCAGGTCAGCTGCCTGGTAGGTGTTGGTCTTAAACTTGTTTTGAGTTTATCCAACAAATAGATAACTCCTTTAGTTCTAATTTAGTTTTTCTTGGTATTTCTGTTATCTTTTTCTGGTTGGCAGGCAAGGAAATCAGATGTACATCAAATGAAATCCATTTGTTATGGATTAGTGCATGCAAATACCTTGATAACAGCAACAGATGAAAGCTGGTGGGTGTCTGAATGCTAACTTTGGAAAAGAAAATTAACAAAGCCAAAATACCACTGATAGTCCCTAAATGAGGTTATTCAATGCCTAAGAGCAAGGCCATGCTTTTCTGTTCCCTCTCTTGACATTCTAAAGACAGAGTAATGCACAGTGAACCCTACTAAGTAAGGATGTGTCTGTGGCTCTCCCAGGACTACACTCTGCCTATTAAAACCCATCTGCATTGACAGTAGAGGAGAGGGATGGGACTCAGCTAGGCAAAAGCAGAGAAGACCATTAATTATACTCCAGTGTGTATATTCAAGTTTGTCACAGTACACTGAGAATCAGAAATGCTTCCACGCAGGATACTTAAGTGAACCGTGCAAAGGTGGGATGTGTCTTCTTCAGTGTTCTGATTGGAAACGTTTTACACTTCCTTTTTGTCCTGAGGACAGAATTGGGTAATTGTTTAATGCTGATCTCGTACTGTTGATAACATGCTGAGTTGAATGAATTTACAGTGGTTATTAGATATTTTATCTTGTGATTGTTACTCCCATTTCTTTATGAGCCTGGTTGGACTCTTTTGAGTCTTAAAAGATGAGTGTGGAGTCTGCCAAGTTCCCCAGTCAAAGGTGTGAGGGGGAGTTGAGACACTGTTATGAGAAGGGAATTTTGAGATGCCCTGACTGGGAACAGGCTGTGGGCAATGAGCATCCTGTGTGTATCTGCATGTTGTATTTTCTGTCCCTCCCAAACCACCTTTAGGAGGGCGCCAGATACAGAGGCTGTAGTTTAGCGCAAGGTCCACAATGTAGCCAGATTACCTGCTGGTTTAGGTAGGTTTTTACCCTGTTTCAATCTTTTTGCCCTATTGTTTAGTCTGGCTCTGATAGGTTGGTGTTTTTTTTTTCCTTCCTCCCTTTAAATCACTGTATTTTCTTTTAAGTGTTTCTTTACGTAAGGTCTTATAGATCTTGCTTTTAGAAGAGACTCTCTGACCCTCCTCTTAAAGTCAATGCACCTTGATTTGATGTTTGAGCAACAAAATGCTACTTGATTTCATCCCAATTAGAACACCACTGTTACTTTTATAAAATAGTTCAAAGCATTGCTATTTGAAAAGAATTGAAATGGAGTTATTTAAAAAGATTTGAAATGCTAAAATACGGTTTCCACTTTTTGATATTCACACCATATTTTAAGTGTTTTCTATCAAATCCTGGGGAAAATGTAATTTATAACATTTTTTCACCTATATGAGTGAAGTCAGAGTTTTCCAATGGTAAAACTTTCATAAGTACTTTGTCTCTGCAGCAGAGTATGTAAGGCAATATACATACAATCATGGTAGTTTCTTGGTTTTGTTTCTCCTCTTTAGCCTTCCTTATGCTTTGATTTTTTGTGTACTTGTACTGGAACAAGATCTTCATCCCTTATACCTCCGAAGTTTCTCCGTTCTCATGCTGTAGTGTTGTCAAGACACCTTGTTTAGGCCATGATGTTACCAGAGGCTCCAGCATGTCGGTCAGACTGGGTGATGAAGGCTCTGGAAAGTAAACTATTGACTGGGCAGGACTGATTCTGAAAATGAGCAAATGCTGGTGATAGTAACAGGCGCCAAGTAAAGGGAAGGGATTTGTGCTTTCATGTGAACCATTAGGTGGTTTCCCCAGTAAAAACTTCCTTGACTGTTTAGATTGTATTTGAATTGGCTTTGAGCTGCCTGTTGCTGTGCGCTGTTTTGTGATGATGTACCTTCTATGAGCAGTGTGGTATCAAGCAGTTCTTTGGTACAAGTCATACTCCTTTGAGGTTCAGGCTCTGCAAGTTCCCCCTAAATCCTGTTCTTATGTAAGTTGAATTCTCTGCTTGTGTTCTTATTTTTGTTTTTATTCTATCAAAGGAAATAATGTAATCTATAGTGTCTAGGGAAGGAAATGAAATACAAAGCAGTATCATGTTTATAGTGAAGTTCTTCTGATGAGGGTTATGTGTCTCTAGCATGCTGCTCCCTACATCTGAGGGACTGTGCTGTTTAACAGATGAGAAGAGATTATTCCTTAGTCCCAACAGAATCTGTGAATCAAAGTTTGTTAGGAGAAATTCACACAGAGTTTAGAATGTAAACCTGTTTTTAAATATAACTATAGAAGAATTTCCTCTGAATAATGCACATGCATTATCTGAATTACAGAGGTCCTACGGTAAGTTGTGTCCTGCCTCCTTTTAAAGTGCTTTAATGTCCAGGTTTCACATAGGAATGAAGCAAAAATAGAACAAAATTCAAAAATGCCTTTCTGAGGAGGGATTATTTCATATTCTGATAGCATGTACAGATCTGAGAACATCAGTGTTTTCTGCAATGAGAATGTCATTTTACAGGACACCCAGCCAACACCTGCCTTGGGTTCTTTTATTTCTCTTTATGTGCAGCACCTGTGCAGTCTGTACGTAGCATCCAGCAGTGGAACAGATCATCTGAGGATTCTGAGATCACCGTTATAATCATATTTGGGGCAGCTGAAATGCAAACAAGTGAGGTTTTGTTGTTCCATTCCTCATGTAGCCTCTTAAAGTGAGGCTGATGGCTGCCAGACACTATTTTCCCAGCTGGTACCTGAAGCAGGCATCCCAGTCCTTAGTCCTCTGTCCTTTGGCAAGGCTTGTTGTGGCAAGTACAAGTGCTGCTGTGAGCTGGGTGATGGATCATGGAGGCTCTGAGCTCGTTCTTTTCATGAAATCAAGTGCTTTGCTGTAAGCCAACTTCACGCCGGCTTAAACTTTCATGGTGGTTAAGCTATAATCTATCAGACTGCCCCAGCTGTGAGGTGTAAAGAGCCTTCACGTTCACTTACTGTTACTCAATTGACGAACAAGTTGTACCACTGAAGTGAATTTTTCCCCTGTGTCCATGCTCTCAGCTGAACCACAGGCGCAGCGCAGGCAGGCAGTGAGGCGTTTGCTTCCCATGTGGAGCTTCCCACTTTTTACTTAATTGCCTCCTTTAAGAGATGAGAAGGTTGGACTTCTCTTTGGACAAAAAAGGCTTCAGTTTTCAGCGTGTTTCTCACTTGAAGGCTACACTTCCCACCAGTTATGTGGTGCTTCCAGTCTTTCACAGGCAATGTGATGACTCTGCTAAACTCAAAAAGCATATTTTTTGTAAAGTCTGACTTGCAGATCTTACTAACTGCACACTGTTATCTCTGTACACTTGCAGGCCAGCTACAGCAGCACAAAAACTTATGGCTAGATAAATCAGGCTTTTTAATAGCGAAAAAAATCAGACTATTTGCTACAATTGAAAAAAAAAACCAACAAAAAAACAAAAAGCCTTATTTTTTTTTTTTAATTGCTTCTAAAGACAGATTGCTCTGGCGAAACACCTAGAAGTCGAGTCCCACACAGACCGTGCTGTGTGGGATCCTAGGTGGAAAATCGCCTGAGAACAGTGTCTTGGTTGGTCCAGTCAAAGGTATGGGGAGCGCTAGTTAGGGCTATGATGCTGTGAAGGTTCTGCATGTAGTACTTCCCCACTAATGGCCCTTTTCTGGCTGCTGCTGGGGAGTTTTGAGCCACCTGCAGAAGTTGCTCTCACTTGCTGGAACCTAGAAAACCTAGGTCTTGCTTCTGTCTGTATTGACTGTAAGAAATGTTCATTTTCACCTCTTTTAAGTGCTTAAAGAATTGTAGTGAACTTTATTTTCTATTGCGACAGTTGTTCATTTATTTTTATAGGCTGAAGGAATACAGGGTAACGTTCCACGTTTTGCAAAGCATTCTTTTGTTGTGTGACTTATAGCAGTGTAAATAATTGAAGCTTTCTCATTTGACAGCCAGAGCAAGATACCAAGTGTTGGGTTGGTGCAGCATTTGCGTTTTGAAATTAGCTTAGAAATGGGAAAGAAAACAAAACTGAAACAATTTGTTGCATTTCTAAACACTGATTAAAAAAGAAAATGGCTAGAGAAGCTACTGCTTCTATTCTTAAACAGATTTAAATCATAGTATCTCTAATCACAAGCTATGTTCTGCTGAAGGGGTTGAGCCTTCATCTTTCTCCCAAAAGTAGAGCTTGGATGTTAACATAATGCATGTAGGGAGAGTAACTTCAGTACCTCTTGAGCTTTCCATTTTGGATAAAAAGTTAGATAGTTGGGAGAGCAGAGATGGGACGTCAGGATTATTTTCTCGTGTGCCTTAAAAAGGGCAAAAAATGTCAGCCCATTGCTTAGTCTCCACGTCTAATGCGGTGGTTTTGGTAAGGTGGTGATCTGCCAAAAAGTGAAGTGATGGAAGAAGCAGTGCTAAACTCACTGCCACCAAAACTGAGTGCACAGAGGGGTTCTGGGGAGGTGGTGGCATATGCCAGTCATTGAGAATTAAATGCATGTGAAAGGGAGACTTTAATGAACGAAGGATAAGTGTTTTAAAAACAATTTTCTGCAAAGTTTAACGTCTGGGAAGGGCATGCTTTGGTTTTGCTTTTGTTTTGGCAGAAAAGGACGGAATACTGCCTGCTAACCCTGTGTGGTGCAGGCGGCATGTATTTTCTGCCATTTTTCTGCTGCATTTAAACATAAGGCTTGAACTGTGGCTTCTTTCTCTCTCTGCGTTTTGGAGGAGGCCGAGGCTGCACCCTGTGGCCTCTGTTCATTCAGAAAGAAGCAGAAGCCCAGAGGGAGGGAAGGCAAAGCTTTGATGTTTGTCTGCTGTGCTGTTAAGGTCTCTTGTTGACTTCTGAGTCATCTCAAGATCTTTGCTAATTTAATGAGCCGATTTCACTTGTCAAGGTGACAGTTATCCATGTCAGAAACCAATACTCCTTCTCCTTTAATACACATCTGTAGCAGTTATTTTGCTGTCCTTGAAGAAATAGGCTAGAATATCCCTGTTTCAAAAGATTCTTCTATTTTATTTTTGAGACTTAGTATTAGAAACATGTTTCTTTAAGTGATAGCATCTGCCTTTGTCATTTTAATGTGAACTCTGCTCTGCTTTGCAAAGCACCACTGTTCTCTTCCAGAGAAAATGTGATCGTTTATCAGCAATGAAGCTCTGTGTGCTGCAATATGAATCGTTGAATCAGCAGGAGTTTAAACTTGTATCTACTTGTGCCTTTTTCATAACGAGTTCTTGGGAGGGTGGTGGGATTGTGATGAGGTTTTTCCTGTGGCCATAGTGGGTATAAGTAAGACTAATTGTGGTAAATGGGTTGGAGACTATGGGACACTTTTAGTGAAATATATAGACTTGGCAAAAAAATCTTCTGGTAGGAGCATGCCAGTTTTAGCAGGATCCAAATTTGAGTAAAAGAGACCAAAGAAAGGTTGAGATTTTGTCAGCAGTATGAGGAGCGGTATGGTGCCCTGGGCTTTTCCCTGGGAGCTGCTGTGCAGGTGAAGGCCTTGACTGGGCTGTTGAGTGTGTCTGAATTTTCCCTTTCCTCAGGACAAAGTCTGATTCAACCAGTGAGACAGTTGTTCAGCACACAGGGCTGACGACACGACCTGGCAGCAGCATAGCAAGTGAACTGGGTTTGCATTGCAAGGTTTTGATAGTGAAGGGGCTACATGGGTGGTTTCTGTGAGAAGCTGCTAGAAATTCCCCCATGCCTGACAAAGCCAATGCCAGTCAGTGCCAAGATAGACCCACTTCTGGCCAGGTTCGAGCCCATCAGCAACAGTGGTAGGGCCTCTGGGACACTGGAGTTAGGAAGGGGAAGAAGTTACTGAACAAGAGCAACTACCCATGAAGAGACAAATGAAACTATGAGAGGTAGTCCTGCAGACCCTAAGGTCAGTGAGGGAGAAGGGGAGGATGTGCTCAGGTGAGCGAGTGAGTAGCTTTGGTGGGCACCCCACTGCACCAAGGATTGTTTTTCAGCAGCCCAAACTTCTTTCCAATGCCTTGTGATTTTGTGAAAGTACCAGCCTAATTCTGTGTAATATCTTTCTGCGTTGTTACCCAGCTCAGAATATGATCTGTAGCTGTCAAATCTTGCAGAGCCCCAACTTTCTGACAGCAGAAATAGAATGGGGTGTAAAACACTTAGAATAGGTTTTGACAGCCCTTCATGTGGAATAGAAAATGTAGATTCATTTCATAGCTGACAAAGAACTGATTATTTATGTTTCTTAGAAAACAACTAAGAATGTCTAAGAATCTTTTTTTACCATTATGGATGACTTTCCTCATATTTTCACATCGTTCTTTTTGAATCATAACCAACTGAGATTAAACAACAAATGGCCTCTGAGATCTGTCATTTTCTGCAATGATTTACATAGGATGGTGCCCATAAATTATGGAGGCAGCTACTGGATACTCTGAATGAACAAGTACTTGTGATGTAGTTTTGAGAAACTTCCTGTAAATTGTACCTGGAGAAGATAATGGTCCCGTTCCATAAAAAGCTGCTTAATGTTTTCAGGACAATTTGCCATGAGGCAAAGGTGTTTTCTGTTGGTTTTTTAGCATAAACCCATGAGGCTTTATGCTGGATTATATCACTCTCTGCCTATCTCTTTTCTCATTTCTTTTACCGTGTCATCTAAATTTCAAAAGAACAAAAATGTACCTCTTGTAACAGGAAAAGGGTGAAGATTTTTCATCTTTCTCTGGTGCTCTGAATACTTTGACATCTGTAATATAACTTTCTCAGTAAATAATTCACCCAGCTTTGGACACTTTCTTTTGTCTGAAACATCTCCCTCTTCTGAAATGGGAAGTTTTGGAAAGATGCTATAAGAGAAGAAGGCTTAATTTAGCTCTGCTGCCAAGTCTCCTTATTTATGGCTGCTATTATTTTATATATTTCCTTCCATTATTCCTTGAGGAAGGTGGCAATTTATCATCTCCCAAAAAGATAGTGTTGTATATGTATGTATATGGCTGGGCATATCTAACCTTTATGTTCTCAGTGGTGTAGGTATATTTGCATACAAGCCTCTACCTCACCTCATCTTGTGGTGCAGAAACCCATTTTTAGTGTACAGAGCAGGATTCTGTACTCACTTTCTTCACAGAATGTTGTTCTCTTCTCTTATTCATCTTAAAGTAGTCCATAGTGTGGATGTTCAGAACAACAAGGTCTTAGTCACTTTTGTGGACAAGTGATGTTTCTCATCAGCTTACCAGTTCTTGCAGTCAGTTGTCCAAATAGTCACAAGGGTTTTGGGTTTGGCCGTATTTCCATTGGGTCTTAATGAAGACTGAAATGTTTTGAGCTTTGCTGTTGTGGAGAGCATCTTTCTTCATTGTGCAAATGCCAGTCTGGAACAGGATGCTTCCCCCAGGACCATGGCTTGTCATGGGCCGAAGTAGTAATGGGAGTAGAACTCTAAAGAGCAGTGGAAATTCCCTATGTTGCAATACCTAGGGGGAATTAATGTTGCTGCCTTCTTCAGGTTGCTTTTCCCCACAGAGCATCTCTACAGCTTCCTTAATAGCAGTAAAGACATCTGTTTGCAGCTGCGGAAGCAAGATGTGTCAATAGCTGCCCTGGACAGGGCATCAGCAGCAGCAATGTCACTGCAGTGCAGGCAGCTCAGCACACGCCTAATGTTCAGTGTTTCTTGTCTGTACACCCCAAGGCCAGCCTAGCTTTGCCTGTCCTCTGCACTGTTGGGCCTGGAGTGGTACAGGGGAGCTGTGGTCCTGATGGATTGGACAACGCCCATGTCTCCTGCTACTGCAAGGCAAAGCTCAAGCTGACCTGTGAGAAGAAAAGGTGCTGTTGCAGCCACAGGGCTTGTGTTGCTCTTTTTAGTTTATATATACTTGAGAGTTGGTTTGCTTTCCTGTTAGTGAAGATTTTCAGAAATACCACTCCATGGATTGGAAATACTTATCAAATTCCCTGTTTTGTCATTCTCTTGATCTGCCTCCTCCCCAAAAAGAAGATAACCCCCATCTAATATTTTAACTTTAACTCTTTCTGTCCATATTTATTATTTGGTAAGTGTAACTCATGCTATAAACAAAGACATGGTATATTGGTGAAAGGTAGTGCTTGTATGTATACACATCCATACCTTTACTGTAAGCCAACTCATTTCCCACTTTGCATTCCCCTTTCAGATAAATTTCTTTCATAGGGGTTTTAGGCGCTTACGTATGCTTGTGGATGTGTGGTAAGATTCAGAAGCTTCAAATCCATAAAATGAGTCTACTTGGTGATCATCTGGTGAATAACACCCAAGAGCTTGTAGTTTGTTCGTATTTGTGATAAGTCATCATTTGGATTTACAGCCGTTTGCCAGCCTGGTGGGCAGAGGGGTAAATGTCATAGAATCATAGAATGGTTTGAGTTGGAGGGGACCTTAAAGCTCCTTAAGTTCCAAGCTCCTGCCATGGGCAGGGACACCCTCCACTAGCAACTACTTGGTTACTCCAAGCCCCGTCCAACCTGGCCTTGAACACTGCCAGGGATGGGGCAGCCACAGCTTCTCTGGGCAACCTGTGCCAGTGCCTCAGCACCCTCACAGGGAAGAATTTTTTCCTATTACCTAATATAAATCTATCCTGTAAATGTCCTCCCCTCCATGAGGCTCCAGCCTGGCAGCACCAGTATGTTACACTCACAGCCTGGCACTGGGAGGATGTTCATGGCCTCTCTGGAAGGCACTGGTGCCTCACTGCTCTTGTGGCTGTCTGGCTGCCCTATGCTGCAGCTGCCTTCTGAGATGGGGTATAAAGATCCAGCAGCTAGCAGTGAGTGGGGATTTGAGGTAATAACAGGTTTTCTTTATAATAAACTTGCCAAATATTTTGGTTTCACAGAATCATAGAATAGTTAGGGTTGGAAAGGACCTTAACATCATCAAGTTCCAACCCCCTGCCATGGGCAGGGATGCCTTACACTAAACCGTGTTTAGGTTTTAACCTGTTACCCCTTGTCCTGTCACTACAGTCCCTAATGAAGAGTCCCTCCCCAGCATCCCTATAGGCCCCCTTCAGATACTGGGAGGCTGCTATGAGGTCTCCACGCAGCCTTCTCCAGGCTGAACATCCCCAACTTTCTCAGCCTGTCTTCATACGGGAGGTGCTCCAGTCCCCTGATCATCCTCGTGGCCTCCTCTGGACTTGTTCCAACAGATCCATGTCCTTTTTATGTTGAGGACACCAGAACTGCACACAATACTCCAAGTGAGGTCTCACGAGAGCAGAGTAAAGGGGCAGGATCACCTCCTTTGACCTGCTGGTCATGCTCCTTTTGATGCAGCCCAGGATACAGTTGGCTTTCTGGGCTGCAAGAGCACACTGAAGCCAGCTCATGTTCATTTTCTCATGAGCCAACACCCCCAAGTCCTTTTCCGCAGGGCTGCTCTGAATCTCTTCTCTGCCCAGCCTGTAGCTGTGCCTGGGATTGCTCCGACCCAGGTGTAGGAGCAATTCTAGGCACAGAATCTCACTTCTTCTGGCAGTGATAGATACATTAATTAGCATTTTTATCACATAACACTCTATAGCCTTAAAATGTCAAATTGTGAGCACATTTGTAGATTAGGTTTCACTATTAGTGCTTTTCCAAGAATTATATATAAATATAATTTCTTTATTGGCAATATTAAATCATCTGTTCTTTATTAGTTTTTCTCCTGCCACCAGAAATGTGCACACATCACAGTGCTTCACCCAGCTGTCAGTATTTGAAGATGTTTTCCCTTTAGATCTCTTCTATAGTATGTAATATGGAGGAGTGAAGGATGTAAAGGTTTCATCAGTATGCTTTTCTGTAACTTCATTTATATTTATTATTTTTTTTCAAGGAGGGAAACTTCCCCATGCATAAGGAGAAAAAGAGGTGGACTATGAAACACTGTTCTTAATGGCAGCAATGAGTGTTCTGTGATTTGGGATGCCAAAGTAAGTCTGCTGGGAAATGGATTAGTAGGCCAGGAGAGGGTATTGTGATCAAAGTGCATAGTAAATTAATTTACCTCACACTCCTGCAATTTATCACATAGATATCACCTCTACGCATGAAAAGATACATGAGTATGGATGCAGTATTGCTCTAGTGCTTATATCTTATTCCAGAGCTTAAATAATTCAACACTCCTGCTTTAACCTTATTGAAATATTAAAACCCCGCAATCCCTTAGATTTGCTTTTGTTTCAACTGTAATAGTACCTTTTTGACTCATTATGACACCAGTTCATAATTGCAGCCCAGACAGGTCTTAGGCCATTTGTACAGAAAGCAAAACTGGTTTTGACTGGTAAATGCTAAGCAATTTCATAATGGACAAGGACAAATTGTAAAGAAGCAGGAATTACAAACTCACTGACATCAGGAGCTCTTTTGAAAAGAACTTTTTCACTTGCTCACTCTTTGCAACATTTGGCTTGCAGTCATTTCCCATCTATGTAGCAGTTCTGCATGATTTTTCAAGTGGCAGGAGTTATGCTTCACAATCACATTTGGCTGGTAAACAGTTCATTAAAAGTATCTAGTTCAAAGCAAGATGAAGCTAGCCTTTCAGAGGTTTTCATGGAGAATGAAATAAAGATCCAGTAACTGTTGCAGGGCCTTTAGGCTGTATGGTGATGGTGCTGTAAGGCTGAGCACAGTACAGTCATGTCCTCACCTGATTTATGGATGTTGAGAGTTCTTGCTACTCATGGTCCACAAAAGTCCCCTGGCAAGGCTGCTTTGGTCTGTCTGTACCTTTGACCAAGAGCTGCCTTGTTTCTGGGCAGCTTTCCTTACTGCCAAGTGGCTCTCCTGCTCCAAAACTTTCTGCCCTACAGGATATGTGCTATCAGGTTACAACAAATTCACTCAGAAAGATGTCCCAAGTAGCCAAAATCAGTGTGTGTAAATCAGTTAAGCTGAGCTGATCTCTGCTCCTTATGGAGCTGCAAGCAGAGTGTGGCAGAAGAGTCTGCTCCTCTCCCACTGTCCCATATCCTCTGTCAGATGATTGCTTGGCTCCTGTCTGCAGAGCCACACTTCTTTAGCGGGAATGCCTTTATTGCCTGGGTTCCTCTAATTAATTACTTATCTCCAGGTAATTTACTAATTGGTGTATGTAGCTGTCTGTTTTCCTCTAAAGTCTGAAACCATTTAATGTACATCTTATCCAAGTGTACAATCAGCTAAATTAATGCTAATTACAATTTCTGAGACTCCATTGATTTGATTTTCTGAAGAGGGAGAAGTTTTGATGGTTATTTATGGGTAGAGGTCATGAATATCACTGTGGTAATCTTTTGATTGCTAACACCTGATAACTCAGATTGCTTCTTCCTAAAGTACTTTTGGTTCAATTAATTTGCTTTTACTGCTGGATCTAACACATTCTGCTGTAGTAAATCACCTGCTAATGAAACTACATCTTGTTTTAAATCAGTTCAGACTTGCTTGTGACTGTTTGTTCTTGTTAGACTTCAATTCGAGGAAAAACATGTACCTGAAAATCATTATGGGAAATGAAAATAAAAATTACAGTTACCTGGATATTTTAATTTACTTGAAATTACTGAAATGAAATATTTTAACCTTTAATTTTCTTGAGATTTTTCACACCACCATGAGTGGGTTTGACCATCCTTTGTGTAATTTTACCTTCCCTGAATGTTTCTTGGAAATTGTAGTGCTCAGAGCTTTTATTGTCAGTATGAAAACATAATGCATTCCAGACATTGAGGTGGATATGCTAGGAGTGCTCTTTGCATCTGGCAGTGATGTCAGATGAGTGCAGGCTCTCATAGCGTGACTGCACAGAACAAGGCGGATTCAGTCAGCTGCAGGGAAGTGTGCGGGAGAACAAGTGCAACCACAAGGGTGGCAGTGTTTCTGAAAGCTGCTTGAATGATAAGGTGGTGTAAACATTGGAACTCAGACTCCGTCAAGAAACTGGCAAGGAAAAGGTGATGGAAGAAGCTGCTACTCGTAGAGAAGGAGGAAATCTTTCCAAAACAGGCAGTCGGCTCTCAGCTGAGTTTCCACCAGTGTTACTCCATCCACAAATCACAGGCATCCAGATCACACTGATTCAGTGGCATTTTACAAGCATTGCTTAAAAGACTTGGGGCAGTAGATAACTGTGTTTTTGTGTTATATAAAAGTACCTTTAGACCCTTTTATGAAATAAGAATCATTGATGGCTCATGTTGGGGATTTCAGAGATGCTAAGTGATCCAGAATAGAAAGGAGTAAACGGTCAATCAAGACACTTGATCTTAACCAGAGCAAAATGAATCTCTTCCACCGAGGTAGAAAATTTGTCGTGGTAGTTCTTGTTCAGGTTCACAACAGTGAGTGGTACATATCTAGATCTGTGGATGACAAGTGTTCAGGTAGTCAAAAGGGAAGGAAGATGAAGCAGTCTTAAATAAGAGGAGGCGAAAGCTGTGGAACCACTCTGCAATGTGTTATTTTAATTGCAAATCAACAATATGCTGGGATTCAATAAACAGATTAGAGATGATAAGGTTTAATGAAAACATCAGTAGATACACTTTTTGGTTATAACTCTCATTTTAACAGTATAAGCTTCCTATTCACCTCTTAACTTGATGCTGTAGAGCAAATCCTAGTCATGCCTGCACTAGACAGACTGTGCCTGTCCCCCTGATGTCCAGGATGTCTTGCTTACAAGTCTGAAGCAGTATAGCTAAATAAAACTCTTATCATGGCTAAAGCAGGGCTCATCATTGTGTCAGATCTGTTTTCAGTATTGTCCACTGTAAATAATTCCATCCTGTCTGTAACAAGAGTGTCATCTTCAGTTCCTCAGCTTGTGTCATCCAGGCCACCTCTGAATCATGCTGCACGAGCTATCTAAGATGCAGTTGGTTCAGGTTTATATGTGCAGCCAGAAGTCTTAAGGCTCTTGTCTTGTGACCTGGGTATTTCCACCTTCATTTGTCTGTTGTTAGTAAGTTATACTGTGCTAGTGTTTATATGAAATAAGGCAAAGACTGTTCTTAGCCTGTACCTTATCTTCCCTTTGTCCTGGCATCCCCTTTGCTATTGCATCAGTTGTAAACTACTTGCTTTGAATTTTTTTTTCTTAATAGCCTTTTTGATCTATTCCCAGGGCAGATTCTTCTTGTTTATTACCCTCTGCAGGCTTTCGTGCGCACCTCCCATTGTGTAGGTTTGCACATCGTTCATTCACATAGTACTTGATGTTCTCTTTTCAAAATACCAAGCCACTTCAGTGATAGCTGCTGTTGGGGTCCTAGATTAGATGTGGCAATTACACTGTTATTATATAATAACTTCCCTATAAATGCAGAAAGAAAATCTTTCTTTAGCTAGAATGTTCAGATCTCTGAAGATAGATTAACAGAAATTATTCCCAACTTTGGGTGACCATATTTGGTTTATAAAGGCACCTCCTGAGACATACTGGTTTAGGTACTCAAATGCAGGTTTGTTTTACTGTTGATTTTCAGCCATGTGTTTTTAGGCATCTAGTTTAAAAGATCAAGGTGCATAAGGCTTTCATTTCAGTGGGTCTTAGTCCTTTGAATATTCCTCATCTCATAAAAAGAAGATTCCAGGCTTATCCGCAAAATACGAAAGAAAACAGATGTGTCCTAGCAGGAGCCTGTACTAGCTCCAGAGCCAATATAGCTGCATCAGGATGCATTAGCTGAAACTCATTGCTGTGTTCATTTGGTACCCTGCTTCCCTAGCTGGCCTATTGTCTCTGCTGCTCCAGCACCATTAATGTATTGATTGCAAATCAACCTTCTGTGCTCAGGTGTTCGCTGTGGACTAGCTTTAAGCTATAATATCAGTTCAGTTGCTTATAAGACCAAAATTCAATATTTCAAAGATGATCTTAATTACACATGTTTTTGCTGTTTCTTTCTTCAATAATCTAACGGTCATCCACAACAAATATTAAAAGGTGTAGCTAAAATTTAATATTGATTGAATCACTTATGCATGCGAGTATGCACAATATGGAGTGCCCCTGGTTTATTAGTCTGAACCAAACTGTGCTGCTCTGAAAGAAGGAGCATACTATTAAAGCGAAGTATATGTGTATAGCCAGGCTATTGCCTTACAAACAGTGGTGATAAACTTGAGGCTTAGGTACTCTTGAAAATACGCCCTATAGAGAACTGCATGCATTTGTTTATTGTGAGTAAGAGACTTAGAACAGGATTTCTGCTGGTGTTTGTAGCCTGTGCCCTGTCAGCAGTCAGTAAACACTTGATCAGTATCTAAACCCAATGTTAGGGCCTCAGAGGTGACCATCAATAGAGGGGAGCAATCAGACAGTTTTAATTTCCTAATTACTGAGTTGGGCTAATGGATGCGTGGCAACATCAGTTCCACAGAAACTATTCTTGTTTCTCGTGGGCTCCTCAGACTCCTCATATCGATTGCATCTCTGCCCTAAAAAAATGTATAGGCAGTGTGAAAGACAGCTGTTTTGGCTTGAGGGGTTGCGAGAACACTCTGATAGAATATGTAGTGATTTAAATGTCATAGTCCAAAAAGGGGACAAGATATTGTGCTCATCTCCACTGAAATAATCGTTAATAACTGTGTTCTGTTTTTAAGGAAGTAAATGTGGAACAGGGAATTCCTTCATGGTTCAGGACTTTAGATTGCTTCAGTCAACAATATGTGTAATACCATCAGTGATACTTACTAAACAACTCTGAAAAGGAGAAGCTAAATGGGTGCTCACTACTGCTGCTAGTTTATACATAGAGCATACTGACAAATTATCCCTTATTTACTGAGGACTGCTTACCAAACAGATGAGGGTACTTAGGTCTGGTGTAGAGCAGGCAGGTTCTGGATTTCAGACCTGGCTGTCAGTGCTATGTGCATCGGTGATCTGGTGCTGGATTCAGAGGCCACAGAACAACCTACTTCCTTTTCAGCACTGGGATATAGGGTCCTGCTTTCCCCTCTCTAGGTTTTTACACCTCTTTGCAGTGTAGCTCAAGCTTGTGTGGTCACCTGGAACTAATTACTATGCCTGAAAATACATATATTTATTGGGGTAAAATACTAGTAAATATGCCATATAGTAATTATATCACTCTAAAAATCACTCATTTAAGTCAATTTGTTGTGTGATGTCTTTTAATGCTTTTCACCAGTTGTACATTATGAAGAATGGTAAATAACTGCTTGGTCTCTTTCCATATTATCTGTTATTTTTAATTCTTTATTGTATCTCTCACTTTTATTTGTTCCTGCTGGAAATGAATTGTTTAAATCTGTTTACTGTTCTTGATTCCCTTTGGCCTGTTTCTCTCCTGTTTTTCACACTTTGCCTTTTTAGGGTGGAAACCTTAGGTTTTACCCTTTTTTAGTATGATTTAACTATATTCCTTCTCTAGTAATTTATTTATAAGATATTATTTTCCTAACTCCCACATTATCTGACACTGTGGCTGTACTATCAGTTTTTCCCAACCTGAGCTTATTTACTTTAGACGCATCTTGGAGAAGGTACAGCTGCTGTTATGACTTCAAGTGGAATTGCATCTGTCACGTTAACTTTCTTACAATGTAATGATTTTCCCGCATTAAAAAAACCCCAACAAACTGAGTAAAAATAAGTCAGTTGAAATACAGTTCAACAAATGAAAATAACAATTAATGTTGGCCTTCAGAGTGAAGCAGGGGGAGTTAATGCCGGTATTCCCTCTAGAGATTCAATCCTACTTTTCTTCCTTTGCTAATACCAACAAAGTGGAAGCAGCTTGGGCAGATTTGTGTGGGGAGGTGTAAAAAGTTGTGGGAGTGTGGAGATAGCAAAATAAATTTATCCTCATCCCACTACAGTGTGTCATTGCAGCTGTTTATTTCAGTAGTTGTCCCACATGAAATATCGAAGCAGGGCCAGCTTCTCCGCTGCCTCAAACTGCCTGCAGTACATGGATATTTTCAGGTAATGGGCTAGTAAGTGACAACAGGCCTGTATTGCCATGTGTGCAAAATGCATGTTCTGCTTCTTCATCAGCTGATGAAAAACACTGCCAGGAATTGTGTCTGTCAAGAATAGAAAGTGATGCTCTTCTGATGAGGAGCTTGAGATGGGAGAGTGCTCTTGTGGCACAGGCTCGGAAACCAGTATTCTCTCTTTTTTTTTCTTTTCCCTCATGTCAGCCTTCCTGAGGGAAACAATGGGATAAATACTGAGGATTCACTTGTTTCTTGCCTACCTTCTCCCTCTCACAGGCAAAGTTCCATAGTCAGTCACTTCTTTTAAAAGGTGACTCTAGGAGAGTTGCTGCTGCTGTCAGCTGTAAGAGGGGTGATCTCTAACACCACGCTGATGAGCCACCATCCCTGCCTTTGCAGGGCTGTGTAGTTTGGCTCTGATAAAAGTTAAAGCCATTATCTCTTCCCCAGGTCTCCTATGGCACCTGTGAGTTGTTGCATTGGAAAGCGACCTCACCATCTGCTCCCAACTTCTCATTATACTTGGCCAGAGACAAACTTTTAGCTGAGGTTTGACTCTGGGTAGAAAGGGGAGAAGAGACTTTGGGCAATTAAATACAGATTCTTTGGTATTAATTAAAGCCTAGTAACTCAAATTTAAATAGAAAAATAGCAGTTGCAAATGCAAATTTTCCCTAAAGTTCAGCTGCTGCTACATAAGATTCTGGTGCTCCTATACTTAGAAATGCATAACATAAATTATGACCTAATTAACATTTGCATGGTAGTCTAGACTTCCTACAGCTTATTCTGCTAATTAACACATGACAAATGATCAAGAATTAATATTTCATTGAAGCACAACTTGTCCGAGAAAGACCATTAATGCTGTAGAGAACATCCCATGCTCTTACAGTTTTATACCTGAAAGGCATTCTGTTAAGACTGTTACATAAATTTTGTTACTAAAATTATTTGTCATTAGAAAAATTAATGCAATAGAGATGGCTTCAAGTGTTTCAAATAAATGAATACGTGTCCTGACATGATCAACTGGGCTAACAAGGGTTTGGGATACTTGGATTCTTCTATATTGCCACACTGGACTTCAGTGAGTTTCAAGCCGGTTGAAACACAAAGAAAAGCCATGTGCTGTTCTGTTATTGTTTGTTTGTAATGTGATAGTACCAAAGGGTAATATCCATTCTGTGCAATGCAGTGCTATGAGCACATCTCCAGGTAAGCTCCAAGCAGCCCAGTATCAGCACAGAGCACAGCACATTGGTGCGCAGGGATACCACCTTGCGTCATTAGCTGCTGTAGCCTCATTTGCTCTGCATTTCATCTTCCCCCCTTCTTAATGTTGCAAAACATCCTCTTTTTATTGCTGCTGCAGTGGGGCCAGGCTTCCAGCATCCTCTGTGGGATGCAGCTCCTTGTCCTTGCTGCTCCTGGGGAGATGGGTCTTTGCAGGTCTGAGCTCCCACTTTAGAGTCGCTTGTATTAAATTGATGGCGAAGTATGGCTAAAACAGAACTTACTCTTCAGCAAAGCTCTTTTCTTTAGATCCACAGGAAAAGGAAGAGAGCCTAAAGACTTCAGTAAATGTGTATAGGCTAAGCATAATTAACACTTAAATAATAATTAACTGCTAACTCATGGAACCAAGAAACGGATGTTTTAAATCAAGGTTGTAATTAGGGTTACTTCATCAATGCAGCACAAAAATCCAATGAGCTCATTCCTCGAGTTCAAAGTGATTAAGTACTGGCCATTCTTGCCATGTTTTTTCAAGCTTTTGTATTTCTGAGCACTGCTTACCCAAAATTTGACTACAGCTATGTCTCTGTGGGCTGAAACAGGAAGTTTGATTATTCTTAAAAAACCCCAACAAATAAACCCATCAAAAAGACAAATAGAAAAGAGTCAGATGAAAACAGATTTTCCACTGCTTGTATTCCTAAATAAATAATACCACTTAAAGCAATAGGTATCCTTTTGCAGAAATGTCTCATCTTCATTGTTCGGTCATCAGAAACATCTCTACAGATGCAATTTGCTCCATTTTTTTTTTTTAATAATATATCATCATTTGTTCACTAAGCAATAAATCCTTAGTGATTTATCAAAATGCCTGTTGGTTTCAGAAGGAATCTTAACTGCTTGCAAAATAGAGGATCTGCTCTCCAAGGAAAGAGCAGAAAACATGCCCATATTAGACTAACATTTGCTTTGTTTTAAAGTCAAATTAATTTTGCGTTGCCTGAAGCCAAGAAGGAACTTAATCATATATATAGAGTTTGTAATAAATCCTGCTTGACATATGGTATTTCCCTGTGAGCTTCCAAAAAGGAGCGGGATGCAGCAGGTATGTTGTTCAGGGACAAAGGCCTGGTATTTCTGGAGCAGCAGTTGAACTCCGACATTTTGTATTTACTTTTGTACTCTAATTGTGTGTGCTTTTCTTGGAAAGAGCTCATAACTCAATTCCGTCGCACATGGCTGCTTGGCACTGTTCTCAGACACAGGTGTGATGCAGAAATGTGTATCTGTAAAGCCTGTTCCATGGTCAGAGAGTTCAGTATAGAAGGTCAGTGTTGAATGTTTAGATTTGTGTCCATCATTTTATAGAAACGTAAATGCTTATTATAAATAACCCATAATGTTTTTAATTCAACCCAGCACAGTAAAGAAATTTGGGTCTATGTATTACCAGTTCTGAGGTTATGAATATTAACAGTCCAATATGCTTGAACATCTGCATGTTAAGAATGAATTTCTCAGGGCTGTAATAACGAGGAATAGTGTGATCAGGCTGGGGAGTCTGTTTTCTTTCCTACCAGCTGAAAACACAGTGCAAGAATATGGGTGTTTTGGACAAAAGGGGAGTGACTAGGTTTGCATCTGAATGGTGGTGTTACCTAGCATGTTAATGATCAATGATCAAATAAGTCATTGTCCCATTCCCTTCTTGGGAGAGCCCTTGCTGAGTACTGGATGTAACCCAATGTGTAATTAACCATTATTGCTTTAATGTTATAATGATCTAAGCGTTAGCAGAGTCATATCTGAATTTCTTGTAAGGGTGTTAGAAGAGTTTCTTTTGTCTGGAGATGGGAGTTCACACAGAAATTGGTAATATTGATCTGCCAACAGCAATGTATTTTACAACTGAGTCTGAAGCATATCATCCCTTTGAAGGTCTCTTGTTTAACCATTTTCCTTTGTTCTAGTTATTTTTTTATGTTCTGGCATTGATATCTACAATGCTAAGAGAACTAAATGAAAAACCCTTCAGAAATCTAGCAGTTCATGCTTGTTTACATTGTTCTGTTCTATATCAGAGACACTCAAACACATCTGACCCTGACAAAAGGCTTCCTTTAAGGCTTTTGATTCAGTGTGACATGTTATGTGTGTGCATTACGCAGGTGGCATCATGACACTTGTCCTCTACCATGCAGCTTGAGGAGAAAAGTAGTAACAAGAAAATTTCATGTCAGTCACTTCATCTGAAGGTGGCCTTTTGGTGCTCCCAAACCCCTGATGTGTGTAATTTTGCCCCTGTAACTTGATAGGAAACAATAGAAGATTTCTGTTATAAGATTTCTTTTAATTCAAAGGATAGTACTGTATTGTATGTTTTCTTCCACTGATAACTAAACTGACTCTTGAGTTTGGTGAACCTTTGCATCTATTCCAAAACTACAAATTTGCTACTGTTTATCCAGGACAATCCTGTTGAATTTGTGTTTCCTTGAAATCTAAATGTCTCCTTGGGATCTTGAATATGCAACCTTCATGATTTGTGTATTTAAATGATGTTTTACTGTTTCCAAAGAAGGGGCAGCACCTGTGATGGGCCATCCTCCTGAGCTCCAGGCTGCCCTGGATGCAGGACCATGTTGGTGCTGATGATGTTCCAAAGGCCTATAATATTTCCTACTGCAGTTCTACATTTTGGATAAATCGGCATTTGCCTAGGCTTGCGTTGCATCATGTAACTGAAGCCACCTGATTCATGAAATGGTGTGACACTGAAAGCCAGCGGCTAACTTTTATAAAGCAGTGTCCTTTGAATTCAAAAGAAAATATCCTTAGTGATTTTGATCTATGACCAAAGGTCAGAAGTTTGAGATGCAGGAGATATTGCATATTACCCATGAATCTGGATAATATCAGTTAGACTTCTGACAGCAGAAATGTCAGTCAGGCTCCTGATTGTTTTGTACTAGAGCAATTTTATATCCCCAGTGGTCTTACCTGCTCCAAATATAAAGTGGTTTCACTTGTATCCCTTAGCTTCTTTATTTTGAACTTCTGGAGGGTGACTGTAACTTGTGAATAATTAATTCTTAGTTTGTGGCGTTACTTTGAATTAAACAGCCTCTGATCCATGCAGGTTACTTAGGGGTTTTATTCCAGAATTTGGGGATTTAAGTGTCTTGGAACTATTTTATTTCTTCTACACAACAAACATCAACGTCATTTCTCTGAATTTTGTTCTAGTTCCACTAGATCTGCAGGTAAAATCACAGCCCTGATTCAGAAAAGGCTTTACTTCTTTCCAGTTGTTTGAAGTGAAAGTCATTCACAAATACACAGCAAGTCATTTAACTGTGTTCTCTAAGCTGGTCAGTGCAGTAAGGAAGGAACTGTTCTTGCAATTTGGCAGTCTAAATGCAATTAAATGCTGCTAGATTTGCCGTAACGAACTGCAAAATTGTCACTGTCATCTACTGAAAGAGACACCTCAAGCTATTGAGGGCACTGTTCATTTCCTCCTCACAGATAAGGTATCTGTCCAGCTGTCAAGTGTCAGTCGTCATCAGGCAATGCTGCTATGTGCCTGGATTTTAGAGTGTGCAGCATGGTTCGTGCTTGGATGGCATTTTTACTTACTCTTCTGCTTGGGTTTGCTGCTTTGGGGGTGCATTTGCATTGTCAGCTTCCCAAAGGATGACTTCAGGTTGTAATGGGTGGGGTAATTGCTTAGGGAAAGAGCAGAGTGGGAGCAATGACTTTAAATAGGTAAAGATTTGGGTTGGGATGTGTCCGAGACAGGGAACAGATCAGTCCCTGGCCATTGTGAAAGGAACAAGCTGTGGTTTTGTCTTTTTGGGCCTGGCTGTGTGAACTGGCATTCACAAGGTGGTTCTGTTTTCTCTACTCAAGCTTACATAGGCCATCACAAGTCAGAGCAAAGGTTAGAGTGAGGTAGAGGAACGTGTCTTTTTTTTGTTGAGTTAGCAATGAATTTGTCACCGGATAGTCTTTTCTTGCTGCACATGGAGGCCTTACAACTTGCATTTGGTCTGTCTTTAGCATTGAACTCTATTACTCATTTTACCTTTGTTGCTTCTCATTTCCTTTTTGAAATGCGAAGAGCCCACCAGAGGCTGTTTTCAGCATTAATTAGTTGGTATAATTTGAGATGCTGAAGAAACTTATGGTAGTTCAGACACTTCATTTTGGGCTCCTGCCTCACTTATTGATTGATGTTGCTTTTTCCTCACATACTAATTTAGTGGTTAAAAAAATCACCTCTTTTTCAGTTTGTTGAACTGGCTCTTCTTTGTCTTCTTTCATCCAAAGCATCTGGAGTTCTTGGAAGCAGCTGCCTGCGTGCCAGGTTACTACTAAAGCGAAGTGGCTGTGCACTGATGCACATATACAATTTGCTGATGTGTTTAGCTTTATTGGTGTTGGAAAGCAATATTTTGGCCACTGGAGCTGGTATTTACACTTAGGGCTGAACAGTCAGTTTGGTGCTGGTTTGGAGATGGGAGGTTGCCCATCCATAGACCCAGCACGAGTGTTGGAGAGCCCTTCTGCTCATAATGACTGCAAAGGGATTGCTTCGCTGTGAGTCATCCAGTCATATAATCAAAATGTTTACAGCGTCTGTGTCTTGGCAAGGCTGTCTGTGGTGCCCCAAACACAAATCCATCAAGCAGATTGTTGCAGAGCAGCCATGTGTATTAACTCTATTTATCAGATAATTAATTTTGGTAGCCGGGAGAAGGAATGACCACAATTTACAATGCAGTTGAGGGCCACGTGGAAGAAAGAACAATGCTGTAGTATTGTGGGCTGTAAATAAGAATCTAAAATACACCTTTGTATTCCAGTGAATATACTAAGTGCCTTAGGTAACCTTCTAACCAGAAGGTCACCATAACAGTGGAGCCTGGTTCATGTTGTGCTTCTTGCAGGGCAGGACTGATTTCTCCTCAGAAGTGTTTGGGTTTTTTGTTTGGTGTTTTGGGGGTTTATGGTTTTTGGGGTTGGTTTTTTTTTTTTTTTTTTTTGGTGTCTAAGGTTTTCTTTGTATTTTAGTATTGCAGAAATCTCAAGAGGTGATATTACTAGTTCTCTGGCAGCAGTCATTTTAATGTTCATAAATGCTGTGATGTTCATAGGCCAGCAAAAGATTTGAAAATCATTTTAAACCAAAACCACTGGTTAGTCTAGGAGATGTGGAAGTAAATTGTCCCAGACAGGAGCTGTACCCTGTGAACATGTAATTAGCCCCATTGCTCTTCTTCTGGATGTATTTCATTTCCAAATGCCCTACCAGTGCCTGCTGGATGACTTTCATAGAATCATAGAACAGTTAGGGTTGGAAAGGTCCTTAAGATCATCCAGCTCCAATCCCCTGCCATGGGCAGGGATGCCTCACACTAGACCATGTTGCCCAAAACTCTGCCCAACCTGGCCTTGAACACTGCCAGGGATGGAGCATTTACCTCTGTTTTCTTGCTCCTTGCCAGAGGAGAAGGGGCAGACATCATCTGTGTCTTCTCCAGAGCACATGGGGTGCTTCTGCCTTCTACTCCTTAGCACCAGCATGGATCCAAGGCACACGGCCAGGAAGCACATTTATTGTGGTTCTTATTCCCTTAGTATCATCAGACCGAGTACTTACATTTGACAAATGTATGCAACATGCAAAGCTTCACCTAATTCTTTTCATCATTGGGGTGACTTCTGTTTATCACTAGTTCAATAATTATTGATACTACATTTCCTACAGAGCAGGTAACAGCTTTTACAATTTATTCTCCCTCGCAGTTTTTCTCCATTTCCTACAGTATGTAGCTAGAGGGGAGAAAACCAAAGTGAGCATTCAGTTTTATTTTTCAGTTCAGGATCTCTTTCATTCCTGCAAGCAAAGCCCAGGTCGCACTGCAAGCACCAGATAAACGGCTCGTTTTACCTCCTCACCAAGTGAACCGTTCTTGCTCACTTGTTTTTTTTCCTGCTGTTACAACATGTTTAGTGTTGTTCCATTTGCAGCATTTGTAACAAGTTCCAGTCTGATGACCTCCCGAGATCCTCTCAGCAATGCTTGCCAGTGATATGTTGTTATAGCAGAAGATGGGATGGGCAAATTTCACTGCTGCATGAGTCTTTTCAGAAACACCAGTACCTTTGGAATATACTGCATTGTTACTTTGCCTTTTGTCTTGGGTAGCTACGATCAGTTGTACTGTTGTGAATAGGCAAGAGGAGGCAGGGATTGGACTAGTTGGGGTGTTAGTACTGAGAAGCTGGCTGTGCTTTAAGACATGTCCTAGGAAGGAGCAGCCGAGAGGGGTGCCCTGGGAGGCTGGGAGGTGCTGGGGCTCAGTTCATGCTGTGTCCCAGCTGACTGTTGCCTCTTTCTCTCCTTTGGATAGTGTGTCTCTGCAGACACCCTCTTCCAACAGGTATAAGAGGGCACGAGCTGGTTAAAATGTGGGATTTTAATTTTTAAAGTGCTTTTGCATTCCCATTTTTCTATTTACCATTTTTTGACTTCCTATTCTATTTCCTTTTTTTTTTTTCTATTTATTAATTTGGCAGCACTTTTTAATGAGTGTTGGTTCAATGTTTCAACTTATCTTTCATGTTGTATCCTCTTTCATATTATTTTATAGCCTTGCATTGATCAAATCACAGTACCCTTTATCTAGAGCAAAGTATCTGTTTTGAGATGCTGTATAGGGTAAGCTTGACACTTGTACAAAAAAATCATATAATAAGGCATGTCAATAGTAAAATAGTGCAGGATGATACTATAATTGTATTGGAAAGTGTGGGAATAAGCACCACCATGTAAATTGTAAAATACATTAGATTATTGTAATACTCCACTTAAACCCTAGATTTCATACAAAAAAATTAAATCAGAATACATCATATTCCACAATATCTTTGTTGAAGTTTGCCTTGAAATTAATAGAGTTTGTAGTAAAAAAAATCTTTTTTTTTTTTTTTTTTCTTTTTGACAAAGATCAGCACTTGGATCTAGGACTCTACAAACAAACTATAGCAAAAGGGAGAAAAGGCCCTTCATGGCATTCAGGTCCTTACTAAAAACTATTAGATTGGTGCTAAACACACTTTTTATTCTTGCTAGCTCTTTCTCAATCAGCCTCTATTGTGGGAAAGATGGAAGGAAGAGCTATTCTTTCCTGAAGTCCTTTCATGATGATCTGAAATCCAAGACACAATCAAATCTTAATATACTAGAGAAGTAGGTGGTAGATGTCAACCTGTATAGATTAGATGAATTATTAATGTGCATATTTTTGAGATTGACAATAATCTGTTGAAGATCACAAATCTACTGTGATAAGCAGTGTGCTTCCACAGCACCAAGTGGAGGGGCTGGGCTGGCGCCCCTCACTTTAAATAGAAGATCATTGAGGGGGACATGCACATGCCTTGCCAATCACAATGTCCGGAGAACCAATGGGGAGCTGTGAATGAAAAAGAAACTGGTTTTGAAAGGACATTTATCCCCAGTCCAGGGCTATAGGTGCTGGGGAAGGACAAGGGCATGGGATGGCACAAAGCAGAGGAGGTTCCCATGCTCCCCGAAACAATATTTAATTGCTGCTGTGGGAGAGGGAATGCTGACCCATGGAGCAACTCCTCTGCTAATATGTAGTCAGAAGTGCTCAGTCTTTCCTTATTTTCCTGGCTTTTCCGTATATTCTGGGAAGGGAGAGGGGCATATGAATTTGGGCTGAGAGAGGGGGAGTGCTTTGGCTGTTTTCTCAAGTCCTGTGGAAGTACCATTGTAATGGTAATGTGGAGGTGTCATGGTTTAAGCCCAGTCAGCCATGCAGCTTGCCCCCTCACTTCCCCCCCCACCCCGCAGGGATGGGAAGGAGAAAGAATGTAACTCCCACAGGTTGAGATAAGAATAGCCCAGTAACTGAGGTATAACACAGACCACTGCTGCTGCCACCAATAATAATAATGATAAGGGAAGAGAATACAACCACTTGCTGATTGATACCCAGCCTGACAAAGCAGTGATCTAACCCTTCCGGGTAACTGCCCCCAGTTCTACATCCTGGGAATAACATGCTGTGGTATGGGATACCTCTTTGGTTAGTTTGGGTCAGGTGTCCTGTCTCTGCTTCCTCACAGCTTCCCCTCCTCCCTGGCAGAGCCTGAGGCTCACAAAGTCCTTGGTCAGAGTAAACATTACTGAGCAGCAACTAAAACCATCGGTGTTATCAGTGCTGTTCCCAGGCTGAAAGTCAAAACCACAGCACTGCACCAGCTGTTAAGAAGGAGAAAAATGACTGCTACTGCTGAACCCAGGACAGTAGGAAGGAATCCTATCCTGGTGTTCCAACTCTTCTCCCTTGCTAGGGACCATACAAACTCAGCTCTGGTCATCACCAGAAGCCAGATTGTTGCTTTAGAAAAAGTGAGTGAAATTTCAGTGATACGCACAAATACTGTTGAGATTAGTTTTCAGTGTGCTTAGTTTGTTTCCAGAGTCACTAAATCTCAGATTACCCAATATAAAACATTAATATTCTGCTTAGCTTTCATTCCTTTTCATATCCTATGTCCAAGTTTTCTGCAAGATATGCAGTTTTTTAGGGTGTAATACTCTCATGGTAAATGCATGCATAATTAAACCTATTCATAAGCAAATACTGGATGTTATTTGTAACCAAGCCAGTCTTTTCACCTCAATTTATATTGATCTTTTACCCCAATTTCCACCTCTCCCATTAGGTCTTTTTGAGCCCTGGGCCTTAATTTTGTCCTATGGAACTGTAAGAATGACTGAAGTGATGCTATTAGATTGCTCTTCATAGAGCTGATGGTGACAGTGGCAACTTTCATTTCAGGTCTGCAGGAATCTTCAAGTGTGTGAGTGATGTTCCCCAGTTATTTTAATCTTGCAAATCAATTTAAAAAATCAAAAGAAGCAGTTAATCCAAAAGCTCTTATCACCCCCAAAATGAGAAGAATATATGATGGAGGCATGGTGGCAGAGCAGGCATCTTTGCTGCCTTTGAGAGCTTCTTATTTTAAATTACATGGAAGCAGCAGCTTTATGCTCTGATCAGAAAGACAAAGGTTAATGTGACTGAACACTATCACACTTGTAGGGTTGTTATGAATTTTACCTGCAGCCTGAGAAGGGTCTCCTTGGCAAGATACCCTCTAAATCCCAAGGCTGCATTTACTGTCTCAAAGGTGAGATTCTTTGATGTTTGCACATGTTTTCTAGTTTGGTATGTGTGGCTTTAAGAACCACATGAAATGTTTATGTGTTGTGCAACTGGTGCTGCTTAGTTACTGTTGGATACCTGTTGTGGTACAAGGCTTGAATCAGAATTGCACAAAGTCTGAATCACAAGATGCAAAACAAACCTCTGAAAACAACCCCATTTTGTTCAAAAATTCCAATACTTTAAGGCTGAAGGAAATTCCTAATTCTGCCCATTTCCAGAGGGATTGTGCTTTTGTCTGGATTTGCTGTATCAGGAGAGGTATGAAAGCCTGGCAACGTATTTTGTGAGAACACTAAAAATGCATCTTGGCTTATATAATATATATTCTTAGACCTACTCCACAGGGAAGAGCAGGTCGAAAGGACCATCCTGCTGGCTTTTAGCTGAATCACAATTTGGTTATCAGTTAACTGATGAAGAGCCACACTCTGCAAGATGCAAGATATTCTTTATGAAGGGGTTATTACCTTCGTTCTCTCCTGGGACCTGAAAATGCTGAGCATCTCACATGTTCAGCACTTCGTAGGACTGGCACTAAAGGTGACATTAAATATATTAGGATTAATTTTAGGGGCAAAGATGTACAGAAAGAGGCTAAAACCCATGTCACTGAGATGATAATCTCAGCCCTGCAGCTGTCCTACAACACCTGTTTAACTTTTTGGTCTTCTGTGGACATTGGAAACAGGGCCACAGCTACAGAAGTATGTGTGGGTACCTAAAGATGTAGAAAGATGCTACCAAAAGTCTCCCTGAACATGTCTCCTTATTAGCAAGTGTTTTACTGTTGCAAAACTGTCCCTTGGGTTGTGTCTCTTTTCTAAACCTGTCCAAGCCTTACCTGAAGTAATCTGCTTTTGTGGCACTGATTTGAGTTAAATTTGTGTTTTCTTCACCAGTTTTTATTTATTTATTTATTTATAATACTGTAAATTGCTTCCTACCAACACAAAGGTGGTGTTTTTCTTTGGACCCTTGCAAGATCGACAGGCTTGTTGGCATTTGATGGATATGTACAACTGTCAGTGCCACTTGCTCATTCAGGGATGAAGAGACTTTTAATAATGATAAATGGGTAATAATATCATCTTTTAAGGTGTACTGTCTGGAATTAAAAATCTCATGAAAGGTTTTGCATGCTTTCAAATTGTGGTCATTTAGTGCTTTTGTGATTTTACGTGCTGGAAATCTAACAACTACCGCCTTTGTGCCTGTTAAATATAGAACCACAGTTGTCTGACTTCAGAGTTGTTAGAATGATACTGCAAAATTGCTAGAGCTCTTGTAAGGTTTTTTTTTTTTTTTAAGATTTATTTTCATTTGTATTACTTGGAGATTCTAATATTGGTTTCAATTGTAGTAAATATGTTAATAATATACCTGGGTACAGATAGAAACCAAAATTATGTATATGTAAATTTAATAGATCTACCCCTTTATCTGATGCAGAAATATTTCCGTGGGTATTAGTTGTGTATGCAAAGTAATAGTCCTGCATAGTTTTCAAAGCCAATTATTGCATGGTATTACAATGCATGTCTTTGGTCACCTACTCTACAGGCTGTTCCCAAACTTTGTTTGTTGTGGACTAATGCTATATAGTCTCAGCCTTTTTCACCTGAACTTCCATATTTAAATCAAACTGCCCTGGAAAATGTCTCTGGTATCTCTCTGCGTGGAACAGCAGGTTGAATCCATCTGAGAGGTGTGAGATTGGTTGCTTATGGGTTCACTCTTCGATCTATCAGAGGGCTGAGATGCAGCATCCAGTGGCCCTGTTGGATTAGCAGATGGAAACACGTTCTCTCTTTCCCAGAATGAGAAGTCATACCCGAAGAGTCTCTAAGATGTTACACTGCCCTGGTATTAAGTTAGACCAGGTATTTAGTTGAAGCAAAAGAGAAAATGACCACAGTTAACTTCAAGCACTCTAGTTATTTTCATGTTCAAGTGTATTGCTCTTGGTAGTATGGATTGAGGTACTCTCAGGAGTTCGCAACTATCTCTTTTTTAGATGATCTTCAGAAGTTCCTTGGGAGTTTGCTATCTGCAGTGGAGACATGCCCAATGAGTGCCAATTAAATATTTATACCACAACATAATATTGCACAGATACAGTGGTCACCATTAACTTTTCAGAACTTGTTTACAGATGCTGTATTCTCACCACAGTTATTTGCTAATTCAGGCATATGCACAAGCAAATGGTACCTCAGGTAACTCTGTTAGAGAAAATACTATATTTTTAATTGAGCACTGTATCTATATGTGGCAGGTATTGTTGTTATTAAATAACTAGGACCAAAAATTCCAGTTGAGAATAGCAGTCTGTTGTACAAACTTGCATAGACATCTGGCCAAGTATTATTACAGTAGAAGTGAGCTGCTATTCACAAGACCTTTGAAGACTGTTGGGTAAAGGAAGGTATCTGCAAATTGAAGGCATTCATTCACAGGTTGTGGAGTGTAGGATGTAAATTTAGTAACAGCAGTGTTATTTCAGTCATGTTTAAACAGAAATAATGCAAGGTGGAAAAAGTTACTTCAAAGCTAGGAAACGATATATCCTTACCTGGTTTCTTCTCACTTTGGATTCAGAGTTAAATGGAATTTACAGTCAGGTGCTTGTAGTGGAAATGATGTTTCTTTTAAGTCGCAGTGATTCCTGTGCTTAAAGAGTACAGCTTAATAAAACACAGATTTGCTTTGAAATGTCTCTTGTCAAAACTAAATACTTTGGGAAATTTTGAACAAACATCAGATGAACTCAATGTAATTGGCGCTAGTGTGTTGAATATAAAGCACATTACTCTTGGATTTGTTTCACTTTACATTCATTTTAAGGTATTGGGTTATTCTGCGTGTTGAAAATGTGGTGAATGACATCACTAGTGGCAACAAAATGTGTTAGTAATTGCATTTGCTGTGCTACTGTGTAAAGTTTATTCAGGTTGGATAGATTCAATTTGCACATGTGTTGCTGAGCACTGATCAGATTCAGAGTTTGGCTATTTCCTGTTACATATTCTGGCCAAGGGAGAGATCACATCAGCCCAGTGTGAAGTTGTGGATATACAGGTCTCATCTATTTTGACTCTGGTTTAGTCCTCCCCCAAATTTCTCAACAACATGAGCATAGCATCACTCACAGCATCTCTTGATTTCTGCTATGCCAGTGGGACTGACTCCAGCTCTTACTGTTGCTGGATGCTCTAAAGGTAAATGCCTGACCTATTTTGAGGTTCTCTCATAAGTTGGGAGCAAGAAACACTGCATATATCCTGTCCATATGTCTACCTGCAAAGATATGTGCCAGTTTAGTGTTAAGACTAAATTGCCTTTGGTTTAATAATTCATACATTTAAGTAGCTGCTATTGTCTCTGGCTATATGGCTTCCAGGTGAAAGCTGGGTCACAGTAGAAGAGCTCAGGTCCATCCACACTGCCCAGATGTGTATGTCCTTAAGTGAGTATAGGGTATGGCAAGACAAGTAAAAGGAGGTAGAATGTGGCTGAGAAAGGGCTAAAAAAATAATAGCAGAAAGAAGAGCAAAAAGAATCATACCAACACGCATAGAAGTGGAAAGAAGACATAGTACCCTAGAGGCAGGGGCATGAAAACAGAAATTAAATTGCTATAAAGTATATTACACCTGGAATATCCCTGCTATCTGGTCCAAGAAAGAAGCAGGGCTTCAAGGAAGGCCCAGTATTGATACTGAAAAGGAGAAACAAAAAGAAAAACCCTGTGTCCTGAAAAGGAAAGCCATGGCATGAATACCTTCAAGTACTTCCCTGTTGTAACTCAGGGTTGGTACCATCTGTGCCTTCACAGTGTAATTCAGAAGATGTTGTTTTCATTATTTTTATGTATTGTTTCACTAAAAGGTTCCTGCTCTGCAAGCGCACCTTTAGCTGCTCTGTTCCATTCCTTCACCCATGGGGTTTGTCACCCACAGTCCCACTCTTTAAAGAGGTGTTGAGGGCAAGTATCTTTGTGGAGGCATGTGGCCTCTAGAGAGGACAGACAGAGACTTGTGACAGGGGAGAGTTCTTTCCAAATTGCAGATCCTGTGTGCATGACAGTACAACTGAATCGTTCTTTGAAAATGGAGGCATTCTAAAGGGACTGTAGGCCAGCTTCTGCATCCCTTCTCAGTGATGCCACTACTCTGCTTCCAGATGTCCTGGGTTCAGCAGTAGCAGTCATATTTTACTCCTTAGTAGCTGGTGCAGTGCTGTGGTTTTGACTTTCAGCCTGGGAACAGCACTGATGTTTTTAGTTGCTCTTTAATAGTGTTTACCCTGACCAAAGACTTTCTGAGTCTCATGCTCTGTCAGGGAGGAGGGGAAGCCGGGAGGAAGCAGAGACAGGACACCTGACCCAAACTAGCCAAAGAGGTATTCCATATCACAGCATGTCATGCCCAGGATGTAGAACTGGGGGGCAGTTACTCGGAAGGGCTAGATTACTGCTTGGTTGGGCTGGGTATTGGTCGACGAGTGGTGAGTGGTTGTATTCTCTCCCCTTGTTATTTCTCTTATCTTTATTATTATTGGTGGCAGTAGCAGTGGTTTGTGTTATACCTTAGTTACTGAACTGTTCTTATCTCAACCCTGGGGAATTACATTCTTTCCGTTCTCCTCCCCATCCCTCCAGGAGAGGGGCATGGAGGAAGGGGGGGGAGTGAGACAGTGACTATGTGGTTCTGAATTGCTGACAACTTAAACCATGACACCAAAGAAAGACCTGTTCTTTCTTTTTCTTCCCTGATACTTGATATAAACAGAGCACACATAAGCCACACGCACTTCCTCTCCCAGGAGTGTCTTTCCTTAGGAGCGGGCAAAAATACCAGTGACAAGAAACACTACCCATGTTGTTGAAGTTACGTCAAAGTCCCAAGGAAAGATGCAATCCTGGTAGCTGTGTGTTTTCTGGCTTTAGTCTAATTGACATGGGGAAGATGTAGCATAAATTCCAGTGCTGCCCCTTCTGCTCCTGGTTATGCACTTTTGTTGCTGATCTGTGTCACTGTGTTGCTGCGGTGAAAGCTGTGCCTCTGCCTTGAGTGTGGAAAGGCAGCCAGGGGAATAAGGCTCTCTGTTAGAGCCAGACACGCTAAAGCTGGATGAGTTTCTGTCCTTTGCAATTAATCACTTGGTTCTCTGAGAGTAATACAAATTATGTGCACTTGCATTAAAAAACATCCTCCTGACAGCGCTGCTTAGAAATATGTCAGCTTCTGAAATCAGTGTTTGAAGTCACTGATTGGGAAACCTGCCTCTTCTGAGATCTTTTCTTGCTAGAAGACTATATCAAAATCTGGCATGTTAACCTGCTACTAGCCAGTCAAATGATGAGCTAAGTTCTTTTTGCTCGTAACTGGCAGCATAAGTTAACGTCTACCTTTTCTCCCTACACAAAGCTGACACCACAAAAATGTCTTCTGACTAGGTGTATGTACATTAAAAATACAGCTTCTTAAACAATCTTACCTAAAAAGTAGTAAAATCTGCTGCTTGTAGAGTCTCAGAATACTTATTTAGCACTCTGGATCAGTCAGCATCTGGGGTTGCAAGCTTCTGAAGGATTTGTTTCAATGAAAGTAGCTTTTGATAAAATTGCAATGGAAAGGTGACACAATCTTCAGCATTTCTACTCCAGGGGTGTGTTCAGGATCACCTCTGCTGCAGATGGTCACAAAGTGATAAAATAAGTTTATGCAGCTCAAAGTCAGACATGTTCTTTCCTTTACAGCCACCAGAAACAGGGCAGAAATGCTTCACTCAGTCCAATTACTCCAAGCAAGCATGCCTGGAGTGGACAGCATTACAGGGGTGTTAGGAAGGGAAATCCATTCAGTGCTTCTGCTATAAGAGAAGCCAAGCACTTGGTATTCCTTTCAGCTCAGAAGCTACATTTGTGGAGTTTGAATTTGGGAAGTTTCTCAGTCTGTTCCTGCCTGGAAACCACTGGTGAGATGGAAGCCTGAAACAAGAGTAACTTTCATTTGTCAGAGCTTTGAAATTAGTTTGTTTATCCTCTCTTTGCCTTTCTGGCTCTTTTAGAGGGCTAGGGAGAGGCGCACACACAGCAGAATAATTAGTTTGCAGTGCATAAAGCATTCACAAGGTGGAAGGAGGCAAATGAGTGCTTCAGGGAGAATGTGGGTTGCACCTGAACTAGCCTGTGTGCTGTATGTGAATGATAAAGGTGGCCCAGGCCTGGCATAGGGATATTAAATGCCCATCATTGCAGAGAGATCAGGTAGTCACACTGCAGTTTGCTATGGTAAATCACCCAGTAAATGAGAAGCAAGCAGGTGAGCAGGATTTACACAGCACTAGTATGTCATCCTTATACACGAATAGGCACTTAAGATGTTTGGTGTGGTTATGTCTTGTTCCCCTGGGAGGCTGTTGTCATTTTTTGTGGGGGTAGTTTAGTTCAGCTCTGAGGAGGTTTGTCTGTGCTCTTTGTTTTATGGCACAGCGAAAGCTGCTGATCTACGTTAACCTGTCTTTGCTTGCTTTTGAACAAGCTGTTGCAAGTGCTTTCCATTGAGCTGCGTGGTACCTCTGTTTCCCCAGCAACTCTGTTAATTCATTTAAATCTCTCTCCAAAAGTAACTTTTGCTGTCTACCTTAGGATGGGGAATTGCACGGCAATTACAAAATCAATGTGCAAAACAAACCCAAACTAAATTTAGAGACGCCTCTGAAAACAATGCGTGTTTGTGTTCCTTATCTCAGAAAGATTTGCTTTTTCCACTGTTCACTTTGTCCTTCCTACATCTATTTCTTTATCCAGCATATCAAACATAGGGAAAAATGCCAAATCTTCTAAGGTGTGAGCTTATTTATTTTGGTGTGATGGGTCCCTGTTATTTCTTCATTTAACTATTTCTTAAAAGTAGATCCCAGTTTGCGTAGTACATATGCTATATGGAACGTGTAATGTGCCATTTAATGGCCATAAATAATGGATATTTAGGAAGTCAAAGAATACTTTGAAGAGGTGGATTCTGTTTGGATGGACATGGTGCTGGATGGAGATGCAATCCCCAAGTCCAGCCAGGATGATATACCTAGTTACAACAGAAATAGGGGTGTCTGAATCAGTTTTGTTACTGATTAACTTAACTAGAGGATAAAAACTGCAGTTGAGGGAAACTGTGATACTTGGTGGGTGCACAGTTAAGTGCTCTTCCTTTGGCTCTGGTTTAGAAAACATTGGCATTGAGATGCTAAGTTTCCTCCACAGTGCTGAACTCCCACAGCCTGCCCAGTGTGATTCCTTAGCACTCTAAATAAAACCCCCAGGACGCTGGCAGAGTGTTGAAATTTCTTTGGAACTCAGGGAAATATGAAAAATAATGAGAAAATAATGGGCACTAGCCTTTAATCAATTGGCACAAACCCTTAACAATTAAATCCTTTCCCTTTCCAGACTGTATAAGAAAGCCTCTTGGGTTGCAAGATCTCCTCCAGTCCAGACCTTAACTGGGCTCAATAAGAACCAGGCTTTAAAGATGCAGAGATGCTTTCTTGTGCTGTCCATGTTTGCTTCCCAGGCACTGGAGAGCGGTGCCCAGGGCATGGTCTCTGCTTCACACCCTGTCCCACAGCAAGAGGCATTTGCAAACATTTCCAGCATCAGCCACCACTGCTCTGCATTTCACAGGTGTTTCCAAGGAAAGCAGTGTGGAATGGGCTGGACTGGTCTCCCTGTCAGGGAAAGCTGGATCGTGTTGTCTCTGCATCCCCTGTCTGCTTCTAGGAGATGAAAATTAAACTTGCAGTAGTTTATCAATTCTGAGAAAGTTGTGCACAATCCTATTGCATGTAGTCTGCTTGGGGGCCAATTTCACCCTGCATTTCTTCATAGCCCAAGGATGTAAAATCTGTGCTTTCCCTGAGCCATGGGGATTCAAAGGAAAAATAAGATAAAGAAAACAGCTTTGATTTTTATATTTTTGCTACCACCACTGAAGAGCAGATAATTAGTCTTTCTTTTACATACTAAAGCTAGTCTGATGATGCAATATCCATTATAACTCTAAAAGCTTAATCTTAAAGAGAGCAAAAAACCCCAAACCCCAGAGGAGGATCATATGCAGAGAAATTAGCATAGAATTTTCCTCCTCTTTAGAGGAATGCCTGAGCGCATGGATGCTGGGAGGATGTGAGTCACACGGAATGAGAACGAGTTGTTCTTCAGCCTCGTGGTATAGTGCCTGGGATATCAAATCAAGTCCAAGCCCTGATTTGAAAGTTCCTTGGAGGAGTAATTTTTAATTGGATATGAACTACTTTTAGTGATGGAAGGATACGTCTTTTCGGTGTTATAATTATGGGGAAAAAAGAAAAAGCAATTTATATAAGGAATAACATACTCCAGGGCATGCATTTGTAAGCAAGTGGGCATATTTCCTGATTACTGGATTCACAACTGAAGAGTAGTGTATAGAGTATATAGGCTACACGTTGCATCTCCTTGAGTGCTCAGTCTTGTTTATGCTGCTATTGGCATCCATCTCAGGACAGAAGTATTTTTCCATGTTTATCCTAAGGAAAGATTTAATCTCCCTTGAGTTTCCTTTGTTTGGTGCATGTGAAGAATGCATGTGAAGAACTGACTGGCTCTCAATTCTTTTCGCTTTTTTGGACCCAATTTTTTAGCATGCAGGCAGTGATGCACATTTTGAAAGGAAAAAAAATAACACTTGCCCTTTGACTTGTTCCTTTTTCCTTTATCCAGAAATAATCAACAAACAACTACTTGGCTATTTAAATAACCTTTCATTCTAATAACTTCATTATTTATCTACCACAACTTCATTATTTAACATTAACAGAAGTGTTTTGTTTTGCAAAATCCCAGTGCTCTCTCTACCCATTGCTGCTGTTGTTCTGGGAACTCTCATACCAGCTGATTTGCTGTCTTTGTTTTTATGGCATAAGGAAGTTTAATATTCTGCCCTATGCTTTCTGTGCCCTGGATGTCCTCACAGAATTGGTATGGAGCAGCTAGGGAAAGCTACATTTTAATTTGCTTCTCAGTAATTTCCCTGTTAAGGCAAGCCCTAAACCAATTATTTTGGAGCTAAAGGTCTTGGAAACTTCATTTGACTATTCAACGAGCAAAGACCTGATCTCAGAGTTGACTGCATCCATATGACTTTTTGTATTCTCTACAGGCTCTTGCAGCCACACATCCATGTCTGCACCTGAACACCCTTCAGTGTGTATTATGCAGCATGGTTAAAATCAACTTGGGAAGGAAAATGTGAGCTGCAGTGTGCCCAGGTGTTTGGATGGTTTATGCAATATGCACATTTCTCTGAGTTTGTTTAACTTAAGTGAATGTTCTTGAAAGGGAGATGTTGAAGAGTCTGTAATTCTTGTTTCAAACTAGGAATTCTCAGCATCCTGTGCATGAGCTGAATTCTCCATTCAGCATTTCTTTTCCACACAATTAAGTCCTGAAACATGGGTTCCCATGTACACAAACACATCATGCACTGGTGTGTGCTGCAGTAATAATGGAGCTCAGTTGTGTCAGGAGAGCAGTGCTGTGCGTGGTAGTGCCTATTGGGTAGGCTCTCCAAAGCATCACGGCCATGTCACATAAACACTCTATTGTTTATTCTGGTTAGTGGGGAAGCTAGTTACAGTACTACACTGATACAGGTATTTCATTTGTAGTCTAATCAGTTTGGTGGGCACTGGGTGCCACACCTTTATACTCTAATGTAGTAGGTTGACTAGGAACTAGGCTATCCAAGGACTTTGAACCTTTCTGGGTATATTGCTGTAGGGAACAGAAGACTAACCCAATTTACTTACGACGTAAGCTTAAAGGGATTGTTGCAGCTTTCTGTCCTGGATAGGATTTCTCTGAGCAGATCTTCCTGTCCAGGGCCCTAGAGCCATATGCAGGCCTGACAAGGTAGGACCAGGCTGGGTCTAGAATCTTCATCTGCACCACTAAGAGGGACCGCAAGCAGCCTTTGAGTGTGTATCCACTTGTAGCTTTGGGTTTCTTCAGTCTTATAACCACTGCAAAACTCTTCTCAAGGCAGTAGGACCCTTGAATCTTATTTCATCTTGGCCACAAAGGAGAGCTTCTAACAGATTTCATTATTTCCTCACTGAGAGTCGAATAGACTCATATTAATTGTGACAGTGCTTCACATTTTCCATTAGTATATGCTGTATCATTCTTTCTTGTCAGTAATTCTTTGTTCAGTCTGCCTCACTGCTGGAATATATTAAGAATCCTTAATTTAGCTCAGATTTAGACATGCTTAGGCATGATGATTTTTCATTTATTGTTGTAGAATGAACATTGCAGAGCAAGCAGGAGGCTAACCATTTAACACCAAGTGTCTTATTAATCAGCTTTTGTTTATTTAATTTAATAAGCAGCTTTTAATAGCTGTGAGAGTCTGGTTGTATATTTAATTTAAGCAGCACTTACTGAACTGCTTGAGTCTTTGGAACATATGACTTTGGTCTTCCTGATACTTCACTATTGTATGGTGGCCTTTGGTTCTCAGAAAGTTTGTTTCATTTTTCTGTCTTTCTTTCTCTTTTGAAAATGCACATTCTCATTAACATGCCAGTGACCTAAAACTCTCACAGTGCTTTCCACTCAAATTTGGAGGTATGTGTAGGTACACGAAAGCCAGGCAACTGCTTGTCTTTTGGCATTGCAACCCAACCCAGAGAAACAAGTGCTAGAAACTCCTGTCTTTGAATCCTGTCTGATGTTTTGCGAAGTTATAGGACCTTCTTACTATCACCCTTTCCTTCCTGACAAAAGTTATCACATCTCTGCTTTGAACAAATCCGAGGCTATTCCAAAACCACTACTATATAAGGTGAGGACCAGAATCCATGTCTGAGACTACTCTCTGACACTCCTCCAGTCACATCATTCTGGGTTTTCTCATAGGTTTGTTCTTAGAGCCATATAAAATGCTTCCCAGTATGTAACATGCTTCATTCCTGTGCCTGGTGCTGCAAACCTTGTCTCCTCAGGCATTTGGGGTCCAGGAGATAATTGTCACTCTGGTCCTACTCTGCAAAATTCCCCTGGAACAGAAATCAGAGCCCTGCAGGGTTAGCAGGGCTGTGGGAAGCCTTCCTCTAGTTTCATTTGAATTCATGTAATCATTATTTATTAATTAATCTGGTTTTCTTTTCCTGAATAAAAAGATTGTCATGTGGTTTTGTTTCTTCCATTAGTTCAATCATGTCACATTAACAGGATGGGTTTGCATGTACAGCCTGTCGTTCCAAGTGGCCTTGGGCATTTTTTTCATGGATCCAGTAACTGAAGTCGGACCTTGCTGTGTGTAGTGAAATGTCAAAAATTCTCCTTAATATCTAATGCAGCTCGATTCAGTAACATTTTAATAAATTGAGGACAAAATATGCCTGAAATTAATTCATGTGTGAGTTCCTTGATGGAAAAGAAAAGGATAGAAAGCACCTTCTGTTATCCTTGATAGTAATATTTGTGCATTTTTGCAACCCTAGATTGACATGAGAATATGTATTAAATTGACTGTGTATATGCCTAATCTATTCACAATGCTCTGGGCTAAAACACAGTGTTTTGAAAGACTGTTCAGGATTTTATCTCTAACTTCATTAATGTTTGATTGTTTGATAAACCCTTTGAAAAAAAAGTACTGTCTGCTGGAATTGGCAGATCCCAATGTGTTCTGAGAAACAGGGATTGATACCTGACTGCAGAGTTGCTATATGTCCTTGGCTGTAGCTCCCGTTACTGCAGCCCCTGCAAGTAGCACCCATTATGCCAGCCTGATACCTAAACAGGAAGGTGAGGAACTGTTATTCAGTGCAGAAAAGCTAAAAAGCCCAACTCAAAAAAACAACAACAGTAACAAAATCCCCAAAACTTGATACACAAATTGTTATATCAGCTATTAAGAAAATCTAACACCACAGTTCCAGGCTTGGCAGAAAGCCACGGGCATGGTCCAATTGGATTTTCAAAAGCATGGGTACGCAAATAACTAACAAAGCCAGCTTTTATACCCAATTTAAAAGGAAAGAGGGAAGAACTTTGAAGCACATAATTCAGTTTCTTTATTTTCCCCCATGCTTTCATTGATTTCTTTTTTTCAGAGGCTGTTGAGTAGTTCTGTTGTAGTCATTAGGATCCTAATTCTTTCACATACTTATTAAGCACTAAATTGCTTGCTTGTGCCAGTTTTTAGCAATTCATTGTCCTGAAATAAAAAGAGAAGGAGCAAAGATTGGCATCTGAGTTGTTATTTTTCCTGTTGTTATCTGGCAGAACAGTAAAATCAGCATTTTACAACCTCTTCTGCAATGTAATTGGAATGTAAGATATCTCTAGTAATGATGGAAATCTCATCTAAATGGGAATACTTAACTCTCTGTTCCCATTATTTTTATTTTTTTTTTTTTATTTATCCTTCAGGAACAGCCATTCATATATGATTCTTTGTACCCAGTTCCCTTTATTCCCAGATTTCCAAAGAAAAAGACCACTGTGCTTAGGATGTAATATTCCTTTATCTAATAACTGTAGGACTTTGACATTTATCTGAAGTAAAGACATTAAACACTAATGTGGGAGACTCAACTCTTCACTGAAAGTGAAAAAAGCTGTTATGTGGAAGCAGTCATGGAAAGTTACTTTCATATGTTCATCAGCTACAAGAATGGGCCATCTCTCACCTGTTATGCTCATAGGGCTTATATGGACATCAAAACATATTTCTGCTGCAAATAATGTCAAAAGGTCCATAGGTTAATTATCTCTGAGCATTACAGTTCCTTGGGGAGGCATAAACACAGACCCAAATGCTGCTCTGTGCAATAGACACAGAAAGTACAGCAATGATGTTTTCAGCACAGATACTGCTGAAGTGGGACATTATCTCACTGCCAAGTCTTGGGTGCCTTGGCTTTCCCACACAAGTGGCCATCTGAAAATTAAGCTGAGATGGCTCTGAATCTAATGGAATAGCTGACATGCAGAGACATCAAGTGCTCTTTGACAGAAGAGATCTTTGATAAAATGAGTCAAAAATAGTCCGTGGGGAGAAATCAAAGGCTCAGGTTGGAGGAAGAGTCAGCTTTGTACAGCAAAAGGCGACACCAAGCTCTCTGCATGGGGTAATAGGCAAGAACTGTTCTTGAAAAGAGCCAGGGCCTGTTATCCTCTAGTGACCCGAAGTGCTGTTGGCATGAAGAAGCTATTAAAAGGCAGTGGAGGCAGAGGGAAGATACTCCTTTCAAGTGAGAAATGAGTCATTTGAGGAACAAGTTGCTTTTATTTTTTTATTTAATTGCTTTTCTCCCTATTAGCTGGATATCAGCTCTGAGATACGTGCTATTTGGGCTGCTGGGGATTCGTCAGCGTTATTTCAAGTTTGTCTATCTGCTTCACAGACTTAGCAGAACATCATGGGAGAAGGAAGGAAATCTTTAATTGTGTGTAACTTACCGGCTCATTTCCATGAGTATTTCTCAATAGTCTTATTTCCACAACAGTAAATATGTGTTGCCTTTTATTTTCATTGTGCTTATTTATTGAATAACTGTTTTAAGTAAAAAAGTGCTTTCCTCAATGCCATCTTGCTAGCATTATGATGTTGTGTCTTTGGCTCTGTTATGCCCGTGAGAGTATTTACTACTGCCAGTTCCAAAAAATAAGCTATAGGCTGCTGCTCCCTGCCTATTTCCTGTATTGGGGTGTTTTGCCCCAGACATGTAGAGAACTCTTATAGAACTCCTCTGAGAGCTTCACCTAGCCTCTGCATCTGTGGAACCCATCCCTGCTGTTGCTGATCACCTGCCATACAAAACTGCCATGTGGATCAAATTGCATTTTCTCCCCTGATGATACCTCCGCAGAATCATAGAATGGTTTGAGTTTGAAAGGACCTTAAGGTCATCCAGTTCCAACCCCCTGCCATGGTCAGAGACACCTCACACTAAAGCAGGTCACCCAAGGCTTTGACCAGCCTGGCCTTTAACACCGCCAGGGATGGAGCATTCATGACTTCCTTGGGCAACCCCTTCCAGTGCTTCCCCACCCTCAAACCCTTCATCCTAACGTCTAGCCTAAACTTTCCCTGTCACTTCCCAGTAGGACACAGAATGCTTTTCTGGGCTCGGTCCTTCCATCTTTGCTTCACATATGTCCTCTGCTTCTTTTATTCCCTTGTTCCCATCTTCTTCTGTCCTCTAAGGCAAGCAATCGTATTTCACCTGCCCTGACTTTCCCTCTCCCCTGACATTTGCTGTCCCAGTGATAACTATCCTCCTTTCCCCATCCTCCTCCTCTCCTCCTTTTTCCTGGCACTCCAGTTTCTTTCCAGGGTGGTGGCTGATAAATAGGTTTATAGCACTTTACCCAAACTTAGACAAAATGAATGTGCAGCGATTTCTGTTTATAGCAGCTTAGTTCAGTTTACATCAGAACTGCTCTTACACATGGTGGAAGCAGCAAGGAAAAGAGCCTTTTATATTGCTGAAGAAGCCACCTAAAGTGTTTTGCTGGCTAATCCCTGGTGCCTCTGGGTAATCAGATGTGGGAGCACATGCTCTGAGGACAGTGCTTCAGTTCACAGCTCCTCCACTATCTGCTGCTTCTTCCACTGGTTTGTTTTCAGTTAAGAGGCACTTTCCCGCTAACCTGACCTTCTGCCTTGGTTTTACCCCACTTTTTCTCTTCTTTTTCTAAATGGAGTTTACACCATCTGGACCTTCCCCCTCTTAGTGGCTGGAATCTGTAAATATCATGATGAGGTTTCTGGTTTGTTTCCTCACTATTTCCTTCTTTTAGGAAGAGCGTGGAATTGGCAGAGCAGCTGCCTCATGGACATTAACCAAGCTGCCCTCCTCAGCACCTCTCCTGCCCCATCTTATCCATCTCAATTTGTGTGCTTGAGCTGGGATGGCTTCCTCTGTGTCTGTGCAGACATTACAACATTGTATAAAATTGTGGAGAATAATGCTGTTGGTTCCTTCTCACTGTGGTTTGATTTCCTTTATTTTAAGTGTAGCTTGTTAAAAGATTGTAGTTCATTTTTGTCTCTCTTATTACCCATTAGTCTTCAGCTTAGATACCATCCTACTGCTGATTTTCTTTAAGCTCAGTGGCACACTGCAACTCGATTAGTGTCTTACTGTCTTTCTGAGTGCTCATCTCTGACAGCAGCCAAACCTTTAATACTCTACAGTTTACCTGATTTTTATTGCTATCAAAGAAATGCAATGTCTTCATCTGTAATGATTAAAATATACACTGGTACTCCCACTCTCAGCTTTGCCCTGTCTAGGTCAAGCCAATGATGGTTATTTCTCACATCACTCAATTTGACATAGAGGGCAACAGTTGTTTGGTCTATAACTGTGTGAGGAGAATAGAGACGACACCTATAGGACGTTTGCTCATTTGCAGAGGGATGGATTAGCCCAGCCATACTCATTGTCTGAGTTCGATGAATGGGCTTGATGCCTCCTTCAGCACTAAGTATTTACGGCTTCACTGAGCTGGTCTAACTGCACTGAGGGTTTTAAAATAAGTATCATTGCCTTCAGCTTAATTAATTAAATTTTATAATTGTGCTTTCCCTTTACTGCTATACAGGGTAATAACTGGTGCTTTAATTGGGGTAATTCAAGAAAAAATCATCTTGTTCTTATTACTGGGTTGTGTGTTTTGTCTGTTTATTTAAGGTTTCCTCAATACAATACTGTAATGTTAAATTGCTTAAGACTGTTGGAAAACATCTGCCATATACACCACAGGAACAACGCTGAAAGTCCCGAGTGATGTGGCTGCTGGGTCAGGCCTGACTTCCTAACAGCCCTATAGCTGGCAGTGCTGGATTTCATACCACTGCTGGGAACCCATACATGCCACACTCCTTTTAGGATTATATTGCAGGATGAAGACTATGGGTCATTTAAGCCTGGTCCCAGTTTGTAATGACTTTATTGTTCTTCTGAAATGGATATTGGAGAAGAGAAATGGGTCCGTCAGGCATTTTATGTTCACAGGGTGTATATCACAATCCAATGCTTGTGTAGTCTGTTTAGTAGAAGAAAACACAGCAAAACGATCCATTTGAATGGTTTTAAGATCATAATCTCTCTAGGCATTGTCATTATTTTCCAGAGGTGTTTCATAAATGGCAATTGCTGCTTTGGGAACAGGGCATTGAGAGTTTGTGGGTATTTGGCAGTGACTGGAGTCAAGGGACTTTAGGGCTTTTTCCACATGGGGAAATTTACTGGTGTAATTACACCAGTGTAACTACGCAGCTGTAATTGTACCAGTGTAAATACCCCATGTCGTTCACGATGAGGGTTACTTCTTGTTTATCATGGTTCTACTGTAACTTGCTTTGGGTAAAAGAGAGTAAACTTTGGCAGGTACATTTCACCTTTGCTGGAGGGCTGGAGCTCAGGCTGTGTCAGGCCTCAGCAAGTTGTCCACAAAGGGGCCTCCCATTACGTGCCATACCCACAGCTATGTGGATTTATGTCCCAGCAACACAGTAAAATTAGGAAAGCTGTGTTGCGTGACCCAGTGGGATTATTTTGCCCATGAGCTGTGCTTCATCCAGCTCCATGATAGCTGTTATCCCGTTATTCTGCTGAATAATGTATATGAGCTATGTAGTGGTGATACGTCTCCTTTTGTACCACAGATTCTGGAAAGGGTGTATATATATACATGATGTTATAGTGTATTTTTCAACAGCCAAGGAATGGGAATCCTGAGGAATGTAAAAGCAGCATGCTTAGTGAGTATTGCCCAGACTCAGGCTTTGCTTTGAGGCTCAGTAAGTTAGAGTAGAAGAGGCAATGCAGGTAATGGGGTGGAGGGGAGGGTGTGTGGGGGGGGAATTTGCTGGAACTTCTGTGCAAGGTGTGATTAAAAGCATTAGGACTTTTTGTGTAACCGCTACTTCTTGAACAGGCAAAACTCTAATTTTGGAGTTAGGTGTGTTTGGGACAAAGAAATACTGCTTTTTTTTTGTGCAAGTCAGCATCACTTGCCAGCTGGAACCTGCTGAAAAATGTTTCTCTTTGGATTTGCAATTATTAATTATGATTAAATAAAAATGAGTGACCTCGTTTTGTTTTAAGTACACATTCTGCTATATTTCTGATAGCACGGGAAAGAGCATACTACGCATTTAAAAACTACTGCTCACTAATTAGCTTCTTTGATCCTAAGAGTGAAAACATCCCACCTGTGCTACAAGGTTGGTTTGCAGTCTTTGGTAAAAAGGCTTTTGCTATAAAAGTCTATCCTCTCTGCTGTGTTCCACAAATAACCTTTTTTTTTTCTTCCTTTTAGTAGGAGTGAAATACGGATTCTTTTTCTTTCCCCAACTTGCTAAAAATGTGTGATAACAAGTTGACTTCAGTGGGAGTTTTGCATGGGTAAAAGCTGAAGGATCAATCCCCATATTGTATGTGATTTTGCCCTAGTAATTATTCTCCCGTTGAACAGCTTCTCCATGGCAACTGCTTCAAATAAGTCTTGTATCTTCACCTATTTTTTAAAAAAGGACTTATTAGGATGTATGCTTTAATATTTTTTTCCCCACCCTAAAAAGAGAGACAGGAAAAGAAACAGGGACAAGCAGAAACATACAGGATTTGGCCAAAGATGTCCTTTCTTCCACTTGCATCCCTCTATTTTCTCTTTCCTAGGAGGGGGTAAAGAGGAAAAAAAAAAAGCATATGCAGTTAAAAATACACGCTCCCTTGTCTTCCATGTCCCCTTCCTCAGCCTCTGAGACACAGTGCTGCTGACTTGATTAATCATCCCACATTCACCCTGACAGTTTCTTAACACAAACTTTCTTCTTACCTCTCTTTTTAAGAGCTATAGTCTGCTTTCATTCTGGCAATTAATTGTTCTCCTTTTCCTGTCCTCAGAACTGCATTCATGTCACAAGGCGCAGCTTGAAGGTCATTGCCTGTTAGCTGATTGCTTTGTTTTGCACCCTCTTCCTTAAAAGGGTGAAAGGATCAAAATATTCTCTGTCTGGATATTCTTTTTCATGATGGGCTCATGTCATGGACCATTGGTGATGTATCCACAAGCAGTTCTACTAAAAAGAAAAGGGGACTTCTCTAATCTTTTGCCAGAGGCTTGCCAGGAAAATCATCCAATTACCCTAGACTTAATTTTCTATTTTCAATTTTGCATTGCAACTCTGCTTTGTAACAAAGCTCCAAGAGCAAGGGTTTCATAAGAAATTATCTTCTCTTAGTAGTTTTCTATTGTTGGATGTCCCTATCAACTGAAATAATACAGCCTTTTGGGAGATCTGTTTCCTTGATTCATTTCATGAATGTGGGAATCAAAACTGTGAGGTTATTGTTGCATGCTGGACGTGGAATTTTGTATTCAGGTCCTTACGCTGTGCCACATCTTAAAGGCCAACAAGGTAGAATAGGGCCCTCTCTTTTCTGCTGAGCATATGAATATGGGAACTCTGTCAGACAGGTTTACATGTCCCAGTGACGTGATTATTGAAACACAGCTGACTGATAGTTTTGCTGGCAGGTTTTCACACATGATTTTTTGAAACTGATATGTAAGGCCATGTTACGTCTGCTTTGCCTGAAAGCCCATGTAACATGGCATATGAAAGATGTTATCTAATTGGTTTCAGCAGGATGACATCCCATGTGAGAGCTATTTTGTCATTTTTAAGGCTGCCCCTCAAGGGTTTTGCAGGTTATGTCTAATTTTTAAGATCACTGCTTTCTTGTGATGAAGATCATAAAATCCTGTTGATTTTTACCTGGTTTTTAGCAAAGCCAGGGTGACTGACACTGGCCCTGAGTATTGCCTTCAGTAGCTGCTCACCCCTCTGGTTATATGCTACTCTCATGTTCCCTGCAATGCACATTGCTTTTGGAGATCCAGTCTGTATTATGGCCCAATAAAGTGTTTTATTTGCAGAACTAAGATGGCAACAAACTGTGGCAGAAGGTGGGAAGAATTTGCTGGAGGATGAGGAAAATGATAAACCAGCTTTCCATTTAACCTGATTTATCACTGTACCCTGAGCCACAACACTCATGCATGTCAGCAGGTGCTGCTCAGTTTTCTCCTTTTTCTTTGCAGCTCCCTGTCAAAAAGAGGGCTCATCAGGCAGCATCCCCAAGTTTCCTGCTACGCTATAAAGCATTGCCTTTTGCTGTTTTCTGGCAATCAAAGTAGAGTGAGTAGTTAATAAAGCTAAACCAGTATTTTTCAGTCAAAGTGTTGACAGCCATTTTGCAAATGCCACCTTAGCTCTGACATCTTGGGAAACAGCTTAATAATTAATGTTACAGTGGAGGTCTTAACTGTCTGGCAGTTCTCGCTATCACCAAAACAACACCCAAACTCACTAGATGTAGCAGGCGTACCTCAGGTGGGCTGGACATCAGGCACTGAAGAGCAGCTGTCATGTTTGGTACAGTGCCATCAGATGGAAGAAACTCTAACTGAATCTTAAACAGGATGCATCTATTAAGTTTTCATTGCATGTATTTGGCTTGAACTGCCACAACACCGATTTGATTGTCTTTTGTTGGCATTAAAAAATTAACCCAGTAATGAGAAAATGAAATAAATATAACATGTCTGGGCTGTAATAGTGATTAAATGGTATACTGTCAGTCAGGCTGGGAGAATAATTTGACTCTAAAAAGCTGTGAGACACAATTTCTTGTTACCCTCAGTTCTGCACTACCTGTTTTGTCTCTTAGTGTGATACCAGAGTAATTAATTCCAAAGAGCTATCTTTGAAAAACAAATAGCACTGACTTCCTGCTGAAAACTATAGATAGCACTCTACAGGGAGAAAGTTTATATTTATCACAGAAATTTGCACCATTCTATGTAATTGAGAAGTATCTAAATTCTTCAAGTACTCTCCCATTAGTGGGTTCATATGTCTATTTAATGGGTAAAAACTGGTGTGATTTGGTATCATTCATCACCGGTTGTACCAGTTGTTTGGCCAACAAACAAAAAATGATAGAGAGCTCTCTGAACTGTACCTCATTACTAAACTATTAATAATTTAAAAACCCCAAACAACCAAAACAAAACACAAACCTAATCTCTACATTTTGCATCTTAATGTATTTCCACAGACAAAAGTGAAATGCTTACTGATATCTTGTGGACCACCAGAGAGGCTGGGACAGTAGGTGGGATCCTTGCTGTGTCCATGGAATGCCCTTGCTGAGAGCACAGAATTTCCATGGGCAATGCATTTCATCCAGAATCCGTTTCCCCACGTGGCAATGAGAAAAACCTTTCTGCTGCAGCAATAAAATGAGCGATGTTGCTGTTTTTTATTACAGTTAGGTCTTAAAACATCCATTTATCCCGTTCATCCATCCCATGCAGATTTTAGACAAAGTGACATCTTCTCCATGAGTCTCCTGAGCTTGCTTCTCTCCCTGAGGCTGGGCTCCTTCAGTGCTTGTATTTTCCTCAGGACACCCATCTCTTTGCTTGTGTAAGCAGGATAGTGAATGAAGTATTCTTTGGTGGGGAATTCAGCAAGTTTATTGTTTCATTTATTGCTGGATTTGGATTTTGAGCAGAGAGAGAAGCAGAGGGACAGCACATTGAATGCTGAAGGGAAGAATAAATGCTGCACAGTCTGCATCTCTGGCTGAGCTACATACTGATTTGGGCAGGGTCCTGAGGAGCAGGGGACATGGAGTTTTATGTACAACGTGCACAGGATTAATGTAGGATTAGACCTGACAGCAGATTGGATCCTGCTTTCTACAGACTTCACTTTTTAACTTTAGCATTCTTCTCATTTTGTGTCATTATTGCTTATGAAAGAATATCTTCAGAGATCTTCTGGCAACTTTCCTGACATAAATCATTCTAGTCAAAACCTTTTCCACCCAAACTAGATCTTGTGTGTTCTGTATTACAAGAACTACACTTCCTGATCTCAGCTGACACCAGGATGTGGCTATCCAAATGATGGAGAAATTACTGTGTGTCAAATTAAGAGCCAGGGCACAAGGGAGAAGAACAGGGCATAATTTTCATGGTTGGAGGCCAAAGGAGGAACAGTTGTCATTTCTACCTTGCTCTCAGATAATAATATACATTACCTGCTCTATAGGTTTCTGTAGGTTAGTTTCACTTTCTTTCCCCTTAAAGCTGTTCATATTTGAAATGTACAGCTACTTGAAAGGTGGTGTTATTTAAGATAATATGGCAAGTGGATCCCTGTCAGTTGTTCAGTTAGCAGGAGATATAAACAAGGAGGCTAAAAATACTTTTGCCATGTCATCTTGTCACAATTAACATCTAGTGAACCGGGTATTAGGTCTTTCCTTAGGTCTGAGCATCCCAGTTCTTATTACAGGTTAATGATGCTATGGCACCAGACTAGATGGGAAAGCTAATTTATCAGGAGTCCATCTTACAAGTTTATAAAAAAGAGAAAGCAGGGCTTTGTATCTGTTAATACCCTCTAAACTTAAAAATGCCTGTTACATATGGTAAACCTAACACATGTTCTTGTCATATTATGTTTCTGGCTATGGAAGGTATATGAGCAGATTACAGCTGAATGTTTTTCTCAAGGTATGTTTGTTTAATCCCCATCACAATGTAACTGCAAAGTCTGCTGTCTACATATGTTTTGTTATGTTTGTGTCCTATGTTCAGATTTAGGTAGCACGTAAGTGACATTGTCATTTATTAGGCAGTTAAAATTAACCTAATTTTCAAGTGTCTATTAGAATGCAAATGGAGTCAGGACATTTGCCTTTCAGACTCATGCTTTTGAGATGTAAATATATATGTAATATCCAGTAAAGAAATTTTACTTGCTGGGCTGGACTTTCAGGTCATGCTGAATTTACACTTGTGAAGTCTTTTCTGAGGGGAAGAGCCTTTGCTGGTATCTTTGAAGGGATGTGAGATAATGGACTTTTACACTGAGACATTTGTATTTCCAGAAAAGCTTTTACTGACCAAAAGCAATGCCCTGGGCACTCCTGTGGTTTGCATAAAATTAATTGGTGAAGAGGCATTCTACATTTAGTGCAAATGAAAAAACAGTATTTCGATAACTTTAGGGACTTGCTTCCTTCCTAAAAATGACCATTTCAGCATGCTGAGGAAGGTATTACCATTATGTTGGTACACTGAAATGAATCTCAGAGAAATGTATTAGCAGGCAAGGCAATGTAGTCGTGGATGTGGGCTAAATCATATGGTGATTATAGATATGGAGGAGAAATCCATGAGGTGAATTCTACATATTTAACGAAAAGTGTGCTCTGTGAAGTCGGAGTTGCAAAATAGTCCTGCAAGCTGCCTCCTTTTTAGTTTAATGAAGACAGAGGAATCTTTGTAGCATACAGAAAATCAGGACTCTGTAATGTGTTGATTATCCTCCCATTAAACATTATCCTGAACATAGAAATAGAATATAAACTAGCTTTATAGGGGAAATATTGACTAGACAGCCTGCTAACACAGAGATTGATTTTATTATTTAGGAAGGCAGAATATTAGGATACATGAGTGTTTCTTTTTTTAACCAAGATGCTATGCTGTCAGTGGTGAAATATTACTGCAGGAGAGTTTTCTTTTTATACACAGTGGTAAGAAGTATGGCTTCCTTTCTCGGCACTTCAGCCACAGATGCTATCAGCTAGACCATCTGTGGTGACAGATTTGTGTTATATCACTTAGAATCTAAGCGAAGCTGGTAAAGCCTCCTACTAAGGATATAAGTAGCTCCTGCTAAGGCTGGGATGTATTACAATTCTGTCTTTCTTCGGGGGGCAGAGGAGTGGGAGGATTATGTGGATAGAAGCTCACAATAGCTTTCAGTCATGTCCTCACCAAGTCTTGAAATGCTGGTGTGTATCTTCTGGGGCAGTGTTTACACCAAAGCTCCTTTCTCTGTGTCCCCACATGGGATAGCTCTGGACTCTTCTGGTTCACTCTAAGTCACTAGCAGACCTAACCAGTTTGTGGAGGTCATGGGGACATTAAATTTGATTTCAGAGAAAGTCTGTGCATGTGGTACATATCAGGCTCTTGTTTGGCCTGTATCTCCTCTAGAGGAATGATGCTGCAGAAAGCATAATGTTTCCTCTAGGTCGCATTGCCTTAGAGGTGGTGACATTTTGGGTCACAGTAGGCTTCTTCCTGCCCAGTTGTAATTTTGCCTTCTAATCTTCAAAATGTTTTTAACTGGCATTCTGAGGTTTCTCAGAGGATCACAAACTTTGATGAGCATCGTTGTTAGCAGGTGACCATGCTGACCATGAGCACTGTTTGAGAGCTGCTAGGACCATTAACACCATTCAGGGAAAGCTGGCTACACCAGGGACACACTTTTCCAGCTATGAGTATGCAGTAAGGGATGTTGATAGCATGAGGTGCTACACTACTTTTCTATGCAGTGAGATGTGACATAAACAGGTCTTTTGGCAAAAACGTTATGGAAAGCTTTGCTGAGCCTAGAATGGAAACCTTCAGTCTCCATATCTCTGACTGTCCTGTTGAAAGTATTTGGACATATATTAGACTGGAAAGATATTCTTTTCATGTCTCCATAAGCATAAAAGAAATGTGGTTTTAGACTGAGGAACAATTTTTGCTGCCAAGAACTTTGCAGTATCCTTGATCTGCATTCAGAAGCAGTGGGCCATATTCAGAAACCAAATAAGCACAATAGGGCTTAACAGTATGAAAACTCTCCACATATCTTGTGCTGAGAATTACAGGTTTGTCAGCTCAGTGTTATCCACTCATTCCTCATCTCAAATTCTAACAAGTAACAACAGAGCTATAGGAGTTGAGCATCTTTATGGGAGTTCGCATTTCATGATCTCAAGTTCGCCACCTACAAGATGGAAGAGATAATCCATTTGGTTCTGTAAGAGAACTGGCCATGACTTCTTTCAATAATGGAACCCATAAAACAACCAAAAATAAAACGATGGCATTCTACAAAATCTTAAGTGGTAACGAACACCTACTTGTCAGTATAAATTTGCAAAACTGTCCTTCCGTTCTTTTAAAATAAAATCCTACAGATAACTTATACTTTAAATCCATGGAAGAGACTTTAAAACAGATGATGTGAGGAAATTGTTTTTTATCTTTGTCTTTGGAAATTTGGGCTTGCTGCGTTGCCACATTAATTTCACAGAGGGGAATCATAGCAGCGGTTTTCTGGGTACTCTTCCTGCACACAGTGCAGCCAGCTCAGATTTTCCAGTTGGTCAGATAAATACTGAAAGAGTCATAAAATGAACAGCCCTTTCTTGTGAAGTCAAGTATTTCCTGAAGGATAAATCCGTACTCAGTTAAGTTCCTAGTTTGAAGACATAGCTTATATGCGGTAGCTTATTGGCATCTCAGGTGTTCCTACCCCTTCTCTTAATTTGTCTCCTTTTTATTCTTTCATTTATCCTTCCTCCCTTTTTTTATCCCTCTGAGAATTTGGACCCCAGCTTTACAAAGACTTAGAGTAATGCACCCAGAATAGCTGTATTGATTGCAGTGGTTACTGCACGTATGACATCTGCAGTTGCTGTACTGCCTCTGAGCAAAATCTCCTATCAGGTTTTCTTCTTCCTTCTTCAGAAATTCCCAAAACACTACTGCAGGGTTGAGGGCATAAGAAGGTGTTTCTGAGCCTGTCTTTTCGGCATGGTAACACAGAGAGCATGCGAAGCATGGGTTGTGCTCTGATTTCCTCAGCTGATTTGCCAGTTAGACCCCTGCAGACCTAGACCCAGGCATGTGTCTTCAGGAAGGTGGACAGGCAGTGGGTTTGCTACACTATACCTAAGGGAAGGATCTCCTGTGTGTGAAGCTACACAAGCATACACTGCTCCTCCATGAGCCTCTGCCAGTGCAGTGGAGTAGGAAATAGCCATGCCCTTGACACTGAAACCCATCTCTGAATAACACTGGAAGCAGACAGATCTGGAAGCCTTGGATCTTGTCACTAACCTCTAGTCTGTTTTAGGCACCTGCTTCTCACCAGAATCTTTTGGGACTTGGTGCTGAAAAACTTTAAAGGACTTGAATGAAACTGCTTAGTGTTACAAAATTATGAGATCAACAAGTGTGCCACTGAAAAACATTTGGAATTATATTTTCCCTTTTTGATTTCCAGAAAATATTCTTTACTTTTAAAAATATGACTTGGCTCTCATGTGTTTTAAAGCAAAATGAAACCAGCAACAGACTGCTGCATGCAACTTTTTTTTAATTTTTTTTTTACATAGCAAAGGTATTGCCTAGAATGGATGTGTGCTATTAAAAAAGAAAATTTGTGATTGGTTTTACTTCAGGATTATTGGTGTTCCTTTACTGTTTTTTTTTTCTTTATTAAACATTTGTCAGGAGGGTTTGTCGTATGTATACACATGGTAAGATAAAGCTAAGCTGAGACACAGCAGATTTCTTCACTTAACAGGTTTTCTTGTTTATAGGAGGGGGCTTTTGCAACCTTCAGAGCCTGCTGCTCACTAGCTTTCTGCCTGGCTGTCCCCCATGTGAAATAAGGGAGCTTTGTGGTGTCTTTGCAGTATCTTGGAGCTCTAGAAACACAGCTGTGTAACAAAGTCAAGTCAGGTTTCTAGGTCCATGGCTTTGGGGAATCTTTGTGCAAACACCTTGAGCTGCTGAGCACTTTCTTGATGCTGTCATCCAAAATCCTGCCTTAGCAGAGATTCTGTGGTGTTTGTTTGATCATTTGTCCATTAGAGGTGTGCAGGATGGGGGGTTGCAGGAGGTCTCCCCAATAACCTTTCATACAGCTAAAGTGGTCGATACTGGAATCTAGCTGTCCCGACCCCTATATTCAGTGTGTTGTTGACTGGACAACATATAGCCTTGGTAATATATTGTTATAGGGGGTATCACAGAGAAACAGGGAGTTGAACCACCGGCTGTTATCAATTGGAAGTCATCACCCAGCCTAGATGCCTCTGGGTATCATCTAATCTAAACTGCTCACAGCAGGGTAGAGGCACACCTCTCAGGAGATTCTCCAGTCAAGGTCTGAATAATGCATGCTGTGTGAGGTCCTAACAAGGTCTGTGGGTGAAATGAAAGTTAAATGTAGACAGAAGTTACTGCAATAGAAAAGGTCCTGCCAAAAAAAACAAAAAAAAAAAAAGAAAAAGAAAAAGAAAAGATCATCACTGGCTGCATGTAAGAGGGGAGACAGAAGAAAAATGAGATCCTTGGCACAAACTTGGCTACTATGTCCTTGTCATGTCCTTGAAGCCAGGAAATCCGCTCACAGTATAACTCAGGTCAGAACCCTGTTCTGCAGCAGACATGATGATTCTTCTGTAAAGAAGGATAGTTTATTAACAATATGTTTAAGTTATGACAACTATCATCCATTCATGAACTTTTATTGACAGTTAAATAGAACCTGAATGATTTGGGGTTTTGGCTGTCATTCAGGGGTGCTTTTGCTTTCAGGTCCGTCTCAACCTGAAAGCATCTAATTTGTTTCATTTGTGGTGCTGCATAGGAAATGAACCTAGGTCTCTAGTGCTCAAAGGCAAATACAATAATCATCTGCATGACTTGATTCCTTATTCCGGTAATACGAAAATTGTCAATTATGGATGAATTATGGGTGCTACTGATACCTGTAATTTGGTTCTGCAGTTTTGTAAACATATGCAGCTGCATTTAATTGTATTTTACTAGTCATGTAATTCATTAAGGTGCACCTGCAGTCACCTAAGATACAGATATTAATGAACTGAAAAGCTGTATTTCATTGTCTGCTGTTTATATTGACATCTTACAACTGTTTGGTTTTAATCACATCTGTGTATCTGAGATGCTGATATTAAAAAATGAAATGATTGTGAAGTAGACAGTGTGGCGAGGTGCTGTATTTTAACTTCCTGAAAGGACTTGCCAAGTAATTAATTTAAATAATTGCTTTTTCCATGCAAAGCCCAAGACTGGAGGAAAGCTGTAGAATCGATTTTTTGCAACAGTTATTGTGGCAAAGATGAATCGTTAGGTAACTGATTCCAGGGATGTAGGCTGTTGTAGCCCTTACTCTGTATTTCCATGCTTGAGTGGTGATGGATGTTGTTCAGCTCTGCCAAAATACAGTACCATTACCTTTCATCTTCAAGTCTAATAACCTGGAGAAGTTACCTTCAGGTTTGGGAATGCACTTTTAAAATAAACAGTATATTTTGCACAAATCTGTGTTTAATGTGCACAGCCTGTTCCTTCTCTTCTGCTTCTAGATATTCCTATCATTTAGATTAAATAAAAAACCCCACGTGGTTATATGAGCCATGTAGCCAGTTTTTGTTTCAGTGCATTTTCCAGAATGCACAAGTAGAGCACTGAGGATCAGATGATACAGGTCATAACCCTGATTACTTTTTTTCCCCTTCTTTTAGCATGTCTCGTTTTGCCTGTTATGGGGGAAAAAATGTTGTGGTAGAAGCCTCTGCTATCAGCAGGTCTGGGGTAAACTGGATCCATAGGGATTTGTCGTAACTTTGCTGCACAGTATAAAGATGGAAAAGAAGGCAATACAGAGAGCTTCAGTTACTGTCTGCATCCCTGGGAACATTGCTCCTTGGCTGCTGGCTGTATGGGAGCTCACAGAGAAGAATGATGAGCCCATTACATGCAAGATGCTTAGGGGAAATTCAAACCTCTCCATCAGCACATAAGACATATTCTGCTAACCTCTCAGTGTTGGTCTCTGCCTATTCCTGCTTTCTGTTTGAGCCACTTCTTGTATCTGACAAAGTACAAGTCAGGTACTTTCTTTCTGTCATTACTTTCTCCTTGAACAGAGTTTCAGTTTTCCTTTTTCCCTCTACCCTACCTCAAAGGATTGTCCCCAGTCCATCACAGCATCAAACATGTGAAATAAGCCACACCACAAAGGTTAAATAGCATAGTAGCTATACAGAATATAATTAATAATTGAGAAAGATGTAGACTTGGTTACCACAGGATACAAATGTTGTAGTTCCCATCCCTGAATCAAACATATTGTATTTCTTGAGAAAAAGCCTTTTATCCTTGAAAAACACATTGAGTGGCTGAGGATCTTTCCTGCAAATAGCATTAATTTGTATATTCTGTTTTCAGTGAAACATTTTTTGTTGGGAAAGTTTTCCCAGCTCTAGCTATTAGAACATACTTTCTGCCTTTCATCAGGTTGGTCATTTTCTCTGTAATGTAGCTGCTGGGACAAAAACAGTGAATCCTTTTTATACACCTTGACATTTTCAAGTATATGTGAAATTTGTATTGCAGGTTGGGGAGAAGGTGTGTTAATTCAGTATTTCAGAAATTTTTGTAATCAGAATGAGTATGCTGACATTATGCTAAAACACATTTTCTTGCCTTATTATGACATTCTGTGATAGAGGCTTTCGCAGTTGCAATATTTGTCACAGAATGGACTTACTGAACCACTCAGATGATGTACTTTGTGGCTTGGCACCATTTAACTTCATAGCGATGGTTATTGTAAGAGCAAGCTAAGTATCCTTCAGCCTGTCTAGGATATTAAGTACACCAAATATCACACCTTCATTTCTGGAGGTGCTCATAGATACAGTTTTCTGCTCAGATAATGTCAAGGAAGAAAAATGAACTTGAATCTGAATAAAAGGACTTGCATAAGGGGACATGGGCTCCTCAGATGGAAGAGACAGATATCAGGACAGTTGCCTTCAATTAGAAGGAATTAAGGATTAATGTTGTAAATAACTTCCAAAAAACACAGGAGTTGCTGGAATGAATAATCTGATTATGTCTGTCCTGACATCTGTGCAAGTGTTGGAATGTCCAATGGTAGGAACATTTGCATGGCAACAATCAAAGTACTCATGATGTTCTTATGCTAGAGTCTGAAAACAGTTGAAAAAGTTAACTGCATGTTCCTTCTGCTTCTTTGTTATGCTCATTAAGAACATTGCAGACAACTGAAGGGGAAAGTAAAGAAAACGGAACTGCCATTGTTGGGGAGAGGAATGGAAGATGAGGAAAGCTGGACAGGAATTTATTGTACATTACATTAGGGATGGTATTATTCGCTGGGGGAAGTACTGTTCAGAAATCTTAGTTAATATGGCAACTTGGTTGTTTTATGATACTGTTCTACTGACAGTATTGAAATGAGGTATTAAAGTACAACTGAAATGGAGAAAAACATTAGCAGTAAGCTACATTTTGAAATCACTGTATTCAAACTGTTCTTTCCAAGGAAGTATAGAATAGATGAAGTATAGTTCCATTAAATTAATGTGTCCGTTGAGTCATTTTTAAGTCCTTTTTCTGCATAATAACAGAATTTGTAAAGATAATGAAGTGGCCAAATCCCACAGGTTGGTTTATCTACTAGGCCTTTGCACTTAAGCCGGTTCCAGTTAGGGTCATTTTCTTCCTTACACTCAGAAGAAATCTCCAAAGCTTGGCTTTCACTGGCCTTTGGAGACATTCTTTGCACTATTGACATCTTATTCACTGTGTGAAGGAACAAGATCTAGCCCTTATCTCTGCCTATATACATCATTTAAGATTTTCTTTAAATGAGATGCTCTTCCAAGTACATAGATACCTAGATTAGAGGAAAATATCTCAGTCATTGAATGGTTCCTTCTCTTGCTGTAAGTCATGCGATGTTGGGGAATGCTTCAGTTAGTATTGAGTTTGCAAACCAATTGATTTGCCTCTTCTTTCCTCTCTGTCAAGCAGTGGACACTAGTTATGACAGCATCTATCTGTCCTTTTTATGAGGAAGTTATAGGCACAGCAACAAACTTCAGAAATTAATGGCTTTATGACAAACCTGTATGATTTGAATTCACTTTGATCATTGATTTGTATACAGTCTGAAGTGTTAAAAGAGAGGTGTATCCAACTCTCAGTTGACCAGTAAGTGCTGTATCTAATTGATTCTTTTGTGCCAAATGGAAATTGAGTTTTCAGAAATGATACCTATTTCTGGAGTTCACTGCCATTTAAAACACTTCTGTTTATGCTCATGATTGCTGTTGCTACATAGCATTGTCATTTGCTTTTTGCTGTTAATTTCTGAGCACACTGAACTAATAAGCTAGTTTACAACCTTAATGCTTGTTTGTATAATTGGTTCTTGCTGCATTGAATGCTTACTCTTACATATCAGGTCTTTTATTGCGAAATTCCACTCAAACACTTCAATGATGTAGGCTTATCAAGACCACAGAATTGCTTCGTACACAACATGTGTATTTCTGTATTTGGTTTCTTACAGAACGTATCAAGTATAGTTGCTCTAAACTCAGTTTGTCTTGAATGAGAACTGTGATTATTTCTGGCATCAATAGAAGGTCAAAGGATACAAAAATTGGATAATTTTCTCCTTTTTAACAATACTGGCAATTTCAAAGTGCTACAAGATATACTTTTTGCTAACCTTCACCTTCTTGCTGTCCACTGGTGACTTCTGAATGGCTGTCGGAGCAGAACCTGCAATACGAAGCACACAATGGCTGTGTATTAAACACAGCTTTAATATGAAGATAAGCACGGGTGGTTTGTAATTTAATTGGTTTGTGGCTTCATCTGTCTTGAGCAGGTTGGAAGAGGGTATATAAACCATCCTCCATTCTGCAGCTTGCTTAAGCCTTCAGTCCCAGTGAGTAGATGAGGAGATGGTGGGTAGCTCCAAGGGTTTGGTAACACCTTGGCTCAGCTCTCCCACTCACTGGGTCAAAATAGCTGAGCCAGCACCTGTGTGCGGGGAGGTAATAATTTAGTCCTGTTATAGGCCAGTGGTAAATCACTACCCTTTCCCTCCCACAGGGAGTAGGTGATTGTGATTCAGAGATGCATCTCTGAGTCAGGTGGCCTCTTAGGGCTCATCGTAGGATGTTTGATCCTGGTTTAGTGTGCAACAATGCAGACGAGTTGATGCTCACCAAAACATTGCTGGAGGGGGATAATTGCATCCAGTTTGTGAAGAAGGCCTAAGGATCTTCTTTGCCTTTTGGATCCTTCTACCCAGTGCCGCATCAACCCTTCAGTGATAAAGAAATGTTTAACATCCTGAAGTTAAAATTTTACATCTACTCTTTCCAACTGTTTGCTTTCTGAAGAATCTATTATAATGCATAGGAATGTAATCATAGTAAAGACTGTGCACATGCAGAGATGTCATAAATGTCTTCTCAAGTCTGCATTTCAAAAGCACTACCAAAGATAAAGGAGGAATCTGAAATAGGTGAGGTAGTAGGAATTTTCTGGCAAATGACTTTCCAAGGGAAAATAGCTTTCTTCCCAAATCTGCAAATGCCCATCACGAAAAATGTCAGCTTAATGCAAATTAATGGGGAAAAGAAAATCGGAAGTTTTCTGTATTGTATCGCTGAAGGCTCTCCTGAAGGACCATAATGCTACTGTCATTGTCTCTCTGCTGGAGGGAAAGAAAAGGACTTTCTACTTTCTGGTCAGCTGACACCCTGGCCAAAGCAGAAAAGTCTAGCCAATGGCTTTGTTCTGAATGTGTCATGGGTTATTCTGCTATACCCAGGCTTCCAAATTCCTTTTCCTAGCATAACATCAAATGTTCAAGCACAAGCAGAAATGGTTGTAGTACTGCAGCAGGAGCCTGCTGGGGGTGAAGAAGTTTTTCCTCTGCACGTTGCTCTTTGATGAGGGTTGTTTCTTAACACAATCCATTTCTAATATTCTTAGCAAAGATAATGACATATTCTTGTTTCTGACCACTTGTGCTCCAAGAATGGCAAACATGCATGAATCAGGTGACACATTCAGAATCTACCCAAATATCTGAGAAATTTCTTCTTTCTCTCTTATTGGGCCCGGTTATTCTTGAAGTGTTCCTAGACAGTGCCTGGTTTGCTCAAAGAGGACCACAACACTGTTACTTGAATATATTACTAGTGAACACTTTATTAGCTAAAATGAAAGTGTACTCAAAGAACTTCCTTAGGCAGGAGTGAAAGCAAATGAAAGCAGAGATTCGTGATTTTGATATGTCTTAACAGTAAGTGACTCAGACTTGTATAAGGTACCTTCTATTCTGTTCTTTTGTGCACTTATGTCATGACAGATAGTCATGTCTTGTTCTCTTTGTAAAGTGGCTGTGTTACTTGTGAAAAGGCTGTCATCACTGCCAGAAGGAGAGAAATGCTGCATGAAAAGTGGCAGTGGAAGTTTTCCTGCTCCACTAGTGTCGTTGCCTTGACTTTTTAGGAGCCATCTAGTTGAATAAAAGCAGTACCTTAACTATTACAGCCATTCAAACAAAACTGGCTATGAACATCTCTGTCAGTTCCAAGTACAGCATAGTTTTCCACTGGAACTCTTTGTTCAGTGTTTCCTGACCATCCCCATGCATTGTTGAGCAATGTCTCTGCAAGAAGGGGCTGTTCTCCAGAGGAGAGCTTGCCCCAGAGCTAAGCAAGTCTCTTTCATCACTTAAAGACTCTTGGTGAGAATTATGGTTGTCCTCATCTCCTGGTGTCTCAGAAACAACGGCTTGCACCTCTGAGATGATCTGATTGTTGATGAAATCACGGTACTGTTGATTATAGCTGGTGTCAGTGAGGGGGTCTGGTAGTGTTCCCACACCTATGTTGTGTCAGGACTGCTGGCTTCCCAAATGATTGTGCAGGGGATCTGTGCAACCCCCTTGCAGATGATTTGTCAGATGTTTCCAGCTGTTCTTACCCAAGGAAATTATTTTGACCTTCTTCTGTTAACTGTGAATGAAATCTGTAGTTCTAGTCTTAAAATTCATGTTGAACATTAGACTAAGGTTTCGTGGTAATGCAGTTGTTTCATATGAGATCATTCAACTTCATAAAGGTCCCTTCTGATGGTCTGGAAATAACGTTATAAAAGAGGAAGACTCCAGAAACACTAATGCAGCATCATTGCTAGAATTGTGTTATCTAAAAAATACTTGAAGTGCCTTTCTGCTGTGCACTGTGTCCAGAATCAAAATGAGGAAAGACAAATTTTTAAGATAAATTGGTTTGTGAAAAATTTATGTGCACTTTACTAGTGCAGGCAGGATGTAATCTGTTTTGTATTGAATCTGCTTGAAAAAAACCCACAATGATAATGAGATTTTTTTAAAGGCACTTTTAAATTCATGCTGGCAAAAGACAAATAGTCATGACTTTTAATTTCTATAAACTTAACAGCTGGGGACAAAATAAAGCGTTATTAACTTAAAGGGTGTAAGGAAGTTGCTTTTGTTTCAAGGACAAAATAAGTTATTCTATTCTCAGTGTTATTCATCTAAACTGCCTGTCTGATCTCTCTGCTGGTGCAAACAGACCAGTGAGTGGTTTTATTTATGCTGCTTTTACTGTTAATAGTGAGAGGAGAGGGGCTGCAAATACCTCCTATGATGACTGTGTCCCACACACTTGGTAATGCATGTAAAAACATTGGTTATGAAAGAATTATGCTTCAGGACAAGTAAAATGGGATATTCCTCATATCTAAAACAGAAAATATATTACAAATTAGGAATAATCTTCTTAACCTCATTTTATTGTTTTAGAAATATTATTTGCCTCTTCTCTCCTGACAGCCATTAATGTTAAGGGCGTTTGTCCTTGTCAAACTGTGTTCTTACACTGATTTTAATTATTGAAATGTAATTTACTGTTATTAGAAGATGAATAACAAGTTCTTTTTCTTTATCACTGTATGGCTTATAACCAAGAAGAAATCAGTAATCTTTTTGGGTTTCTTTTTGATTTGTTTTGTTTGCTTGTTTTAATTTTGATTACAGAGTAATGGTAGTTCAAAGGCCAGCCACATCAACCACGTTTTCTTGATATTTTTATGTACCTGCTGTTTCTTTTGCCTCTTGAATTCAGTTCCATTTATATGAGTGATTTTTTTTTTTTTTTCACTGTGAATGTCTTTGTTTTCCACCTGCAGACTCCTCCCGTGCTTCCCCAGACTTCACTGTTGAAGTTATAGAGCATATTGTGTTAATAGTAAACCACAAGTTCATGTTTACATAGCAAGGGGTTTCCCTTGAGTCCTGAGTCTTTACTAACTGATTTGTCATAGAGGTGAAGGGCACAACCTCTGTGTTTAGGAAATCGATAGCAGTTGCCATTTCCATTAAGGAGCCTTGGCTGGAGTTGTTCTATCTTGCCTATTGCACTGCTGTCAGTATATGCTTTCACTTGTTCGTGGCCCGGAGCTAAAAATGAGGACAGACCAAAAAACGTAGAGTTTTTTATCAAATAAGCATAGTCTTTCCATAGTATTGGGAAGGACTGATCTGAAAATAGCTTGAGCACAGAAGCAATACAGGAAAACTAGTGCAGGTAAGTGTTATAAATGGGTATACTTCACATGCTCAGCTAAAACCAAGCAGTGGAACAAAGTGTAGTTTGACCTAGTGTAGAAAAAATAAACAGAAATGCCAAAATAAAAAATAAAGAAAAAAAATACTGATCCTTCTGCAGGGAAGGTTTCTCAGCACATTATAGGGGTAGCAGACTCATGCCTCTGGTACTTCTTGGGTAGAATCTGTTAGGAATACCAGACATCTTGGAGAATGACCAGTGTTTGAAATAAGTATAGGTGGAACAGCAGCAAAGTTACATGCCAGTTTAGGAACAAATGTATTTCTGCCATCATTTAACTATCAAATTATGGCTTCCCCCAGGGTCTGACTTGTGCTGTTAGCCCTTGCTGCTGTCCTTTTTCATTACTTCTGATCATCAAGACACATTTTGTTGCTGCTTACCTTTGAAGCACAGGAATGCTCACGAATGCACCAGCATGGTGATGTCATTATAAAATGAACTTATATCAGTGTACAGTCTGGGGAGAAGCTGATCTGAAGCCAACCATAAACACTGCTGAAGTCAGTGTGTGACATCACAAAACACGTTTTTCATGATTTTGAATTGGTGTATCTTAGCTGGCATTAACCGTTTTCTCTAGGCAAGAGTGTCATTTAAAGGAGATTAAACTGCACACAAGGATAAACTCCCCTTTTCCTCACAGGGTGATACTCAAAGCTTACCTGCTTAATACCAGTGTTTGTACCTTCTTCTCTCATTATACCATCAACTTGATTAGACCCCGAGGCCTCCATGGTAGGACTAGGGAGATGCTCCCTTGGTGGAGGCACCATCAGCAGTGCTCCTCAAGACTGTGCTGGAACACTGAGGCTTTGGGAGCCCAGTCCATGCATGCTTGTCTAGAGCATCCAACACTCAGTTAATACCAGGAAGACTTCTTTTCCATTGCAGCACTAAATTTACAGCAACCAAAATAGTGTGGAAGTGATCTAGGGGAAAGTTTGGTAGCCCTGCTGTGTTTTATTGTATTTCTGTCTGCACAATAGCCACTGTGCTATTGCTAGGTCTTACGCAGTCTTCCATGTATTTCGATTACTCTACTTTTAAATACTGACCATCAGAATGATGCCAGTGCAGAATGCTGTACTCACAGACAGGATAATCTTAGGGAAAACAGACTTCTGTCAAAATTATTAAAGGGGCATCTGATAGCAGTGTTTCAGTTAAGGCTTATTGAACACTCTCCATTTTATCCTCCATTTTCAGGGATTTATATTTTTGCTATAAAAATTCACTCAACCTTGAAACTTGGCATCCATGGTTTCATTTCAGAAGGTATTTTTAAAGACACAAGAGCAAAAATATCCCCATTCTGGCAATGGCTTAAATGGATATTAACTTTTAATCCTGGTGCACAGCACATTGGAAAGCTGAAAAAAACCCTGCTAAAATTACTGCTTAAGAAAATAAAATAGAAAAAATAGCCTTCGCAGCAATGCATATAACTTAGATTATCCACTGTTATCTTGATCTTTTGAATGTGATCTGGTACATTTTGAGGGTTGTTGCCCTCAGCTGCTGAGGTGCAGATACCTCTATAGTGTACTTGTTGCAGGGGCTGAAGCCACTTGCTCCCTCTTAGAAGGGCTCATGCCCATGAGAGAAGGCCTGTATTGATAGGGAGGAAGCCCAAGCACATGCAGTCCTAAAAGCAGTGTGAACTCAACAATTTTAGCAAGTGAGCTTTAACTTTGAGGGGTGGGAAGTCTTGTGTTATGTGAATACCTGGGAGTTTCATACAGTTGACAGTGGTCACAGTTGCACTGAGTTTGAGTGGTCTGGAGAACTACTGGAAACAGCTTTCTAAGTGTTAAGTCTTGTAAGGTCATTGTGGGGTCTCAATCATAAGACATCAAACTGGACAGGCAAGGCTAGGCATGTGTTAGTAAGATTTGAGGGACAGTTAATTCTACCTTAGAGCAAAGGGAGAGATGGACTCTCACACACACTCCAGCCTATTTTTCATTCATTTTTCATCATAAAATTTGCTATGTATTTGTCATTAGTGCTTCTTATTCCTCTTCCCATTTCACCATTTTTTTCAGCAGAAGTCTCCATTTTCCTGTCTTTTCTACCTAAAACATCTGAGCCTGGTGTCTTCTTGATTTCACTGGCATTTAAACTGCTTGACATCTTAAGCCCTCAAGGATGCTCTGAGCTGTAAAGACTCCTTGCTGAAACTGCTGTTCTGGAGTTATAGGTGATGTACGATTGGTTGGCTGCTTCATGTGCTGAGGAAATCAAGCATCATGTAGCTTCTCCCATTAAAAATTAACACTCTGCAGTAGGCAATAAAGACTCTAAATGTTTTGTTGTTAAGGAGCAAATAATGGAAAATCACCACCTTTTTGTTAAAGAAAGAAGGTTGCTTCAAGTTAGGAGCTTTCTCTTCTCACCACCTTGACTCTGACAACAGGAGAATGATGTCTGGGAATGTGTGATCGTGCATGTGGGTTGCTTGGATGTTATTTCACCATTCATAATCACACTGCTTTCACCTGGAATAACCAATGTGTGCATGCAATATGTTAAGAGATGGATAAGTACCTGTGTGATTTGATAGTACTTTGGGTATCCTTTCATATACTTTGTGTGCATGTAAAGCTTCACATGGCTGCAGATGGCTAATTTGAAAAGAGGCCTGTGGGAAATTTGGCATAGAGTGCTTTTGCTAATGCAAATAACAATAACTCATGTGGGAAAGAGTGGAAGGATCATGAAAATTGAGCACTGATTCCGAAACTTCCCAGACATTCATGAATATCCTGGGTTAAGAGGCTAAGCTCGTGTTGGTGGGAACTGGGGATTTGGTAGTCGTTTGGGGTTATGTGGAGATGAATTGTGGGATGTCAGTGTTCATGTCTGTTTTACCCACTCAGTCTGTAAGAGATTTGCCTGGTGCATGGGATTCTGTTGCCCTGTTGTAGCTGTCTCGAGCTGTTCTTCACTCTGCAAAACAGAGATGACTTGAAGCCTGAGAAATGTCCATAGAGTGAGATGTACTGATTGGAGCGGATCTGTGGAAAGCAGGCACGTTTCCTCTGTCTGCCTGAAATGGCATAATGTTTTTGGCAAGGACTGCAGTAAAAGAAATGAGAGGGGGCATTCTGTCCAGCCAACTGTCACTGCTCACGTCTACCTCCCCTCCGCCTATCTGATACATCGGCCCTCTTTCAATTGCACCATCTAAATGCTAAATAGCAGGGCTGTTGCATGTCTGTAACTGTGCAGCACTCTTTTGTTATGTTTCATGCTGTTATCAGATGAGAAAGAAAAATAGTTACTAAGTAATTGAAGATTTAGGAGAACTGTGAAGCCATGCAAATAAGGGGAAAAAATACAACATTGTGAGATTGAAGCGTTTGTCTGGAGAAGCCTATCTATTAAACAGGGTGGCAGCAGAGGGGTCCTTCAGCTCATCTGGGATGTGATGGAGGCTTTACTGGGTGTAAAAGCTGGTGCTTACAGTCTCTGTCTAATTGAGAGTAATTGCAGTAAGCTAGTGGTATAATAAAGACTAGTTAGAATAAATGCTACTAATGACATAACTCATATTCAAATTGATATGGTGATTGTTGGCTATTGTTGGGTAATTGATAGTTTTAATTTCACAAAAGAAATTATCTGTTGTCAAGCATTCACTTGTCCAGTACAGTGCAAAGATAGTTAGCTAACACAGACACCTGTATCCAGACTCCTCTGCTTGCTTTATCCGTGTTGCATCATGTTCTTCTTTAAAGTGTGTCCACAGCCTCCAACACACATCCTTTATGGAAAGAAAAGTGCAATGTCACTTTGAGACAGATCCACGGGGTTTAGACCAACTTTCCATTTCCTCAGTTAATTACCAACATAATCTCCAGATAATCTCTTCTCAAGTCTATGAAGATTGGCTGCCTTTGAATTCAGAGGACACTGGGTCTTTTTGGATCGTAGCCATAGATTAAACTTCTTCAAAGTGGAGATAGCTGTACTTTCCTGCTGTTGATTGAAACACGGCACTGAACACTTCTGAGGTTGGATAACCCCTCCAGAAATGCAAACAGTTGCTGGCCTCCCTCTGTCCTCCCAGCTCAGAGGTGCCAAATCCCATTATAACTCGTTTCTGTGCAGTCAGTCATAGCCTTGTTGTTCAATGTATAAAAGGATTTTCCAGTTATGTTAGGACTGCTTTATCAATAGGAAATCACACATTATGAAAGAGCTGTTTCCACCAAAGTTGCAAAATTGTGTCCATAATTATATTGTTATGCATTGTTATTGCATAACCTTAAATAGAGGAATTTTTTAACTATGTTTTCTTAACTATCTTCATGGTGACTGAGTTCTTGCATCTCCCATGAAAGGAGAAATCTCCCATCTGCAGGAGGCCTACCTACCACCATCATTTGCGCACCTCTGCTATCTTCAGGTCCAGGCATTTTGGCTCTGCAGAGAGCAGCTGCCTACAAAATTGCTCACCAGGTTCATCTGGTGCCTCTGTGAGCTTTGCAGAGGATCAGAGAAGAAAAACACTCTCCTGTGGTAGGGGGAAGATTTATTTGAATGAACAAATTTACCCTATCCTGCAGGCTTTCCTTCTGTATCACCCACATCACCCCTCTAGTTGTGTTCAGGTATATGTTATCTAAGGAGCTGTTTGCCTGCTGCATGTGTATGGCTGGGATTGTTGACTCTCAGGAGCCAACTTGGTTTCTGTGAACCACATAAAACATTCAGGCTTGTGCTGGGCTGTCCCTTAGAAGCCTCTAAGGTCTGTCCTGACCCTGCCCTTCTGGCTTTGTGCTTCTGTTCTTAATGGCCTCACTAAAAACTGCTGGGATCTGAAACTATAAATCCATTCTGTGGCACTATTGGAGAATAAAACCACTAATTTTTAAAAAACATTTAGTAATTTATGAGACAGCAAGAAAATCAAATGCTTAATATATGCTTTCCTGTAGGGCATCATTTTCAACTACATTTTGCTTTTGAATGGGCCTTACACTTCCAAACTGTTTCACATCAAAAAAATGCAGATACCTGCATAGGCATGTTGGTGGGTTTTTTCTCTGGTTTAAGATCAGATCTCTAGCAGCAAGTCTAATTTGCTGATGTTTATTTACAAACTAATCTGTAGCCATATCTCAATGTAACTCAGTAAATGTCTGTGTGGTTCCAATAAAAGATGTGACCCGTCGTTCACATATCCATACAGTAATTTCCCATGAGCTCAGCAGAAATCATTCCATCTCCCGGTGGACATCCAGCACCATTTTCTATTGTACTTGAAATTTCTTGGCTTATGAGTATTGCATTGCTCTCCCTCCCCAGACACACAAGTCATTCTGGTTTCAGTAACAAGTTTTTGATCAGGTTTTCTTTGTACTTGCAGCTTTTGAAAGCTCACCATTGGGGTGAATTTCCCTTTCATCTTAATGTAGCCTTCTCCTCCCCTTTTTTCTCTGAAAACATCTGAAATTGGTAAGGAAAGAAGTTGCAGTGCAAACAGAATTTGCTTGTTTAGTTTGAAATTGTAAATTCCCTTTTTAAAAATTCTCCCTACAGTGAAGGAAGAAAAATCCCAACAACAACAACAAAAACCCAAACCCAACAGTGTTTTTAATCTTGTGAGATTAAAATCTGGAATTTCTACTTATGAAGAATAAGACAGCTCTTTTATTTACCAGCTGTATGTGTTTTTACGAATGTCAGGCTTAGTTGTGAATGAATGAAGGCACGCATGCAAATATAACTGCATACTTAAATATTCACACTTTCCAGGTAAAGGGAATGGCATGAGATTTGCTTCTGCCCCATCTAGGCCTGATATTTTAAATGTTATCTGCAACATACAACAGCTGAAGAGTTTGCTGGTCAAATGCTGCTGTCAACCAAAGTACTAAAGATGTTACTGTGGCTAAACTGTTTATGGCTATGTGAAATAAGGGGAGGAGGTGAAAAATAGCTTTTAGAGAATGGCAGTTATTTTGGTTTAAGACATGGGAAACTTGGGCTTGTCTTCAGTGAAATAAGTAGAAAATGGGCTTAAATGCAATCTCTGATGCTGTGGACCTAAAAGCCAGAAACACGTGTTATGAAATGTTGAAAGGGTTTTCTCTGGGGAACACCACTTGTGACCAGCCACCAGTTGTATTTAACTTCATACACTGATTGTGCCATTGCTGGAGATGCTTAGAAATACTAAGTGCTTAGAAGGACTATGAACAGGCTAACAGGTTTCCTTTTCTCTGCTTTTGATGGAGAATTAATTATCCACAATTTGGAGAGTCCATGTAGAACATGGTTTCAGTAACTTGCTGCTGGTAGTACCATATTTGCTCTCTTCTGCCATGTTCTTTATTTTCCTAAGGATGTGAACAGCATCCAGAAATCCTGTGAGCTGGACCTGTTCCATTAATGACCATTTTTCCAAGTCCAGAAACAATAAATGCTGTAGCAAGGAAAGGGATTTCAACTCAGCTCAGGCAGATGAGCTCTACTGGCACTGGTGCAGCCACATAAAATGCTACCGGATAAAACTCTAATCCAGAGTAAGGTGTAAAGCCAGACATTTCAGGCAGGGATGTCAGCTGCCTTTTTGTTTCCTGAAATGAGAACTGTGAGTAATCTTGAGGTTTCTATCTCAGGAGGGTGTCACGAGTGGATTTAGTAAGATTGTGTAAAGCAGTCAGTGTGTATGAAGGTATAAAAATATGCAATTTTTTTCTTGTGTTGAGCTTGCTGAATGTAAAACCTCCCTGCTCCTATCTGGTTAGCTACACAAATCACAGCTTAAAATAGAGGGTATGTTTTACATCTACGTATGCATGTGTGTGTACTCTGAACTCTTTAAAATATATGAATTACCTCAATTTGGTGGTCAATAAATTCTTAAGGGGTAAAGAACCCTCCTAAATTTCCAGACCAAACATGATCCATTCCTGTAACATTATAAGGTGAGCCAGATCCCAGCTGATGTAAAATGGTGTAGACTCAATGAAACAAAAAGAGCAGTTAAGATCAGAATCAGCAGTGAATTCAGCCTGTTTAATAAGCAGGTTTCAGAAATAAGCCATTTATTTTTGTTCTAGAATATTTATTGTGGCAGGATATTTTCAGGAAGCAAAAATAAGCAGCGCCCAAACTTGCTAAAAATATAGAAAAGACTTGAGTGCTGCTAAAAGGTGTTATTTTTATTGTATGTGGTTTATTACTTGCATAATTGCATAAAATAGAAAGCAGTTCACGATAATGGTATTGTTCATACTTCTGTAATTAAGATTGTATCAGTATTTCAAGGGCATAATACCCAGTTAGGAAAATGCATGCAATTATAACATTAATTCCTTGGGAAGTAGGTCTTTAGCCAATTTTTATGGGAAAAACACTGCTTTGGTTGGTTACCAGGTAGAGGAGTCCAAAGAAAATGATTCTGGGTTCCAATGTGGCATCAGGTGTTTTGCATTCCTCACATAATTAAAGCCTAATGTGGAAGTGATGCCTTAAAAGACTTAACTAGCAGAATTGCAAATATTAGACTGACATAGTATGTTCCACTTTTACAATGTATTAATTGCTGTAAATATGCAAAGGTATGCAATTAAAAGAGCAAATGAGTATTTCTAATTAGGATGGAATGGTAGCACATTTCATCAAAGTAGGACAGTGTGCTACTTAGCTGTGTATACGTTTTTGCCAATTAGTCAACAAGGAATTCTCATATGAACAATTGAGCCTTATATAATTGGAAAACAAGCACTGAAGCACTGAAGTCCAAAACCAACATTTATATTACCCTGTAACAGAACAGGGTACTTTTGGCCCTCTTTGCATCTGGGGAAAGGGATCATTCATTGACAAAAACCTGTGCCTGTGTGTTGGAATGTGGCTTCCTCCTCACCATCTGCGTGGGAGTGTGCTAATGGGGCTGCAAAGACGTGGGGAGAGTCCTACTTACAGTTAGGCAGAGCAATACATGTGGAACAGGGAAACCAGGTCCTCAAGCAGCCTAGAGGCAGAGCTGCTTTCTAACCTGTTTCATTTGTTCATTCAGATGTGTCTCTCAGCATGCTGAGCACTGTGGCAAGCGTCCACAGTACGTTGCAGTGTAGCACTGAGGATTGGAGCCTGGCTTTCCTGGCAGTCCCAGCTGTGTGTTACAACTAGCTTATTCTCAGTGCAGAATAGCACACAAACGTGTTACCAGCACTTTCCTAGAAAGCATTTAGAAAGAGGTCTAAGCTGGAAATGTAATGAAAATACAGCTCTTGGCTAAAAAACATCTTGATCTGATCTCCTCTACAAGGTTGCATCTTTGTAGATGCATGTGTGGGAGAGGGGCAATTCCATAAGGCAGCCATGTTTGGGATGTGCCAACGCTGCACAACCTCTTGGACCATGTTAAGTGACCTGCTGGAGGCTGGAGTAGCCTGAGTGTCATGCCAGGGGTACAGCCCTCAGACACAGATATCAAATTTGTATGCTGAACCTCGCAGTGGAGAAGCAAAACAATCTTCTGTGTAGTCAAGAATATCACAGTGAATACTCCACATTTTGGAGAAGTGGCCACTCAGCAGGTAAAGTTTCTTAGCTCACTCTGAGCAGCACATACACTCCCAGGGGAAGATTTGTGTTTGGTTATTGAGCAAATACTTGGAATTTTCAAGACTAGACCTGTTGGGGTTTTCTCAAGGGAGGGGAATAGTCTTAAAAAGGGAATGACTTCTATTCTTGATCTCTGAGAGAAGCTGTACGGAGAAAGATACTACTGATACAAATTGGGACAACAAATACATCAGTCAAGATGTCAGTTCAGACTGATACGGGATTTTCAGGACAAAGTGTTTAGCCTGCACGTCATGGGGAGAGAAAAATCTAAAACTGCTTTGAAAAGCCCTTGAAGGGGTAACAGAGCATGAGAAGGATGAGGAGAGGAAAGTTGGAGCATGCAGCAAAGACCCCAACCCAAGCACTCATGGGAGTGAGCATGGGAATGTGCCTCTAGTTTTTGTAATGGTTGGTTTTGGGGCTGCTTTTCCCTTGCTTTTGGATAAAGTTTCCTTGCATTTGTGAGAGTTTGGGATCTGTGTTATGCATTCAGTAAGTCTAGGGGGCTCACTGGGGAGAAGGAAAAGGCATCTCTCCTTTGTATCACAACACAAATGCACTCAGATACAGGCTGTACTTGAAGAACTGACTGACAGCCTCTGTGACAGACAAAATAGAACATTCCAGCTTTGCAGAATGAAATAATGTAATTCATACTGTACTGGGCAGAATGCTGCCCCGAGCCCTGACCCCTCACAGATATTCTTCCCATAACCTCCTGGAATATTCCCAGAGCCTCTTTCATGGTGAAAGGTAGCTTGCTTAGTTCTTCTCCTATGCTCAGAAGGCACTGGCCTGTAGCTATAAATAATTACTGACTACTCACACTGCCTGGCACAAAGTTCAGATCTGAACTTTCATTCGGACACCTCTGTGCCTGTTCATGCTTGCTGTACGTGGTAAAAGTTGTATTTTCTACATCCACCCCATTTGCTCCAAGTTAAAGTGATTCTGTAGTCTGGTTGAGATGCTCAGACAGGGAATTAAGATGGGGACTTTTTTTTTTTTTTTCAATTTCTTTTTTCCTTCTCTTCTTTCCCTGAGGATGGTTTCTAACACATTTTATTTTTCTCAAATAAAAAAAAAAAAAAAAAACAAAAAGGAAGGGTGTTAAGCACCTAACCCCAGGTCATCAGCATGTCTTTAACTCCCTTGTGCTCCATTGTAAATCACAACCAAAGGATTGAGGTCTGCCCCACAAATGCCTTTCACAGCTTTCTTCAGTAATGGGGAATGTCCATTGACACTGAGGTGAGGCAGTGGTGTGGATGAGCAGATGAAGGTGGAGAACACCTACAAGTATGTCTGTCCTGGCAGCTGCCCCAAGGTGGGACATTGCCCTTCGTGCTGTCTTTGCAGGAGATCAAGTGTATGGTGGCCCAGCCATTAAGGATCCCCTTTGCTGGGCTTAGCTAGAAAGGACCTTCCAGGCACGCCTCCATCAAGGGTGCACTAACCAGTTGTTAGTAGCATGTAAGCTTTTACACAAACCCACAGTACTGCACCTCCGTTTCCCTTAAAAAAGGACTTATTACATATTGTAATGGCGACAAATACCTCTTGTGTCATGGCTGAGTCTGATATCTTGATAGCTGTACCCACAGATGATACTTCAGTGGAGCAGACCATCTTCTCCAGCTTTCAGCAAACCTCAAAGAACTTTGCATCTGGTAATTTGCAAGTCATTATTTTGGCAGACCTCCTACTCAAAATGCTCTGCATCACTCAAGCTTGCCAGATATTGAGCTTCATATTTTGAATGAGGGTAACTTTCCTGATGTATTGAAGGTGTTTAGTACTTTCATTTGACCTTAGCTTTAACTTACTCATACTTGTCACTGGAAAGAAAGGTGATTAGGAAGATATATGGCACTCTGTACTGATTGCAGACGGTGGATCTGCAGCACTGTCAGAGTGGGCAGTTGCTGATGGACCTGTTTTAAGTTTAGTACAGTTTGGATCCCAGGCTCACATCTCTGTCAGCTCTACTTGACTATCTCCTAGTGCAATTTCAATATTTACTTCATGCAGAATAGACAACATCTGGGATTTATGTGGCTGCTCAGTGGAGTGAAAAAATAAAGAAGTGATTCTGGGGCTTTGCCTACAGAAGCTTCAACTTTCTGAGCAAAGCCAAATGGGTCTTGGCAGTAAACTATTAGAATTGAAATGGTATAAAGGCTCCTGTAAGTACCAAAAGAACTTGTATTTCTGCAGAATTTGGCATAGTAACACCCTGCATTCCCAGAACTCTCCCTATGTATTCAAAAATAATGAAGTGAAAATAAATTGGGTTTGTGGGGTACATTGTATGTGCCAGCAAGCTTGTTTGTGTGTGCCAGAGATAAATGTGTGTGTGCTGACGTTTATGCAGGGTAATTGTTGTCTACTAAGTGGTGTGTGATCCTCCTCCCTCCCTCTCCAAATTCACATCGACACTCTTTGCTGAAAGCAAGAAAGCAATACTGTGTACTACCATTTCACCAGTTTCACTCTTCTGCTGCTTTTCTTTTTTCCATGAATCCTGATTCTTTACCTAGGTAGGAAAAACTTATTAGCATTGGGCTATGCATGAGCCAGCTAATGTGTGTGAGGTAAAGTTGCTCAACACGAGTTCTTGCAAGAAGTCACAGCACCTTGCTGCTAACTCAGAGCTACCGATACTATGAATTTCCAAATCCTACTATCTGCTTCATCTCCTGTATATATTGTACGTCAAACTTCAAGGCCCCACATCTGAAGTCTTCTCTGCTGCTTTTCCTTTCCAGTCCTATAATTTTTCCTAAGTAAATGTTGGCTTGTATGCTAAATGTTCTTATACCTGCATAGTAGTCTTTATACCTTGTATGTCTTACTGGCATATTCTAAGGTCAGTGGTACCGCAGGTATGCAATAAATCAAACTAACCATTGCAATGTTGCCAATAAGGTTGTATGCATTGTTGTTGTATACAACCAATAAGGTTGTATGCTATCATAAAGCAAGTCCTGGACTTTATCAAATATTTGGATTTACTTTTCATGTCTGGAAAGCCACTCATGTATGAAAGTGCTACTGCATGTGCACAGAGTGTCTTTGTTGTACATACACAGTAGTGATGTTTCCCAGGAGCATCTGTGTATATGCAAGAAATTCATAGGCTAAATGGTCAGTAAGCAGGAGAACTGGTCTTCCAGGAAAGCCTGCTTGGAGCATGACCTGTGGTTCCATAGGGTGGGGGGCTCCCAGGCTGGACCCTGTTTCAGAATGGCCTTTCCTTAAGGAAGACCAGCCACATCTAACAATGAGCTGATCACTGGGAGGTGATAAAATGCTCATTGCTGTGAGAAAAAGGGAAAAAAAGTAACTTATTGAGAAAAAAGTATAGTCAAAAAGGAAAATTACCTCTGCTCTGGAGTTTTCTATAAATGTATCATTATACTTGGGATTTATCTAATATTTCTGAAATTGCTATACCACTTGTGTCTCATATTGCATTGGAATAATTCCGCGTGTGTAGGTGCATATAACGTAGAGTGATGGTTTTATAAATGTCAAAGGAAAATCAAAAGTCTAGAGCACTGGCATACATCAGTGTTGTCCCTTTCATCATAGTCCTTTCTCCTGCTTTCCTATGGCATTGTTTGTGTTTGTTTTTTGTTTTGTTTTCGGGCACCTTTCTCACTAAGCACAGTGGTAAAATGTACCTGCCAACATGAATCTTGGTTTGTAAAGACTTTCATACTTGGATTTCAACATAAATTTTACCTTAAGACAGTTGCAGGTTGTCACTGTGCCTAGTCTAGATATATTATTTCCATACCATTTTTGTGTGGTATTTACTCATACACAAATAAAGCACATATTTAGTGGATATTTTATTATTAATGTAACATTTACAACACTTTATTGTTAGCATAAAGTAATGGTACACATATAAAAAGCAAATGTTTGAGCATAAATCACTCTAATCATTCAGCCAACATGACCATCTCCTATAATGTTGCCATTTATCAATCAATATGTCAACATGCCTTGATGCATCAGATGTAAATTATCATCTAAGGTGTCTTTAACTCCTCACAATGTCATCCATTGAACTAAGCTCATTCAAGTTCACCTTTTAACTTTTTCCCTGGAGATGTTCACTGTCTGTCAAATATGCGAAGGAGGTCAGAGGTTAATGAATCTTAATTGGTCTTCATTATGTGGTAATATACCACCTCGAGTGCCTAATTATGCCCTCCTACTGCAAAGTAATGTCATACTGTAGGGATGTAATGAACTAGAAGCCATGCATTATCATGCACTGTAACATTTCATGACTTGTTACGGTTCTCTGCATTGTCTCCAGTGGTGGATGAAGCTTGTGCATACCAATGCTGTCAAATTTCTGTTCTGAGAAGTATTTAAAACACATTTGTAAGTATGAAGACTTCAGATTGATTGAATTGTGCTGTAAGTCAAGCCTGGTGCTATGTACCTTCTATCATTACTGTAATCAGTGATCTTCATTGCCTGTGATGCTAGAAGAGAAACTGTATTCTTTCACTGCAGGTAGGGAAAGGCAAGCTGGAAAAAAAAATCCTTCACTCCCAAATTTATGGTGTTAATTTGCCATGTATTAATTTCCACGTATCATTTGAGAGCAAACAAAGAATTAGTTTGTTCAGTAATAAAAGTGTTTTATACAGAGCTCTAATTAGGCTATATTATTTCCAGTTTTCCTTTGGAGGATTGGAGGCCACGAGCAGAAAATGACTGCACTACTGTTTCATATGTCAGACAGTGTGCTTATACACTGGCTTTTAGCAAAAAATGCATGTAAGCCGCTACTGACCTTAGCAAGGCAGTTCAGGATCAAAACATAGCGAAACAGCAACGTGCATTTGCTACATTCTACCTACCAGTGTTTGTTTGTTTCCTTCCCAAAGTTTAATGCCAGGTGCCTTTTGCCAGTTCTTTAGCAGTTGCCGTTTATAGAATGACTTTGTCTTCTTCTTTAGGAGCCAGGTACAGTGTCTGGTAGCTAGAAACCGTACTCTAGGAATAGGAATTGTAGTAGGGAGCTTTCAAACAGCTCTGGGCAGAGCTGTGCAAGTAGTCAATAGATCAGTTCGCTAGCTTGGTTTGGTGTTTTGTTTGGGTTTTGGCTCTTTTTTTGGTTTATATTGTTTTACCCATTCTGGAGCAAACTATTTTTTCTTAGTAAAAACAAATCCAGTGTGAACTTAAGTTACCTGATACATTTTGTTGAACAAAAATGGTTTGAATTTCTAAGGATTTTAAGCCTTTTTTTTTTAAATATTCTGTCATTTTTTAGAATGACTAAACCAGATTTTCATCAGAAACAAAAAATCAAAACATTTCATTTTGAAAAGACTAAATAAGTGCTTCAGCACTTTAAAAAAATAAGCAGTTATTTTGCCCCAAGTCTTTATGGACCTTGCCCCAGAAAGGCAACTTTCTGTGTGTAAATCATTCACTTTTCACTTGTCCATTTTTTGGGTCATTAATTTTTCATAATTTGTTCTTTTCACCTTTAGAGGATGTTGTGGGTTTTTTTTGGTTGATTTTGGTGGGTTTTTTTTTGTTGTTTTTGTTTGTTTGTTTGTTTTGGTTTGTTTTTTTTTTTTTTAGGGGAAAACCCAACCATCTTCACTCCTAACATTATCTGTTAGGGTTAAATATTACTTAACAGTATGTGTTGTCATTTGCAAAACCAAAACAAATTCAAACCAAAAGATAACAAATGGTAGGACCACTCTGAACATCACTGCAGAGAGAGATAACTGCAGTTTGGCTTGAGGCTGATTTTTCCTGGTATTGCAAATGGCAGCTAATTTAAAATTGTTTCATAAATAAATGATTTTCAGTTAGCAGAAGAGCATTTTGATTTCTAAGCTGCAACTGGTAATTTTCTTGTGGACTTTCAGTTGTTATGAAAGGAAACCTAGTTATACACTGTTGTCTGTACTGTCAGGTATCCTGCTTTGAATCCAATAACTGAGCTCAACAGCTTCAAAAGGGTATTAAACATCAATATCCTCTCCTCAGCAAGAACTAATCAGTTCCATCTCTCTAGCTTTTGGGATAAAATGAGGCTGCCGGGTTGTTGCAGGATTTATAATATTTAAAGCTGCATTTTATATTCTCTGTTTTCATCTGCTTTTGTTTCCATCCCTCTTGATCACTGTATTTACATAGGATATGTGTACTCTGAATGTAACACTACAAATTGGTTCAAGAAACCAACCTGCAGGATGGATGTGTCTGCCTTAGGAAAGGCTCCAGTGGTTTCACTCAAGAACAAAATTATGCATCTATCAATGACCATTGGGGAGGTACTTTGGACACAGCAATGACCAAGTAGTCATCACCTCTCTGGGGGGGCCCATATCTTCTGGGAGTTTGGGCTGCAGTGAGGGCAGACCTCTTTGGTATTCACAGTATTTGATATAGTCAGATGCTTAGGGATGGTAGCAATGCAGATTTCTGCATTTCAGATTTCACTATGTGAAAACTATGTTTGCTTTTCTTCTTCTGAGGTCTATTCTGAATTAAATCCAGCAATGAGCATTGCTGGATAGCCAGCCTTCCTTTTGCTATGGTCTTACAGCCTATAACACAGTTGGACCCTCATACTGATTATTCTGTCACTGTGTCTATTTTTTCATTGCAGCTGATAACTTGGTTCAGATAAATGATTACATGAAGAAAACAAAAACAAGCCCCCAAAATCTCCAGGCATATGAGGTGTATGAAAACAAATCTCCACACCTGTTAATTTTTAGGCTGTTCAAACACACTTTCCTATAGCATGTTACAATTATCCCTAAAATGTGAAATATAATACAAATAACCAGTGGCAGCAAGGGAAATATTTGCTATATGTGCAGGTAGGGTTCATCTGGTGGAGTTCTATCACATTCTGATAGATTTATGACAGTTCAGTCAGAAGTACAACACTCATGCGCGTGTGCTTCATACCCAGAGGAACACTGTGGATTTCAGGAAACACAATGAGCATTCCAGCAACAATCACAATTCAGGCCAACAATGTCTTCACTCTGGATATCAGTAGCAACATCTAATTATAAAGAAGAAAATGTCAATGCTTTTCCCTTTATCACTAGCATTGTGGCTGCATTAAATCTGACTTTATTTGACAGAGACTACTCGAAATTATCTCCTACAGAAATGTGCTATCAGACAGCAAGTGTATATCTGTCAAAACAGCACGTAGTAGCTGCTGTTAAGCAATTTTGCAAATATGGTACCTTCAGGCACATATACTGTATTTCATTCTGCATTTACTGATATGACAATTAGCCTTCAGTGTCAAGATAAAAAGATTATGGATGCAAATATGGCTATTTCTTTTCTTTCAGTTGATGGTATCTGATCACAGCCAGATACTACTCAGAATGATGAGTTTAAATATATTTTACTCTTTTCTTAAGGAAAAAAATGGAAATTGACAGCAGAGTACTTAACTGCTGAGATTCATATGCTCACTTTATGTATATATGAAATGTAATTCAAGTAGCTGCAAACATTGACTAATCCAAGAATTCAAGCTTATTTGAGTTTTCTGTAGAGCAGCTTAGATTAGATCAAGTTGATGAGTTCTTTTGAGTTGCATATACAATGTCATAAAAGAGTAACTGAATTCATACCAAATGCAAGCTGGGCTCCTTCTTTGAGCACCACCAAAGAATAGAATCAGGATTTGCATCTTCTCTCCACAGACAGCAAACCTCCTCTTCGATTATCTGAAGAGTTTTGGCAGATTGTCTCAGCAGCAGAAAAACATGAAAAAGTCTTCTTATGGAGTCAGCCCTTGCATGTGGATTTAATTATTGTCATTTTCTAAATATGAGCTATTCTTCAGTTCTGCAGCCTGGAGATGGCTTAAAAACTTGCCTGGGAAATTCAGTAAAAAATTTGTCATAACAATATTCTGGAAAACTAGTTGGAATTATAAAAACATAGCTAAAATCAGTCGCTTCAGAGTCATCTGTCATGCACTTCAGCCCTGAGGAGCTCTGCTGATGTCCTGCACATCTGAGTCTGAGCTCAACCTCCTGCTTCAGTTAAACCAAGTGCGTCAGGAAAAGGCAGAGCCTCAGCTCTTTCTGCCATCCTGCTTGTGATAATGGAGACAACAGACACTGTTGTGGAAAACAGGCAGTCATGAGCACAGTCTTTGTAATCAGAGCCCTTTTCCTTTATAACTACACCAAAAACATAGCTGCATTATTTTTTTTGTAGCTTATGATATGAAAACAGGCATAACAATGGAAGGAGTGCATGCAATAGAGTCAGGAGTTAAATAAAGAGAACAATAAATGTTCCTGAGATTATGTTGTTGGCAAAAGAGCTGGATGCAGTTAAAAATCCAGCAGATCAGTTCAGTAAGATGAAACTCATTGAAGGAAAAATGCGTTCCGACCACAACAAAAGCCAAAAAGAAAACACTGAGATGGCCACAGCAGGTGTACTTTATACTGCTGGCACTTGTGAGTCCTGCCAGAGAACATTACAGATATGTGGCAGCAGAGCATTTGAGTATAAAAGGAACATAAAGTTGCCTTGGCATTCACATCCAATTTAAAATAAAAGCACTGCTTGGATATCTAGAAAATATGTATCTTCCAAATACTTTATATGGAGATTGTGGTGCTTATGCTGTTCTAATCAAGAGGGCATTCATGGGAGAAACCAGTAAACAGAAGGCTTGAACAAAGGCTTTGCCACCTCCCAAGTAGGAATTATTTTTAATCATAAGACATAAAGCATCCTTTGGAGCAAACCCCTGATCAGTGTCTTGCTGTCATGTGAGTTGTTTCATTGATTTCAGTGGAGCTATTAAAGACAAGCATGTGCTTAAGCACTTGGCTGGGTTGAACGATAAAGAGGGTACGTTATTTTTGCAAGGACACCTGACAAGAACTGCACTCATTTGCAGCTTAACTCCCATTTCATAGTTCTGTAATTTAAGAAAACATTAATTCACTGAGAATGAGAATGAAGTCATAGATCTAAACTGCACCAAAACAAGGGAGGACTGTTTTCCTTGCAGAGAGTTCAATGTGCAGTGACCTCCAACAACTTTAGTTAAGAAAATGCATACAGAAGAAAACAGTACAAAGATAGAGCTAGGACTAATAATTTAGTTCATCATTAAAAGCCAGTAAATCAGTTGTGCTTCATGAAAAGCAACTGTCAGTCCTTGCCAACAACTAAAAAGTATGTTGTGATGCACTGAAACATTATGGGGAAAAAAGAAAGGGAAGCTTTCCCTAACTCCTTAAAAGTGGGCACACAGTTCAGGTGCCTTTTAACTACCTGAGGGAGTTCACTAATGAGGAAAAAACCCACCGCAACAGAAAAAAAACACTACAAAATGAAACTCCTCTGAGAAGTTAATTGCAGGGATCTGCTTTCCAGATCTCCAGCTGCTTTGGCTGTTTCTATCAATTTCTATCCATTGTTAGCTGCTGTTGACCTTACCCTGTGAGACAGTCAGAGTTGCGTAAAACTCAAGGTGCTCTAACCCTGTGTGGCATTCATGTGAGCTGCCTTTCCAGTGATTAATGCAGGACAGGTGATTATCATCAAGGAGCCACCTTTCCTTTTGCATTAGCCTCAAGCCTGTGAATTTCTATTGGAAATGGCCTAACGGACTTCTCTGCTGCAGGGTTTCATGGTGTCTCTGCCCGTCCAGCTGCTTCTTTCATTATTGCACCTCAGCCCTGTTTAAATATTCCTTTGGGGACTTCTTGCTTCCTTCCTAGGGGGATTGAAAGGTTTAAGATGAGCAAAGGATACTGTGGGTGTTTAACACTGACCTTTGCTTATTAGATCTTCTCAGGCGCTAGCCACGAAGAGCCATAGGATTAGTGCATCTTTCTTGAGTTCATCTGCAAATGTTGTCTTCTGCTGTTGAGGTTTTCCACCTTGAGCAAACATGTTCAAGAAAGTGGTAGGGCATGCAAATGTAGATTGCTTTGTAGGCTTTTCTCCAATTTTCAGGAAGAAATATATGGATTTTTAATCCCAAACTCATCTCTGTATTTACATATTTATGGTTGGAAGCTCCTGTGATGTGTAGCAATGGTCAGGATATAGGACTCTGCATGGGATTTCTAAAAGTCAAACAAATTTAAAGATGTAAGGAGACAGCAGTCAGCAGCTCATGCACCATCATCTTTCCTGCTTTCGTCCTGTGCAAAGACTCCTGTAGGTGAAGAGATATTTGTTTGTATAGAAGGGGATGGGTACTGCCAAATTAGGGAATTAAACTGTAAGTAACCAAGTTGCCCAAATTATCTGTACTTAGTGCCTAAGAGTTTCTGTTGAATTCAAGGCCATGTTTGCTTGCTCTCTCAGTGGAGAATACCCTTTCTAGGCATTACTGTAACTGATAACATCACTTGAGTTCGTGTCAGCTGAACTGATATTTCTCTTCCCTTCACATAATAGGGACTGAACGGGTCCTGAATTAATGGATTTAGTTGTGTGAAAGTATCAGGTATAATGGATTTAGTTGTGTGAAAGTATCAGGTATTTAGGAAGGAAAAGGAAGATAGATGTAGGAACCAAAACCACTACAAAATCAACACTGTAATTTAAAGATCAATTCATGCAGGGTTGGAGTCTTCCCCTATCAGAGCTGTCTGGTCCAGGCTAAATCAGGACACAAGTTTGAAGAAATACTATCAAAAAGCATGGGTGAAGCTTGGGCTTTTACCTATACTATTGCATTGCTTAGCTACAGATACGCATGACTAAAAATATTCTACTATGAACTGGACTTTACAAGGAAGCTTGAGGTATGTAATTTTGGAAGTACAGATGGCTTGATTACAGAATAGTAGATGGAGAGACCTACTGAGAATTAGAGCAGGTAGCAGCACTGTTGAGACTTGCTGTACTCTTTGTTTTATTTACAATACAAGATAAATTTGTTTCATTTGAAAGTATCACTCCCATACAAAGTATGGCAAATAGCATGGCTGAAACTGAATAGCCAATAAAGTCCTTGGAGTATTTATTTGCCCTTTTAATCTATGTGTATAGATTAGAGTTTACAAATTGAAACACTGAAGGAATGTGCTTTATTCAGAAGAAATTTCTGAAATCAAAACACCAAACTTTTTTAATGCAAATTTCAGTTTTAGTTAGAGGTAATTTTGTTGAAGCTTTACCACAGTGTCCTGGGTTCAGCGTTAACTAGCAGGCTAAAGACTCAAAACTGAGCTCACTGGTTGCAGACTCACTCCTCTGGTAGGCACAGTGATCACAGAGAAAGTCTCGCTGTTAGTGTGACATCTGTAGTAGAACAACCACATTTGTTGTTGAAGTGTGTTTCATCTAAACTGTGTCATTTAGCAAGTAAAATCCTTTAGGAAGATACAGTAGACGGATGCTGAAATTGGCCTATTAAAGATGCTTTAACAAATGGTATAATGAAATTCTCTGCAGCTGAGACACTAAACTTAATATGACTCAGAATAGAGAAAGTAAATAGTGACTAAGAGTAAAAGCACTTTATGGAAGATAATTATCATTTAAGTAAGGTACTTTGCAAATGCGAGGAATTTCTGCAATACACTTCTCTTTCTGCCAGCATTAAAGGTAGTTTTCTCCTGGTAGTGACTCGGTGTGGAGCAATTTGTTTCATAACTTGAGAGTTTAAAGGGTAGTTTCTAGGTTTGCTAAAATGTCTCAGACTCTTCAGTTTTGTGATGCTCTGAAATAGGCTGTGTATTTATGAATGATATTCCCCTGAGTCTTTATTAACTAACAACCACAAGCCCCTCACATCTTCCAATGCAAACTCCTGTGAACAGGAGATTTTCTTGCTGCCTGCACAATATTTTCATGTGCTTCAGGAAGCTATGCTTCACAGACATACTCTAGTGAAATTCTGACTAATAATCTATGTGATTTAAGGTCAGATTTCAAGTCTAGGTTGGAGCAATCCCTTTTTTTTTGATTGCATAGAATAGTTGGATGAGTGTACTGGGTCTGGCGGGGTTGTAAATAAGTGTCTGTGTTATAGATATATATCTGTTCCCACTGTGTTGTATGATCTCAGTAGCCTTGTAGCCACACTTCGATAGCTCTTTTGGAAACATGGAGACTGTTGTCAATGAATCAGATTTTGATTTCCAGAATCAGATTGACTCTAATCTTGCCACTGTTCTCTCTGATGTGTGTTCAGATCAATGACGCTGAAATTATCCTCATGTATTAGTGACTCCTTAATTTTATCTGTAGGTAATAGTCAACTAAAGGTTCAGAGAAAGGCTGTGTCTGGATTATACATGGCCAAGATCCAAAGCCTAGCCTAATCCAAAGCCAAATGAGGTAACATTGATGCTTCATGAGCTGTTCTTCACAGTCCTTTGAAGCTGTTTCCTCCTGGGTAGAGGGACTGCTCCTGGATAGAGCATCTGCAGGAGAAGCTTCCCCAGACAAGGTGGACACACATAGATGATTTTACCTGCTTAAGATGCATTCTGAGATACATGAATCCTGAATCACTTTTTAAGTAGGTGACTTGCTTGATTAATTACTTTCTGCAATACGTGTTATCCATGAGCAGTTATAGAGCCTTTCCACTTCATCACAAAGCAATTTTATTTGGGCAGGCATTATTTTTGGCTAATATGCAGTCTATCCAGGAACTGACGGCAGTGCCCTATACAAGATTTTTATAAGTATTGCTCTGTGTTTTAGTAGTCAGTATGGTTATTGTAAGGCTGAATGTTGGCAGCACTTCTCAAACAAATGGCTTTTCAGTGTCCATATTATTTTATCATATCAGTAATAACCTATTACATGAATATGGAACAAGTTTTATGTGACACAGCAGAGAAACAGTATTCATTTCTCATACCATTACATTCTCATCATGAATTACCAAAGGTGTAACAGAACCATTTGAAGAATCCCACTGTATTATTATGTCCTGATAAAGAGTTGCTACAGTTATAAAGAGGATAAATGGAACTTTTAGATGAGGATCCCTTCTTTACATATCTTTCTCCATCTGTGATGTTGCAGAGGAGAGACTGACCATGCTGATTAGATACTGGCCAGGTGGCCCACAGAAGTCCTGCAGTAGTCACTTGTACATTCGATTGAAGATCTCTCAGGCTGAATCCCACAGCTTGGTCATTCAGAGGTCTCCTCTTACCCACTGCTGTCCCATCCAACTGGTCTAGTTTTGTACCACTGCCTCTAATGTGTCTTGCCTGTGGCTTTATACCTTGAAAGGGCTCCACGGCTTGTGCAGTGAGTGTTCCAGGTTAATATTAGATTTAGGGTTAGGTAGGTTTTTTCAGGGGTTAAGTTATTCATATACAGTGGTTGGGGCTATCCCAAAACCCCTCGTTGAGTGGTTAAAATCAAATCTGCTGAATAGAATATTTCAGGCTAAATCCAACTGGGGCTGGGGCTACCAGCACACAAGGAAAACTTATGCATTTAAACTAGAACAGAAGGCAGCATGAGGAGGAGGGCGGGGGCTGCCCTGTCATGCAGGATGCCCATGTGAGCATCCTTCAGTCTTTGCTGCATAGTGCAGCCAGTGCTGCTCTGCACAGGCTAGTCAGTGATGTCATGCAGATGTTCACTAAAACTTCCAGTCTTTCCAATTTGCATTGCACTGTACCTCCAGAGGCATCTTGTGTTGGCATACCTGATTTGCCTTCCACACCGTCGTACTTTGCACTTGCCTTTCATTTTCTTGATTTCAGTCCGTTTCTCCAGTTCATCAAGACTGTTTTTCTAAGCCAGCTCCTGAGAGACTTCTCCTCCTCAACCAGCTTCTTGTCAAGTGTGTGTTTCAGCAGTGGGCTCTTTTCTAATTACTTACCATGTAAAAAGCAGTACCATCGCCACTGATAAAGACTAGTAATCATTACTCTGCAGCCTGCGGATTTAACGAGTGTTGTACTTCTGCTCTAGAAAGCTATGAAGAGGTTTAAAAATCTCCAAAAGGTGTGTAATTATTTATTTAAATGTAGCGGGTTTATTGATTCCTGTGGAATCCAATTGATTCAATCCCTGTTAAACCCCAGGTGAATAAAGAATGAAGCCTCTTTGATAAATTAATAATTGAATGTAATGAATCATTAATATGGCTCATGTTCTGCCTTTGGTGACCCAAGGTGCAAAGACCCCAATTAATTCCCTCCCACTCCCATTTCATTCAATGATCAGTTTCCACAGCAAATTCAGGTCTGCTATAGATCTAGAACAGGAACAATATTAGATATGCTGTTCCATTTAGCTTGTAGAATGAAGTATATATCTGCAGTGGTTGAGGCTTATTACTGAACTTATTTTAGGGGAGGGTTCAACATGCATATTTTCTGGTTCTCAGCAGAAACTCTTGTATTCCACAAGAGTGAGTTTCACTGCATGCATGCTACCATTGGGTTTGAAGATGTGCGTTCATCCACCTTCAAGTTATGGATAAAAATCATAAGTATTTTGGAACAATCATTAAAATTATAAATCAGATACTTATGTAGTACAAATGGCTGTGTGGAAAAAAAACCCTGGAAATCAGGTCTCAAGACATTGTGTAAGGCAGTCATTAGAAGTCATCTGTGGTACAAGAAAAATTGGTTTAAGGAAGCATTGCCCGTGTTACAGGAGAAATCATCCAAATACACTGCACTCTGCTGTTTGCTTCCATTTCACCATTGCTGTCCACTTTGAAGACCCTATTTACTGCAGCTGCACACATCACTTTTTCTCACGATCCTGACTTATCTTCTTACTGAGCTAATGAAGAGAACTACTTTTCTGGAAGATGGAATTACAGACAGCACTGAGCAAAGGATCGCTCCTTCTCTTACCCTGGCTTCAGGTATCTGGTGTCTCACTGGCCTAGTGACCAGCAAAAGCTGCTGCTTAGTGTCATCTCCTTGCCGTAGGAAGTGGCAGCCCTCCTAAATGCCCTTGATCTTGCCAAAGGATTTTTAAGCACAACTACCTCATTCCTAAGATTCTTTTTTTCCCCTGAATTATTTTAAACCAAGATATTCTCAGAAAGGATTTATAACTTACTATTAGAAATCCTCTTCATTGCTTTATAGCCCTTTAGGATTCTGTCAGGATTACTTATAGGATTTTTATCAGTAGGGAAATATGACTTCAGACATTACATCTTAAAAAAACAAATCTGAAGCATAGACTGTCAATGAAGCAGCCAACACATTTATATTCTTCTCCAGAAGAGCCTGTCTTGTAAACCAGAGGATTCTTTAGCAAGGGGTTTTAATTTTTTATATGTCAGAAGAAAGCAAACTTCTGGCTGAGGAAAACCATCCGTATATATGACAGCTTGAATGTTGTGGATTACTCTTTTGCTAACATGTGTCTGCTGTACAGGTTTAACCATGCTTTCCCCATGTTTTGCTACAGCTGCATTCTTATTCATTCTAGTCCCATACTTAAATATATTCTTAAATCTAGTTCTGCTCAGCTATTCACTCAGGTTTACAAGTATGTGTCGAAGTAAATCAAACAGCCTCCCAAGTGTTTCCCTGTGTCAAGGCCACTCTTATTGTGTATAGAAGATGAGTAAAGAAGGAATTAGGGACATGAGTTCCTGCTACGGCTAGACCCAAGAGGCATTATAGGGTAAAAAGCTTTCAAGCTCTACCCTACATTTAATTCCAGGCATACAAATTATGCAGCACGCAGGGGGTAAAAACTTGGGCAGATTTCAGTACAAAGGGAACTGCATACATGATTGTATTTAATGGCTATTTTAATTTCATGTAAACTATAATTATTTAAATTACCTCTAATCTGTTATATCTGAAAAAGCCTAAAAATGCGATAATAGGAATGAAATCCTGTGAGTATGACCTTTCTAGCCACTTACAGAATTACCCTTAGCAATTCTACAATGCTTCAAGAGGCTGGGATGGACAGACCTTTCTGAGAAATTTTCGTTTTTGATTTCTAAAAACTGTTTGGATCACCTAACAATGTGTTTGGGCTCGTTAACAAGTGCGCAATACAGAGATTCTTGGGAATGACAGAAAATCCAAGCAATAGTAAGTATGATCTATCCAGATCCAAGTACTGAGGGCTTTGTCAAGCTGTGACCATACGATGTTCATGAGCTGCATGCTCATCTTCTTTTCATAGCAGTATTTAGGCTGCTCTCCAGCTCATCTTCATTTTCCTAAAGAGTATGCAGAGGTTTTCTGGGGAAAAAAAATGCTCACAATAAAATACTATTAATTTTTAAACTGATGAGTACAATCCTCACAGCTGGTAGCTCTGTGCTGTTTACAGCACGAATGATCTGTCTGTTTATATATTTATAACAGGCATGGCAGTGACTAATGTCTGGGGGGCATGGGCCACAGCTTGCCTCTGCAGGCACTTCCATCACAGGGTCCCTCGTGCACAGTCTCTCCTTCCCTTGCCTCACCGAGCCCAGGTCCCCTTTGTCCTTCTGTGAACTACGTGTTCTGCTTCTGCTCCACTTAAATTATGTAAGTCAAATACCATGCCATAGGATTAAATGTGTGTGATCTTTAAAAGAAGTCTATGTCAGGTAAGTTTTATTTCTCTTCTTGGCTTTGACCCTTCTGGCTTTAATCATCTTTCATTTTCAAGCTCATCTTTGAACCCACAAAGGCTCTCCTGCCAGAGGTGAGATATTGTATCTAATCACTTGATTTCAAGAGCTGGGCTTTAAAATTAAAATACCAGATACTCAAGTTCACGATAAGGACAGGAAAAGTCACCCTTAAACAAAAGTTAGCTGGATTTCTTCCTTCCTCTTACATGGCATCCCTGAACCTATGGTGCAGTCCTGCAGCCAGAGCCAGCTCTCAGCAGCACACCTGTCAGGCATGGGCTCGTAGCAGCTCCTTTCCTGAGTCAAATGGCACAGATACCAAAGCTGGCAGCTCGCCTTATGCACGTGGTTTGTTTTAGCAGGGGAGCAAACAGTGTAATTGCTCAGATTCCAGGCCCTGACCTCAGCTAACCTTGATTAATTAATTAGATATCGGCACAAGTCATCAAGCCTGTAGGTGAGGAGAGGAAAAAGGTTCTATTTTGAGGCTTGCTCTAGGACTTTGTTTGTCTTTGTCAGAGGAGGGGAGTGGAGAACGTGATTTCTATTGCTGTCAAAACAAGATCTGGTGTGGCTCAGGTGAGGGTGATGTGAGCAGCAGCGATGTGCAACTTTGGACATCACCCATCATACAGGAGTCCGCGTGACTCCTGTCACCTTTGGGATGTGAATTTCCATGCCCAGGCTTATCTGCAGATCAGCTGAATTGATTTTTTAGAAACTAAACACACATCAAGGCAGAAGAACTGCAGTTGGGATGAGCGTCAGATACTCACGCAGGGGTTCATGGTAGACTGTCCAGAAGAGGCGGGGTCCTTACAGGGCAGACTGAACCCCAGGTAAAGGACTATAAATCCCTCTAGACTCTCCAGATTGTGAGGAGAGAAAGGTCCATCCAGAGGGCAATTCAGGATGGTGCTTAACTGAGCTCAGATCCCCTCTCTTGCTTACAACAAGTCCCTGAGCTCCCTCCTGGGAGCAGCAGCCTCTGCCAACGTTTAGACGGGTGCCAAGAGGGTGGTGGAGCAGTCGCAGCAATTGCTGTCATACAGCTTGGGGTGGCTGGATCTCAGCAGGACACAAGCTTGTTTGTCTGCAGGCTCGGATTTGGGATATAACAGCTTCCTTTGGAAAGGAAATACACCTTTTCTGAATAATTCATGTTTTTTTTCCGTAATTATTCAGTAATAGGGGCCCATTCTTTGGTATTGCGATCCCAGATAAAATGCCAACAGTACATTATGTCCCTAAAGCTCATTTTCAGGAATAGTTTAAGGCCAAATTTTCAAGGTTATAAAAGAATCTTAAGATAGAGATAGCAGTTTTCAAGACCAGTAATTAAGCCAGGCATCCAATTCCCTAGGAGCACAACCTCTGTTGCCATTTTGTAAATGTATCTTTTGGCACCTAATGACCTTGGCATCTTTCTCAAGAACAGAGGATGGAGAGAGTTTGGATGACTTCCTATGGCTTAATTGCAGTGGAAGCTTTTGTTAAATAGGAAATGCAAAAAAGATCTTTTAAGATGTTTATTTTGTTAGTTACTCTCTTATGATGCAGCAGAAAAGGCAGGTCTTTCAAAAGACTGAAGTGACAGCCAAGCTTGTTATTATGAGGGTGAAGAAATAAGTAATGCCATCTTTTTCTTCTAGTTCATTTAAAATTTTATGTCTGAGACTATGATACCAACATCATGTGACATCATGAGAAGTAAAACAAGTTTGCACTATTCATTTCTTAAAAGTCTGAAACACAACTAACAAATGCTAAATCTTTTAAGCGTCATTCTCCCAGCTGTATGATGCTACTACTTGTTTTGGCAGATCCCCAGCATGGCCAGGAGTCCTCTCTATGCTTTCTGTCCTCAAAAAGTTTTCTGGATCAGACCTTTTGACAAATAGAGAGTGTGGGAGTGTCATGTTTGATGGCTCCAAAATGTTAGAAAGATGCTGGAGTAAATCATCATTCCTGCACTGACCATGGTAGTGTTTGTTTTGGTTAGTTTTGATCCTGGTCCGTCTATGAAAAGATTAAATTTAGATGAATGTCTTAAAGTTTTGAGGTGTTTTTTTACATAAATAATCTCTTTTGTAATGAAATATTGCTTTGATTTATACATGTGCATCTTTATTTTATAGACAAACTGATAACAGAAACTATAACAATGATTTAATAAATAACAGAAAGTAGTGGAATTTGTGATGCTTTGATTTCTGATAGACTGGAGCCTGAGCACCCTGCTGATGTGCTCCAGCCTGCTAGCTGCCTTGTGCAGGAGGAAATCCTATCCCCTCTCTGCCTTTTGGAGACAGGCAGGGAGTAAGGTAGCTTTCTGCATTCCCAGGTCCAGCATGGTCAGCTGGCTCAGTCCCAGGAGCAGCATGGCTGTGTCAGCAGGCATTGAGAGCCGAGTTAATTCTGCTGGTTGGCTGCAGCTTGGAGATCAATGTGTTCCATATTATCTATAATATATGCTTGCCCTAAGGCTCAAGTTTTAAATGTATTTAGGAACCTAAATATGCAAGTGATTTCCTGATGGACTTGCTCAGGGTTGCAGGTGAGGACTGTGACCAAATGCTGTAACCCTTTCCGGTCCCCAGAAAGAGAGAGTGCATTTGTGGAAATGGCAAAGTGTGTTGGACTATGTTGGGATTCTGGGAAATGAAAAAGTGTTTCATTTGCAGAAAAGAACAAGAATAATTCACATAACCCTGACACGAAGATTATCTAGCCCCTGCTGAGTGAGTGCTAACCATACCCCACTCCAAATTCTCATACTGTAAACTTGTTCCTGATCACTTACAAATAAACTAAAGAATACTAATTATTTGCAGGAATTATATGTTAAATAACTGTGTACCACAAATACACTTGCTTAAATGGTAATCTGTTTGTGGATAATTCACGAGAAGGAAAATGTGATGCTTTATTTATGGCACATTATTCACTTCTGTGAAGGGATTTGCTAGTGAAATGCTGATTCTTGCCACATACTTATACAGCTGTGTCCAAACTTATTAAATATTTCTAGAAAGAGTAATGAGAACGTTGTATAGCATAGTTAGTGTTTGTGTGTAAAGCAGTGCCAATGATTGCTTAGCAGGAGGGTTTGGCTCAAGAAAATCAGCCAATATTCTATACTGGTATTAGATTTTCCTAACATAAATTTCAGACCAGAGCAGCACTGCCTTGCTAACTTTAACTTGGATGTGGAAACTAGGGGAAAGAAAAAATAATTGTTTGCTTGGCTCTTGCTTCTGAAGAGCCTTTCACAAATTTTAGCCTTTGAAATAGATTTTTATGGTGCCCAGATAAACAGCAGCAATTGCTGGTAGCTGAATTGCCCTGTGTGTTACTTGACAGCTGTCAATCAATCACTGCTGAAATTTACTTCTTTGTTATGTATGTTTTATGGAAAAAAAAAACGAGAGCATTCACACAACCTAAGTCAATTTCATTCCCATAATGACAATAATGTAGCACTTCTAAAGAAAAAAACAGCTTAAGGAAAGTTTAACCTGCCTTTCCAGCCCAGTTTCTGCATGGAATGAGAGTTTTCAAATCAGGGAATGCGATCTAATTTTCTAAATCTCTAGACTGTTAGTGGAAATAGTACAGAGAATAGAGAAGCGATAACTTCATGTGGCTGGTTATTGCCATTTGAATCTGAGCAGGATGCTTGCAAGATGCATGCCAACTGAGGCCGGCTTCTTGGTTTCAGCACTTCATCTTCTTACTGTTAGTCTTGACTATGTTGGTTGGCTTTTGTCTCAGTCTTATTTCATACTCCTGGAAAGTTTGCTGAGGAGGTTTGCCTTGAATCAGCATTTGTAATATACTTGCATGATTCAGTTAATAGTATCAAGATGTCCAGAATTAATACTACAGCATTTTTGTTATATACAGGGTTTTTTGTCATGAAGTAAATCAGCAGCACTAAGGCAGTAACAACAGTACTGGTGATATCAAAGGCCTGTTCAGGTCTGCACTCATGTAGTCTTCAACTTCAGAGATCCCTGAATTTCAGCTTATGTGAATTGATGTATGGTAAAGCTAGATTTTTAAGGCTCTAACTACATCGACCAAACTGAGACTCTCTGTATTGTAGTGAATACAGAGCAATGATGATTTTTCCCAGCTAGAGACTGAAAACCCAGTCCCAGTGCTTTGAAACTGCTTTCCTGATTTTTTACAAGACTCCAAGGGAAAAAGCCTATGATGAGAAGCCCAGCTTTGAAAATGTAGCAGGATTCCTTTTCTGTGGTAGCTAGGGAACAGGCTTGAAAGTCAAGTTTATCCATATATGTAGATATATCTGTGCACATTTTGAATGTGTATATGTGTATTTTGAAGCTTTTGAAGATATTTTTATATAATGACAAACATATTTTTTGCATATAAGCTATATATATTAAAAAAATCAATTCATGCTAAATCACTTAACAGTTCTTAAATGGAGAACCAAAGTTTTGTTCCTTGCACAAGACATAACCTCTGTAGTGTGCCAAGCAAAACACCAGCATTTTTCTGCCAAGGTACTGGAGTTTCTGCTGGTTTAAGGAAGTTATATTTAACTGATTTCATAAGATGTTGTTTAATGAAAATGCTTACTTTCTTTCGCACTGGTAATGTTTATTTTTGTCAAACCCTGGCTGGTTTGTTAAATATCACTAAATGATATTTACAAGTTTGCAATGCTCCCACGGACCAGGTGCAAAGATTTTTATGTATGTATCTATCTAAATATTACACATCTATATATTCTTAATTATACATAATCAAAAGGAGAGATTAATGACAAATTCCCACCTACCCATCATTGGGCATGTCACTGCCCAAATGTCATCTCATTTAATCTCTATATAATTCAATGCTCAGGCAAATGGATCAAACATTACAGCCCAAAAGACTGAATATCAAGTAGGTGTCATGAAATTTTCCCCCAGATTAAGTTTTACACACCTCTGTTGTGAACTCATTCCTTTATTTTTCCTGAAACTTTAATTCCCATACAAGCCCGCAGCTACTGGTGTTTGGATTTCCTCCTCCTTGCAGTCCCAGCCATCTGGAAAAACCTATGTGTGTATCTCTAGTGCAATAACTCTCTATCTATTTTCAAATACCAGCCATAAATATCTTCTTCTTCTTGCCCATAACCCTTCATTTCTCAGCCCATCTGCAGCCATGTTTGAAGTGTTGCTTTGGGCATTGGGCTAGCTAATTGTGGATTGCACTAAAACTGTATTTTCAGCCAGTTCCTTTTGTTGTCCTAGATTATAGAGAGCAAATAATTTCAATATGATTTTCCCCAAATTGCCAAGTAAAACTATTCCTGAATTTTCTCATAGAACTGGTGTAAGTTTAATTGACTACAGTAGGACAACAAACAGTAGTCTTCAAGTATTTTCAGATGCCAAATAGAGTAAGTACACATAGCCATTAAGTACCTTAGCCTTTACTTCTTTAAAGAACAATATGGGTGTTACTCACTGGCATGTTATCCTGGACTGCCCAGGATCATAACACACATGTACAATTCCACCAGCATTTATTTCTTAGCAAGGTTACAATACATTATGGGATGTATATGGTGATCAGTGCCACCTTAGAATACCTTAGAGCACACCAATGACCAGTCTGTGAGGTCAGAGTCAAATTTTTCTGTTTAATTGTAAGGCATTTTGGATGATCCAAGGAACAAAGTATCACATTCACCACATCAGAGAAAAATTCTTAATTCTTGCATGAAAGTGTAGTTAATATATCAAATGCTGAAGACAAGTTAAGAGAGCAATTCTAATTCAAGCCACATTCTTGAGTTCAGTCCACCTGAGCACAAAGACTATTTGATTGATAGAAAAAATGTGTGATCTGTGTGTCTCTAGGGTGCCATCTTTTCCCATTGTCCCTTTGAGCTCTCAGTTCTGACACAATTGAAAACAAGGGGTCAGGTTATTGCTCAAAATGGAATGATTTTATGCCACTTACTAATGCTATTTCCTTGTGGGCAAGCCAAAAAAGATGGAAAAGTTTGACATGGTTTTATGTCCCTTGAAATGTGGTACTGAAGACCACATTAGCATACGCATATTTGCTCTGTCTCTTTCTTCTCATGTACAGCTAACATGTTCTAAAATTAGTCTGAAGCAGGTTTCCCATAGAGTAGGAATATGCTTATTTAAAAAATTTCTTGCCTTTATTTCTGACATAAAATAACCGAGCTGTATTTTAGATTTAGTTATGAATAGATACAGCTAATTGATAGACAAATGATACCCCTGATGCTTTGCCTTCCTGTTATTTTGACGTTTTTCTTGTAATTAGTGAATTTGAAACTTGAAAATTAGCAGGATGGAATTATCTGATACAAACAGAATACATTGAATTTTGTGATCCCAACGTGGAACAGAACCATTTTTCTGTATTTTTTTTTTCCTAATCATTTCAGGTGGGTGTTTGTGTTTCAGAAACTGAAATTCATTCTGCATAGCTCGTTTCATCCAGAAGAAATGGACTACAAAGTGGTTTATAGACTGTAGTAATTTAACTTACAGTGGTAATATAGGCACAACGTAGCAAACAGACCTTCTAACTGGCAGAACAATTAATTCATGCTGAACATTAAGCACCCCAGTAGTCCCATGATGAAATCCACTTCAAGACTGCTGACAGGCCATTTTAATGTTAATCACATGCTTACAACCTTTGCCATATCAAAGATATTTACCAACACTTGAAAAGTATGCAGCAAAAAGAAGGAGAAAATAAGGGAGATGGTAAGAGTTGCTCTTGTGGCATTATATGTTGAATCCTAATATTCTTGAGCTCATTCAGAATAGTCACATCCCAGGTGTTTCCATGTAGCTCCACAGGCAAATGAAGTAAAAATGCAACCTGCTGTCAACAAGCAGAAAGGGTAAGAGTCAGCCTTTGCCTTCGTGGGAATGGGGTTGTCACCAATGAAGGGGAATGGAGGAAATTCCCTAAAATATCTTTTTATTTTACATAGGTAGGTGAGAAAATGTCTTTTTCAATAAGTGATTGCTTAGTGGTGGTGTTAAAACTGAAGCATGTGGAGTTTAGTGCTTTGGTGAGCAAATGGAAATATGTTAAATCAGGATCAGATTTCACAGGATCACATGACGGAAAGATTTTAGGAAATGTGTGAGATTTGTGCACAATCAGTTGCTGCTGAGAGATTTTGGAATCCTTGAGAGATTTCAGTGCTAGAAACAGTTTGGGACCTGTTTTGCATCGTTTGAATGTCTAAGGGGAGTTAGGTAGATTTTTCTTATCTGGGCCTTGGATGACAGATTGTCTTCAATTTCAGAAAGACAAATTCAATGGTCTTGGCAGTTTCTTAGTTGTTTCCTTTAAATATAAATATTTGCATTTCTAAAGATACACAGATGAATCTATTTGGACACCCCCCCCAAATATTTCTTCTCTTACCATTATGAATAGAAGTGCAGTCTAAAGGAAGTATGACACAAAATGAAGGATGGAGAGATGTGTGCTGACTCTGTGCTGACAGCAGTAAAACTTTTGCAGAACACATTGAAACTTCTGTCACTAAAACTATTTTATTACAGCTGGGAGTAACAAGAACTGTGAGAACTGATCATTAGAGACAATAAAAACAATGCTTTTTTCTCCAGATAGGTAAATCACATTTTGAGAGGTAATTGATAAACTAATGCTACACAGCCAGCTGTAAATAAGCCATCCATCCCAAGGATGAAATATATTTTTTCTTCAGTCACAATCCTAAACCTCCATCAAAGATCTAATTTCCTCCCTTTAGCAGGGGAAAATACAAACCTTTATCAAATAGTAATCCATTTAACAGAGATGCCAATTAAAGCTACCCTTTTCTTTATACTATATAGGTTTTTACCATCTGTCTTGCAACTCTGTACTGTAAATAAGAAGGAAAATAAAAGGATTCTCCATTTATTATAGCTCTAACTGTAGGTAACAAATTTCAAGCATTCCCTTGATGTCAACAAATATCTCTCTTGGCACCCAGTGGAAACATGATTGTATGCTTGCACTTCTGCTTGAACTAATGAATTTCAGCTTAGTGCTCAGCGTACAGGGCTGAGAGCCAGAGCCTTGTAACCGATAATCCAGGGCTGGAGAGACTTCTCTTTGCTGAGGTCAAACAGGCCTTTGTAACACCTTTGGCAGACCAGACAGCAACACCTAACTGGAGAGGCAGCACAACTGAGAATACACAACAGAAACTGTGGAAGTGGGGGCTGCAACTTGTAATGTTGCATGGAAGTGCACCATGGTGTTATTAACAGCACTTTGCACTATTGATTAAAGCTTCCTTGGAATAAATCAGTAATTTCTCAAGAGCTACCTAAGCACCGCGCCTTCTCATTTGGAGATGCAATGTCTCTTTAGGGTATCAGCGCTGGAAATCTTTTATACTTTTCTATGGAATTCTAAAGCAATGTCATGGGTCGCATTTCAAAGTAATATCTCCATCTCTCCTTCCTCTATCATGCCTACTTAAATGGCTGTACCACTGCTCCAAATGAGGAGCTATGACAACCAAGCCCATCCAAACTAATACTAGTTTCAAGATCGAATCAGAGTCACTACTTCTCAAAGCTGCAGCATATTTTCAGGATGGTACCATGAAAATAATGCAATACTTTCTTAAGATGCTCAGGGCTTTTTTTCCTTAATGTGCAAACCTATTTTAAGTATCCCATTTTCTTTGATTTTTTGCTAGTCATTCATAAGTTTATTCCCATGTCCCGTGAGACTAACGTCCTCACAAGTTGTTTTTTGTTCTAGCAACAACTGGATCAGTTGGCCAAGAGGAATCTGTGTGCAGAAAAGCTGCAAGCCTCCAAATTTGCATGAACCATAAACTGTGATTAAAGATGTCATTGAGTGTTACTAAAACTGGGGTCCAGAGATTTGTTTTTCTTCCTCGCTACATTAATTCTGTTTCCCAGAAGTGCCCTTGTTATCTGGCAGTGGCAGAGAATGGTTAGACAGTGGTGGTTTACGGTATGGTGTGGGAGTGAGTGTGATGGAAAGGACTTAATGGGTGGCCCTTGCTTAGGTTGTGACATTAATACTGGTTTTGATAGATGTATCCTATGGATGCACTGCAGGGTGATGAGTTCAGCAGCTTTTTTTTTTTTTTTAGCACAGTTCCTATGAAATTATTATAAATTTGCAGATATAGGAGCAGGGAGGGCAGGTTGCATTTGATTGTGTGATCGGGTGGAAAACTAAACATATAAAATAGCTCCTTTCAAGTAAGACAAAATACATTTTTTACCAAAAATACCTAATTTTAACCCTTTTTTTTAGATCCAGGAGCACAGGAAATACGTGCTGCACCCATTATTAGCCTGAATGTTAGGGAAATATTTTTTCCTACCTGCATGTAGAGACCAAGCTACATTTATTCAGAACTTAACTAATAATGTACTTATCGGTGTTATAAATCTTAACGAAATTACCTTTGTTTTGTCCCGATGTTTCCTGTTTTTCACCTTTAGCTCTGCTGGTTTTATAGATTATTAACTCTGCTTCAGATACACCTTGTGTAGACCTAACCATCTGTTTCTACAAATTCTTTGTAAGTCAGCACCTTCTCCTCTGGGACTGGAGTGGCAATGCTTTAATTCCCCCTTGCATTCAGGAAGTACACAAAAAAAGGCTTGCTGCCAAACTGCTTCATCCTTTTAATAACTCCTTTAACTCTCCCATCTCCAGCTTGATAGCTTGCCTTTTATTGCAAAGTGAGCTTTCCTCTTAAAGATAATAATACCCTTTGGTTTCCAAGTACCTAGTAAATTGGTCCCAAGGTGTCTTATGACTTTGACTTGTGGAAACATCCACCCTGTACCTTGTACAGCTTCTCTTTCTTAAAACTATCCTTGGCAAGTTTGTGACAGTGATTGAGTTTCCATGTTATGCTTGTGATCATGTCATTATTGATTAATAATCTGCACATCTGCAACACTGAGGCAATTCCTGCTATATATACACCCAGAATTCCAATCAACATGTATACCTAAAACAGGTAAAAGTTCTTAGTGGAAAAGACATTACATGCCACATAGAAATTACTGCTTTATGTTGCTAGATGTTCTTCAGTATGAAATTCTAAGAAATGAGAGAAAAATAAGGTAAATTATTTGATATAAGAGGCAAGGTATTAAAATAAATGAGTCCTGTCTATCAGAGGATACTTGCTTTTCCACCACAGGGAGCCCAAATCTTGCAATGAGCCTGAGGAACTTCATAAGTTTTTCAAACGAAACCAGTCTGAATTTGAATCAGATCCATATTCTGGTGTAACTGTGATGCCTTGGAAGCGTTATGGTGTATAAAGATCAGTGTTGTGTGATCCTAGGTGGCAATAAATGTGAAGATGATCCTAAGCCAGAATCCATGAATGTGTGTAACTAAAGGTAATCAGAACTGTGTTATATTCGTCTTCAGTTCCATTTCCACCAATGCAGTAATCACTCATGGAGAATGTGAACCAGAATAACTCAATTAAAAAAATATTGTAGAATGTCTAAAAATTGTGTCTTCCTATGGAAAAATTACACCAACTCAGAACATTTCCAAAAGATCAGGTATCACCCTCTCAGTGGTCTAATTTCCATACAGGACACATAGGTTTTAATTCTGTAAGTATTTCATAACAATTACTACTGGTGTCAATTCAGATAAATGTAAACAGGACATGGAAATCCTCTGGCACAGTACCTGATCTGGTGACAGATGCTGCTGTCATTTTGGCCAATTTCACCATATTAGTTGGCACTCATAAATAGTAATTAATTAGAATAATTTACTATATAAAAAGTGGCTTGTTTGTGAATGCTTGTGTAATGAATATAAATAATACCATACTGAGATTTTTTTCCGTTTTCCTCAGTCTCCCTTCCTGAATACTTTTGTTGGAATGATCTACTTGGCCTGTCATTCTTGTGGTTTTTGGAATAAAACAATCCTCCGTATGCTGACACTCAGTGTGATTTCTAAAGCCACTGCTTAAATAACTCTGCTGGAGTGACTCCATCTGTGAACTGCGTGAGTCTACGTAAAATAATTCACTACACATGTAAAAAGAAAGGGAGAGACATGCAAGAAAATCGCAGATAACCTCAGGGCTTAGCAGAAGGTCTACTACAGTTAAATAAAAGATTTTCTGAAGGTGACTTTGCAGATGTTCATTTCTTACTCTTGTCAACAGTGGACCATGATGACAAGGCAGGCAGAAGGTAGTAATGAGACAGTTTGATTGATCAGTGAATGTCAAATTAATTCAGCTGGAAGGTTGCCAGAGCGCAAAACAGAACTGCATGGTGGAATAAATAGAGGAGTGGATTTTGGTATTTTGGCTAAAACAATGCCCTGAAACCATTGAAAAGATGGTTTGGGCATGGAAAGGTGAAAAAATGAATTCTGTAATGAATTACTTGTCATTCAAAACCAATTTGGCTTTACAGCAGGAGATAAAAACTATAACCAAATCTTAGGAGCTTTGCTAAAAGGAGAAGCAATATATTAGAAAAATGTTAGTGGGATAGATGACAAATATTCATTTATCTTCGGGCAATCTGAAAATTCAGCCTCTTAGATTAAAATCAAAGGAACCAGTCTGGAGAATTCAGTAATTTAAAACATGAAGGAAAAAAAGAACCTCTTTTACTTTATTTTATATGTGCAAGCACGTATCATTTTATAGAGATTCTTCAGAATCAATCTTGAGAAGATTGGTCTATTAAATATATTTATTTGGATTTGATTGAATCATTTATGAAATGTTTATGGTCTGCTCTATACACAGAGGGAAACCCTGGCCTATTGAGTGAGTGGCAAAGCATCCTTGGCATCACTAAGTGCTAAGTATTACTGCTACATGTATAAGAAAAAATTGTCCCTAGTGAAATCAGATTTTTATCTGATAATCAAATATAGTGGCTATTTTCAAACTTACTTAATTCAACCCATTTCACTCCTATTAGCATGAAAAATAACATTGACGCCTTAATACTTTTCCTTGAGAAAAAGTATCCACATAAATTACGCCTCCAAATAGTGTATTGCTACTTTTGGGCAGCCTCATTTCCGATGTGGCTGCATATCCAGAGAACCTTCTTGCTCCTGAATGTAGGGTTATGGATGTAACGGGTTTGAGAGGAAGGGCAGTAGTGGGGTTATGGAAAGATGACAGCAAGAGGTGAAAAAACCTTCAACATAGCTAGATCAACTATGTCATCCCATTCTGCTTTTCCCCAGAGCTCTTTTCTCTGGATGCCTGTGCTGTTTTCAGGTCTGTCTTTGTTTAAAACCAAAAAGCTGGCACGGTAAATGTGAAGTCCACACTGCCAGCACATGAGTTATATCAGCTCCTGGCAGGCTGTAAATATAAAGCTACCTGTTGCTAAATGTTCTTCTTCATAAAATAAGCAGTATTGTCCTATTTATACTGTAAAGGTACTTGTCTCAGCTTTGTGATGCGAATATGTTTCTTAGAGTGGGAATTTGCTACAGTTTCACAAGGATCAGTATTTATGCTGCAATTGCAAGGCATACTTTTGCCAGTGTGGAAAGATACCTAACTGGACTTCATTATCAACCCTTTATGCATCTGCTGTTCTGCTGCAGGTAGAAGAATTTTTCTTCCAAGCATAACGCTGATGTTGAAAATGCAGAGAGCGCTACTATCACTAGGGTTAGTTCACTTGCTCAGTGTCTCTTAAGAATATTCATGCCTTCACACTTGTAAATTAATTTCCTTTGGCTATTCTGTGTTCCACTTGTGTTAATTTTCTCTGAAAATTTCTACAGTATGCTTTTATCAACAAACATATTCATTGAATGACTGTTTTTAAACCAAGGCATACTTGCAAAGGCTGCTCCTGGTGCTTGTTCATGTACTCATTCTGAAATCATGGAATGTTCTTGTTATTGTTTGTAAGAAATTCTTGGTTTTAAAAATGCCCGCTGAAAGCAATAGCAGCCCAGATGAATAATTTTGCACAAGCATTAAGAGAGTTGTAGGGCTGAAGATATATCTGTTGAAAACCAGGAAAGGCTGTAGTAAGGTTCCTTGTGCAGTCACAACTTCATCATTTTCTGTGTATGTAATATAAATCAGGTCTTGTATCTAGAAGAGACACTAGCAAACTTCTTGAGGTGAGATGCTCATACTCATGCCTGTTTGCAAGAGATGAACTGGCCAAACCTGGAAGTTTGACATCGCAAAGGCTCAAACACCAAGGGCTCATTCTGCATGCTGCAGAGGAGTAAGGGGGTCATATGCAGCAGTGCGACATGGGTCCCTAGGCTTTTTCCCACAGGCACTGCTCAACAAACCCACTAGTGCCAGCACGTTTTTTCTATCACAGTAGTACTGCTGTGAGCACATCTGGGCCCCACAGCATAGATTGGAAAGTGGGTAAGAATAAGACATGGAGATTTTGCCACCAGCTTCAGTGGGAAACAGACTGAGGTGTTGTCTTTTTATGCATTCATATTCAGTGATTAATTTTTTAGGGAGTCAGGGACAGCCAGCTGCCACTGAGCTATCTGTTCCTAGGCTCCAACTGTTTGATTACTTCCCAGCTGGAGAAGCCTTTGTCCCCACCTCATCTCTTTGGTCGTTCACATTATCAATTGATAAATATCTCATGACACGATGCTCTGTTTCACCCAGACCTGCACCTCAGAGACCTCCCTGGAACTTCTGCCATCCCAACCCCAGGAATGTAATGCATCAATAAAGAAAATAATGACTTGCTGTGACATGAAGTGAGACCTGAAATACCCTTGACATGGTGTGTTCAGTACATTGCAGACCTTCACACAGGACAGGGTTTAATGGCTTACTACAGTTCTATTGAACTTTACTTTTTTCATCTGAGTAGAAATCTGTCATATACAGAGGAACAATTAGTCAACCTGGTTGACAACAGTCTCTTGATCTGATCTATGTAATTATACGATGCCTATTAAGTTCTTAGCTCATTCTTTTTCTACAGATATAAGTGTATAAACGTACTTGATACTGTGTGTAATACTTGTTTGAGTACTACCTGCCCTTGATGAAATCTCTTGTGTTTTTTTAATAGGGGTCAGTACACCCTGTTAGCACATGAAAATATCCTATGGATGAGAAACTGCAGTGCAAAACTTTAGGCACCTTGTTTGACTGCCCTGAGTTAGGAGCCTGAGCCTAATCTCTGATAAGCAGAACCACCTTCAGAAGGTGCCAATTTCTTTCTACCTTATGGGAAGCTCATGAGTCATTTGAGTGCCTGAGCAAAGTGTTTAAACTATGCATTCTCTACAAAGGGCCACAATTTTGAAATGGTCTCTAAATCTGCACAGTCTGTCTTTCGTCTAAGAGCAGACATTTGCACATTGGTAAATCTTGACTTCGTTTTGGCACAGAAAAGGTCTCTGGTTTTAGTGACGTGGATTCCTTACGTGTACAGGGGAAAGCACAGTCCTGCGGCAGCACTTTCAAGGATTTCCACAGAAAAGTGATCCCTCGGAGGTTCTGTAGTTTAATTCTTAAGGCAGGAAACCCACTGTTTTTCAAAGTAATCAATCAGTTGGCCTGAGTTTGCTCCTCCTGAAGTCTGCCACTGAATTCAATGGGAAGGATCTCAGGCCACCTTGAAAATCCACCTACTTTCTTAGTAGTGAGAACTAAATTTCTCCACTGTGATAATGTTATTTAACATTCAAATTATTTGTCAGTAATATCTTCCTCTAATATTTACTATATGTGTTGAAAATTTTTGCTTGATTTTCATTTCTAGATAACATCCACATGTCTATATGTTAACATTTAGATTTTCAGCTGAGTTACTTTTCTCAGTAATGCAGCACTTGAATGCATAGCCATTGCTCTGAACTTTGAAGAGGTGTCATAGGAATAGAATGAACCTAAAAGTTGCTTTAAAAGCCTCTCTCATCTTTAAACAATTCACACAAAAAAGTCAAGAGCAAAGCATTTCATTTATTTAAGACTATTTAGAATGTTTGAGTAGCATTCAGAAACAAAGCCACATACCTAAAACTTAGTCACATTTCTGTAATCCTGTGCTGGTGTTTCTGACATGATTTTTTATTAGTTAAAGGGAAATGGGTTTGATTTTTCCCAAGAGAAATACCAGGTTTTAATGTGGTGAAAGGACAGCAATGTTTTGCTGAGATTTCCATTGCTGTGACTCATTTACTTGTTGTAGTCTTCCCTTAATTAGCCTAGATGAGCTCTCTTTTTGCCACTTGGCATTCCCAGTGTGTCTGATGGGGAATGGGGAATCCTGGTGCTTTCTGTTTGCATCAACTGAAATGAGAAATGTCCTGGGTCACTCCTGAGTACAGGCTTTGGCGTCGTATCCCACTGTGCAGTCAGCCCCACTCACAGGGCTGGCTGCCTCAACTCTTCCCTCAAATCCCCACTAATCAGAGTCAAGGCAGAGCAGCTGGGTTTGGTAGTGTTGTGCTTATGCCAGTGATGTGGCATCTCAGAAGGGTCGCCTTTGAGGAGGGGGAATATTTGAAACCATATGGGAGGAAAATGCTGCTTGGGAGATTTTGGATACCTCGAGTTTCTAAATTGGTGCTTGGATATGAGGAGAGATTACTGCAGAGAGGCTTGCCCTTTCTTCCTAAAATCCTTTGCTGCAACATTTTGCAGTACAATGCATTTTTTAAGTAGAGGGGGAGTGAAGGGGGAGAAGCATTAATGATAAGGATTATATTAAGTGAAGTGGACAACTTTGGAGCCAAGCAGCATGACAAGATTGAGGTAGAAAAGCAGAGATTGATTTTTGATGTGGGATAATTTAACTTAAGACCATGACTATCACTCACAGTTTTACACATCATAATGAATGCAAGCATGCGGCAAGAACAGTTTGGGAGCATCTGATACATGAAAGCATGAATATAATATTAGGCACTTTTAATTGCTGGATTTTTGGTGTCTCAGGCTCTTTTTAAATGATTTCCATTGTTATTCCTTCTTAAGTAGCTGTAAAGCTGCTCCCTGGCTCTACAGAATGCGTTGGACATGGAAATGTAGAAATCGATTGAATTGTTTCTATACTTTATGCTAGTAAATGATTTATTTTGTATGACAGCAGCTTTTGTTATGCATCTTCCTAATTAAGCTACTTCAAGCACCCTTCTAAGTACAGCGTATATTGGCCAAGATTCAAGATCTCAGCACAGAGAAGGGGTACCAAGGAGCCAATTACAGGTCTCAAACTCACAAACCCCATCTGCTCCAGCCTTGATTTCAATTACAGCATCTGAAGGGGCGGCTCCAAGTTGCCCCCAGTGGTTCTGTGGCCTCAGAGACTCTCAGTTAGCTGGAGACTGACAAAATGGAGATTTCTACCCAGTATACACATTGTGAGAGCTGAGTGTTTCCCAGTTGGGGCCGTATTCTGTCCAGATGATGCTCTGTTAGTGATTGGGATGGGTGGGAAGAAATCTTCCCAGACTTACATGCTCACAATGAAGTAATTCCAAACGGTTTGAAAATTTAGTCACAGTATTACAGAAGTTTCCTTAGGATATGTTTCTAAAGGAATTCTTTAATAAAAAGCAGAGAGAAAAAAAGGTAATAACTTCACTGAATTCAGATGGAGATCTTTGATGTGTTGGTATTCTTGGTAGATTTCTGTCAAAAGCATAAGTTCAGCTACGACTACTTTTGCCAAAGAAGTGTTTGAGCTGCAGTGTTGGGGAGACTGAACCCAATGTTGGGACTGGGGGAGGATGAATTTATATTCTAAGTAAAGCAGATATCTGCAAATATCATATGAACTTAAAAAAAAGAATCTGTTGTCCTTGCTTAAGTGAAATCAAGAACCTGGTAGGATGCCTTTTGAAGCTCATTTGCTGATATTGAGACATTGCAACTCACCTGTGAAAGATTCTTGTGAAAGGAGGGGTTGTACTTGAGTAGCTTTGAAGGCAAGGCTAGTGATCTGAAATTGTAAAATCGCTGAAAGAAAATCTTCCTGCTGGAAGAGTCAAGGACAAACCTGGAGTTAAAGGGAATTGAGTCACAGGGTTTTCTGTAAATTATACTCCCAAGCTACTTAAGAAGAAAGTTTTACAGCTGTAAGGAAAAATCACTCCTTGAGCTTGATAACTACCATACCTGATAAAGCTGGTGAGTGCTTTTGTTGTGAATGTGTTTATGTTTTTATGCCTTGTGGGGAGATTCAAAACTTTGATCTAGTTTAACAAAATAAAATCATAGCAGGAGCACTGGCGGAAGGTGCGGGGAGGCCACCGGGTACCTTTGTCAGTGGTGGTGGGTCTGCTGGAGGGTGTCCCTTCACAGTTTGCGCAAAAAGCAACTTTGGTAGCAGTGAGACTTCCAAGCAAACATCTCTTTCTGATCTCCAGAAGGCTTCTTTTGGATGGGGCTCCCAAGTGTCTCTTGGTGCAATTCCCCAGCAGAAGCATCTAGGGTTCTGATTGTTTATTCTCTCTGAATACTGAGAGATTATCATTGCCAGAGACACCTTGCATCTGAGCTTGGGAAAAAGGCATACAGCAAAATGTTCTTTTTCTCTCTTTTTTTTTTTTCCTTTTTAATTCTTAAGTAAACGAAGGGTATTTAAGGTAAAATAAATCACCAGGAAAAGGTGCTTTCAGTGCCGTAGTGCCCAGTTTTCTACCATTAATATCCATAGGATGATACCCAGGAATAAAATATAAATGTCAGTGAAAAAGATCGTGATAAAATCAGCTTTTTTTTTTTTTTTCTTTCTCAAATTGCAGAGTTATTGCTTTGCAAAAGCTGCTAGAAAGCTCCTGTAGCTGCATCCTCTTTTGGAGAAGGCTGTTATGTCTAAAAATGGTGTCACCTTCAGAACACTGTGAAAGTTGGGCAAGTTATTTTGATAAGGTAGGGCTAGAATTTATAGGTAGAATCACAATGGAAAAGCAACATTTTTCTTTAGATGGCCAATGCAGTAATCCCAGTGTCTCTGGGAATTTTGTGGATGGTGAGATTAGTGTATTACTAAAACATTTAACAGCAAGAAATGCTACTTTGTTAACTCTCTAATACATTAATAATATTTAACCTCCCTGATTTTCATAGCCCCTTTCTTTACAAGTTTGTTTTACCCATGCCACCTTCTCTGCAGTCAGCTCTAGCTACCTTGAGAGATGGAGAAATGGGAAGGCTTTCTTAGGACAGTGATTGATTGGGGTGAGACTGGGGCTGTTGCAGAAAATGATGGCCACTGCCAGGTTTGTGCCTCAGAAAATGCCGATAAACCACAGTGTAGTTTTCATAAATGAAGAGAATTTCTGGTTCAGGAGAGATGCTGCATTGTGCTGGAAGAACCTGATAGTGGTTCTCAGAGGAAGGGTTAATAAGAGAGTCATTTTGGTAGCCAGCATAAAATTTAGCTTGTATTGATGGCTTTTTCACTTGGAAAGCACTTTTATTCTGCAGGGGAAATCACAATAGGTGAAAGTGGAAGTGAGGGAGATTTCTTACCCATTTTCCTCTGCCTGACCCTAAGCCTCACAATTTGTGCGTTGTGGTCTTTTCTCTCCTTTGATCCATTAGCTGCCCCTGCCAACTCTGATAGCAGTGGATTAACTGCTTCTAGTTTAGTTTTTTTCACAGGCTTTGTTTTAAAGTTTCATCTCGCACGTGGAGTTTTCCATCCCAGATCCCTCTCATTTATTTATTTATGCATAAAAGCTGCTTCTCAGCAAAAGTACAGACCTGGGTAGGAGGCACAGTGACATGTCTGATGTTTCCACTACCTGATCGCAGAATTGCTGGAGGGGTCAAGCCATCACAGCAGATGCAACACACTTCACACAGGGCCAGGAGACGCAGGGGAGAGCTCTGCTCAGGATTAGGTTTATTTGCAGTCTCTGATTTACAGCGTTACCATCCAGGTGTCCTGCTGTGTCATGTCTTGCTTGCCTGTCTGCTTGTAACTGAGACCCAATGAGCATCATGTACTCACACAACCTTGGTAATTACCCTAGCTACCTTGGTTCCTACCTCTCAAGCCAAGGCTGCCAATCTCTTTCCTGTTATTGACCAGCCAGAATTGCCTTGTAAGTCCTCTTCACTGAAGTTTACCTATTCTGCCTGGTCAATTTGCTAACAAGGCTCACTGCCTTTTCTCAGCCTTGGCAGGCTGGAGGAAGGGTTTTCAGGGCTTGGCTAAAGTCAGAGGCTTTGGAACAGCTGCCAGTAGTCCCTGAGAGTTGCTATCAGTGACTTCGCCTCTTTTGTGAGATGCTTGTACATATCCAAAATGGGGAGGTTTATCATTGAAAGAAGATAGGTGAGCACTCTTTCATCAACCCTTAAACATCCTTGTCCCCTTCCCTTCTCACAAAACTGCACAAGCAGTGTGTGCCAAGGAAAATAATGAACCTGTATGTGTTTTACTGCTACTTTCTATCTGTGTATACTGTGTCACATATATTGAAAGTAACGGGATTTATAACACTATTATGGTTCTCATAGTTGGTCATATCTGTGGCTGATATTTTTTGTCTCTGAGCTCCCCTGTCGTTTGCTGCACTCTGATTTTTTTAATGTATCAGTCTCTAGGAGGCAGTGTCCTGTCACAATTAAAGTTATTAGACAGCACTCTACATAAAAAGAGGCTAAAGTGACTTTATAGTTATTTCCTTTATTTTTGTAGCTATAGTAGAGCATCATCTGTTGCTGGCAGGCAGGCCAGAGCACACCTTATTAATGTTTAGTATGAGAAAATCCTGGTATGCAGCACCAAAGGTTAGTTACAGATGTATTTCATGATAGGTCTAAGGCTCTCCTATTTTAATATTTGCTCTGAAGTAAAGCTACTGAACCATGGCTTTGTATTGCAGTACATTAAAATGCAATGATAATTACCCTCATTATGAAAACATCTTCTCATAACTCTTGCAATACTTGCAATTCAAAAATGTATTAAGGGGGGAGTACACTGGGGACTCAATCCACAGAAGTGGAAGGTGAAAGCTAGGAAAGCAAACGGACATTTATGGACAGGACATTTATGGACAGGAGAGGTGGTGAAGAGACAATCTCCCTGGCTGAATCCAGCTGAAATTTCTATGGGGTAAGGTCTAATTCAGCATGAGGCTTCCTGTAGTCATCCCTGGAAACAGCACTTGATGAGTCCCGGCAGTCACCATTTGTCTTACACAGGTCTGGTACAGGATTGACAAATTAAATGAGTTTTGTGTAGGTGAGTGATTACCTGGTGGTCCCTCACACAGGATTTCTGCTTTTAGGAGGTTTGAGGTGACAAAGTGAAAGGTGTTTTAACTGGAAACAGAACTCATTAAAAGTTAGGTTTGTATCACCAGCCTGTCCATGTACACAGGGGAAAAAACAGTTCTTGTGCGTAATATGTAACCCACAGGATTTGGTTTTAAGAGCTGTATTAGCCTGGAGACAAAAGAGGGAAGCCTTAATTAGAGATAAAACAAGCAGGATTTCAACTACCCTGAACTCGGTGGGATGCAGAAGAGGCCTTGCAGGAGGAAATCTCCTTGATCTACCAAGTTTCCACAATTACCGCTGCCTGGAAAATTCATTTTATTGATTAAGAGAAGAAAAATAGGGTATATCTCCCCATCCCAGGCAGTGGTAAAGTTTTCTACCATGTGCTCCTTAGCAGGGGACAGCAGTTTCATAAAGATCAACATCTGATCCTTACAATCAGTGGAAAACTTTGCTGATGCATGTATCTCGTACAGTTTGCTGCTTGTCCGTAGCCTCCAGGAGGCATATGAGCAGAAAACCAGTCAGTTGGGTAATCATTGTAATTAAAAGAGATGTAAACTTTCAAAGGAGCTGACACTTAGTCATTACACCAAGCTGTCACGCTTGACTGAGCTAACGTTAATTCCGATATCCCATTATATCTGGCTGATATCAGTTTAAAAGATAGCTGCTGTGTTTCTTTAGCAACTTGTGTCTGCACTCATAAAAGTATCGATTGTAGTGCACATTTGACAGACGCGAGATATATTTAAGACAAATTGTGCTGTAGATGGTTTTTTTTCACTTAAACTGCTTGATGCTGCATGGATTCCAGATATATCCTTCTGGATTCACTGGTAAAGTCCCATGGAATCTGCCTGAGAGGTGCAAGATTGAGGAAATGTCTTCTTTTGGGCTGTATTTTTAGTTTCTCAGAATAGATCTCTTTGATTTGGTACCTAGCTACAGACATGATGGAGAATGGGAGGAAAAGCAGTTTTTCAGGCAACTTCACCATTTTCTTTGTGCCTTTACTGCATGCTAACTTAGAGACCTCAGCCAAAGTTAATTGTCTCCAGCAGGCTTTGATGGAGGGGTTGAGCACTGAAGTTTTCTATTCTTTTGGAGCTATCTACATATGCAAGCGTCACTTTATCTTGTCTTTCTTGCTGGCATCAAATTGATTTCTCTCTAGTGAATATTTTTTTTAAGAACTTGATAGTTTTCATTAGATACTAAAATCCCAGCTGGTAGAAGCTGCCATGGAGCTATGGAGAAGTTCTTGTTTACAGGATATAAATTCCATGGAAGTGTTGAGTGGGGTGCTCACAGCAGACTTTGCTCTTACAGGTGGCTAGAGCACATGAAGTTTCCTTGCACAACCCTTAAATGTTTTTTGTTTTATTTTCCCAAGTATCCATCTTTGGCTATCTTGTGAGTTGAAGTAAGCTTTTATTAGACAGGACGTTCTCCGATTCTCCATTTCTGCACGCAGTTTTGAATCAGTGTGCACACACTGAAGCATGAGGAAAATCATAGAATCGTAGAATAATTGGGGTTGGAAAGGACCTTAAGATCACCTAGTACCAACCCCCCCTGCCATGGGCAGGAGTACCTCACACTACACCATGTCACCCAACGCTCTGTCCAGCCTGGTCTTGAACACCCCCAGGGATGGGGCATTTACCACTTCTTTGTGCAACTTGTTCCAGTGCTTCATCACCCTCACAGTAAAACACTTATTTATATCTAACCTGAACTTTCCCTGTTTAAGTTTGAACTCATTACCCCTTGTCCTATCACTACAGTCCCTGATGAAGATTCCCTTTCCAGCATCCTTGTAGGCCCACTTTGGCAACTGCCCTAAGATAACATAAAAAATAAAATAAATAAATTCCATTTTTCCTTAAAGAAAGAAGTGTAAAATCCAGCAACTCAAAACCCCCAATAAGCCTATTTACTTTTATCTCTGTCTTTAAAATAGTGTGCTAACTTACTGCATTGCAGGAAAAAAAATTGGGAGCAGACCCACCAACTTGCATGAGATGTGAATAGCAAAATGAAGTAACAAAATAATTATTTATAGATTTATTTCTCTGTTTGTCAAAAAAATCCCCAAATTGTGACTCTGAGGGCTTTCACAGAGACAGGCATGTTGGCATTATAAAAAAAAAAAAAGCCAAAGTTCAACTGTATCAAAAGATTCAGAAGCTGTCACCAGATCAATGTATGCCTTACAGTGTTGCTTGTGAAAATTGTTTCTCAGCTTATATGCTCAAGGACAAGGTACAGTTTGATTTGGCTCTTCCAGGAGTTACTCCTGATTGCTTTGGAAAGCAGTATTTTAAAAATGGGTTGAGGGAGGGTGGGATGGGTTTTTATTTATAAAGCTTTGTGAATCACAACGTCAGTCAGCCGCAAGGATGGAGACTCTCTCACTTTCTTTAGAATATAAATCTCAAAGCTTCTGGTTTATGCTTAATTGAGAACTGTTTTAATGAGTTTATGAAAATCAGTCTGCCCTCCAAAATATTTCAGGAGTTGTTTTTGTTTGGGTTAATGCTTTATTCTGTTTGTTGGTTTCTACACTGTAGTATAGAGGGATTTTGGACTTTTTATTTTCTCCCTCTTTCTGTCAACCTTTGCATTTAATTCATATGCAGATAGACCCTTAACACTGTGTAAATAGATTAGCTAGCAAATCTTATCAAATCCTGGGTAGAAAGATGCTGGGGACAACAATCTACTAGTTCAGTGTTCCTGTACTGAGGCATTGTGGAGACCAGCAATTTACCTCTTCTCCCCCCTATCCCAAGCTGATTGACAGAGAAAATGAAAATGGTAAATAAATGTTCATGCTAGTTTATTTAAAGAGGTGCATGGGCTTTTGGCATGCATCCCACAGGTTATTTAATAAGATTTGCGCACAAAGCTCCCGCACAGCGCTTACCCCCTGATGGGCAAATATGCATGCTACATGCCTACTTTTAAATGCAGGAGCCTAAGAGCCTAATACCTATTTCTCTATTCAGTCAGCAGTGCCATTAGTGCTATGGAAGAAGGGGCTCTTACATTTTGAAAAGCCACAGTCTCCCTCCCCAGCCCTACCTTGGCAGCAGTAGCTCCAATGGATCATATGTAAAGAATTACTGATGGAAAAGTATGTGCTTTAAAACTTCTCAGGAAAGTGCTTACAGAGATGCTTTTGCACAGGAGACCTTACCAAGACTGCTAAAGTAACAGGCAACCACTGAAGGCCAGAGTTCTGTTTTGCTCTTGATCTGAAGGGAGATTTGGTAAGAAGGCAAATTCAGGATGTGCTGGGAGCTGACTTAATTCAGGAAGCTAGGTACTAAGGGTCCCAGCTGACATGTGCTTAGCTCAGAAAGGAAAGAGATCCTGTGAATTTCAAGTGTTTACAGCATAGCCTTGTGGATGAAACTAAGCCAAGGACAGTATTTGAGCACACCCGTAAATGGTTGTTAATAGTGGGAGAACTGTTTTCAGGGGCAATGGCAAACATTTTCATCACAGAATAGCTTGGGTTGGAAGAGACTTTAAAGCTCATCCAGTTCCAACCCCCTGCCATGGGCAGGAACACCTTCCACTAGAGCAGGTTGCTCCAAGCCCTGTCGAACCTGGCCTTGAACACTGCCAGGGATGGGGCAGACACAGCTTCTCTGAGTACCCTGTGTCAGTGCCTCAGCACCCTCACAGGGAAGAATTTTTTCCCAATATCTAATCTAAATCTCCCCTCTGTCAGATTAAAGGACCTTAAGGGCTTCTGACAGTCTTTTTGCTTGGTTTGCTCCCATAGCTGACAGTTTGGCTGTGCTGGCTCAAAGGACGGAATGCAAAATGTATCTCATAACTGGAATGTCTGAAAGACACAGCCAGGGTATGCAGGTGAACATCAGCACAGGGAATCGGAAACAGTGAGTCCTGTACAGCAATCCTGTTAACCAGTTAAGAGACTGGTGGACTGTTGTATCAGGGCTGGGAAGGCAAATTTGCAGAGCTATCATTTATAATGTGAAATGCAGAAATTGCAAGCAGCTTAAAGGAAACAACAGAAGAAAATTTCTCTATCTCTTCTCTTCTGTCAGTATGTAGCCTATAGTGGCACAAATCAACATGATTTTTCTATCTCTAAGCTGAAGTGGATCTCATCTGCCTTTTGCTAAGAGGTAAAAGTTCCAAAGTGCTCCAGGATGTAAATTAGCATGGAAAACGTGCCTATGAGGAAATGAAACCCATGGTTTTTATGCCTCTGTTTCCCATAGGTACATGAAACTGGATTTATTTCACTTAGAAAAACTTTGAAACATGTGCTCTGTTCTGGCAGTGTTGCATATAAAGTGCATCCATGGAAGCCACTAGGTTTTCCCCAGGCATAAGCTACCCAGGAATCTCAAGCCTATGGTGCTATTGGTTAAAGAAAAAACTTTGCATCCAGCTCAACATTGATAAAAGTTACTGAAAGAGAAAAAGGTTGCAATTTGGCAAGGCATTTTTTTGATAGTGACTTCTCCAACAGAAGTTTCACCTTACTGTTTTAAAGGGCATTTATCCTCCTGATCCTGGTGCTTTCATTGTCTAGGGAGAGTAGAAAATCAGATTTTGTATAACTCAATATAAGCAGATATAAGCAACTGTAAAAAATGCAAACTTAAAGATGTGTGAATCTTTCACTTACTGTCCCGTGCAATGATATCAGGCTGATAGTTGTAATTGTTTATCTCTCTTTAACATGATCGATACGGTAGCTAACCACAGTGCTCTCTTTCAATACCATTGATTGTAACAGCTCTGGCTGACAATCACTTTGTACATTACAGCTGTAGCAACACATTAACATGACTTCTGAATGGCTGAGGAGATTTAGACTCAAAGGATGCTATTCTTCACTGATTTACAGCCCTTACAGTATTCCTGAGGCTACATGGAATGTAAATCAATGGAGAAGTTGGCCTAGGTGATGAGCTATTCTATTACAGAGAAATATTTCCATCTTGGTGTATTTACAGTATACTGCACTCAACTCCTCTGGCACTACCTCTGAAGTGAACTAGGGGTGCAATATTTGGATTGAAAATTAGAAACCATTATTTGTTCTTTGAGCACATTCACTTACAAAGTCATTACTTGTCTTTTTCATAGTAATTGGGTTAGCACAAATACAGAAACATTAGAAATCCACTCTTGGCAAACTCCCTTTCATCTGATACTAGTTTACTAGTATCAGTTCACTAGAACCAGTTCGCTAGTTCACATGTACCTGTGAACCCTCTTGCCCAGATTGCTATCCTGAGTATTAATAGTAGTAATTAATTAGCTATTAAGATGAAGTTACCATTATGCTCTCTCTCAATCCCTGACCATTAACTGAGCTGAATGAATTGATGGTAATGCCTCTGTTGTTTATCAACTGTTATGTTTCTCATCATCCTATGGATGACTCTTGTCTGGACTATTGGGGGATCTACTAAATAAACAATTAACACTTGAGGTTATTGAAAGAACACATTGAATCACTTCTAAATAATATCTGTGGAAGTCAGTCAAGAGTAAAATGGACTACCAATTTAGAAAAAAATGCTCCCCTCTCACCCTATCCAGTACAATTGGTTTCTGTGCACTGGACAAATCATAGAATAGTCAAGGTTGGAAAGGACCTTAATATCATCAAGTTCCATTCAGAATAATGTTGTGATGCCACTAGCTGACAGGCTGGCTGTAAAAGAGGTTTGCACATCATGGCACTGCCAAGGCCTTGGTTCGTGCAGCCTGTATACCCCTCCCCTTGGTATAATGCTATTCTTCCCCACATGCCAATATAGTTTTCAGCAGGTTTGCAGGTTTGTCACTGCAAGATGCTATGCTATGTCTTCTCCCTTAGTGCTGTGAGATGCAGGTCTTGCACCACACGCAAGTGTTAGAAGCTGTAGTAGGGGGAAAATGGCTTACATTTTGATGGTGCTGTTGCTACCAGTCTAGACTGATAATAGAAAAGAAATGAAAAGTAGATTTTCCTGCTCCATGGATGTTGATGTAATCATGATTTCTTTTTACTGTTTGCCTTTTCAAAGCTCGTACAAGTAAAAGTTAGAGCTGTGGTACTCAGTGGCCCAGAGCATGAAAAACAACTGTCCTATATAAAATAGGTTTTGTTTCTTTTTCTTTCTTCTTCATACCTCCTCAAATAGCTAATCACAGGCACAGAGACAAAATCTGCCCGTGGCTGCATCTATAGACTCCCACTGACTTGTAGTGAGAGATTATACAGTGGGACCTCAGGCTAGAGGTTCTGCCTTAGCTTTATTTTTCATTCTGCTGAAAAACAAAGCAAGGGACAAGTCAGAGCTCAGAATTGGAAATTAAAGACCCCAAATGAATTATTTCTGTGTGCCTACAACTTGAAAACAGGTTGTTTTCCTACTTTTTCGTGTTGGTGTCTCACATGCCAGTTGCCTTATAAACAAGCTGACACAATCTCTGCTGCTTGAACTGAGCAAATTAGGATAATGCTGCATGTGTGCTACTTGAAGGCCATGCTTCAGTTCAGATTTCCTTCAACATCTTGAATCAGTGAAAGCCTAAAGAAACTGCTATATATTTACTGCATGTGATGGTGTTTCTGACCTTTTGTGCTCTCTTTCCCTTCCTGGATAAGGCACCGGCATTTTGGCCTGACCTGCCATGCGTGTAAATCACTGTAAGTGGTGAAATGACTTTTTCTTGATTTGACAGAGAGCACTAAGTATTGTGCTTTTGTTCCCTACACTACTGAATATGAGTTGGCTAACTATTCATACTGTGAGAACTATTGTATCACGCTGTTAAAACCTAAGGAGCTTTTTATTGGACTTTCATGCTAAATAACTTTAAAGGTGCCACCTGGTGGTTTTATATAAATTATAAATGTTTTAAAAATACATCAGAAAAAAATACTTTAATAGCATAGTTTTGCACTGCGGAGTCTCACACTACGTAAACTTTCAATTATGGCTATTTATCCCTTCGCCCACCAATGACAGTCTGTTTCACAGGATTCAATTATAGCTATTTATTCAGCTCTAATAAAAGATTTCTTTAGATATTTGGTCTTGGAGTGCTCATTTTTATATCGTAGGTTTGGTAGGAAACACCCACAAATACAATTTTTGCTTCCATCCCCCAGATAGTGGTTGTTTGTGAAACTTGGCATAAAGACCATCATAAAATAAAATCACTGCCATTTCAGAGAGGAACATGGAGTTTTCCATGAGTTTGATCTCACTCAGTTTTACTGGGAGCTGTGAAACTAGTAGCTCTGGTACTCAGAACTGCATGAATGTCAGGAGTGCAGACCTGAAGCAGATCTGGAAGGTCAAGCCACAGGTGATGTGCAGTTTCCCCATTGAAATAGATATCCGGTGTCTAATGCATCTGCTGAAGGCTCCCCTGTAAGTTACTATGGTGTAGTAACAAAACACCTGATCAACTGAACCCCTGCAATTGTCTACAGTCTTTGTGGTGAGCACAAGATAACACAGCTTCTTCTAAAGGCCATTTCGCTGAGAAGCTTCATCACCTTGCACTCTCCACAGGCAAAGAGCATGCACCTTCATGGTTAGTGCACCTCTGCTAGCCTGGTGTAACCTCTTAAGCTGCAGTAACTTGACTGTAAGTCTAAAATTGCAAGTTACTGGTGCTCCTCATTGATAAAAGAAATGTCCCAGGGTCATAGAGTGTTTCCTGTTCCCCTTTTATGTGGGGGATTTGTTATCCTTTTGCTAAGGATCATTTCAGAACTGTCTCTGATAATTCCTAAGACAAGAGAAGCTGAAAACCTTGCTGCTCCAGGCAAAGGAGGTGAGCAAGCTCTTTGTCACATGTGGCTCTGCATGTGGATGGAGGCAAAATTGCTTTTCGCTTCACCACAGGCACGAGGAATGGTTTTATATGGAAGTTTCTGTATTGAGCTGTGCTGCCCTGGAGTGAATATTCATGATGGCACTTCTGAAGATGGCAGAGAAAACCAGGTTGACAAAATGCACTTGTGCTTGCAGGTGGCATGTAACAAGATATGCTGTTAAGGGTAGCACAAGGATGATGCTCTCCTGTGAGAGGTGCTGCAGGGGCCAATGTTCAGTGTCTTCCCTCCTAAATGGGACAGAAGTTCTGCCTACAAGGCAAAAGTTACTTGCCTTTTAAAGCAATCTTTCTTCCTCTGTTTTTATGCTTTCCTTATTAACACTGACTTCAGGATAATTCCTTATAAAGAACATAAGGTCTTTCATACAAAAGTCTTCTTGTGTGCTGGGGTTGGGTATATTCAACTGCAGTTAGTAGCGCAGCATCAGCAAGGAAAGAGGATACTTCAATCCATCCTTTCCAATGTGGTCCACAGCTTCCAGGTAGAATTTGGCTGGTGGTGAAGCTGGATCATTTCTGTAATGCAGAGTTTGGTGATGAGGTCAGTGGTGACTGGTGATAAAGCTGAAAGGCAGAGAAAGGCTTTCTCCCAAATATTTGTATATAAGTGGCCTAGGTGGTCTTGTGAATTCAGTGATAAAGCATATTTGCAAGGTAGCAGGGCATTTGTTTCCAAATAAGGGTTTTTCCTAAAATAGGCAGTTATTTTCTGTATCCTTCTGTACTCTTGACCATCAGCTGTTCTTGGGCTTACAATACACTGCAGATCAAAGTGTTATTCTTGATGGCCTTGAAACTGCTACCTGGAGTGAGCTAATATCTGCAAGTGGTGCACTGTAACTGTTGACAGGGGAAAACTGTTTCACAGACTCGTACAGCAAAAAATAGTTAAAAAAGCAACCACTGAACTTGCAAATGTAAGAGTCCTGGAAATGCTGTTTGTCTTTGCCTTCCTATTTATTCATACAGTTGTAAATGCCAAAATGTCTTTTTATCTGCCCTTTCTCAAGGGCAGTTCCCTGGTGTCATAGTAATTGAAAATTAAGAATTTACAGTATCGTAATTAAATTCTACCCTTTGAACTCTTGTAGACTGTAGCTGCATATTAACAACATCCCACTCAGATCATGAGTGGCAAGAAGCATTTTGAACACCAACTGCTGCAAGATAACATAACAAGCTCTGACAGTTCCCTAATTACCAGACTACCCACTAGTTAAAGACTCTTTAATACTGTAGCAATTCTCTTCTTTGCGTATAAGTCAAAAGGTATAACTAATTTGTCCTTTAATTGATAGCTATATTGCTGTTTAAATAAAGGCCACATACTCCTCCAATATGCTTAAGCATTAATTTGTCACCTATGAGCTGAACCTGGAAAATGATTGGAATGACTATAAAGACTTCTTGCATTTTTGGGGGGGTCTTTTTTTATCACTTTCACCAGGAAACTTTTACCTCCAATTGGATCGTTGGTCAGGTTAGTGAAAGCTGAAATTCAAATACTTCAGTACACGTAAAGGATTCCCACTGTGCCGTATCCCACTGCTTATGGCTAAGTTGTGAAATTATAAATAATTAAGTTTAAAACAAAGGTTAAAAAGCCACGATGTGGGCAGGTGTATCACCTGAACAACAGCAGAGGGAATGGAAGCAGAGGTCCTGCCTGCAGTAGAAGACCCCATTTCTAGTCTACAAGGAGCTTGCTCCCCACATTGAGTGGGTGATGGCATTACTGTGCTCAGCTACCCCAAACCCCACTGAAACTGGGCTGCTGACCAGTACCCATTGCCTTCTCTCTGCTTTTCCTGTTAGCGGCTATAATTTAGGAAAAAAAGAGGTTCTGGTGGCTTGCCGGTGTGGAAAGGAGAGTGGGAAGGTGATAGGGAAACTGCTGTAGCTAGCTTTTCAGCACAGATACAGAAAGTGAATTCTGGAGGGGTCTGGAGGTGGAGGAGGGTAAAAACAGGATGTCCTGCTCTTAGGAGTCTGGTTATTTCCAGAACAGATGAGGATATTTGGAAGATGTGACCAGGACTGCTGTGCAGCCTTTCTGAAGGAAGCAGCTTGCAGAGATCAATACACGTGTCTGCCTGAAAAGCTGCTGGAGGAATGCACATCTCTCCCAGGGCTATTAATGAATGTGCTGTGAGTTTCTGAACAACTTCTTGCTTTGTGTTTTTCGTCACTTTGTGATCCTGTCATGATTGAAGTCTTTCCTTAAAATGCAGCCAAAGGAGTGGGAGACCACTAATGAGGCTGTTTTTTGGGCCATTCCTCATGCTGTGTAAATGCCCCTCAGAGAACATACTATAGGCAAAGATAGTCAATGCTGGATTCATTTCTGCTTTTCTCTTTTGTTCAATACCTGGCATGAATTTAATAGAAATGTTGCCTTCAGTGCATATAAATACAATGTTATGTTTTGGTGATGATGACTAAGATGGTAAGAGTATAGTGTAGGTACGTTATTTAGGTAGCTAAAGATGCAGGCAAGTGCTTCCAAGAGCATCACTGTGTGCCTCACTCCCATGAAGGTTTCAGCAAGGGCAGAGGTTCAAATCAACTCACATGTGCTGGGTGTACCTTAGCTTTCCACTCCATCCTTTTCCTCTGCCTTTCACGACAGAGAAAACAAACTCAGTTGTTTGTATGGATCTTCTTCTTTCAACCATGCCGTATCCTTTGCATGTATTCTTTCAGTGTATCACAGCTGAAGTCAAACTCCTCGCATTCAGTCAGTGAATGGCACAACAGATCTGTGCTCCTACGGTACACATAGAGATTTGAGTTCTCTGAAGCACAAAAAAGGACTGAAAATGTTTTTCAAAAAGATTTCTTTTCATGCTTCAGTTTCTCAGAATGGCAAGGCAGAATGTTATCAGTCTAGCTCAGGAAAGCCTCCCATAGTGGAAAAAATAACAGGTTACCCAGAAAAAGAATATGGTGGTCTGTGTATAAGTTATTCAAAAGAATCATTAGTTAAAACTTTTAATTATTTTGGCAATCATTATATTTCTGGGCTATGCTTTTAATTCAGCTCAGAGTCTGAGGTGACTGCAACTCGGGACTGCAGCAGTGAGGAAAAATGTAATTGGTAAGAGAGGCAACTGATGAGACAAAAAAAAAGAATTGTGGCTGTGTGTAACATCTGTCATTAAAATATTTTTAAGAAGCTGCATTGCTAGTAAGCAGTACTTTTGTATGCTCATTTTTCCACTGGAAAGAGATAGAAATTATAAGCACAATATAACAGGAGAAGGATGGCTGGCAATCATTTGAGGTTTTGGTAAATATTCACTCATGCCAAACAACATAAAGTCCCTCAGATTCATTCATGAGTGAGTCAAAAGCTAAAATATAGACCTGACGTAGGTGACACTGTGGAGACAAAGAGTGGGTGCTCACTCAAGTAACAGACTCACATACGCATTTTCTGAGATGAATATAGTAAGAGGAAATAGAGAGAAGAATAAACTGCAACACAAGTGGTGCACAATACAATTGCTCACCACCTGATGCCCTGCCTGTCCCCACACAGCAATTGGTGGCTCTCAGTAAACTCCCACAAGTTTCTGTACTGCACATGATGCTATGCAATATCCCTTTGGCTAATTTGGCTCGTGTTTCCTGTCTCCGCTCCCTTCCAGCTTCTTGTGTCCCTCCTCACTGGCAGAGAAGGGACACTGGAAAGTCATTCATTTAAGGTAAATACTAGTTAGCAACAGCTAAAACATCAGTGTATTACCCATGTTATTGTAATCCTAAAGCCCAAACACTGCACTGCATCAGCTACTAGGCAGAAAATTAACTCTGTCCAAGCTGAAACCAGTATGTATGCATGGGATCAGTCCACTGGGCTTGTTACAGAATATTTAATGAAAGTCATCTTTGCATCTTCCAAAAGGAAATATTTCTGTACAGTCTGCAGCAGAAAGTTTGTATTTTTGTGGTTTTCCCACTACTGCTGTGTTTTCTTTGGAACTTTGAAAAGTCCTTTTCCTTCTGTATGCCACTGTAGGACATGTGAAACTCCTTATGTGAAAGACATGTTGTCTCAATGCCTTTGTATGGTGACACATTGGTCATGGTCCATCAAAATAGCTCTTGTTGGAACAAAACCAGTAGAACCAGATGGAAGAAAGGGAGTGAGGAGATACCACTGCTTTAATGAAAAACCCAGTTCTCTCTGCTTTTCTGGATACAACAACCTAGCTTTTTGTATCAACTGCTGAAATGTTCTGTAATTGTGTAAAAGGGATCTCTAGGCAGAAATCTATTTTTGTTCCTCTTCTCCTTTGTATTAAGTGAGTTCTTTTGTAATGTTACTTTTTATAGCCTATAATCATGGTAATTATGTTTTGTTGAATCTTTCACAGTAGTCTAACATTTAGTAACATTTATCTCACTGTGCTGAGACTTGAAATCTTCCCTGCCATTAGGTGCTAATACCGTTACATTATTGTGGCAATATGGCAGCTAAACCTAAGTACAGTTGTTACTTGCTACCATTGTTACCTTTGGCAAATTACTTCTGGTTATGAGTAACTGAAATCAGAAGGTCAGTGTTAAGCAAACTGTGAAGAAGATATGAGCAATAGATACGTATAAATATCCACACAAAGGACATAATTGTTAGGATTGCTAATGCATTGGTCAGCATCCAGCAATCAACAAGGCTTGCTTCCAGCGTTATGCTCATTGCAATGATTATTTCTTGTTGAAGATCCCCTCGTGTGCTTTTTCAACAGAATGCACATGTGTCCAAAGCTAACTCAACCAGATAAATTCTCCTAAATGCTAATGTTAGTACAGTCCTGCCAGCTTATTTCTATAAACGCTGGGCTAGATAGCTCTCTAGTATCACCAGATCAACATAAAGAGGTATCTTAAAAGAAAGAAATTTTGAGAATTAATGATTTCGTTTCTGTAATGTACTCTGGGAGAGGGAAATGCATAATCCTTTCTCTTCCTATCATCTGCTAACTAGCTCTCCCACTTCCTGACTGGTATTGCACTGTGAGCTGTAAACAATCACCATTAAGCTCAATTGAGGCACTTGAAGGCAACGGCAGAACTTATACCAACTGTTTGTTTCTCATTATGTTCCTCCAGCCTGGCCTGATGTCATCCTTCGAAGGCAAGATCCTTAGCTGGCAAAAATCAGCTGAGTAAATCTGTGTCAGGAAGTACCCCATAGTAAATATACCTTTATAAAATATCTGCCAGGTTGTCAGGTGCTTGAGGTAGTTGTTCAGAAGTCATAGGTCCTGGATTGTCAGTGGGAGAGGAATTATCCACCCCAGATCATGTCTGCTGCTCGTAGCTCAGTAAGTTACAGCATGAACCTTAATGTTAGCATCCAGCTGGAATAAGATTGATCAAATGACTGATATTTAAAGAAAAGCACTGCTGCTGCTTCTTTTTCTCTTCCTTGTACAACCTTTTCTCAGATGCTCATTACCTAGGAAATGTAGTCACTATGGTCTCTGCCCTAAGGCAAATCCTGTGATACACCCTGAGCACTTAACAGAGAGATATTGCTTCAGCAAGAGAGCTAAGTGAGAGATAATACTTCTGCCTAAAATAGGATGACACAGCAGTGGTTCACAACAGCATCATTCTGAGCTTTTGTGTGGTTTGTGTGGCAGAAATTAAAGCCTTTTGAAGTCATATATCTGCATGTCTACATGGACCCAACAAGTCCATGGTTCATGTAAAAGGGCTAACCAGGGGCCTTACAGAGTAGGGCTGACTTGTACTCATAGCAGCACAAAAACTTGCAGAGGGCTGACTTGACATCTTGTGTAATTTTAAATGATATTTAAACTACTGTAAGAGAAATGGGTTTTAATGAAAGAAGGTTGCCATGGGTGGCATATGCAGTGTCATGAGTGTTTAAGAGGGAAGAGTAGAGAGGAGTGTCTCATTGCCTTTTGCAACTCCTTCCAGGCATCATTTGGGATCTTTTCACCGGGAAGTTCCTCCTCCTCCAAGTTCTTTTGAACTTGTCATCCTTATTGTCTGAAGGTGCCACCACTTCTCCCTGTACATTTTGGTTTTGACTCAGTGAGGAGAGGGAAGTGAACTTCATGTTCCCTGAAGCTACTGTGAGGAGCAGGGGAATTAGTGACATGCTGGCAGCAAGATGATCTTTGCAGTAGAGGTCTAAGGAAACACAGCAGAATGAGTCCTGAGATGCAGTCTAGCCGTGGTAGATGTTTTTTGGGGTTGTTTTGTTTGTTTGTTGGTTTTTTTTTTGTGTGTGATGTGTGTGTGTGTGTATGTTTTGTTTTTCCTTTCCTTCGTTTTGTAAGGACATTGTTCAGGTACCTGGTTGATGCTGCTTCCGAAAGAGCCTCATGGTGCCCTGTGAAATACAACTCTCTTTCCCCTAAAATAGTTGGCTTGGCTTGAAATCCCCCAGTGCCATGTCTCCACATTTCCAAAGAGAGCAGTGTGTGCAGCACCTGATTGCAGAGCTTTGTGCTGCAACAAACACATAATATACGAAAAGTCATTATTGATTTATAGTGCTATTGGAGTTTCTTTGCCCTCCCACTACTCTGCATCAGTGCTTCTGACAAGGAATCAGTTCTCAGGTCCTGGAGTAGGAATGAGCAAGACAAACCCAATCCAGGATTTGAACATCACTGTAAGGCTAGGGCAAAATTCAGGTTCCTGTGTCTGAAACTGTAACTCTGAAAGCCTATCAAGCTACTCACTTCTGAGGATACCTAAATGCTTTGGTTTTAACAGCATACCTCAAGTGACCAGATAAAATGTGCCAGTACATTTGGAATCAGGGTCTGGGATCCAGGGCTTTTATCTTTCAAGAGTTAGTTATCAGCTTTCTTATTCTTTCCACTACTCAGCAGCATCGGATTGCTCTGCCTGTCACTTAATGACCAGGGTGCTCAGCAGAGGTAGATGATGAGGGCACCTGTCCCTCTGCTTTGCTGGTTGAATACTTCAGCTACAAAACTTCTGTGCAAAAAAATAGGAAGGCTCCAACATTGTCAACTGCATTTTAAAAGCTAAAGGATAGATTGAAGCCCATGTTTTGATGGAAAGGCTATGGATGCATCTGTTCAGAGAGGGTCCTTGGTGAGACCTCCCCAGAGAAACTGATAGGAGTAGGGCATTTGCTGGGTGGGAGTTAAGTCCCACATCTGACCCACATCTGCTGATGGCTAGCTAGACAAGAGTGCTGAGTTCAGATGTTTTATGCTGCATATTCCAAGCATGGGATGTTCCATACTCCTTTGGAGGCACTCTGTAAGTGTAGGAGGTGTAGCACCAAAATACTTTGCTGGATCAGCTCAGAAAATTCAAATATTCTTCATGCATTTTATTTGTCAAAAAAAAATTCTTCCTAATTTTGTGCTTTCTAAATGTACTTTTAAAAACATCTGAGAAACATTAACTGCCTGTGTATCAGTGAAGGACGAATTCAAGTTGAGCATCAGCCATAATTATTTGCTTGTTTTGCTTGAAATGCCATTTTCAGCCAGTTTTGCACATTTTACAAATGTCTTCCATGCCAAATCACCCATGGAACATACAAATCATCTCAATTGTTAAATTCATTAACCTAACAAACTGTGGACTAAAAGCCACATTTAAAGCATGCATCCTAAATAGTATTCTCATTATGTGGAATCAGATTAGTCCCTAATCAAATTTGACTTGGAGCTTGGAGCAAAAGGTAATGGAGTATGACCCCTAATGTAAAACAAGGATAGGTGAAGTAAGTATCTAGCACCACGCTACCTCCATTTTGTGCTGTTCCAACTAATTCCATCCTTCCAAGCATTTTCCTCATTTTGTAAACCTATTTGTACTTGTTTAGCTCCTTACTTCAGCTGCTCACACACACGACATCTGTTAAGATACTTACAGATATTCTTCCCAGCAGCTTGATGATTTTGCACATTCATGTCACTGATGCAACTTTAATAGCATGGACCAATAATAATCATCAAGTCTATTATTGTTCTGCCAACAGACCAAGCACTGGTGGGACACTGTGTTTTGAGACACAATACAGACAGCACAGGAGAAAGTCTCTGTTTCATAAAGTTTGCTGTATAAATAGAAAAGGCAGGACAGGGTAGAACATGCAAAGGAAATAAGGGGAAAAAAAAACCTAAATGGAGACAAACATCACAATCAATTATTTCCATCCCAGAAAACCATAGACCAGGAGAGAGACTCACAACAGAGAGAATGGGCTGAGAAAGACTGACCATAGCCATATTATGCATTTGGATAGTGCATTTTCTCCAGGGATTTCCAAGCATGTCCTGCAGATGTTCCTTACAGCACCCTTTGAAACTGTCCCATTTCCTGCACGGCCATAGGTAGTTCCTTCATTTCAGACTACCCGTTGGCTAACTAAAGCTGTAGCTTTACTTCATGTGATAAACTAATGCCATATTCCACAGTTAGTTTAGCTCTTTAGTTGTGTATCAGCAAGTAAGGAGGAGGAATGGACTGCATCTGCAAAGAAAAAAGAAAGAATAGTTAATAAATCTTTAAAACCCCGAACTTCTTATATTCAGAAGCCCTAAAGAAGGACTGTCAGATCTTTGGAAAGCAAGAGACAAATACTTCTGAAAGTATGGTCAAGGACATGAGTTAAGGTTGCCGCAAAGCAATTTAACAGATAAGAAAGAGTGTGTGCAATAGTGCTGAGGTCATCGTAAACCTGTTTATGTGCTCTCACCAGGCTGATTTGTGATAGAGTTTTAGATACCTCATAATTGTTGATGTTCATTTGCAGCATTTAATGCTCTTTAGAGGTTCTGTGCATAGTTTAATGTACAGCTCCTTACCTGCTCACTGTAGTCAACTGACAGTGTAAATGTCTCTTTGTGAATTTGCAATTGCTCATTTTATTTCTCTATTCTTTTTCTATTTTTTTTTTTGTTATTTCATATAACATTGATGATTTCAGTATATTAACAAATGCTTCCAAAATATCTTTGCTCTGGAGCTCGCTCGCATTATTTAATCCAATCCACTGTTGCAATACAAGGTAATACAAGGTAATAGCTGTGTTGTGTGAGTCTAAAACCAGTATCAGTGTGATGTTTGGTGGGTTTGGGTGTGCCGCAGCCACCACAAAGCCATCATTAGTAGTTTGTGGGCAGACAGCAGTCTTTGCTAATGAAAAGGTAAGGACTGAGTTAGTACAAATTATAATGGTTTGTGATTAATTAGAAATGACTTGCACCTAAAGCTAAGTCCACCTTTTAGCTCCAGAATTAAAAAGGTCATCCATTTGCTTTTCTCCTTTGCAGATAATTTCATTTCTTAAGTCTTCTCGAGAAAATTGGAGGTTAAAAAAGGCTTTTCAGACCAAACTCTTCAGACAGATCCAGCAAATGACTGGGACAGCTGGCTTGCCTATGATTCTCCATTATAAGCTACAGAAGTTTTAGATTTTTAATCTTTTGGTCCTTTTAAGTAAATGGGAGTTTTGATTTTTGACTTCAATAAGGTCTTTCTCCTTCTGGAAGAAAATGTGGTTATATAATTTGAACTATATCAAAACCTTTCTACTTGCTAAAATAAAAGAACCTGCTTTTGCCAGTTTAGCTAAAGCAGTCTTTGCAGTGGTGACTTCTGGAGTGCTGTTTGGTGTCAGCATCTGGGCAAGGATTTGGCCCCAATAAATTGCTTCAAACTGAAAACTAGAACATGAATATGGAAAAATGGTAGGGATAGGAAATAGTAAAAAAAAAAACAAAACACCACAGGCCAAGCATACCTCAGTAGCTACTCTGCAGCTTGTATCACAGCTCCTGAGCAAAATCCATGTATATGTGGTTAACTTGATGTAACTGCTAGGAGAAAACTCAGTGGCATATTCCAAACCCTTGTGTCATTAGCCTTAGAAATTCCCATCCAAGTCCTCACCCAGTGGACAAGTTGCTGTTTAAACGCACAGAAATCCATGGGAATTAGTAGCATATGTGGCAAAGGAGAACAAACAGCTTCAAATCCCAGCATCAAGGCCTGGAGGACGACAGAGCAGGAGTGCTAATGGGATTTCATAACAAATACTTGGGCTTCAGCATATGCATGAAGCATAAGAACTGTCCCATGCCTGCAGGCAGACATGGAGTAAGGAATATGTTGTCAAATAAGAGAAGATGCATTTTGATTTCCTTCTGAGGAAATCTGGAAAAGTAGAAGTGTGGTAAGGAAAGGCTGCTCTTCCTTTTGCTTTCCCTTTCTGAGGTGTTAAGAGGTTTTTTTTTACTCTATTCTTTGATAACTAAGCTGATGCTGCTTTTAGATCTTGGGCGCTACTGGACAACTAATAAATTAGTTGAAAAATAGGAGCTAGCTGGGGAGGAAAGAATTTGGGTCAAATCTTATAAATAGCTCCTGATAAAAAATAAAGGAACGAGAGAGAGCTCAAAACCATTTCATGGGAAATGCCAAAATGTTTCCTTTCAGTGCTTTAATGATCCAACTTCTTCGCTTTTTGCTTCAAATCAGCATTTTTTATGTTTGGTTTTTTGTTTTTTTTTTTAAGAAAAAAGGCTCTACATGCTAAAAAAGGAAACAACCCTTTGTTCAGGAGTTAAATAAACCAAAACCATAATAAAATACTTCATTTTAGGTTAAATGAAGCATTTCAGATTGTGCCTATGCTAGATGCGGAGGTTTTGTTGTTGAAAAAGCATTTACTTTTGACCTAAACCAATTCCCTTCTCAGTCTTGGAATTGTGGGAAGCTGAAGCTGATTTTCTCCCTCCTTCTCCCTGTTCCAGTGTCCTTGAAGCATTGCATTTCCTTAGCAGAGTTTTTGAGAGTGGACAGGATTTCCTGGAAGCAAACCTGTCTGTGACCAGCAAGAGAATTTCTTCTGCTGAAATACTTCCCGTCTGTGTTCTTTCTGAGAAAGCCTGTTGCTGCAAAGTACATTGCTGAGCGCTTTGCTTGGACATGCACTCAATGAACAGCTATTCCACGTGTGTTTTTATTATGGCAAGTGTAGGATTTGGATTCCTGTAATATTCTGTGAGCAGTGTAAACACATACATTGCCTTTGGAGACTTAGGAGTCAAATGAGGTTTGCTAAACCTTCAAAGCTCACAGGTTAGAGCTAGTTAATCAGGATTGCTGCAGAACCCCTGTAATTACAGTCATTTCTTATCCAGCTAAGTTGACTACTGGATGGAAATTACACCTCTAAAAGCTGCGCTGACGCTTTCAGTGATGTCCAAATGCTATAAATTTAGTGCCACACTATGCTATCCTTATCTCTCACTTTGGTACCCTTATTGCTTTCAATGATGTTGAAAAACACTTCAGGACTGTGAAGAGCAAGGAGTTGCACAGGGAAAGAAGGCAAAAATGGAATGTTTTTGCCCAGGACGCAGCTGTTCAAGTGGTTGTCGCTTCTATTGCTTTGTCTGCAATAGAGTGAGAAGCCAGGCAATGCCTGTCCTCTGTTCTGCAATATGTAACTTGTGTGCTCTGTAAATGGAGGAAAAACAGTGCACATGTAGGACCCCACTTAAGGTTCTCTTCTTACAATGGCTGAGAGCAAGAGAGGGTAGCAAAGTGGTGGAAAGCAAGGCTGGATAACTGAAAAGAGGGCAGCTGCTCTTGCCATAGTTATTTGCAGTATTTGTCTTCAATTTCCTGTGTGACCTGTGCTGGGGGATGTGGGGCAGGGAACATAAAGTCACCCGGGGTCCAGCATCAAGCTCATAGCCAGCCCTACTCAGGCTCACACCCAGAGGGTCTGACACAAAGATGAATTATCCCAAAACTCTAAATGATGTCGATGATGCTTTATCTGTTGTTCTTCTCTGTCATAGCTGAGCTCTTAAATACAGCCCTAATCATTAATATTTTTTTTGTGCATTCTTACCATTTCTGTTTGGGAAGAGATAGCTCCGTAGCTGAAATTAAATTTCTGCTTGCTCTTTGTTGCTCTGCCCTGATTACGTGTATAGGGAAGAAAAGAGAAGAGGGAAAATCTAGACTCTTGTGATGTTTTGAGGGGAGTGAAATAGATACCAAAAATGTTCCTGTGGAAAAAAATAAATTGTATGGATTTAGTGTAAGTTAGAATAAAACATTTCCTAGGTGTATGAATGTTGTTATCTAGATTGAGAATATTACATGGAAATATCATTTAACTTTCATGAGCAAGTCCTAGTTTAACTTCCACAAGTCAATAGAAAAGATTGCAATGTGTTGAACAGAAGTGAGATGTAGGTCTATAAAGGAGGTTTTCTTTTCACAGGGGATATTGCTTTGCTATTTGTACTCTTTGTTTCTTAGAAGCGTCTCTCAGAGGTACTCCTCTCATTTCTCTGGTCAGAAACATGTGATTAAAAATCTCTTTTTAAGCTCTATTATTCAATTCAGTTCACTAGTCCAGTACGTATGTGCATAGTTCTGAAAACCTGAATTGTCACTACATTCATCCAGGCCAGTATAGGTAGACTTGCAACTGTCCTGGAATCTGACAAATCAAATCATTTTAATGAACCACAGCAAACAGTTCATGTTGAAACAGCTGTAAGCACAATATACAAATCATGTTTACTGGTAGTTTATGCTCCAGAGAAATAATCTTTATATGACTGCTTTATTATTTACAGTAGTTCCAAAATTTAATTTTAGTCAACATTGACAGATGCCATCCATGTTAATACTTGGGCTGCTATATATGGAAAATGCTAAACGTATGCAGAGATCTTGTGTTTGTGAGTTGATAATGTGGTTGACAAATGAGTTTAACAATATCCACTCATTTCTGAGTAGTCGGCTAAAATTCACCTGAGGTCTGTGGTAACAGAATGAAGAGGAAGGTCAGAGGAATATGAATGAAGAAGAAATAAAGGAATGACTCCAGAGAGCAGTGGGTATAATAAAAGCATGACAGAGGATGATTAATTATATTTTAGAGTCAGATAATTCCCAGAGAATATGTGTGCATGATAAAACTTTCTAACCTTTCAAGTTGTAATTAAATGAGAGGTACACTAATCTGACCAAGTAGAGACTAAACCAGCACTAATGCACATATTAAAAATGTGTTACTTTAAATAAGCAATCCTACGTGGCATGGATGAAGTCAGAGGCATTAAATGCAAAAGACAGCACTGAGATAAAATTTAAAGAAAATTAAAGGAGAGTTTGAGATGTGAATTACTAAATGTAAGATGCAAGGAACAGAATCAGTAGGAACAGCTACTGCTGAAAGATAGGGGTGAAACCCTCTAAGCTTCTCTACCAGCAATGAAGCTTGTGAAGGGCCTAGAGCACAAGTCTTATGAGGAGCAGCCGAGGGAACTGAGGTTGTTAAGCCTGAAGAAAAGGAGGCTCAGGAGAGACCTTATTGCTCTATACAGCTACCTGCAAAGAGACTGTAGCAAGGTGAGAGTCTGTCTCTTCTCCCAAGTAACAAGAGATAGAGCAAGAGGAAATGGACTCAAGTTGCACCAGGAGAGGTTTAGATTGGATATTAAGAATTTCTTCACTGCAAGGGTTATCAAGAATTGACAAAGTGATGCAGTCACCATCCCTGGGGGTGTTTAACAGACGTATAGATGTAGCATGCAGTGACATGGTTTAGTGGTGGACTTGGCAGTGTTAGGTTAATGGTTGGACTCGAAGATCTTGCAGGTCTTTTCCAGCCTAAATGATTCTATGATTCTATAATACAGGGACTTTTTTAAACCACATCTGCAGTGGGCTGTCTGTTTCCTGAAACACTCAGCTTGTTCCCCGGGGAAAGCTGTTTTCAGCTTTTATGCCCTCTGCTGCACTTCATGCTGAATCCTGAAGGGGAAAGACTATGAAATTGGGGTCATGTTATTTTGAGATGGATGTGCCGGTGATAGACTGGTCTTGCTTGGCCTCTGTAAGAAACTGTTTATTGTCTTTCTCTGTTGTCTGAAAATGTGCTGGGAAAAGTGACCATAGCAAATGACTGTAGTATTTTTGTTGTTGCTTCATCAGAATGAATTTGTTAGGAGTCCTTGAGAGAACAGCACCGGAAGGACCTCAGTAATCCCTCACTTTTCCTCCAGCTAATCTTGGAGCTACCCCTCTTCCCCGCTGTGGTTTTCTCTCTTCCTCCTTGCTCTTCCCCTGTGTGCCTTCCTGCGTGAGACACCAGCCATGGGCAACGCTGCTCTCTGTCTTCTTCTTTACCAAGTTGTCTTTCTCATGTTCTGAGCAGTGTTTCCTGCAAGCTCGAAGCTATTTGACCTCTACTTTGTGGTTATGGCTGAAGGTCATAACGATAAAGCAGAAATGTTCCTAAGACATTTACAGGAAGTGAAGAGTGTTGTTTTGGGCTTTTCTTATCAAATGCTTGGATTACTTCATTAAGAAATCAGAGTGACTTCTGGTAGTAAAATTCATGGTGAATTAGAGACTCTTACCAAAAGAAGCAGTTGAAGAATTATGTTGGGTTCTCCATTTCTCTTTGAAATTAATATTAAAATACTAGTCTTCTATTGACTTTTTAATGCATATTAAAATAGGAAGCATTTTATTAAGGTGATCAGTCACACCATAAAACAGTCCTAAACAAACCAAATCAGAGCCCTCACCCAAAACCCTGAACGGTTGGATTTGATCAGGAAGATTTCCTTTTTAATAGATCTGGATGTACCACAGAAGCATTAACATAGAGCAAACCTTTATATTTATGGTCTGCTTAACACAAGCCTATCACTTGGCGTTAAAATCTGTATCTGTGGAATGGTTAAGCTCATGTTCAATCATAATGGACTGTGGACCTACTTGTAACATTTTTTGAGCTTTCTGAAGTACACATAATAATAATGCAGTGAATTGTGCTGATTTCACTTTCACCCTGATCTCACATTTTTAATGTTGCAGGCTTGATCAGCAAATTTTAAATCAAAGCATTTCCTGTGGCTTCTTAGATTAAAGTAGAAAAATGCAGCTCAGCTGTTTATACACAAACATGCAGCAGTTATAATGAAAGAATTACCCACAATGCTAGTGTAACTATAGTAACCTGCATTCATAAAGATCTGCATTTAATGATTTAATGGTGGTTAAAGACAAATACATATTTGTGTCACATAGACAGTATCACCCTTATAATTGAACACGACAGCCAAAAAGGAATGGATGCAAGTGACATTAGGTGTGGATTTTCCTAAAAAATAAACTCCACCTTTGCTAGCAGTATGCAGACTCTCAGCTTGCTCCAAGCATGTCAGAAGACAGAGTCAGCTGAAACCCCAGTTCTCTAACCCTCATCCAAAATAGTATCCACTGGCAGAGGTCCCGTTCTGTGCTGAGTACTAACTTCAGCAGGATGGTGTGGGACTGATGCTTTCTAATCTGCAGCAGCTCCTGCATCTTCATGCTGCTGTGTTTGACAGTGGCAGAGCTGTTATTGATTCTAAGCAGTGGAAAAAGAAAATACTAAAAAGCAAGAAGGCAGATAGAGGAAATAAATTTAATGAGTGGATGTACACTGTAATCAAAAGGTCCTCTAGTTTTGATACACTTTAAGATGATGTTCCGTTAAAGATATGTGGGGGTTTTTCAAGTCTATGGCTGATTGCAAGCAAAAATAACTACTGATCAATAAAAATCTCCACTGGGAATGGAACATTGCCTGGAAATGATCTTAGCAAAACTATCTGGCTTATTGCCTTGCAAGTTTATGCAGCTACTGCTTGCATAGCTGTTTCAATTTTTCTTGTATGCAGAAAAGTCACTGTTGGCCTATATCCACCTTTGAAGCTTGGTGGTTTCAGGGAACATAAGGGTACTAAAGGTAACTGTTTATTTTACTTTGCTCTTATACACTGTGCTTTTAGTTTTGTCCAAATATCCCACACTGAGACTGAAAAGCATTCAAGACACTAACGATGTGTGGTGGGCAGCGCGAAGGAGAAAGATAGGAGACCAGGCACATTCTGGGAGGTACCTGGGAGATCCCCCAGGAAAGGTGCACCTCTCCTAAGAAGAAAGGCACGAGCACCCTGAAAGCCATGTAGATCTGACACAGAAGTAAAAAATCATTCCAGCCCCAAACCTGGTGGGAAAAGCACAAGAGGCAGGCTGTGAATGCATGTCCTCTGTTCCACCCCCTTTATCAGTCCACAGCAGCCCCTCCTCAGCAGCTGCAGCCCTCCACTGATCCTTGAGAGCAAGACAGAAGAAAACACTCAGCTTTTATCTAGGCAGTTGTTTGCTCTGTAGAGAGAAAGCAAAGTAAGTATGAAGAGGTTTATCTAAGGTGAGTGGTTTCAAGCCTGGAAATACCAATACAATACTGACCGAGGATTCCTAGGGTTCAGTATAATTTTGAAGCAGTGTTTGTTCCAGCTGAACTTCAAGCACCCTGTGTTTTTTCACAAGACCCAGTTGTTACAATATTAGATTGTTAATGACTGCTGTCAGATTCATGTGTGTGTATCCCTTTGTCCTCAGAGGTGGGGTTCCTATTCCATTTAGGAATGGGGTCCTGGAAAGTTTAAAATCAAGCATCTCTATTGTGGGTTAGTGCAGGTTTTTACCAGTATGTCAACCTGTAGAATTAAACCAGTTTCTTTAGTGAGTCAGCGTGTAAGTTCATGGTAGCTGGTGCCAGGTGGCTTTCTGATCTGGCTGATGTGGTACCCATTTACTGCCTTGGCTGCCAACAGCCCTAATGCAAGGAGGTGTTATCTACGCTAAGAAGCTGTGTCCACATTGTCTCAGTGACTTTGAAATAAAAAGCAATATAAAGCATCTTGAAATTAGCTGCATTTTGTTATAGCTGAAAACAGGAACAGAATTTCAAATGAGCCATACAGATCTGTCAGTTGCTATGTTCTTTACAGCTAAAAGTTTAATGTAATTCATTGTGTGTGGATGATGAAAAAGAAGAGAAAATAAGTGTGGGTATGTGGAGAAAAGCTAAGGGCTGACAGGTGGAAGGGCCCAGGTCATTAGTACATTTCCATTGGATCTGAAGTAAAACAGACAGTGAGTAAAAGTGTGATGACTTGTATAAATAGAGAATTGAAAACAGGAAAGTAGGCAACAGTACGTTCTTATAATGACATATTCACAACATAGGACAAAAGTTTAAAATCTTGTTCCTAAATCAATAAAGCATAAAAAATGGCATGCTTTACTCCAGTCAAATAGCTCTTTGAATTTCAATTTCAAATAAAGCGAAAACAGGTTACCATGGCTACTGAGTGTCATTGAATGTCTTCATATCTGTGTAATTGCTAAATATTTGTAGACAAACAGTTGAAATTCATCGTTCACTTTCACTTGAAAACTTGGAACCTAACTAGTTGTTAATGTGAGTCCCCTGGTGTCTTCATGAATAATTGTCTCAACACTGAGCTACAATTATCTTTACCTAGACAAAAAAACTGCTCAAACACCCATCAAATATATATCAGACCCAAATGCCATTATGTGTTAACATACAGTATATCTTAATTTTACAGAGCTTTCCCCATTTAGATAAATCAAGGGCTGCTAACATGGTTGACGTGATTTCCTGAAGCTTGTCTTTTCGGCTGTTTGATCTTTGCTTCCAAAACTTGGCAGCTTTTCACAGAGAAAGTGGATCTCTTTAGCATAGCTGCAAAGGTCTTGTGCGTGGAGAGCTACTGGCTTCCTTGGGCTTGTCAAGGACTTGCTATTTTCTATCTGCCCTTAGCATCTCCCTTTATCTGGAAGGTGGGATCAGAGCTAACAGGCATTACTTGTGACTTCTTTTTTTCTTTCTTTCTTTTTACACTTGTACTGAAGGTTTCAGTTAAACTGTTCACATGCAAAATGAGATGTGGAATTTCCTCTGTCTTCATATATTATGCATATATACTCCATTTGTTTGCTAAATGCAGCACTTCCCACTGTCATAGAACTAGTTGATGTTTAATTCTGCATAAGCAAGAATTGCCCCCACAGAGGCTAATTTAGACACCCATAAATTTCAGCAACATTACTAACCTCAATTTTTTTATTAACTTGTAATCTTCTGTAAGTTACCTGCGCAGTTTGTACTTAGGAAAAGCATTCAACTTTCTGTTTTATTTGGTTTGGGTCTTTTTGCCTGTGGCATGTCTTTGAGAAAATGTGGTCCTAAAACTAGAAGGAAAATACTTGCAAAACAAAAAGAAATCCTTAAAATTTTCCAGCTTTTCATCCAATTTAGAAATATAATCAAATATTAGAAAAATCAAAGCACTGTTACTCCTGTCTCCCTTCTCTTTTAACTGCATCTTCAGTAGCACATATGTGGGAGTAAATAGGAGGAAGGTGGTCCAGAAAAACAGACTTCATGTTGTGTTGAACAGTTGCCTCTGTCATACAGCACCTGGAAAAGAGTTAAGAAAACACAGGATAATAGGGCACAGTTCTTTAAGGTACCAAGAGCTTTAAGCTCAAAATTGTGCAGGTAAATCCCTGAGTAATAAATGCATATGGAAAGCAAACTCGGGGGAATGTGGAAAATGCTGAAACATTCTGGGGGCCTGTTTCACCTTCGGTCCATCAGTACTTGTCCTGTTCTGGAACTGTGTTATTCCTCATACAAAATGTTTGAACCTGTGCGTATACGTTGCTCACCAGCACTGACAGCAGTATAGTTCTTGGTAATTACCTGGTTCTAGAAAAATGGAAGAGCACCAAATCAGAGATCTCTTAAAACTCTCTTAAAGCACCTCACAATGCAGATCTGGATCAGATTTTGCAGCTTGATGTGCAACTAGTTGTCAAAAAAAACAACTTAGACTGTTCCCAGTTCTGGAATATCATTTAACCATATGCTGAAACCTAGTAGTGGTGAAATTCTTACCTGCAGCTTGTTTTCTGTTAAGTAAATAGAGCTAACCTTAAAGTCAGAAAGCTTAATTTATTTCCACTAGCTGTACTAAGATTGCTTCCATTTATTTATTTATCAGGTTTTGAGGTCCATATATAAATCAAGGTTATATTTTACTCTATTTACATAATTCCAATCTACTAGTAGTAGAAAAGAAGTGCAAGTCTTTGGCCTTCTTACCAAAGATCATGATGCCTCTAAAGAGCTTTTGGTTAGTCCTCTAATCGCTTAGACGTTTTCTGTCGAGCTGTATTAGTCTCTCTTCAGGTTCCACTGGATTTAAGGTTCTCTTTCTTGGAATTTGGTTAATTTTATGAGTGGAATTTTTTCCCCATTGCACAGCCTTTGCAGAAAGCTCCACACCTTCAGCCTCAGCATAAAAAAAAACGAGTCATCCCCTGGTGATACATATTTTATTGCTGTATTTCTCTGCTCTTTCTATTTGCAACCTTTTCTTTTTCATCACTGAGCCCACCCATACATCTGGGGTGAGGCAAATGGTTCTTCTGTAGAATAATAATTTATACAAATTAAGCTCTTGTTTATTTTTCTATAGTTTCTTCAGAGTCATGGGTTTTCCCTTGTAACCCTGCAGAAAGCAGCTTGGGTAGTCCCATGTGTAGTGTGCCTTCCACCTCACAAGCCCGTATCATCCCTTTGTAGCTCTGAAAGCCACTGGAATATTTTTATTGGCCTGTTTTTGGCCAAGAGAATCTCAGTCCATTGTACTTGGAACTGAGCTATGAAACTGTCACACTTCAGCACCAGTATGTGCCAACACGAAAATTCCGTACGTGTAACTCAGATGTGAATATGGAAATCTTTTCCCAATTGTTGCCGAAAATATCATACACCTTTCCCTTTTTCATAATAAGCAGCCTCTGCTTTATCATTTTAATGAGCACAGTTAATGGTATTTTAAAGCTTTTGCTTGTATTATATACTGACTCCAGTGAATTACATGGAGATAGAATTAAATCAAATTATAAACTTTATCTTTTATATATGTGGATGTCTAACATCTGAACAATGGAAAAAAGAAAATAAATTAAAATTGGGAATACTTGGGCTTAATCTTTCCAAGGTTCATGGACTCAGCATTTCAAAGATGTGTGAAACTTCCCTCTTTTACGGAGTTATTCCATTGACTCAAGAATTTTTAAGGTCAGAAAGTGTCACTAGAATTATATATTCTATTCTCTTGTGTAACATAGGTCACAGGATTTCACCCAGCTGTTTCAATGCTGAGCCTCATAAACTCTGTTGAATAAGCATATTTACTGAGGTAGAAGTCAATGAACTGGAGAAATGAACTGAGTTCTGCCCTTTCAACCTGGTAAATCCCCTCTGTCCTAGTCCACTTTCGCTCAAAATGCCAATCTTTTTTATATATATAAAAAATATTTACATATTGTAGAGATTATGTTACTTCTTTACAACTAGCATTTAATACGTTCTTTATAGAGAAGAAAATATATCTCATGTATTCCTCTGAATACACATGCACACACGCAGTAGTCTCATGCTGCTTTGTCTACTTTGTAAAGTGTCCCTGAGAATAAATAGTATTAGTTCTGCAAACATTTGTAATCCCTCTGTCATGATCATCTCTGAATCTGTAATCCATTTATTTTAGTCAATGGAAACTCTTCAGAAACTTCATAAAAGCTTTACAGATCAAATTTACAAGGCAGAGAAAATTCTAACTTACAGAAGTAACACTGCTGGAACAAAGGAAGAAACTGTATGTGGCTTGTGCTTATTTGTATAGTTTTCTGGAAGCAAACCTTTTGTAAACCCTTTAGGACATCTGCAGTTCATCTGCCCACCAGCCTGAAGCACTGTGGTAAAAAGCAAAAAGAAAGATTTTACTCTGAAATTATGTTGAGCTTCAAACACAATAGAATAAAATGTGTCTTTTATCAAAGGTGCTAATCCTGTGACCTGAGTGGTCCTAAACACTTCTGGAAGCCTCACCATGGCTCCCCAGGTGTCATGGAGGGACACATCCTCTTTGTGCCTGCTGGCTGCCAGAGCTGCTCAGGATGCTGGTGGCCAACCTGATGCTTTCAGAGAGGGTGAGGAAATCTTTGGACCCTTTGGGTCCTTCCAAGACCGCCCCATCTAGGGAGATGGTTGTGATCTGTTAGGTTCCAGGCTGGGTTTTGAATGATGTTAAGTAAGGAGCTTCTTTTGTAAGTGAACAGAGCAGAAACTCAGATGTGACTGTTGTATGATCAGTACAGTGCATGCGTGCTGCTGCAGAAAAGCAAATGCAGGAGCTTTATTAAGTTCTAATGCAGAGGGGATGATAGATAACTTGGAAAAATATAATGTATCATCTCCCTTGCCAAATGTATTGGTTGTGCATGGAGAAATTTAGGGAGGAAGAAAAGAGAAAATGTAGGCTCTGAACATAGTTATGTCTGTAGAAGCTTCTGATAAAACCCTATAATTGATAAAATTATATTCCCATATTCAGCACAATGGGTTATAATTTATATCTAATAAAATTATATTCTGATAAAATAAAAACAATAAAATATATAAAAAAATATTATTTTATCATATATAAATTATAACCCATTGCGCTGATGGACTGAAGCTGCCTTGCAAAGGCTGTCAGTGTGCTGTGAATAACAATCCAGTGCAGGCAGGACCAGGTCTCCCGAGTGGCTTCCCAATGTAACGGTGAGGTTCTCAATTGAACTGGGCAAGGGGAGACCAGATCATTCCTTGAACACACAGGCTGAAATTCAGCTGGTGCTGGAAAAGCTGACGTCAAGGCTAAGCACTATTAAAAAAAAAAATCTTTTCTTGTTTTAAGCATAAAATCTTGTTGAAAATAAGATTTTCCATGTCTTAATTGTAATACAGAAAGTGTCTTTCATTCTTCCTATGCTTGAGATAGCAAGGTAATTTCAGAACTGAAACTGATTGTCTCAGACATTCACGACTCAAATATTTAATCTAAAGGGTAAAATTCCCAGAGTACTTTTCTCATCATTCCTTAGTTCTATAGAGAATAAAAGCTTCAGCTTTATATGATCTGATATTATTTCCATTATTGGTATTATGCTGGAGGCAAATATCCTTCAAAAAGCAAAATCTACTTCCCCAGTGCTAAGTTGTGCACCACAAAGGCCCAGGCTCTCCTCTGCACTGTATTCTGGAGATGCCTTGTAATCTCCTGAGAATTTAATAACAATTATTTTACTTCTTGTAGTGAAGGGCCTTGAAGATGTAGTATAAAATATTCATCTGAAATCCCGTGTATCCAAATTTCAGGGTCAGTTTAGAATTGAAGGATGATTTTTCCAGCTAACTAAAGAGTTTAAGTAGTAGTATGCCTTATGTATATGCATCTGTCTACCTCTCCACATGGATGTGTAAGGACATTCTGTGGCACAACTCTGATTTTACTGTTCTAATATATGCAAAGACTGTGATAAGTAATAGCTTACTCCTAGTATTTCCTACATTTTTGGAGCTCTGCCTCTGGAAACAGGAATAAAAATAAGCATTTGCCTGTGGGGTAAGCAAAGACATCAGATTCATTTTTTCCAATAACCCCTCGAATTCTTTATCTCCTTAATAACCCCTCAAAGATTTTCATATGGTCTGAGTCCAATTGCTTCCATCTGAAACCAGTAAGAGCTGCTGAATAAGAACTTCTGAACAGCATGCAGTGTAATGTAACAATCTAAAATATTCTGCTGTTGAAAACAGTGGGTAATACAATGCAACTTACTTGTAACTTACAGAAAGGACCTCTTAATGATATAAAATTCCTAATGTAATTTCTTCAGTTCTTACTGAGTAGAAGTCTCTTTGACTTCATCAACTTTCTGGAGCTGCCGTGTTTTGTCCATCCTGCCTGATATCATAACAACATGAATATGGATTGCTTTGTATATTGTTGTAATACTAGAGAATATGCTTTGTAATTATGTGTGATGAGGTCTGTAAGGCTATGAGGTGTGTGTGCCCGTGCATTAGCCACAGACATGCAGGCAGGAGATGGATATAGTTTCTCTGCTATTGATCATTCCTAAACATAAAATTAAATGGTAGCAAAGATTGCTTACCACAGTTGCACAAAGTGGTTACTGCATCTACAGAAGAAACATGTGCAAATATGTATTTGTGTGACTCGAAGAGTGAGAGCTAGAATAAATACATAAAAATTCAGGGAGACATGGGTGATAATTGTATAATGGTGTATACACGGAGTTGCAAGATCAAAGATTAGACTGAAACGTTGAAGTATATGGAGTCTTTGCATCACTATCATTTGTTGTTTTCTGTATCTAAAATATCTTTGAAAAACATTATTTGCTGCATATAACTCTCATAACGAATCTGTAGATGTGACAAAGTTGGGTTTTGATCAAACAAAGGAACATGGGAATTGAAGACCAAGAATATACAATCATGACTCAGGACTGTGCAACAGACTGAGAAAAGAAGTTGCAACCTGTGCCAAAGCCATTAATGCGTGCTCAGTCAGAATTTTCCATAGCAGTCAAAACCAGGAAAATGAGAATTCATGCTAGATTTTAAACAGTTGCACAGAAAAGAGTATGACCCCTTCTCTGTTATAATACAGAAAGAAAGCTTCCTTTCACAGTGGTTCGAATGGTTACAAGTGTTTACACATAAGCTTAATGATCCACTTGCACTCAAAAGCTTTGCATGATCTAATGCACTGAATGTGACTGCCAGGCAGCAGATGCTTGACAGTGTTGATAATGTCATGTATATAATACATGACAGCCAAATAAGCAAAATGAGTTTTATATATAGACATGCTAAAACAAAGACCTTAAAGACACCAATAAAGACAGAAACACCAAATTGCATTAGAAAAGGGAATAATTTTGAAGGAGATACTGAATCTATCTTATGACAATGTTAGCTTCATGGATCAGATTGTAAATTATTGAAGCTATGCCAAGTAGACATATCAAGCAGTAATAGCTATGATGATCCACATTAGTTGTGGATCCATTTCAGGATTCTGATTTTGGTATTTTCAAACAGTAGAGAATGGAAAAATAATCCAGTGAGTTTTTAAGTCTGATACAGTTAATTAGCATAATTTCTATCTGGATGTATGTGAAATTAGCATTCATAGGGTGAACCAGGATTAGAACGACGTGTCCCTGCCCATGGCAGGGGGGTTGGAACTTGTGATTTTAAGGTCCTTTCCAACCCTAACTATTCTATGATTCTATCACCAAAATGTGATACTTTGTTTTAGAAAATGATCTGTATATTAAATTTTTTACCTAACTTTCAAATAGGTGGTAAATGTCAGAATATGCCAGATGACGTTAAGAAAGCTATTCAGGCAGAGATGGTTTAAAGCACACACTAGTGCCTGCGATGTTTTTAGGTTAACAGTAGACGACATCACTCAGTTTCTTCTTTTTTCCTGATAATAACAGCAGGTAAAGGCAGAGCAGTTGTTTGAATGTACCTCAAGCTATCTGGTAACTGCATATATCTTTCAAGATAGTCAGGGACTCCTGAGGAAAATACAATTGAATTTTAAATTCTAAGCTAGCTGAACCTTTATGCATATATATGTTTAAAAATGAGTTTGTGTTTATACACATGCACACAGATTTTAGAGATATCCACTCTGAGCATGTGCAAATACATCCTTAAATGGCATTATAATCTCCAGTTAAGTACAGCATATGCCTTGCTTCAAAGTCGATGCATAAAATTTCTCTTATTCTCCTTTATTTGCCTTTTTTTTTTTTAAAGAAGACTGTAGGAGTGAACTTGCACACAGTCTCTGATTTTATAGGTGAAAATAGATACTATCATTTAGCATTAACTGATGACCATTTTATTATTTTCTATTGCCTGGTCTTTTGAACTAACATAATACAGCCTATTGTTGCATGAAAGTCATAATAATAATTGCTGTTTGGTGACTTGAAATGCGTTTCCTCAGCTTCAACAGAGCTGGTATTTCTCAAATGGTTGGGTAGCTAAGTATTTTATTTTGTGTTTTTAGCAGCTACTTGCTGCATTATCAGGCTTTTGAAGGGACAAAGACTCTGGGAGGTATCAGTATTCAGGAACTGTTGTAGGACAGTGCAAAGATTAAAAAGAATTAGAGGAACAGGAAGAAAGCAGTAGATAAATAATAAGAGGCATAGCCACTGAGAAAATGGGATTGCCACCTGTGATGGGAAGAATGATGACTAAATGTTGTGCTTCACCTGCAAAAAACCCCACAAAACAGAACAAAACCCCAACACATACAAAAAGGCTCATTCTGATTTTATTTGGTGAATAGGCTCTCCAGTGACTGACACCATGCAAACTATGTTGATGAAGCTAAAATAGCTAATTAGTGAAATTACTGAATAATCTCATTAAGTTCCTGGGGATAGGATTGTAGTAGTTGTGTGCATGTTGCCATTAAACATCTTCATGCTCCCCTGGACCATTTCAGATGCTACTCAGAAAGGAGTTTATGGGGCTAGATAATCAGTGGACCCTCTCAGCTGGGAAGCAGCTTGCTCATGCTGAGAAACACTTAAGAGCTAAAGAAGGTCCCAGCCCCAGGCAGCAGAAGGTCCTGCAAGGAGATTTGCAGTTTATAGGGAATCTTCCAGGCAATACAGTGCATCAGTCACCTTAATGAGACAGGGCTTTTTATCTGGACTCAAAAGAATAAACAGGGTGAGCCTTATACAAACTGTAATCAAGGTTCTTGTACCGCTAAGGTAAGATATAACTATTACTTTATTATAACAAAGACTATTTTTTGGTCATGTTTTATATGAGCTTTAATAGTCATTTGTTTAAGCTGGAAAGCAGTGAAACCAACGCAAAAAATATTAACTTTTTTAAAATTTTGCCAACTCTTTTTATATTATCTTAATATTTGCCAACATTTAACCAGCCGTTGTAGTAAAAGGGAAAATCTCAACTGTACAAGCTAGGTGCAGGAATCCAAAAATCAAGTTCTTTCTGAAACTCTTGTTTTATCTTCAAAATAAAACTATCTGCCAAGCAACTTCCAGTCAGTCTTGCTGTGGCTATAAACTTTCTCAAATAAATCAATGCACTGTTACTTTATTGACTCATCCAGGTAGAAAACTCTCCAGCCAGCCAAATAACCACTCCTTTAAGAAAATACAATAAATTTAAGCATATAGCAGGGAGTTTCTTGGCACTGTGATGACCACAGTAGATCACTGAGAAGAGGTGATACGGTTGTCCATAAAGCAGTTAGTGCTCAGTTACTGTGGGGCACATACTACTAAAAATGCTCTTCCCTAGCAACGATCCTGGCTTGTAGCCTTTAGAGATGTGATGGAGCTCTTCACAAATTCAGTAGCTAATTTTCAGTAGAAATAACAGTATGTTAGATGCTAGGGGTTTAATGAGAATGTTTCACGGTTGTTCAATCAAAAAGCGTTTGGAATTATGATTGTATAATTTAGTCCAAATGTGTAAATACGTCATGCAGCATCAAGTGATTTCAACATTTTATACCTGATGCTTATGAATTTTCTTAGGAAAGCCATGCAACACTGCCTTTATTAGAGTAAGGTTTTTTTGTCTGGATCCCTTCAGCCTCAACAGCCAGGCACAATGATCTAGTGTTGCATGCTCCTTTGAATGTTTTATTTCATCCTTTCTCTTGCTTGAACTATTTTGCTAGAAAATTAGAACAAGAAACTCACCCAATCTTGGAGGTTAACACATATGGGAAGATACTTCTGCATAGCAAAATTAACTAAAGAAAGACCTGGATTCCTGGCAGTGTGGTGAATAAAGTTTAAAGACTTTTTTATGATGTTTTAGTAATTGAGTCATTTAGAGCTCAGAACAGGGGAGAAAGGAACAATTCCACAAACAAACTTTCAAATTTCACTTTACCCTCTTGCATTGAAAGCAGATGAATTTTGTGCAGTCCTCATTCCATAAGTAAGGCAGTTTTCAGCTTAAATAATTAAGCAGATAGAGTGAAGTCCTGTCCATATTTGCCTGTTTCTTCAGTGGGACCAGGATTTTGCCTTGAGATTTTGTGTGGCACACAGGGATCAAATCTCCTTTCAACTTTATCAGTATGAGCTCTCTTGATGAGTTAGATTTCTTTTCAGCTACATTAATTCCTGAAAAGCATCTTAGAAAGATACTTCAGTGGATTTTCCTACATATGCTCAAAATAGCTGAGGAAATTCAAAGTGAATGAGAGCTGAGCCAGAGATGGAAACGTTTGTTTTCTTCAGATTCCTAATGCTACTGAATCATAACTTCAGCTTTTTTTCTTTTTCTGTTCCACTTTTTCTGTATGTTATTACCATCTGATTCACTAATTATAGCTGTTGATTCTACTGTGTTATCAAAGACACATCTTTCCCCTTCTGTTTTACCTGTGAATTATGTTTAGGCACCCAATAAGTAATTTGATAATAGTAGGCATAGGAATGAAGAAATACCCCCTCACTCCATATGCAACGCCTAGTCTGAGACTGAGAAGTTGAAGCTGAGTTGACTGTTACAGACATTTATTAGTGTTGCTGTTCTGTTAAACTGATGTGAATGTGATTTGCTACAGCCAAAGGAAAAATCAAAGTGGACAGGAGGTAGTTCATGAAAAGGCTTAAGCGTAAAGGCATTAACATGTTATTGTATTTAGAAAGGGAATCAACATCTCTTATCAATGTTCTAAATTATATTTTGAAAACCATGTACGAGGGTGATAGCAGTTTGCCTTTTCTCCAATTGCTCTTTGATGACTGGCATCAAGACTAGCAGTGTGGTAGAAAGAGCTTGACATATCCCGTAGTGACATACAGTACCTTGTAGGCATGGATGGTATTCAGCAGAATTGACTTTCTAACACTTCCACACAAACCCCCTGATAGCAAGTATCTGCCTTCCACCACTGCAGATGTAATACATTGACTTCCAACAATGTCCTCAATTCACAACTCTGAAATATTGTCACTCTGGCAATTAAGTTTGTGAAGCTCATGGCAGGAATAGTAAAACACAAAATATGCAGTGCACAGTGTTTAATATTGCTTAGCAAAACTATAAGAGTAGCCTGGTGGAATTATAGATATGTGGGCATATTTGTGCATGTATTTAATGAACTGAGCTAAAAATATATTGCAGAACATATTTTAATGCTCCGAAAAAATATAGAAAAATGTACTGCTCTTCTTTAATGAACACAGATTTTCTGCAATAGGCCCTATGAGTAAAACATGGAAAACTCTTTATATCTGCACACAGAGACCACAGACAGTCATGCTCAGCACTGCTGCTTGTAGACCTGAGTGGATGCTGATGTGCACAACTGACAGCCCTGTGCATCCAGAGTTTTTACAGACTGACATGTACAACCACTGCTAAAAAGTGTATGCAGTTTGTGGTCCCTGCTCTATTACAAAATTCTTTCATACTGCATATAGACTAGTCTTAAAATTAAAGTCTCCTTATATTTGGGTAGCCAAGACAAAGTGAAGTTAAATAATGCTCATGTAACAGTGTGTGTACATGTAGGGGTTTGTGTGTGCTAATAATGGAATTATCTTCAGTAATGCATTTAAAGTGCTAGTGCTACTTTCAAGTATTTCCAGATGTACACAGAAATATTTGTTACAGTTGTATCTGACTTTTAATGTTAATCAATTAGCACTAAGAGATACGTTTACCTTAAATTAGATTTACCAAAGGTTTGGGCAACAATTTGGCAACTTTGGAAAAGTAAGGCAAAAAAAATAGTTTCTTATGAAGCACATGACAAGACTGATTTAGAAGGACTGATAGAACTGATAATATTGGGTGAAGGAGAACACAACAGTTTCACAGGGACTAAGAAAACTAGATGAATGGATTTCCAATGTTGATAAAAGTAGAAAAAATAAAAATGTGTACACTGAAGGAAAATCATAAAGGCTGATTTTAGCCTTGGAGCATTATTCTTCCTTTATATACAATGGAGGGAGAGGGCATTTAAAGTTCCACTTGAAGAATCATCTCTGGGTTATGGGTAGTCCTTGCGGATGGCCCTCACAGTACTGGACTCTAATTAAATCTTAACTCCTCTATTCAAAGACCCTATCATCTCCTGAGCAGCACATCTGCTCACTCTGCACTATAGTTAACATTATCCAGTGTGTGATTTGGTAACAACATTGTGCTCTGAAAAATGGATAATGGATCTGTAAAGGATCATGTTAAGTGAAGAAGTAAGGAAGGTGTTGTTAAGATGCAAACTGCGGAGAGACAAGAGCACCCGGGGGATGGTGTGGTGGATTGTTTCTAGGGGATAGCAGAGACTGCACAATAGCATAACACAAGTTCAAGCCCAAGAGGGTAGGAGAAAAACAGAGAAAGAGGCCAAGCATTATTAGAAAGCAGAGTTAGTGTAGTCCCAGGGGGGAGCCACTTGGGGCCCCTTCCTGCTCTTGTAGTGGTGATGGAAAATTCACCTATCTGGTGAAACAGCAGAGGATGATTTATTATGAAAACATTGGTTATTTGTAAAAACAATGTCAAAGTGAAGTAGGTGTGGCCAAACTGGTGCCTTCTGAAATGCTTGCTCCACCATACAAGGCTAAATATGAGATGGGGAATACTGGATCGAACACTAGATTCTTGAACGTCACTATGTATTCCCACCCACCCACCCCTCCTTCTATGATAAAATCCAAAGCACCAGTGAAAACTCAAAGAGGAGCCACACAATAGGTTTGTGAGACAAGAAAATAACTTTATATAGGCAAAAATTGACTTAGTAGTACAAGGGACATAGAATAATACGGATATTTGTTTGGAAGATTTGATCATGAAAATCAATTTGCCTAAGATTAAAAATGCTTCCAAAGAGATAGGAGCTCTTATTCCCCAGAATGTATGTAAGCAGGCTACATTGTAATTGTCTCATTTAGGGGTTTCTTTAGTGCTCTTTTGAAGCCCTTTGTGTTTCCTCTTTCAGAACGAGTGCAGAACAAATGATGGACAGTTGTTCCGATCCAGTTTGTCACTACTTATGTTCCAGGTTTTTACACATTTAAGGGCCATTTAGTAGTGAACCTGGGATGCATCCTTGGATGCATCGGAGATTGATCCTCATCTTGAAGCCAAAGCACAAAGCAGTTTTGGAAAAGGTGTGGCTAACAGCAGGAATCAAAGAATTGGGGAGCATTGGTGACACCTTTGACATTTCGTTCCCTGTGCTGTCCTGTAGCAGGGACACTGGACAAGGCACCATGAGGCAGGCTGTCAGATGATGAATGAAATGAATAAAACTGTGTGTTCTTCTGATGGCATTTCACAGCACAAGTCTTCTTTTGAGAGAGCATGTTAAAAGTGATGTGGTTTTAATACAAAGAGAATACAGAGATGGAAGCGTGAAAGAGATTTGTTCTGGATAAGAACATAAAAAAATGGAAATGCAAGACCTGCAACAGGATATGTAATTTCCAATATAGAATCTATGTCAGGAATATATGTTCTAAATAACTTGGTCATGGTCTGTGGTGGGCTACTATTTTCAGATGACTAGAAGAATGACTTCTGGGACATTGGGACTGTCTCTGGGAATTTAAAACCACCATACTTGATCAGGCCAGGAATCCAGTGTCTTGCTCCAGTGGCAGTTGAAGCACATGCGAAGGCAGAGTATAGGATCGATTTAAAAAATAGGGAGAATTTCCCCTTAGACTTTCCAGGTTTTGATAGTTTCTGATGTAGGGATTGATAGGTTTTGATGGTTTCTGACGTAGGGATTAAACCTTTAAAAGAGTTTTCTCCCATTTGCTTGTCTAACCACTTCGTGAGTTCATGCAAAACCTTCAGTTCATGTGTCTTGTGTGAGCAAGTATCCTTACTTGTTTAAACCTTCAACTGCATATTCTGTCATAACTCCTGGATTTGCTACTTAAAGGTACAGTGAGAAGTGGCATTTATCAATTCCCTGATTACGCATCATCTCAGACCACACCTCTTGTTCAACACTTCTAGTAATAGTCTCTTTCAGAAAGTCATTCTTATTTTGGTTAGAAACATGCAAGTTTAACTGATATTAATGTCACTGTGAGTTTAATATTTACTTTGGTAATATGAGGCTATATATAGGTTGGGAAACCTAATGTCCTCTTACGGGGTTTTGGGGGTTGTGTCAATGAGTTGCAGTTGGCTTTTTTTGTCCTTTTCTATTCAGTTTATTTTGCCATTTTACTGGGTTTTATTAACAAGTATTTATTGGTTTAATCTTGAATAAAGTCAGATCTCAAGGAAACACCTTCTGGACTAGCAAATTATTTTGGAGGACTTTGTTTTGGTGCGAAATGTGAGGTTTCTGAAAGGTGCCTGTTATTCAGGATATTCATCTTTAACCTTTTCTAGCACTTAGGTCTTTTAGCACATTTCCATATAGCTAGCCCAAAGCAGCAAGTAGTGTGGGATAACTTGATTTAGTTATTCTTTTAGCTAGCAGGGTCAGTGGAGAACTGTCTTGTTCGTAGGAAATAAGTGCTAACATTGTACCCAGGCTAAGAGTTGCAGAATAGCTGCTGTAGTCAGACCAGCTGTTCAGAGGCCTGTCATCTGCCCTTATAACTGTCATTTACTGTTCTTGAGAGACTAGAAGCGTGTTCAAAAGTTTTTTAAACATGGAATTATGAACCTTCCCTTGAAAATATACATGTAATTTCTTCCATTTTTATTTTCAATTTGTGAATTTTGAATTAATTGTAAGCTCTTATTTTTTGCACTTCTCTAATGTTTCTTTCCATACTAAAAATCTCAGAGCTCTACAAATAAGAGAGGAAGTATTTTCTATATAAAACTTCATTAATTTAAGATAAATCACATGAGGAACATAACGTTGCTATCTTTTTTGCCTAGAGGATATGGGCTACTTGTATTTTGGTTTTCTTAATTTCAATTCTTATACAGAAGAGTCAGGGAATCCCGTTTAGCTTTATGGTGGGAAACTGGGCAAAGAGGTTGACTCTTGTGACTGTGAATGGTAACTAATTTTACAATCTGCTGAAGCTCTTCAGCATTTGCATTTTCTCTTGCACAGGCACCAAAGCCACCTATTAGGAAGCAATGAGTGAAGCTATGATGGATGTCATGGGTTCATAACCAGGTTAATAAAACCTAATTCTGTGCAGGGCTTTCAAAAATCCACAACATGTCAGCCATAATTAGACCTAGCTCTCCTATGGGACCAGTACAAAGACCAATGGATGATACTTATCAGAAAATAACCTTGATGAGATGATGTTGTGAAGTGCCTGGAGTTTTCTTAAGGCACTTTTTCATTCTTACCCAAGGGACTTCAACTGAAACAGAATATTTTATTTCATCTGTTGCTATTGATATTTGCATCACCTTGATTGCCATCATCTTTTGCCAAAATGACTTTATTTTCCTCTCCTTCTCCCCCTTCTTTTTTTCTTTTATATTTTTTAATCAGCAGCCAAAAGTATCTGGGGAGTTTGGCTTAAACATTCACTTCAAGCCTGTATTTCTTCACGGACTTTCTGTACAGTTTTACTCCTTTCTTTGTCACTATGTTCTGATGCCCTCTCTCTCAAGGATCAGGAAAAAAGTCATAAAACCAAAAGCAGTTGACTGGAAAGCCATATGTTAGATAACTGGCCAGAAGGGAGCAAAGCTATCATCAGTCCATCATGCTGATGACCATCTGATGAAATTCACAGCATGATAAAAAGAATTTCTTAGCAAGTGAGGGTCAGTGAGAGAGCATCAACAGCTAAGAGTTTGTTTGTCTAGGGCACTGATCGGGGCATATTTTCAATCATCTTAAATATCACCCCTTTTGAAGCAGTCACAGTAATTTATTTAGGCCACAAAACCTCTAACATAAACAAGGATTAATCTTGGAAGAAAACTAACAGAGGCAACAGCTTTGTGCTATTTCTTTTGTTTGTATAATTGATGTTCAACATTAAGTGTTCACTCAGCTGATACATGCGTGGTACCAGTGAAGTAAATTCATTCAAATGCAAACAGTTTCTCTTGTATTGTTTTTGGAGCTGTATGGTACATTTGTTCAGCTCCCTGGTAATACTTTAAGAGCTAATTACTTTGAATAGTAAACAAGTATGCAAACATGTATCAAGAAGTGCCGATTGCTTGTTTCTGAGGTTTTGGGGTTGAAAGAGACCAAGAAGAGAGAACCATGAGCTTGTTGAGTTACTGACAGTGCTGTATTTTCTGTTGTAACTTTCTGCAGCAGTTTTTTGTATTATCAGTCTCTACAATACTTTCTTTATCTAACCTAGCTTAAAAAGGATTGGAATCAGTGCTTCAAGATAGTGCAAATTTTTAGCTGAAGCAAGTCAACAAAATAGTGATAGTGGGGTGAAGACCACAAATGCTCGGGAGATTTGATCTGTTTGGAAAGCAGCAAACAGTGGAATATTTATGCACCAATTTAATAGACCTCACAGGTAACTTGCCTACATTGGCAGGGGATGATAGGCTTTTGATTGCTGCAATGACAACATGAAGGAACAAAGCAGGAAAGGAGAATGGGACATTTGGTGCAGCTGCATCCCACTGTGCCTCTTCCTAGCCCAGCTTTCTCTTGTGGTGTGCACTGAGCTGAAAAGTCTTGGGGTTAAGGATTCCCTTCCTGACTCTGTCTGTGCTGTAGCTCAGGACCAGGAGCTCAAATGTTACAGGCCAGTGTGCTTTCTGCTCCAATGCCTGCTGCACTGACACCATTATCTTAGCAGTAACTATGAAGGTACTGAAATTTTCACTTCAGTAGTTGCTAGGTATGCTGGACGTCTTAGTATTCCACTGTGCCAGTGAAATATCTTCTCTCAAGCACTCTTGCCTGGGTAGAGGAAACCAGGAGCTCATCTTTGCTCCTTGCAGGTCACCATCAGGAAGATGGGAACCACAGTTTCTGCATGCCATGCTGGTGGTACTCTGTGAAGGTGTTCCCCAAGCATAACCAGTAAATGCGAGGACAAAGTTTAAGCCTTCCAGATCTAGCCAGAACCTTAGATTTTTCAATGCTAAAATTATAAATGTGACACCTGGTTATAGACTGATCAATGTCCATTAATTTCTCAAAGGCAGATAACAACAATAATAATAATAACTCATCAACTTGATATAGGGAAGATCCTGGTTCATATTTTTAAGGGAGCAGACAGATTATTAAATCCCTCATTCAAACCTTGTTCCCAGCACCCTCAGCATCCTCTGACATGACAGTTATTCAGGACCTCGTGCAATCTCACTGAACTAGAAAATTTCCAAAAAGACCCTCTCCTGGTCTGAGAAAGTCCTGCCATTAGATTTCTGTTCCAGCCCAGTTGAGTCACTAGTGTGCCTCTCAGTATGATGCTGTGCTTGCATATCAATCCCTTGAAATGGCCTTTAAAATTCTGGTTCTAGTATGGCTGAATACTGTTTACTGATGTAAAGTGTCCAATACTGAAAGTACTAATGTACATATTCAGATATTAAAGAGGTGATTTGTCCCACAAAGAATTATACTTTCTGAATAAGAGAAGGGCTATGGTGCATGAGACTGCAAAAAGGTGATTGCAATATCAAAGGAGGAAACAGAATAAATGAGCTTTCCAATTATTTCAGTATCTTACCTGCTTGATAGAGTGTATAAATTATTGCAATTTATTTAGATGAAATTTGTGTAAGCAAAAGTATTTTTCTAGAAACACAAATTTATCAGAAAAAGAGTGTTTTAGATGCTTTCTCCAGATTTCTTTTTCTAGTGATTGAAATAAGAGCCACGTCCTAAAGCTATTATTGTAGCAACATGGATTTTCTGGCTGCATTACTTGTTCACAGATGGTTAGCCTTTGACATGGCAATGAGATTGTTCACTTCTGCAAGATGTTAGCACAGATCAATAAGAAAACTGTCTTACAGAGAGAACACCTGTTTGTCAACCAAGCCTGCCTTAAAGGTATTTCTGATATTACACTGTTGGTTGTTCAGTGGAAAGTCAGTAGTTTCCTGGCTGCAGGGTTTAAATTCCTCTTTGTTAGCATGCAGTTTGATAGCAGTAAGGAGAAGAGTATCTTTGGAAAAAAAGGCATAATGACGTCTTTGCAGTGCTGGATAACTTAGCAGGTTGGGCTTAAGAGTCTGTTCCCCTTTCTCCTTTTTGGGCCATAGAAGTAATGGAAGTGCCAGTTTAGTTTTCTGTCAAGCAAAAAGTCACTTTAATCTTTCAGGTTTTAGAATAAATATTTGGGGACTGTTCTATCCAGGTCGTGACTCATAAAAAACACGGTCTCTGCCCATTCTCCAGTGGTATTAAACTATGTGATATGACAGATGTCATGAAAGTCAAAAACTCATAGTAAAAAGGATCAGAAAAAATTGTAGGCCCAGAATGCTGTGGAACTAGAAAAATGTGAACTAATATATCTGGGGAAAAGAACTATTCAACTATTAATGCTGGAAAATTGCTAGCTACTATAGTGGAGATGGAAAAAAATAGGAAAGTGATGGCATTTTCTCCAAGAGAAGAAGGTAATAGACTCCTTCCTTGTTGAGAACACTGCTTAAAAGCACAAAGCACCATTTCAATTAGATATGGCATTCCTCTTCCACTCTCAGACTGTTGGCTAGATTTTCTAATACATAGCATCTGTCTCTGCTTCTATCTATCCATTGTTTTTCATTCCCTGTCTATCTCCATAGTGTCTGTGTGCCTAAGCGGTGATGGGTAAATGCCTGTGTAAAGAAAGTGATGCTCAAATATTCCTGAAACTTGATGAGCTTGTGTTGTTTGTGTCTTAGTTAACAGTAGTGAAGAGCAGACTAGGGGTAAATGCTGGGTTGGGAAAATTGGGCAGATATCCTCTCTTAAATGGAGATAATGATACTCATCATCTTAAAAGCAGAATTTTATCAGTTAATAATAATGTTATTGTTATATAGTGGAATTTTAAAAACATCAGTACCAGTTATATCAATGATGCAGAGAAGAGCTGTAGACATAATTAAGGTGATGGAGGCAGGCTTGCAAAGAAAGATGAAGAGAAACAGCAATTGCACAGCTTGTCTAAGTGGTGATAATGATGATGGGGGATGTGATGACCACCTAAAACATTCTGACATCTGTAAACATAGAATAGGGAATAGCTCTGTTCAGTTGGTCATAGCATTACAATTAGGGTTAATGAGGAAAACTGAGCAAAAAAATCACAGGACATATTTTCTGCTGTTCAGCCCAATGGTAGATCACATTAAACGCTAGAATGGTACCTTCAAAACATCCTCTGTTGCACCAGTAGAAGCCCAATTGCTTAAATAATGTGAAAATAAATTGAGAAGATGCTCATGAGTGTGCATAGGGAAATATTTTGATACTGGAAAAGAACTGGGCAAGATGACCTTTTCTGCTTCTAATTTCCAACGCTATTAAAATGAGTTGGCAGCGATGCCCTATTTCTAGTTTGCAGGCATTTCTCCTCTTTTTTTTTTTTATTTGTAACGAGAACCCAGTTTATATTCGACATTATCCAAAACTTTCAAAACTGAAAATTCAGGAAGCTGAACTGAGGGTTCAGAGCATTGGTAGTTTCTCTGCTGGGGCTCACTTAGAGCTGCACACCCTGGATGCACATGAACCCCATGGGATGTCAGCTAAACCTGAGTCATCTGAAGCAAAACAGTTGGGCTTGAATGAAATGGTGTTTTTCCAGCTAGCTTGAAAATGGTCAAGGCTGGACATGCATCAAGACAAGTCTAAGAAGAATCGAGGGTACAAGACGCATTAGCATGCAGTGCTGTGATTAGCACAGCACCTGCAGCATGTCAAACTAGCTGTGTTTCCTAAAGAATTCACAGTGCATGCATAAGTACACATGCGTATATCTTTTTTCTCTTCGTATGATTGCCTTGAAATATATCACTTGGTTTATTTTGGACTAAAAGGCTTTAGGGTTTTATTTATTGCTTGTCTGGATTTTTTTTATGTAAAATGTGATCATAAGAGACATAGTTCAAATAATTTCCTAATGCCTTCTGTCTTGAAAACTTCAGTTTCCAAGATACTTGGCCCTTTTGATGAGGATGTAAGGCACAAAGTTTCTTGGCTGTAGTACTACATTGGAAAGAAACTGGAAATCATTAGCTAAAAGTAGTGAGTTATATGAATTATACACCCCCTGAGGCATAGAGATTTTATCTTGAATTTAAATTTTTTGCTGCTTGCCAATGAAGTGTCAATGAGTTTCACCAAAGATGTTTTAGTAAAAAAACAAATAAATCAAAAATCTGTTTAAAAAAGCAGCTTTTAATTAAAAAAGTTGATTCCAAATTGTCAGAGATACTGTTTGGGTGAATACTCATCATTACCAAGGGTAAACAGGAGAGAGAAAAACAAATGCCTTTTCTGCCTGGCCTTTTTGGTTCTGTTAACCGCAGAGCTCCCTGCATGCTGCTACTGTTTATTAAAAAATAAATTAATATGAATGTCAAGCCAATGCTGTACGTGTCACATGTTGCTTTCAGAGTAGCAAATTATTTTCTCAGTAGACTTCATGTATTTCCACTCAAGTATGCAGCCATTTTTGTTCATATTACAAGGGAATAGAGTGAACTGCATTGTACGTGTGTTCAAAGAAAGTACAAATTTGAACAGGAGACAGATGATCAATTATTAGGAGGTAGTATTGCATTGTGTGGTTCACCAGGAGCTTCAAGGGAGGAGAGAGAAATGTTCAATTCAGTAACAAAAAGGGTACTGGGGGTGGAACTAGAATAAATCAGGGTTAGAATTGTATGCTGAGAGCTGTAGAGGAAAGAGCAAATCCAGGTGACAGGAAGTAAAATACTGCTCATTAACACAAACAGGGAGGAGAAAGACATCAAAACATGGGGACTCAAAATTGGCAGCTCAAGATAGCAACTGTGGGAAAATGTAAGGGAAAGGAAGTTTGGGGAATGCTTAAAGTAGTTTGGAAAAGGAGAAAATCAATCAGACAGAGATGTTACCAAAACAAAACAAAAAGGAGAAAACAATTTAGTATGAAATAAAGTATTGTTAATGCCCTCTGCCTTAAAATTTTGGTGAAGAGGAAGTAACCACCCTCCACTAAAGCATCCCATTGAAGTGGCCACAGTGAAGAGTTAAATTTTGAGAACAGTAAGATTTTGAATCCCATGTCGTCCTCTGCTTCCACCCCTCTTCCTCAGGCATATTTTGGTCCTGACCAGTAGGAAAACAGCTTAATCATGCTTAGGGATGGATGAAATGGATTATTTTAAGAAAGAATTTTTAAACTCATTGGTTTATGACCACGGTGTAGTAGCCTGAAAATTAAGATATTGCCGTTCTCATATCCAGTCCAGAACATTTACTGAAGTGTTTGACTGTGCTTGAAGCTAAATAAGGTTCAGTAATGAATGCTATAAATTCCTTAGGCTGGAAACTGCCAGGTTCTTCTGCTACAGATAATGTATGCAGTGTAAAACGCTTTTTCATGCAAAACCAGCTGATTGCTTCAGTTCCTTCAGGTCCATCCTCTGTCCTTCTGTACCATTGTACAGTCAGTTCCTGGCAAAGCTATAATTTTCTGCTCAAATGCAGGACCAGCTGCTGGTGGTCACAGTATGAATGACTCTAGGAATATATAGGGTGGGATAATGTGCACACTTGTCCATGGGAAAATGACAGAGAAATGATTGCTCGACACTGCTAGCTGCAGCACAGGGTAGAATTTACTGCTGCTGCTCATGGCATCCAGCACCTGTACAGTGACATGTGACATGTTCTTTCCATATGCTGTAACCTATGGTCTTCACTTTGATCCCACCCTAACATCTCGGTTTTACACATTGGCCAAATCCCTTCAGTCCCTTTCCCCCTTGTTTTTTTTTTTTTTATTTATTGCCATTCTTTGGAAGGTTCATGCAGCTTCTGCACTGGTTACAGAGAATTACTGTATCAGTCTGTCTATCGTGTCTCTGCAATCCTAGCTCTTCATCGTTGTACATTCTTTATGGATCCCATTGCTTTCACCACCCCTTATCTAACTACTTCATAAAAACCACCTCACACATTTATAAAGCATGACAAGAGCATTACCATAAACTATGTTACTCTGCTCAGTAAACACATCATAGACTCTCCATAGGCTAATCACCTTAGTGGGTAGAACTATCTGGGGATGAATTTATCTGCAGCAATCATATCAAAAGACAAATTGTATAGAACATCATTCTGTTTTTCCACAAGAGTTTAAGGTCCTTGCATCATTTTGTCTTGACTTAAAGCCTGCATTCTAAAGTTGCATATTGTCATCATCTTTCTAATCAGTAGATTAATTTATGAATATTTAACAGAAATCCTTAGTGTGAGGTTTTCTTGTATCATATGAAACAATAAAGGATGTGTTATAGTTGTAATAAGCAATCTTGGGTATCTCTGGTGGTTGATAGGAAAAGTAATATAGTTTCCTAATTTGGAGAGTAGGGTGAAGATAAAGGCATTTAGTGAAAAGCATATGCAGGTTTAGAGATCCAGAAACATCAAGGTGTTTGGGGAAAGCCTATTGGCCAAGAGCGAGACTGGCGGAACTGAAGAGCACTCGCGTGGTTGACATAGAATAATTTCTAAATCCTTTCTTAATAACTAATTCTAGTGCACAAGTCTATATTCATTTCTCATCATCAGCTGTGCCTAAATCGTATTTCTTATCAGCCTAATTATTCCATCTGAAAGGAGAATTATCCTATCTTTCTTTCATTGTGTGTCTTTTCTGAGATTCATTTAACTTAACATCCATTCTTTGGATGCCTTTTTCTGGCAGCATTTAGAACAACATTTTGAGGCCCCAAGAACAATATTCTGTAGTTCAGTCAAATTTTAGGATATTTTCAGGACTGCTTCCACTTCGGATTTTCACTACACTCTAGCAAAGAACTGGAGATGCCAATATTGGAAATCTTCGTTTCTGTTCAGCAGCAGCAGTGTTCATTTCTTCACAGCTTTGATACCTAGAAAATTTGTTCTATGGCAGAATTGTGCAGCTGTAAAGCAATGATCAGAATAGCATAGCAGGTCTTTTTAATCTGTATCTTATACTGCTGCCTGCGGTTATAGGAGGAGCAGTGCTTGAATGCAGGCATATTACATCTATTTTGCCCAAGCTGTTTTTTTCTTTTTTTTTAACCTCTCTGACATATCAAATATTAAATTTTCCAAACCACCCAAGTGACTAAGAGCAAGATTTCTTAAAAGATACTTCCATATTTTATGTTTAGCCTTACCAGGCCTACATAATTTAGACCAAGAAATCCCATTTACAAGTGATATAGACCTTTAGAAGTGTCATTTCTCACTGAAAGTTAATGAAATTTAGAGTCATAACGCTTATTACTTTGTGATATGGAACTTATTTCCCAAAAATAACTTTTTTTTCTCTTCCTGGAATGTTGAAGTCCTGCCTCTTCATATATATCTCTCAATGGTATTCCAGAGCTGTAAATCCCACCAAAACTGCTAATTTCAAACCTCCATTTTTTAAAGTTGCTGTAAGTTGATCTCATTTGAAGTAAAAGAGATCTCATTAAAGGACTGAAGATTCCCACTAAGAGCACATTGGATTCTTGACTGCTTCTTGGGTTGCATATCTGCTTTTTGCAGTTCATCAATACAAGAATGCTAATAGTACCTACTGTAATTAACTTTCGATACACCCTGTAAAAAAGCAGTCGGATGGGGTATGTGTATGGGTATGTGCAGGCAGTTCTGCCTGTCTGCTTTTACTGCTGTCTTGTCAGGGACTGCATACGAACACAGTAGGTGGGATTTTCTCATAAACTGTGTCATTTTTGTGTATGTATACACTGTACATGTGCATGCAAAATTGTAATTAAAACTACCCATAACTCTGCTTCAGTAACAGCTAGAAGCAAATTCCTCATCAGCATTCTTCTCCAGCTCCTCTTGCCTCGTTGTCCTCTTCAATACCTCAGCTGACGTTGGCTGTTGCACTGCCATTTGAGATGCATTGTGCCAGAGGCAGTAGCTAGAATGATGCCTTGTTTTTCTGGGTACCATTTTCCTTTGATTCATCTTTAAGAGATTTTCCTTTTTTTTTTTTAAAAAAAAGCATAAGAATAAGGTCCTGTGCAAATTTCTCAGGAGGTCAATTTGCAGGGCTTTTTAGCAGAAAGATCTATTCTCTAGTGTGTATATTGGTTTGATATGGAAATCCATAAGCCTGCCCTAGATCCACCCACGTCTCATACACTGGTGTGCTCTGGGTTTTCTTTGTGAATTCAAGAGTAGAATCCGGACCATTTCTCCTTTACAAAAATAATACTTATTTTTAATTTCTGTGAACAAACCAGTTCTCGAGGATCAGAGTCTGTTCTGGGTGTAAGTGTAAGAATCTGTAAATCTCTCAGATAAAAAGCCTCCTGTGGCTGATGGCAGAGACCATTAGTAGAAAACTGTAAAAGACTACAAATCCATGTGCTAATTAGAGCTTTGCATATCCCTGCTTCCCCTATTACACTGAATGGAAAATAAAATACAAATGAAAAAGAAAAGAGAGTTAGTATTCAGATGAAATATTAACATTCTGCAGAACAAAAATCTTTTTATTATTTTCCTCTAGAAATTCTTTAGTTACCTATTTTTTGTAGAAAAGTTTAATTTCATGTAAATGGCCTTTTGTGTTGAAACAGCTCTTAGAAAATTAGCTTATAGCACCATAAATAACCAGAGATGCCTCTGCTAAATGCACATTGCCCCTCTTAGCTTATGAATTCTGACTTCAGAATCTATCAAAACTTTGGATTACTATGATATTAATTTCCAGGTGTATCTGTCCTGCTTTGTTGAGCAGTTCTTCTCCAGATTTTGACCATGTGTAATGGGCCAACACAAATCAAGGCAATAACATTGTTGGTCTTACTCAAAATAGGATCATTGTACCAGCAGTATAGGAACTGGGGCCTGAACTGAACAGGAATGTTGTACCACCTACCAGGAAAGAGTTATGTGGGCTCTCAGCCCACATAGTAGTAGCTTATTATTTCTTAAAGTAAAGTATAGTATTCCCCCTGAGATCAGTGTAGTCTGTAGTTCTGGCACATTAGCGGGCATAAACATTTTGATTAAAGCTTATGAATGTATTAATTACACCTGGGAAGTTTCCAAAGCTTATTCAAACTGCAAACTCTTCAAACTGCAGCCCCCAAATCTGAAGTCTTCTTAGTAAATGTAAAAATGGCTGTCACAGGGTTGCCTTTTCTTTCTCTAGGATGTTTGTATAGAGACATGAGGTGGCAAGGATACAATTTTTTTCACCCATTTGTTTCTGTAAGCAGGATTTTGGAAAGTTTTCACGTGTGAAGAATTTTTATTCCCATGTTGTTAGACATTTGCTTGAAGTCTAAAACTTCAATTCTGTTTAAAGTTTTCTCTGATCTCCTAAGTCTAGCAACATCTGCATATACTTATGCACTTACAGAATAACATATGGGTATGCAGCCCTAACCAGGATAACAACAGTGGAACATTGACTCTCTAGTAATGTGTAAAGCTGTGTCAATAAACAGAGCTATCAAAACTAGTAATAGTCCTAATGAACTTCTGTAAATGGTGATAAAATTGGCCCGTATGATTTCCTTTGCTTGTGTTCCTGTGGTACATTGCTTATGGTGTAATAGAAGGCAGAATCTGACCATCAAATCTTATGAAGTTGTTTGAGTTTCGCTATTTTTTGCAAGAAATACAAACAAGTTCTTACAACAACCTTCAACTGGATTAGGTTGCATGGTGCATCGACAATGAGGTAGAAACGAAATCTAACAGAGGATCTGAATTCTAAAATCACTGGGCGTATGACCCCCAAAAGAAAGGCATATCTTATCTATCAGCTGTCTATGCCTCCACCAAACAACTCAAGAAGTCTCACCTAAGCAGTGCTTCGCTCATGCATTCATGCACACATGCATTCATTATGACTGACCTGCCCTAGGAAGGTCCATTAAGTGGAACTCATTTCAGGCACAGATGGTCCTGAATAGCTTAATGTCTGTCTGGTGGCCAGAGTAAGTGAATTCTTGATGGCCTTAGACTTCTGATCACATACATGCAGCCAAGGAGGAAATGAAAACATGTTTATCATTTTGATAAACAACCTCTCTCATTGCTGCAGGATGCTCCATGTAACTCAGCAGAGTCAAATACTATTAAATTGTCATCACTGTCAAAGAGAGAACGTATAAGTTTTGCTACCTGAGTCATAGTTAATGACTTCCACAATGTATAACACAAATCAGTACTGCTGTTTGCCTTTTTTATGTTTGTTTACTGATAAGTTCAGGCTTGGCTAGAATACAGAGGCGAGTTATAATTTTGAAGTGCAAAATATGCTTTTATTATTACCTCTCAGCTAGAGGTATAAAACAAAGAGATGACTAGAAGATGGCTTTTTGGCTTCTGTCTGGCCCACACTCAGACCCTGCAGGTGATTAGATATTTTAAATCACAGCCACCCACAGTAGTCTCATACTAATGATAAAATATCTCAGTCTGCAGTGTGTAAGCTCAAGGTGGCTTTGTAACAGAGACAAACATGAACACGATTTCAGGAGTTTAGTCTCCTTCAAGTAGAATTAAACCATTTGGAAGAGTAACAGTTGTTCCTGTTTTACAGCGAGAATGAGGTATTATTTCTGCAGTTTCATATTTTAAGACTATGCAGAACAAAGACTTCTGGAAAGCTAGAAGACATGAGCAAAATTGGAATGCCGCAGATAGTTTCCATCTTCAACAGCCCAGCATCCTCCCCAGCAGCCAATTCTGTCCCTCTTGCTTTGGCAGGCATCACATTTGCTTCATGCAAAGCTGAGGGTATCCTGTGAACTGAGTGCTCAGGAAGGATCAGCTGTTCTTATTATCAAGTCCTGGTAATGTTTAGTGTGAAGAGGGTATAAGTCATGTTGGGGCATTTTCATTCATCTCTGAAGCTCCTGGTAGAAAGAGCAAAGCTTTTCCTGATTTGCAAGTTCCTATTCCATTTCCAGGGTTTTTTTTTGGATGTTTTTGGGGCAGCAGGGAATTAAGAAAACATAAGCTGTTTTCTTGCCAGGTAGCTAAAGAAGGCACTCCATGAAATGTAACTGTCAACAAAACATTCAGAAGACACTTGCTTGGAGGATTTTAGAGCCCTTTCTTCTGCTTTTAAGATTAATGGCAAATCCCCTTTTGACTTGAATGACTTAGGTGAGGCTGTTATTGTAGAAACAAAGCCAGAAGCTACCTTAGCTCAATAGACCATAAACTTCCAAAAAAAGATATTTCTGGGTTTGGTGACAATGATTCAAACTTTTGCTGCACTCACAGCCTATCAGGTCAATAATTCATAGTTTTTCAGGGCTCCCAGCATTGTAACATCTCACTGGGTCTCCCCTAGAAGAATCACTGAGAAGAAACATCACTGGCTCAGGAGCAGAAGCCCTCAGATGTTGGTATTGCAGCATTTCTTGGTGCCCCCCGCCACCCCCCCACCCCCCCCCCCCCCAATTATAGGAAATAGCTGAAAACCACAGAATAAAAAGGTACTTCACATATATATCTGAACATGTTGAATCTCTTTTCAGTGGAAACTGAAGATTGATTCACGTTCCCCTCCCTGCTCTAACTTGTTTCCTCATTTGTACAGCCGAAATAGAAATTCAAATTGGAAACCCCACCCCACCCCCTAGTATATTTCTTATATATTTATATTTCTGTGGACAGCATAATCAAGGGCATGATTTTTCAATATTTTTTTTCCCTATTCTCACTGTTTCCATCTGAATTTGTCTGGATACCTCTGTCTATCTATTCCCATTTTGTATGTGGCTTCTAATAAGTCTAACGTGTGTATGCATGGCTGGTACAATAGGTACCAGCAAAACACATTCCATGCAATGCTATCCAGTAGTCACTCATAGGCTAATGAAAAGTCTGCTCATACTTATCACATTTTCCAGGAAAACTCTGTGTGTAACATTCAGAACTTTTTCCATGTGAAATGTATCTTTTTTCTTCTGTGTCAGCACTGGGAAGGGTCTTTCTCTTATTATCATGTGGATTACAGTTATAGCTCATGCAGATGAAAGTTTCAATTAACGTACTTAACTGTCTAGTGGTTTTTTCATTGCTTTTATAGTTTCATTGTTTTTTCACTCTTAAGCAACTACACCCTTTGGGTTAAATTCTTTATTGCTGCAGCACCTTGAGCTTCCACGTAACAGTTAAAGGTGTTATGAAGCTCATTCACCACAACCCCTTATTTTGCATAGTTAACCAAATAAGCAAGACTTAGCTGATGTGGTTATTAGTACTCATACAACAAATTAATAGAGAAAATTAAGCATTTAGCTTATTCACAGGTATTTACCACACAGTCTGTGTAGTCTAAAATTAGAAATGCTTATTACTGCATACTTTATTGTTGAGGTTACAATCAATAAAATCACAAATCTTTCTTCTCTTAGGGCATGACTGTAAGATGAATTAAACCAGTGAGACCATTTTCCTTGCTTTCAATATGATTTGGATGGGGGAACAGGGATTTTATCTGAGGAATTACTTCGTAGAAAAATGCAACCAGTGAGGGCTGAGTTGATTATCACAATTCCTCTTACTCCTAAGAGACACTTAAAAGACCATTTGTCAGATGATGGCTTTCTGAATTGTTGGGATCTCTCTTCTCTGTCACCCACTGGCTTTCAAAAAGCAGGCCAAATGCACCTAATAACTAATACATGAAGCAGCATTTCTCTCCAGATGAGTTAAATATTTGCTGCAGAGTTGGTCTTGTCTCATGGTTGCAAACTCATCAGTGCTTAACCCCACCACCTAAGCTCATTTACCCTAATGGAAGTTCACAGGCTTTCATCTACTGACTCACCCTGGAAGGTGAGTGGTTTAAAAGTTTAATATTCTACATCATTTCCACACTTCATGGTGTTCCTGTTCATTTATAGTTGTACCACTTAATACTGTGGGTACAACTTAATGCACACCACCATATGACCTTAACTGCATAGAGTCAAGGGGGATTCCTCCCTGTCCATCCAGCCCAGTGTTTCACCAAGAAATGTCACATTTGTAGAGTCACCAGGTAACAGGACTCGCTTCTGAGCATGGAGATGCCACTGGACTCCCAGACCTTTTCCAGCATCCCTTGTTCAGAGCCACATGTTTATCAGTACCTCCATACTGCTTATTCTCTGACCTGGATACAGGGTTATGGAAGTATTCAAGAGCTCTCACAGTAGCTTCAAAAAGAGTGAAAGCCAAAGACAGGAATAAAGGTTTTTATGCTATAGTAAAAGCAGTGTAGAGTTAACATTTCATAGTGGCATAAAGAAAACCTTCTTACACATCGTGTTTTTCAGTAGGCTGTGCATGACGCTTTGCACTGAGTTTAAACAAATCCTGCCCAATTTATACTGCAGTTTCATAAAGTAGCCAAATATCTGTGGGGAACGGACTAGCGCTATAAATACTTGGTGATTATGAGCTAAATACAATCTGAACTGAGGAACTGGGAAATTACTTGGGCAGTGCATTAGCCCGATGTGGCTTCTCATCTCCTTGCCCTGCACTGCTAAGGGGAATGGAAATAATACACTTGACGCTTTGTTTCTGTGCATAGCATATGCTACAAACATCAAGTATTCATAAACCCTAAGCCACTGTCTATCTGTCTATCGCTCCTTTGTGTTCTCCATCTAACCAAACTATTGCAAATGTTCACAAAGAACAAATACAGACAAATTAAGCCTGGTGATCTTGCACACAATGGGAATGTTTTCTGCCTTAAAACTGCCATATTTAGTGAGAGAGGTAGCAAAGGGAAGTGTTGTTGGACCATCCTGTAATTCAGAGAGGCTGATTGTTGTTCCCTAAGGGCTGAGTACTGGCATAAAATCAAGTATTTGGAGCAAAATCTCACTTTTACAAGGATTCCTTAGCCCCTGTCTTGTACAATAGAATATTTGGGGGAAGAGGCCTCCAATATTACAAGCATAAAATCAGCCAACAGTTGTTGCACATTTTCTGTAATATGTTACTTACATTTCCTCAGGCCTAAACTTTGACACAGTCATTTTTAGGCCAAAAATTCTGCCGATGACAGAGACGATTCTAATATAAGACAGGCAAACTATAGCTACTGTAGAGAGACATTTATCTACATTTCCTATTAAAACTGCAGTATGGTAGCACCTAGCTTATGCAGGAGCAAACATAATGGGAAAAATAACGTAAGCCCACCTGTATAGAAGCTGTGCAGAGACGCAAACAGGAGTATGCCTGGGTGCTTTGTTTAGACACTGCTGCTCTTCCTAACCAGAGTGCCAATATTCTTTTATTCTTTTTCTTCTTTTTTTCTTCTTTCTTTTTTTTTTGCCAGAAGGAGGAACGTGTGAAGTTATAGCAGCACACAGATGCTGTAATAAGAATCGAATTGAGGAAAGATCACAAACAGTAAAATGCTCCTGTCTACCTGGGAAAGTGGCTGGGACTACAAGAAACAGACCTTCCTGTGTTGATGGCAAGTAGCTCCTCCTGTATATATGTCTCTGTTTTTGTACCATCCAGTAAATAGCTTTAAGTCTATAGCTTATGCTTAGGAACTTTGTTGTGTTCTCTGTCTAAGGTAACAGAAAAATCCTAAAGCATAATTGCACATTTACACCACCTTGTCTTCTACTTTAGTGCATGGTTCTGTGCACGTGGGTCATGTTAAGATTTACCCAAAAAGTGAGACTATAGCATTCAGTACAGGCACTTGGGTAAGAACAGCAGATCTGTGGCAGGATCAAGCCCTTAAGAAATAACTGGACAAAATTACCCCTTGCATCACTTCACAGGACTGCCCCTGGTGCCTCAATAGCTCTGATTCATAAATATTTCAAAGGACAACAGCCATTCACTTTGATTTATCCAGCCATTTGAAAATTCAGTGGCAAAACAAAGATAAATAAATCCCATGGTCTTGTCCTGTAACAAATGCAACAGAAAGCTAGGAAAAAAAAAAATAAACTTTGTCTTTTGAAATCACTGGTGCTCTTTCTTGTCTTGGGAATTGGGTGTTTTTGCTGAAGGAAACCACTGTGTTACTTGTGTATGGGTTTCATATCAGGTCTAGCTCCACAGGGTGTATTCCTCTGTGGGGCTCCCCTGCCACTGTTGCGAAGTAAAACCATGCAGCAGTCAGGGAGAGAGCGGCGGCTTCGAAGTGCTTAGCAAAATACAAATCGCATAAAGAAGACTGGGAGTAAATGATACTAATCCCATTAGTTACCCTTCCCAAACAAGCCGCTCCGTGTTGCAGATTCCCTCTGTGCAGCAGCTGTGTGAAATGAGTATCTCACAAAAAATCTTCACTGTTCTGTATGATGAATGTCTGGTGCTGTTGTTTATGTAACCCCACTGCCCAAAAGGGCTCCAAAGAGCCGGGTTTTGTTCTGACTAGAGCTGAGGTGGGCTCTGCCTTGGGCTCTCCTCATCTTTTCCATTCCTGGATTTCCAGGGGTGGTGGTGTAGCTGGAGGTTTCGGAAGCAGCCAAGCTTTTCTCTTCAAGGCTGTCTCTTGGTATTCAGCTTCCCCACAGGTGGGTGAGAGGGAGCAGCTCTACAAGCAAACCTTGGGAAATTTGTTTCTTCTGGGTGCTTTTGCTCAACCACATGCTGAAAAGGCACTAGCAAGGGAGCAGGGGATGGTCCGGTTGTAGCCCAGTGTGGGACAGGGTTCTGGATGGGTGTTGTGGACTTGAGAATTGTGTAAACAAAGCTCTGAAGCTTGCACATTTCAACACCAGAAAGATGAGATTGGGGTGCCTTGGAGGGATGTTTTCTCAGCAAGTATTTGTGGTGTGTCTGTATCTGGTTTATATATTAAGGATAGAATGAAAATGCTTTATTATTAAAAAAAAACAACAAACATTTTTATATATACAAAATTGCTTTATTTCTATGAAATCATGCAGTATTTCATAGCTTGTTACACTGGGAATGCAGTTCATCTTCTGCACTTGGGACTAAAAACACGCTATGAATGCATCTGGAAATGATTGTGCTTTAATCCACATTCTGTCATTCTGATATTGCTTGATCACCCTGATAAGAATAAGCTTTTCCTTTTCTGTTAAGCACCCTCATAAAGCCGCAGGTGAAACCTGCAGCTGGTCTTAACCAAAGCTCAACTCTGCAAGCCTTGAAGAATTTCATGTTCTTCAGCAGGTCATGAAAAACAGAGGCACTGGATAGAGCAGAGAGACACTGTTAATTCAGATCTCATCATTCTGTTCAGAGAAGAGGAGCTCAAAGTATTCTCTGCGAAGAAAAAAGTTGGGTGCAGGTGCGAACTGGAGCCTAATTGCTCTGTCAGAATTACAATGAAAAGAAATGTTATTGTGTGGAATTTTGAAAGGAGTAGGGATAAAACAATGACTAATATAAAGCTAGTCTCATTGAAGTCACTGGTAAGATTCACAGTGACTTCAAAGGCAACAAATGTGAACTACAAAGGAATGTCTTCTCCTTTCAAGTTTAGTTGTTGTAGTCAGCCCATAGCTTCTTTTGTAGATGGCTGGTGAACGGTTCAAAAACCCAATATGCAGTTCGTAAAAATTAATAGAAGGGGCATTTTCTTCTGCTTTTGTTTTATCCCAGACTTTGCTTTGTGACTTTGACATACTGACCTGTTTTAAGTGAAAACTTTGACCTATTTAGTAGTTCTGTTCTTGCTAAAGGAAACTCGCAGAACTTCCCATGGGTATCCCGTTAACATCAGGATTTTAACTCACACAAAGATTTGGGTTCTGATGTTTCTTTTGCATACAGAGACACTTCAAATTGCCATATACAACATTTTACCTCCTTTACCTACCATATTGAAGGGATTAAGCAATCTCACATTGAGTTTTACTATGTATATGATTTCAAGCCATAATCTGTCGCTAAGAAAGCTTGCTTGGGTTCATTAATTGAAAATCTGTGGATGTTCAAGTACAGCAGTATACTCCCACCTGAACAGACTGATTGTCGTTGAGAAATGACAATGAGTGGGAGATCCCATGTTAGCAGTGCGGCTCCCATCTGTGGTTGATTATTACCTTGAGCCATCTCCACATATGGACAATGGCTGCTTAGTAATGTGTGTAAAACAAGCTGAAACTCAGGCTTGCCCTGTTTAAACCATTTGCCAAACTGAGACTTAATGGAAGCAGAATCAAACTTTTGATGTTTGTCAGTCTAACTTTATCAGGAACATACTTCATCAGGGCTGGTGCTTTTACAGTTTGAGTTCATGTTACAGAGGAGGGGTTGCATTGCCTTCCACTCCTATTGCTCCAGGACACAGCTGGCCTGTGTGGGTGGCACTGTGTTGAGAGCTGGCTTTGTTTTCTGTTTGATAGAGAATACATTTATACGTAGGAGTCAGCTTAACCTTTTTAATAAGTATCAGGAGTGATAAGTGGTCCTTTTGTCCTCTTGCTGCGAGATCTCATCACGGGTATCACACCATAGGACGCTAGCACACAGGACTAATGTATGCAGCCCTCTTCCTGAATGAGCTGACATTCAGGCTATGTGGTTTGTACTATAAAACTATGAAGTGCAGGAAGCTGCCATGTATTCCCAAGCATCACTTCCTGCCAAGTCCAACAAACTTAAAAAAGTATAGTGAGGCCAGACTGTGGCAGCCTCAGACATTATAAATTATTCTTTGCTGCTCATTCAGTAGGCACTGTCCTACAACCTGCCTCAGTCATCAATGAATTATGTAGGAGCAACAGCAAAAGCAAACAAAAGCCAAATCTTATCATGAAACAGAGATGCCAGTTTCTGTTTCTTTGCTTCTTGTGTTGCACATTTACTTTCATGATTCCCTTCACTACTTCAAGGTCTTCTGTTGTTTGTTGGGTTTGTTGTTTTTTTTGAAGGATGGTTTTGAATGGTCCCTTTCCTTCCTACAATTTGTCTTGTGTGCCACTTGGCAGTAGCACATACCATGAGCATCAGTCTATTCAGCTTTCTGTCACAGCTGTTATTATTTTCTCCATTTGTTCAAATACGTCTCCAGAGCAAGTCCAAATGGATTTGTGCTACAGCAGCTTGAGAGAGTCCCTTTTTTCTGGGGGGGAAAGCAGTGTCGAGCATGTTTAGGGAGTCCCCAGCCCTCTGCCTCCAGAGCACAAAGGACTCTGAGCACAGCCCAGAGTGTTACTAAGCTACCCCAGAGTGATGCTGTTGGACACAGCATGTACACTGGCTGTCTGAAGGTACCACTTCACCTGCTGATCTAATACCCTGCCCACACACTTTACAGTCAGGACCAGCAAAGGGCTTGAATTTGCAGCTCAGATTAGTGTGCAGACCCCTCTAGCTTCATGCTTTGATGGACCTGCTCTCTCATTTTCCCATTACTGCAGGCGCTTTTGTGTGACATACAGGCCATTTCTGCAAGGGTTTCTTAGCCATACTTCTGAATTCGCACCTTCCCTCTCTACTGTGCTTACAAACAGCTTGTCTTCCTCATTTCAGAAGCTCATGAATTTTCCTCCTCCTGCAATAAGCTCTGTGGGTCTATGAGTGCACTCAGGTGTCAGCACAAATAGCTGGCATTTGTTCTCTTGCCAGTTGTTGTTGCATGGCTAGTACAGTTTATCTTGTGGGTTGAGGTTCTATTCCTTCTGTAGCTGCTTTCTTCTTCTGGTATTGTGGTTATCTAAGAGACATGTTCCCACTGCTGTCCTCTGTTTCTTTGCAGCAATGCTTCTTTCATCTTCCTGATAGGGTCACTGTGTACATGATGATTGTCCTCTCAGGTGTCAAGCCCACATCCTTTAGAAAACTGGATCCAAAACTTTAGTTATTTTTTCTTAATTTAATTTTCTGTTATTCCATATAAAACTAAAAGAATTCAGTAAAACAAACAAACAAAAAAAATCCCCTCATATATTTCTCTTTTTTAAATAGATATTTGTCTTTTTTAGAATTTTTCACTATTCCCAGTAGCTCTTTTACATTAAGTGGGAGAAAGATTTCTTCTATTGTTCATCTTATTCATTATTTCATCTTACTGATACAGAACAGCAAAATGAAATTAATCCAGTATTTCCCATTCTCCCAGATCAGCTTTGGATAACATCACATTTCAAATCATAGAATCACAGCATCATTTAGGTTGGAAAAGACTTTCAGGATCATCAAGTCCAACCGTTAACCCAGCACTACCAAGTACTCCACTAAACCATGTCCCTAAGTGCCACACCTGCATGTCTTTTAAATACTTATAGGGCAGCCTGTTCCAATGCTTGACAACCTTTTTTTCCTATAATGTATGAAATATTAACATGCATGGACATACTTCAGATTTCTATTAGTTTGAGATTATCCATCACTAGCCACCATATGACCCTGTGAATTTGCATCAGACCTCGTCAGGGCAGCATTAAGAAATTAAATACAAGTCTTAATGACCATTGGGAGAACTGTGACATCTAATGCCTCTCTGTGCCAGCACCTCACAACTCTCCACTCATGCTACTGGATGGTTGATACTACACATCCTTATTTTACCATGTGCAATAGTGGGAGCAGAGAGGACAACAATCATCAACACATGCTCCCTTTGCTGGCACTTGGCCTCCTTTCTTTCACCCAGGACCTGCAAATGAAAGTGTCATACCAGGCATGCCACTCCTTGGGCAGACAGTAAGTGCATCCATGGTGTTGACATGAGCTAATTTCTTTTATTTTTTAAATTATGGATGTCTACTGTAGAGTGAGCATTCATTATTTGAGTGCCTTGTTCTTGCAGTACAGATGTGTACAGATGTGTAGCGTATCCCCCCATGAAACCCTGAGCTGGTGCTCAGCCCAGGCATCCTCCTGTGCTACCCCAGCTCATACTGGCTAAGAGATGGGCATGGTAAATACAGAAACTTCCTGGCTCTCCCTGGAGTGAGTGCAGGATTCAAGTCCTCCAGAGTCAAATGAAAGATTCCTATTGACTTTGGGTCAGGTCCTTAGTAAATGCTTTGTTAGATATAATCCTGTATCTATCAGCACTTACATCAAGTGAAAACGCTTCACAGTCACAAAGCCAATAGTTTTCTATTTATCTAATGTGTACATTAGGCAGTATCACTAGAAAGCCTTTTTTCCCCCACTCTGAAAATACTTCAGATCAATTCTTGTTTCTTGAAGAAAGGGGGAAAAATACATTTTGAAATCCAAGGAGTCAGCTTTTCATCCCTCAAGCTGTGTTTCGGCCTAGATAAGAAGAGATCTCAGGGTCCCATACTATTAATGCTCTGTCTATATGAATAACGAGCAGGCTTGGTGAATTATTCCACACTCCTGGGAAAATCTATAGTCCTGTCCTTCTGCAGCACCAATGGAACGGAGCAGGAGACTCGTATTTTCTTTGACTTGGTGAATTCAGATTACTTCATTTGTAAGGAGGAAGAAAAATGTTTCTGTTCCCCACTGACACCCATTTGATAAGCTCAAAAAGAAATTCAGTACATCGCATGCACTATTAAAAAGAGGATATATATATAAAGAAGCCTAACTGTATAGTGGAGTATTTTAAGACTTTGCTTTTGTCAAAAACATGAAATGCCCTTGCAACCACCCTGAAATGACAGCCAGACCCTGAGAGGTGCTGACTTCAGGGGAGCAAAAGCAAAACTGGCAGTGATGAGGCAGAGTAATTAGTTCATTTACCAAGGCACAGCAGCTCTCATTACCAGTTTGCCTTATAATCTGCAGGGCAGAAGCTGAATGGAGCAGAGGGGAGGTGTGTGCCTGACCCTGCTGATGGTGGGTGAGCTTTTCTGCTGGAGCACAGTAGCATCTCCTGAACCCAGGAGCAACCTGAGGAGAGCAGAGAGTCCATGTTTCTCCTTGAACAAGTATGTGTACAAGCATATGTATGTGTGTATACATATATATGTATAGCTGTGCACATGCTGCAGAGTCATCCTGCCATGGGTGGTACATCAATGCAGTGCTGTTCAGATATGTATGTATGTTTCCAGTGATTAAAGTGCACAGGGGAGAGATATTCAAGGGTCAGGTTCAAGCCACCCTGAGCCAAAATCTGCAGCAAGGGCCTCTGAGCCAGGTGCTTCCCTTCTCTCAGCAAGGGCTGCATTGTTTGTGCCGCATGCAAACATCCACCAGGCATTAGGGGGAAGTAGATGGATGATCATGTCTTTTTGGTGTGAAGATGGTGCAGCTAATGAGATCGTCTGACTGTGGGTTTATGTGAGTACATCTTCATCTCAGCTATAATTTATCTCCCTACCTATCTCTTACATTTCTTTCTTTTCCAATTGACATTGCGGTTTCCTGAGTAGCGAAGCAACCACCTTTTTTAATATCAAGCCCATAGAACAGCTGACTAATCCACCCCTGATGAAGTACAGAGAGCTCACTTAAATCCCAATTTCCACAAGAAAAACATTTTCTTTGTCTACTTAAGAGGGGAAAAAAGCCATCAGTCATGGCACTGTCTCCATCTGCGTGAGGTGGTCATTTTTCCAGGCTCCAGCTGACAGGTTTCAGTGCTGACACAAAGGGAACAGAGCCCTCATCGCCAACCAAGGTGTACAAGCTGCAGCCTTATGGTGAAATTAGAGAATGGCTGCATAGCAGTGTGAAGACATACAGGAACATATAATTACTTCACCTCCGTACATAGGAAAGTAACCTTTCTCTCAAATACTTGCAATGGGCCCACTACAGGCTAAATGGGAAAACAGTAGGAGTTTTCTCCTCTTATTGATATCTTGAAGTGTTAATCACAGCACTGGAAAGAGCCTGGTAAGGGGGTTTGGGGGCACGGAGGGCAGCCAACCACAGCGGTGTGCCAGGCACTGCAGGGAAAAAGAAGCACAAGCTGGGTGGGAACAGCCACAGGCAGGACCATGCAGATGAGCCCTGTGAGTTCAGGTAGCATAAGGATTGGCAAGCATGGAGGACAACTCAGAGAAGGGGTTTTCATAGGTTTTGCATATGCTGATTTACCTCTGTGAGCACAGAGGAGGCCTGAGGAAGGGCAGCAGCCCCCTGCGACCTATCTGCAAATGTACAGATGGTGGATGTAGAGGCAAAAAAAGCTTCAGGGATGCTTTCACAACCAGCCAGCATGCAGCAGTGCTGAGGGAGAGATCTCCAAATGTCAGCAACTAGATAGAAGAAGCCTGTCCAAGAAGGGCTGGAGTGAGCAGTGGTGTGTCAGAGCAAAAAAGCTTTGCTTGGGGGGTAACAAAGAAGTAGCTCAGCAGAGTAAGAGCTGGATATCTAGGAGGTGCTTTTGTGTAACACACTTGATGTAATTGTACCCACCACACCTACCACAGGATATGGAGTCTGGTCTGTATCTGCCCTCAGTGTCTGCAGCAAGGCAGTAAGAAAAAAGCTACTACCGTTTGCTGCATCTGTATGGAGTGATGTTGCCAGCTGTTACAGGATGTGTGGCAACTCAGGAGTAACAGGTTTAAACCGTTACACCATGCCTTTAAAAAAACACTGGATTTATCTGTGTTTTGTTGTGCATTCATGTGTGGTCCAAGTGCAGCATACAAAATACAGTCAGAGAGTGGTTTGACACCCCAGGATGGATTTTCAGCTGGTGTAAACTGGCTCTTGAAATCCAGAGAGACCTGCTAGTTTCTGCCAAATGATGACATGGTTAGTTGAGTTTAGGAGAACAAACAGAACAGCAACTGGCTATTAATCCTTGTTCACAGTCTTCAGGGAATATATGGGACCAGCATTCAGCTCATCGGTGGCCAAGAGGAGCTTAGAGAAACGTTAAGGTTGAGTTAGCATCTGTGCTTTGTCCCCTTACACCAAATCTTTGCAGTAATTCAGATCATAATCTGTCTCTGCCAGAAAGACCATATTACTAAATGGGTAATTCTGTGTAAGATCATGTCGTATATCTTTTCTGCATCAGATACTGTGTTTTCAGTGCACCAGGGATGAAATGCTGCTTGTCAACAGGTGTCTTTAATACAGTAGAGAAAATATGTGATCAGATTATTGCAGAACATTAGGTCTTTTTTTCTTCTCTTTCAAAGCTACCTTCCATCTATAAACATGGAACTAGTTCACAAAGTTCAAATGTGGTTTGTAGAATTAGGATTTGAATAAGAAAGAAGTGGATGATTAAGTAAAAATGAGAAATGTTGTTACGTTGCGTGCTCTCTCTAAATTAGGAGACAAGAACCTGAAGTTGTTCTACACTGAAATTTTAAAGAGGCAGCAATCAAATTTTTGTAAGAAGAATACACATCATTAATCCTTTTTACTGTTGAAGTGAGTTCAAGAAAAGAGTCACTGATTTAGCACTGGGATTGTCCACTGTGTTGAACCACAAGAATTAATCTGGCAACTGCAACTAGAGGCAGACAAAGTCAACAAGTGTTTAATTGATTTCAGAGAATTGATTATCCATAAAATTGATCACAGGCACATTTCCAGTTCCTCCTCTCATAATACAACCAGGAAGCTCTAGGACCCAAACCCCTCAGTAGTTTCTCAGCCCATAATTTGTTTTGCGGTGATTTTCAAGCATTAACACTACAGAATTGCCTTACTTTTAGGAATCAAGTAAGTACATTGCAAGCAAGGGATTTATTTCAAATCTTAGACTTTGTGCTGCGGAAGGGTGTTATTGAGCATGTGCATAGCCTGCAGGTTTTGGAACAGGTCTCTGTATGTGGGTGTCAGAAAGCAGTCTCAAAGGAAGCATTCCTCTTTGGGAGTTGTTTTCATAGACCATTCAGTTTACTAGAATAACTGTTCAAGGTTAAGCAGGCACAGGTGCTTACGTAGGTTGGCAAAATTCAATAATATATAAGAAATTGCTGCCTTTCCCTTTTGAAACTATCATGCAAAAGACAGAGGTATGGAAAGGAGCCATGCTCTATGCGTTAAGCATCCTTGCCCTGTGTCATTAGTACCTATTCTGCAGGCAGATAGATTGCTTTTAATATGTGGTCTTGTGTTATCATTTCCTTTTGATTACAATTCCTAGGCAGCAAGCATACAGCACAGTTTTCAAGATGCATGGGCATGGTCAGTACATATTTTTTTATCTTCCTAATGTACCCAGCACTCACAAACAGCAAGGTGAACACATCAGCACAAACCATCACTCAGGAATGAAACTCAGCACAAACCATCACTGAGAAGCAAATGACACTGTCCTAACTGAGGACAATGGCAAATCTCCCATTAACTCAAATGAGAGTAGAAGACATATCTCTATATAGGTTTTATTATTACAAAATGCCCTCTCCTTTTTCTTCAGACCCCTCCACGAAATAACCATCAAATGCGGTTGTATGTAATACAGTTATGCAAATACCAAATGAACTCTATTTCCTTTGGAAATTTCCTTTCCTCGTCTTGAAAATTGCTAACTGGATGAACATATTTAAAAACAAGAGTGCCTGTAGTCCCTGTTAAACAAAGGAAACCAAAGCCCATTCACGTAATGAACATTTGTCTCACATTTGTGAGATCATTATCCAGGGACACAGATACCTCTTGTCCTGAGCAGGAAGGGGGACAGGAGGGTGATGGCTGCTTTGAACCATAGAGCACAGGAATGAAACAGTAAAGAAAATCCATATAGTTTTTGACAGGTTGTGTTTCCTCTGGGATTTAGCTGAGCAGCAAAGGCTGGGCCTCATTGTTGCACTGGTGCTGTTCATTTCTCTTGCTTGTCTTTGTACTGTGACGAATTTGTGAATGTGAGGCAGGGAATCAGGCAAGGAATCTGTGGCAGAGCTGGAGAAGCATATGGTTCTCTCTATCACAGTGAATGGTCCCTTCCTGGGATGGATGTACAGTTCTGTCCACTCAGCTTCAAGAAAGAAGGTGCATTAAGTTATGGGATCCGATGTGGAGAAAGACTGGCTGCTCAGTATAGGCAGTCTGTACCAAGAGAGACGTAGGGCAGCAAAGGGTGATATTTTCTCTCCCCCTTCCTACTGAGGAGGGGAGTGATCAAGCAGCTTCAGTGGGCACCTTGAATCCAGCCAGGGTCAACCCACCACAGTGCTTTGCCTGTAACATAAAACAAATTCATTCAACCTGGAAAAATAAATCTTATCAAATCACATTGTTTGCAAGTAATTACATTTCATACCAAATAAAGGGTGAAGTCTGGGGGAGCTGTATGATAGTTTTTTAAAGGCAATTTTTGGAAACAAAAATGATTTGTCAGTGTTGTGACTTTATCAATATAAGAAGGGGGGATAAATTTGCCAAGCAGATACATGGAAAAGTTTCATCCCATTTTGAAGTCTTTAGTTACAGTTTGACTTTATTTGATACAGTAATTTTTTTATTGTTTGGCTGGATCACATTGATATCCTTTTTTAATCCATTTATTTGCAATAATATGCTGATGAATCAGTTTTAGCAGTGGAACCAATTAATTCTCCGTTGTATGTATTGACTTAGATTTTTTTTAATCTATTCTGTTTGTCAGAGATGGCAGTGCTGGGCTTCCCTGGCTAAGCAGTAATGACTAAGCATTGCAGGATCCATTTCTGCTGTTCCTCTGAAACAATTCTGTGAGGTCATTGCAAAAAAAACCCCAGCATTTGCAAACACAAATTAAGTATAGTAGAGCCTTGCTACCTGGCTTCCATTCTTCAAACAACCCCTGGTGCCCACAAGTGGGGATTCTAGCATAAGGTATCACTTTGAGTTTGCAGATTTCCCAGCTGAGTGTGGTCATTACGCTGTGCCTCACCTAAAATAAATCCACTGCGCAGGCCCGAAGGGTTTACCCACACTTGCAAAGCCCTGCAGCGACAGGCGAGGGACGAAACGGCAGGTGATAAGGTGCACTGGAAGTCGCAGACCCAACCCTGCATGCAGGCGGTTCAGGACATTGGTCGCTCAAGTCTGACCCAGGAGATGACAGTCTTGTTCGGCAGCATCTTGAATGACCAAGCAGCCTTTTTCAAGGACAGCACTGCTTGCTCCATATGGAGAGAGGCCTAGAAAAGGTGGCCTAACCAAAGCTCATCTCCCCCTCCACCTGGTTGGCTAGCCGCGGCCAACAGGCATCTTCTATTGCGGTCAATTAAAAACAAAGAGTCAAAGGCATACACCTGCCTCCAAAGGTGTGTCCAGATTGACACTCGCATGTTGGAACATCAGAACCATGCTTGATACAGTGAACAGTGGGCGTCCTGAGCGCCGTTCTGCGCTAATTGCCCATGAATTGTCACGTCTTAACATCGATATCACTGCACTCAGTGAAGTTCGCCTTCATGAGGAAGGTAGCCTCAAAGAACATGGTGCTGGCTATACACTCTACTGGTCAGGCAAACCCAAAACTGAAAGTCATCTTTCTGGAGTTGGCTTCATGATTAAAAACTCCATAGCCTCCAAACTTGAAAATTTGCCGATAGGTCATTCCGACCGTATTATCTCCTTACGTCTTCCACTGCACAATAAGCAACACGTTGTTCTTTTCAGCATATATGCTCCAACTCTGCAAGCTGACCCTGCAGAAAAAGAAAAATTCTACTCCGACCTGCGTCACCTCACTCAGAAAGTTCCTATAGAAGACAAGATCATAATCCTTGGTGACTTCAATGCCCGAGTAGGTAAGAACTTTGAAGCCTGGAAAGGAGTACTAGGCAAGCACGGTGTTGGCAACTGCAATGATAACGGTCGTCTCTTACTAGAGTTCTGTGCAGAGCAACAGCTTACCATCACCAACACTATCTTCCAGCAGAAAGACAGCTGGAAGACAACCTGGATGCATCCATGATCTAAACATTGGCACCTTATTGATTATGTTTTAGTGCGCCAGAGAAATATTCGTGATGTCTGCCAGACCAGAGTGATGCCTAGTGCAGAATGCCAAACAGACCACCGCCTTGTGCGTTGCAAACTTAATTTCCACTTCAAGCCCAAACCTAAGAGGGGCGGCATTCCAAGGAGGAGGCTCAATGTCGATAATCTTCAAATAGCTGCAGTGAGGCACAGCTTTCAGGCTAACCTTCAAACTAGGCTTGAAGACCAACTTATAGATTCTTCTCCTGAAGCGCTTTGGCAACATATCAAAAACAGCATCCTGCAGTCCTCCGTAGAATCCATTGGGTTCTCCTCAAAGAAAAACAAAGACTGGTTTGACGATAGCAACCAGGAGGTCCAGGAATTGCTGACAAAAAAGAGATCTGCTCATCAAGCACACCTCGCTCAGCCACTCTGCCATGTAAGAAAAGCAGCCTTTCGTCTTGCATGTAGGAAACTCCAGCAGAAACTTAGAGACATCCAGAACAAGTGGTGGGTCAACCTAGCAGAAAAGACTCAACTATGTGCAGATTTGGGTGACCACAGAGGATTCTATGAGGCTCTGAAGGCAGTGTATGGACCCACATTCCAGGTTCAAAGCCCCTTACTTGGTGCAGATGGCCAAACGCTTCTTACAGATAAAATCTCCATCCTGAATCGTTGGTCTGAACATTTTCAAACCCTCTTCAGTGCTAATCGTGTAGTCCAAGGTGAAGGAATCCAGCACGTTCTGCAACATCCGGTGAAAAACGAATTGGATTTGGCCCCTACCATGGGAGAGACTCTTAAGGCCATACAGCAGGTGAAAACTGGCAAGGCAGCTGGGGTTGACGGAGTCCCACCTGAAATATGGAAGCATGGAGGCCAAGCACTCCACGCTAAATTTCATGAGCTAGTTTTGTGCTGTTGGGAACAAGGCAAAATACCATCAGACTTTCGTGACGCAATCATCGTCACTCTGTATAAGAAAAAAGGTGCCAAGTCAGACTGCTCAAACTACCGTGGTATAACTCTGCTCTCCATTGCTGGTAAAATTCTTGCAAGAATACTGTTGAACAGACTAGTACCTGCTATCGCAGAAGAGCTTCTACCTGAAAGTCAGTGTGGTTTCAGGGCTAATAGAAGTACCACAGACATGGTATTTGTTCTCAGACAATTGCAAGAAAAGTGTAGAGAACAGAATAAGGGGTTATACGTAACTTTCGTTGACCTCACCAAAGCTTTTGACACTGTGAGCAGGAAAGGCTTGTGGCTGATCTTAGAACGATTAGGTTGTCCCCCCAAGTTCCTGAAAATGATTATTCTGTTACATGAGGATCAGCAAGGCCAAGTCAGGTATGGTGATGCACTCTCTGAGCCTTTCCCAATAACCAATGGTGTGAAACAAGGTTGCGTTCTCGCACGACCTTATTCACAATCTTCTTCAGCATGATGCTCCAAAGGGCTACAGCAGACCTCGACGAACAAGACGGCATTTATATTCGATATCGTACCGATGGTAGCCTATTCAATCTAAGGTGACTGAAGGCCCACACTAAGACCCTAAACCATCTTGTCCGTGAACTGCTCTTTGCTGATGATGCCGCCCTTGTTGCCCACACAGAAGCAGCTCTGCAGCGTTTAACATCTTGCTTTGCGGAGGCGGCTGAGGTTTTTGGGCTGGAAGTCAGCTTGAAGAAGACAGTAGTCCTCTACCAACCTGCACCCCAAGAAGATTATCGCCATCCCCATATTACCAGCGGCGAGTCAGAGCTTAAGACAGTTCAGCAGTTCAGCTATCTGGGAAGCATCATTTCCTCGGATGCCATGATCGACAAAGAGATAGACAACAGAATAGCAAAGGCATATAGAGCCTTTGGAAAACTCCATAAAAGAGTCTGGTGTAATAAACACCTGAAGAAAAGTACAAAGATCAGTGTCTACAGAGCCATTGTATTGTCTACTCTTTTATATGGGTCTGAATCATGGGTCATCTACCGTCAACACCTGCAACTCCTGGAACGCTTTCATCAGCGCTGCCTCCGTACAATTCTAAACATCCATTGGACTGACTATGCGTCTAATGTCACTGTCCTCGAACAGGCAGGGGTCACCAGCATCGAGGCCATATTGCTGAAACTGCAACTGCGCTGGGCAGGGCACGTCTCTAGGATGAAGGATCACCGCCTCCCCAAGATCGTGTTTTACGGTGAACTTGCCACTGGTAGCCGCAAGAGAGGTGCCCCAAAGAAGAGATACAAGGACTCCCTGAAACAATACCTTAGCCTTGGCCATATTGACTACCATCAGTGGTCCACCTTGGCCTCCAATCGGGAGACTTGGAGGCACACCATACATAATGCCGCTGACTCCTTTGAGAGCTCACGAAGAACTAGTCTCGAGGAGAAAAGACAATGCAGGAAGAATCGTGTCCCACCTGTTCCACCCAAGGAGACCTTCTGCTGTGCTTTTTGTAGCCGGATTTGCCTATCCCACATTGGCCTTCTTAGTCACCAGCGCGCTTGTAGTAAGCGTGGGTAAATGCCCTTCCCAAATCTTCGTTCGCGAAGTCAAGCCATGATGATGATGGTGGTCATTAACACATGGCAGGATAGGAACTATGATCAGAAATGATCTGTAAATACAGTGGACATGGTCTAGTTGTATTGTGTGTAGTCAGTTTGGTAAATAAAATGAATGGGGGGGAGTTTTGAAACTCCTAACATTCAAATGTGATTATGTACCACCCAGATTGTGTTTTACAGTTACTGTTTGCTGGCACTGAAAACCTTTTGAAACCTGATGCAATTTCCTAATAAAAGGATCAAATTGACAAACCAGGCTGAAGGCTTATGCTTATGAATGTAGCAACCTTTATGCAAAGGCCTTTAGTGAAAACTCCTGCAAGTGCGTGCTGTATTGAATCAGTATAAATCAGAAATAATCAAGAACACTCGTTTGTAACAAGCTTTGGGTTAAACCTTTTCCATGTGAACCACTTCCATTTAAGCTCATTATTTATGGTAAGCATAGCCACACTCTTCATGCATTTTGCATATTCAATTTTCAAGCCAAAATATAGGAGCTGCATTAGCTTCAGTCCTCCCAGCAGGTAATCAGCCTCCTGCAATATCAAACCTTATGTCACCAACAGTAATAGGCTGAAATAGTCAGAGCCTCGTAAGGACTGTGCCTGCCCAGTTCCTATTAAAATTAATGGGCACTGGGCATCCATTCTCTCTAGGGAGCTTGGGAAATACCAGCCAAAATGTAGTTGTAAGTGTTAACCTTTAGGAAGTTAGTGTTGGCAGCCTCCCACTGCTCTGTACCACTCTCCAAAATCAGTAGCTGTGATGAGGCATGAGAGCCTCAGTTTGATGGGACCATGTCCTTAGAGGCTGCTGGTGGGGAGCAGCTGTAGGCAATTTGCACCTTGAGGCTGTTTTGGCTGAGCACAGAAGGCAAATTGTGAGGTTGCTCTGCCACTTGTACCAGGAACAGCCTGAAATGAGTGTGAAGGGTTTTTTTCTACTCCCCAGTTTTCACAGAAGAAGAAGCCAGTCCCATAAAGGTCAGTAGAGGCAGTGTGAAAGGCTCTAAGTATGATGGAATACAGAAGTCTGGGACACAAATGCCAAAAATATTCCAGAATAACTGTTAAAATAAACGTGTTTGGTATAGGAAAAAACCTGCCTGTGAATGCTTTTATATATTAAGCCCTGTAAGGAACTTCTGCCCTGCTGATTTAACTTTCTTTAATTAGGGTTTTTTCCCTTTCCTGTCTATATTTGCAAAGAAAAAGAGTCTGGCATTTGAAAAGAAATAGGAGATTAGAATAATTTATTATTAGATTAGTATTAAACCAGTAGAAATAGCAATAGGAATTCATGTTTATAAACAATCTCCAGGTCTAGCCCATACAGATGATGACCTGTGAGGAAGTAGTGTTACAGGAATAAATTGGCTGTGGTTTAGACTGAATGATTTCAATCCAGCTAATAAATTCTTAGTAGTGTGTGCCTGAAATATTAACACAGAAGTTGGAGAGCAAACTGTCCCCTTTTAAAGTTTTTTCACCAAATACTTCTAAAATAACCAAAGTGTAATCAACACACTCAGCTAACAGATTGTTCATGGACACAAAATACATTCCTAAATCAAATAAATTGCTAATTGTGAAGCATTTGCTAGGCTCTGCTTACATAGCATGAGATAAGAAGCAAATATAACACACTGGTCTCTATTACTGACTGCTGCTAAAAATGCAAAGCTATAAATGTGCTCTTTCAATTTCAACAGTGCATCATTAGTAGGAATCCTGCAACGACCACCTGGATCTTAATGACCTGTTACACTGCAGCTTCACCACCCCTGTGAGTGCCAGCTCTGTTTTTTTGGTGGATACCTGTGTCATTTTAGGAAGTAGTAATTGTATTTTGCTGCATTTTTCTGCATTTTTATTCTGGTGTTCTTATTTTTTACTTTCTCTTTCTAAGTATGACTGTCTAATAATTATGGACCTGGAGGAAATGTGTATCCAGATACATTAGCAGCGCTGGCAGACCTCAGAAGAAGCAAAAGGGCCGGCCACAGCCCTTCCTGACTCTGCTGAGTCTGCATGTTCTGAGCAGAATTATGGGCAAGGCTTACTGCAGTATCCCTGCACTCAGAGTATGGATGGTGTGCTTGTTCTGCTAACTTTTCCTGAAATAGTAGGACTTGCTAAATGTAGCCTTCTGTAGAATACAAATCAGCTACGATAGCGTCGTGTCCTGCTTGTACAACAAGTTTTGGTTATGTCTACTTTCATATTTGCTCACTTTGTGGCATACTGCGATATGTCAAAGAATGTAGATGCCTCTGCTTCCTACCACATTTTTTCAGCTAAAAAGGACAGGTGCCTGGAATTATTACAGTATGGGTTTTGCTTGTTTTTTGCACCAAGAAAACAACACTGCGGTTGAGAGGTTGTTGCCAGGAGTTTTGCAGAGTCCAAGGGGGCTGTACTTGCACTCCGAAGTCTAACAAAAAACCCCACAATCTACTAGTTTATGCTGCAAAACAAGGCAGGCATCCAGCAAGGGCAAGAACACAGGCTTTGTGTAGTGGAGAAAAGAAAACTTGGGCTGTGGGCAGCACAGGAGTGAAGAGAGGTTACACTGCAGAGTGGGAACAGACTTGCTGTGTTAGGAATGCTGGATACAGTAAATAACCTCAAACATTTGGAATGTTTTTCGTTTTTAGAAACCTCAAAGAATGTGCAGTAACTGAATAGATTAAAGATGTGTACTATTCAGATTGCTGTTACTGTGTCTGTAAAGGATGCGATAAAAATATATAGCATGGGAGGAAGAGAGAGAGAGCAGACCCACAGCTCCTGTTCTACTCAGTCTGGGGAAGCCATAACATAAAAGGAGATATTGCTACAGCCTGTTTTCCATTCCCATCCAAAAATACTCTTCCTTCCAATTTCTCTTTGGTGTCAAAATAAATGAAAATGTTTCATAGTGATTAATGGTGTGCTGGCTTCACAGTGAACGCTGGTGGGGATACAGCCCATCAGTGGAGAGGATATTTTGAGAAAACCTCATCATATTTTGTTTTCACTTTATGCTGACATGTTGAATTTTGGCAAAAAAAAAGTGATGAAATTCAGCCAGTTACATAAGCATCCGTGTGTGCACATAGACACACATGGGGAGGGAGAACCACTTGGAAATTCTGCTCCTGGAAGGAGACACCTCTCAGGAGAAATTGCTTGACACATGCCGGACTTTGGTTGCTTTTGCACTTGGTTTGTTCTCTTCAAGGGTTATGTTTGCAAGGCAGGACTGTGGGAGCATCCCTGTGGTCCTCAAAACCACTCAGTGTTGCATGGCACTGTGGGAACAGCCAGCCACTGGGAGGCAAGTTGATAGGAGATAAAGGCTTACCTGCCCCTAACCCTACCTCTATGCATATCGTCACGTGCCATCTTTGAGGACAGAAAACAGTAGCAGATGCCACAGCATCCCTGTTTTCTTTGGGAGACTGTCTTAGTTATTTAAAAAGTGCTTTCAAGGTTTTGGGAAGAGGACTAAAACAACCTGCACCCTAATTCAGATCAACTCAGAATGTTGTCTAGTTTTTGATACAGCTTGTTATACATAAAGCCTATATGGTATTTTTTCACCTAGAGACCTTAACTATTATGTACAGAAAAGAAGGACTACAACATAATATTGTTTCTTTTACTACCATTGATCTTTAGTTTTCTGCTTCAATTTTGCTGTGTAAAATAAAGGTGGGTTTTTTGTACTGCTGTGTATGTGAGATGTTTAAAACTTGCTTGAGAATTTGATTTCTAGAGGCTTCTGTAAGGCTGAGGTTGTAGCTTATCTAATATTTTGACACAGTCTAAACTCTGTGTTGTAAAAGTTGATTTAGTTTTAAGCTGTTGTTTTGACCACTACAGTGAATAATCCAATTTTTAATTATTTTAGATAGTATTTTATTAATTTTATGTGTTATTTACTTAGAATTTAGTTGTATGTCATTATCACAATTTTAGTGGAAGGGACACTGGAGGAACCAAGCCTTGCTGGAATAGATCATTATCCAGTGTAATGTATTGATCAGGTCAAGCAGTAAATTAACAGGAGCAGAACACCATTAAATTTTGAACTTAATTGCCTTCTACTCTTAATTTCTATTGGATATAATCAATAGGTGCCAGAAGAAAGTTAAAAGAGTTATTTAGCAAGCTGCTACTTCCTTCAGAATAATGGAAAACTACTGTTTCATCCTCTAGTTGATGCAAATAACGTGCAGTTCAAGTGTGGTCACTTAAGCATTTTATCAGACTCACTTTTAGTTTTGTCTTGATTAATCTTCATCCTTTCCAGAAAGAAATGTGATTTAGTGATGCAAGCTGTTCTGTTTTAGCTGCCCCTTTGGTCATTGAACTTACAGAGGTGTTTCAGCAAAAGGTCCCTTTCCTTCCAGGATCTCTCCAGCCTGTATTTCTGTCTCTAGTAATGCACACATAGAGTGTCTTCTGAGGGATATTCTCAGGCCAGTACCTTTTAATATAGTTTCCTTTTCCAAGTAAAGGCCATAGCCTTGGTCTTGGCTTTTCTTTTTCGTTCTTCTGCTAGCTTTTTTGGACAAGTTGCTCATCTTTCTTATTTTCCCTTCCTTCAAAATACTAATCAATTGCCTTCACCAAGGTCTGGTGTCAACCTGATGAAGTCTCTTCTAGGACTTCCTGTGCTGATGACACATCTTGTTCTCTTCTCCAGCCTACTGTTCAGTTTGTTACTTCTTGTGCTTCATGTTTCCTTCTGTAGTAATATCTTTACTCACTGTTGAATTTAAGTATTGCTTATCCTGCTGTAATGTAAAACCAGTTCCTTATAAATCAATATCTCAGTGCTGTTATTATTTTTACACCTCTTTGAACACCCTTTCCAGTACCTAGTCTTCTGCTAATAAAATGCTGCAAAGAAAACACCATATTTCAGGTGGGCCTCTGCCAAAGCTGTATGCCCAGTATCACTGCCCTGTGGAATCACAGGGACATTAAAAAGCCATGGAATAGAGGATAGACATCTGATGTAAATCAGAGTATTATTGCAAACTTGGTGGGCCTTGGAAGCTGTATTACTGAAACAGCACATAGAGTAAAACAGGCCAAGATAATCATACCTCATATTTCACAGTAGTGTCAGTTCTGTGCCAGTGGTGCTATTCCATATTTATAGCTTTATATTGGCATAAGGCAATTTACATTCAAGCAAATGGGAGTTTTCCAAGAGTGTTGATTCAAGTTCTTGTTGAGAAATGAGTATGGCTCCTTTTGCACATCTTTACGGCGAAATAGCAGTTAGAGAAGAGTCTACTTGAGATTTTATGAAGTGGTGCATAATGAAGCACCAAATGGATGGACCTTCATAGAAGTGTAATTTTCTAAGACATCTGACCTATGCTCCCTCTGAAAACCAAATATCTTCAGGGAGTGGCAAGTTACCCACCTCAAAATAGAGTTAACACGTTCAGCGAGTCTTGCTCTGAAATCTTGACCTACATCTCTCCACAGTTCTCTCCATTATGAAATGTGGATTACAGGTATTTTACTGTGAGCACACTTGATTTTATTGAGGTCCAGTTTATTTGAAGAAAACATTGCTTGCTGTCTATGCAAATTCAGAAACAGCCATCATCAAAAGAGCTGAATATGAATTTACCTCTTTGACAGTTATTCCTTGTCACATTATTTTGGTTAACAGGGAATTCATCACAGGGGAGAAGAAAAAATAAAGCTTCTTGACAGTTACAAGGAATTAATGGTGCTTACAATAATGTATTTTCCAAGGGAAGGCTGGAGGGCAGGGTTTGACAGCAGTGAAGCTGTTCCACATACAGTGACATCCTGTGACCATCATTAGCCTGGATTTTACCTTTATAGAGGGAAGACTTGTTCATCTGTGTAACTAGCATGAATTGTGCAAGGCTTTGAAGTCGCAGCTCGCAGGAGAGGTTGAAATCCTCCTGTTCTGATCATTCTACCTGTGCCCACCACACCACTGCACCTTGCATTTTGAGGAGACAGAAGAGTTAGTATTGTGCCTATGGTATATTTAGGGAACTGAATCAGAAAGCCCAGGTACCCATGGAAGCCTATGGCCAAAAAGGAAATGGGACATGGGACTAATTGAGTATTCTGTCCAGGGTGGTGTTGGCAATTATAATAGCATTCCCCATTTCCCATGGCAAAGAATTTCTGCTTGTGTTTCATGCTTCTGCCAAGAAAAAGATAAAAGGAGATTTTTCTCTATGTCACTGAGGAGAATCCCCTTTTCATCCGGATGAATTATGCTGTCTTCAAGACACCAGATTAATCTGTCTGTGATATCCCTTGTGTATTGATTCTGGACTAACACATATCTGTGTTTGTTCTTTCATGATCAAATAAAAAGCTGACTCACATGTTAGTCCTTTTCTGCTACCACTGCCATGAAACTATCTACATAAAGAGTTCAGTCCAGCTGGAGAGATACAAATAGACTGCTCACTATGCGACCAAAGATTTGCTGTGCACTGGGGTAAAGTTTCACCTTGAGTTGCCTCACAAGAAGCCTCTGGAGGAGATACTTTAAGCATTTGACACAGTTCCCTGAAAGGGCAGCAAAGAGAGGCAGCTTAGATGGCATTTTGATGTTGTGTCCAGTCCTCTCTTGAGCCTTCTCTGGCTTCTTCTGAGTCTTGAAAGGGAAGTAGCCACCCATAACATGCAGCATCCCAGGCCCTCTCCAAAATTCTACATGAGATCCCTATGCAGTGGTGGATCCCCAACAGTTTTGGGGTGAGATGTGGATAGTAAGTCAACATTTATGTTAAGGTTGATGATGAGTGTAGTTTGGCTCAGTTGAAGCTTGTTGTCTGACTTGCTGTCATCGTAAAAACCTTGTGAGCTACAGATTATTGCATTATAGGTATGCACAGTAGGAAAGGCAGACAAGGTAGGAGCTCCAAGATACACGTGAATTAGGATTAAATGGAGCAAACTAATTCTCAATCAGATCCAGTCACCATTAAAATGAAGAAGATAGAAAGAGACAGAATCAAAATTAGTGAGATAACAGATTGCATTTCTGGTTAGGAAGAAGACCTGTGTTATGAAATGCTGGTGAATTTAATGTTCAGTTCTATACTTATTTGTCATACACATTGTAAAGCATATTTACAGTCATCACCTTCTAGTTGAATCAGGGCAGTGAGCTTTTGTTTTTCTTAGAGTACTTTATGTTTTATAGCTTAGAGCCTTGGCAGAAGTCCATCTATGGTGAAGATTCACATTGGTGTTAGGCTGGGGACTGCAGTTGTTGCTGTTCTGTCTGCACTCTGCTGTGTTTGTGGAAGGATCAGGATTGGAGCTGTGAGAGTTTTCTCATGATCTCTAAATCCAGAAGTGCATTTGCACCAGTTTTATCCCTAGAAAATCATCCATTGCTTACAACTTACTTTCCTGAGAAATAGACAAGACATACTGTAAAGCAGGCTTATTTTGTTCATGCTATAATACAGTATATGCTAGATATGGTATAAGAAATTATGCTAGAAGGTAACTCTAGTTATGACCCCAAAAACCCCACCACATAACAACAAATCTCCATTCCCCACAAAATTAAGGAAAAAACCAACCAACCAAACAAACAAACCCAACCCCAGCTCTTTGGAGGCTTTTCAAGATAGTTCTGGGACTTTCAGATAAAGATAATGTATTCCTTGCATAAGTGCTCGAAACGAATGTGTTGGCTCTATGCATAAACTGTTTTCAAGTCTGTCTTGTCATTCAGTCTAAAGAGTGTTTCAGTGGCACCTTGGTGGAATTTCTCAAAACACTGGTGCTGGCAGATATAAGATGCCCTGCTTCAGCTGAAGGGCTGCCAAAAGGAAGCTTTACTATCAGTTTCCTGACCAGCAGAACTAACAAATTGTGGCTGCAGGAAAACTGTATACCATGCTGCAAGTGGGAATTTCTTTGTGCTGCATCACTGGATATAAAATGTGAGAGTGAAATGCTGTCACTTATATGCACACATCTTCAGACAGTTTCAGCAAAATCAGATTTCTAGATCTTTGTCCTGAATGATAAGCAAATGCATTTGATAAAAATACACTCAACATCCCTATAAATAACAATTTCTCTTTTTGCCTTTGCAAACCATCATCAGAAGGTTTTTCTTCACTTCCTCATTCCTTATCCTTCATCTACCCACAGAACCATAGCAGCATGCATGTAAAAATGCATAAAAATTTCAGCCTTGCAATTTAAATGTCAACTCTTCAATCTTATTGCAGTACATTTCGACCCTCTTTTGCATATGGTATGGTTGACTCCTTACAATTCAAGTTTTCTTTAAAATGACAGAAGATGCATCTGTGGCCCTTTCTGGTAGTCCCATTTGTTACTCTATCCTTGCAGAACAAAAAGGTAATGCAGCATGCTATGCTGAAAGATCAGTCACAGACAATCCCTTAAGGATATTAAATAGATAGTTATGTTGTCATTGTGAAGCTGATCTGACTCCGCTTCGCTAGAGTTTAGCAAGACCTCACTGAAATGCTGCTGAGATTTAGCTTCACTGTGGTATAATGAGGCATTTCTGCACGGCAAGAGGATGTTGCAAAGGTGTGTACCTATTGCCCATGTTTTTCAGTGCCCTGAAAAAAAGAAAAGATGGCAAAGAAATATAGATGTGTGTGCGTGTGTGTATATATATATATATATATATATATATATATGTAATCTATTTCACAGCTTTCTGGTTGTCTAGGTTTTTTTTTTCTCCCATCCTGTATAGTTTCCTCAGGCTTATATTAAGAGGAGCTGTTTGCAGTCATGCTGAGTGATGATTTGGGGGGTGTTGCAGACTGTTGTAGAAAGACTCAGAACTCACACACAGCTGCACTAATGAAGTTGCAGGCATAGCCTGCTCCTCTCTCTTACACTATAGCACAAACTAGTATTTAGGGTCTCACTTTCAAAGACTGAGGGCTTCCAGTGAGTCCTCTAAATTCTGCATATGGACATCTAAATTACTTGCCCTCGGTGGTTTTCTAAATTAAAAGTTACAATTTAAAACAAAAAGCACTAACAGCTGTACCATTTGTTTTCTCAGAGTCATTCCATTTGAAAGTAATAGCAAATGCAATTATTTAAATAAGTTTACATAACTCGTTACCTTTTGAAGAATTTCCTTCCAAACAGTAATAATAAATGTACATGTGTACACTGAGAGCTCTCTCGGGTCAGACTTTTTATTTGAAAAACTTTATTTTTATAGCTATATAAAATGTTACAGCCATTCTTAAAGAATTCGTGAGTGCCTTTTTATTTTAGTGCCCACAGAAAGTGGAAGGAATTTGCCAGAAACCTCTCTCAGACAAAGAGAATACAAATACAACCCAGTGTTTCCACTGAAGGATAATGGATATTTTTACCATTTCTGCCCACGTCCTTCAGAGCAGCTTGTACAATCCATAATGACACAGGGACAAGAAGGTACTTTCGCTTCCACCTTGGTGGGATTTTACTGTGCCAAGGTATGGCTTGGAAACTGCTTTGAGATCCTTGCAGTGGAGGTGTTAAAAAAAACGCAGGAACTTGCTGTGGTGTGATGATGCACCGACTTCGCTGCAGCATGATCCTACCTGTTACTACAAAAGCCTTTGGAGGTCAAAAGCTGGCCTAGTTTGACTATTTCTTTGACTTTTTAATGAACGAATGCGGACACTGTTTGAATAATTCAGTAATGTTAAAATGTAAAATCTTGAAGCACGTCAGCCACTAAAACCACTTCTTTGCTGAAGAGATTCTGCATTTCCCTGGCCGGGACTGGTGCTCCCTGTGAGGCAGAGCTGGAAAGTCTCCCCATGAGCTTCCAATGTAAAATTGAAGTCTTGAATACTCCCTGGCCATGAATTGAGCCCCTGAGTGCACAGTGACTGAATATTCATTTTGTCCTTTCTTCAAAAAAATACTTAGAATTTAAGGTACAAGAATAGCTCCATTCATGAGCTGCAATGTGAGACAAGACTCTGTTGCCAGTGCCATATCTACATTTCTTAATAAGAAGCGAACAAAGCTGATGTATTACAGTGTATAAAAATAATGAAAAAAGAAAACCAGAGAGAGAAATTACCTTTTTTTCATGAAGTGACATGGGTTGATTATAAGCATACACATTATTTCTCTTTGTTGTTCACTTTATTGTGCAGTCTGAGAGAATAAGGAAGCCATGTGCACCTGTATGGCTGGATGATATTAGGGTTTCAACATTTGGAACAACAGATACTTAGGGTAAAACTTTCCCCAGATTCGAGCTGAACTATTCAGCACACACTTAGCTGTCATTAATCTTACATGCAGAGCCAGGCTTCTCATATTTCAAAATCTTTGGAGAGACAGCTTTTTAATCTATATTTGGTTCTTCTTTTTCCCCCCTCTGAGATTGGTTTCTCTTTGCATATAATGCTGTACTAGTTTCAATTTGAACAGAACCCTGAAATAAAGTAGTTGAATATGAAACCTTGGCAGAGAGAAAGGAAACAATTATCTTGAAATTCCTTTTCTTTCTTCTTTTTTTTTTCTGAGGCATTTTAACTTGTTTCAAGCAACATATTATCTTAATCACAACAAGAGGGCATATATTACTGGATGGGGCATAAATTCAATTAATCTCAGCCATAATTCTCCAAGAAATTCATTTCAATATAATGTAACACCTTTAAGTATCTAAATTACATCAGCTGAAGGTGGTTAAGAAGAGAAGCAGAAGCAGGAGCTGCCCAGCAGCTTCTGGTGGTCAGGTCTACCTCTGTCACCAGCTCTGGCATCTTCTGCAAGCCTGGGCACAAAAATGAAGAACAAGGAAAGGAAAATGCCAGGGGAAGCTGAAAAAGATGTCTGTGAGAGCAGCAAGTAGCAGGGGTATATGGTTTAAGCTTATTCTCAAAAATATATGAACTATAACAGCCGCAGGTTATGAAGTATTTCCATCAGAAGTTTCTGGCAGCCAGGAGCAAAAATTTTAAGTGGTTTGCGTATCTTTCTGTGCTCTTGTGATAATGATATAGCTGTCGGTTCCTTATTTTGTAGGTCATTTGTACAGCTCATCTTCTAAAACCTCTCTGCTAATACTCAAGAAGGATATTACTGGAATCCCAAGCTCCTTGCTATTTTACAGAGTTGAATCTGGACACATGAAATACGAATTCAGCAACGTGTGCTGCCAGACAGCATTGGGAATGGACTGGGAACTGACTGTTTAGACTCATGTGTATGTGTGTGTGTATATCTGCAAGACATGCATAAACTACTCAAATGCAGATGTGTAAATTTTACCATTAAGTGTTTGCATTTCTTTGCTTCACCATTTCTTTTTATTTTGCTTCATTTAGCATAGATTATCTCTGTAAATCTGGCCACTAGTCAATTACTCAATTCCTTTTCAAAGGAAATAATAAGAAAGATTACAAAATTTATGAGACTAGCATAAATCACAGTATCTTCCCCACCTGAGAATCTGACTCTATAAAGCTAGTTACTTTCTTATTTATAAAGGTAATTATTCTATTAAAATTAATAGTAAAATGAATACTGCTGTGACTGAATTACATGGGATAAGCGTGAAATACTGTGATCTGTTCTGCTATGAATTAGTAATTATAGTGTGCTCAGTTAAATTTGCATACTTTCCTCTCCTTCCCTGCTATCCACCTTGGTTTAGTTGCTAAAGCTCTCCGCAGGGTTGGAGCTGGAGATTGCTAGTGTTTTATGCAAGGAGGAACTGTTTGCAGAATATAATCCCCCTGAGTTTTAAGGTAGCAGAAGAACTTACAAGAAAAGCATAGTTTTGTTTGTTATTTGAAATATCTGTGATCGTTTTTCTAAACGTTTGTTTATATAGATGAGGTGAGGAAAAACAAAGAGGGGAAAATATCTGTCTCCTTTTCAGCTGTTATTTCTCTGGGAAAAGTTTAGCTTTGTGCTAGGACTTTGAGTTCACACTGCCTGAAGCAGTGAAAGTAGGTGGTATCTCAAAGGAACAGTGCTCAGAATAGGGAGATCCAGTACTCATTCAGGAGCTCATGGACCTGCAATAGCTTCTGTTTCAGAAAAAGCTGCCTGCATCTTTTTGCACTTAGGTGGTTCGTGGGAAGTTTAGTTAATCTTGAAGAGGATAAGTGGTAGTGGGGTGAAAGGCAGCCTTTCCCACACACATATTGAGAGGCATACCTTGAGCCATAGAAATTATTAACTAGAGGAAGTCAGGAAACAATACATTTTCAGTGATATATGGATGAAGGGCAGAAGTGACATGTGAGGTCCAGACTGATTTCTGAGGATGAGAGCAAGCCTACCCAGCACTAGCAGGCAAATTTTGCCCTGCAGCCTGTACAGCCCTACTATGCCTGGGTACATGCTTAGCTCGGCAAGGTGGGCTTATCACCTCAGCACAAGTTAAATAACCCTCAGTCTGATAGAAATGGGTATATGGGAGGAAACTGAAATAGAGAACAACTACCCTTTGATTTGCAGTAGCCTGAATCTGACATCCTTCAAGAGTCCTATGAGAGCCATGTGTTCAACTTGGCTTCAGAGGCAGAGGAAGGAAATCACTGCTGCCCAGGCAGCCTGGGAAAGCCCTAGCTGGGTGGATTCCTGTGAAGTAATGACGTTCTTAATAGGATTTTATTATTATTAACCATATTAGGATGGTCACTGGCTGATTTAGATAGCTTATGCTTGATTAAATAATAACCTGCTCTAAATGATAAATGCAAACTTGTCCAAATGTATGAAAACCTGTTTTAACTTTCCTGGAATAGCACACAGCCGCAGTCCCCTTCCTACGGATTGATGTGCCTATAATTTCCTGGATCTTCCTTTGAGCCCTTGACATCTCTGGTTACTTCTAACTTTATAGAAGGTTATGCTTTTTTAATTCCTAAAATAGCCTGTACAGCGCATAGCTTAACCAGCTCAACAGAAACACTTTTTCACCCTAGGAAAGCAACCTCAGACAACTTGTAAAAAGGTCATGTAAACTTTAGATCCAAGCCATTATTTTTAATTCATGTGGTGTATCCATGTTTCCTAGCACCTGAACAGTCCTTCCTGCAAATTACATTCTTTTTGTGAATATAAACAGTTTATTAAAACTGCTGTATTAATTATTTAAATGAGTTTATAAATATTTGAGGAAGCCTATGCAAAAGGCACTCATAATAAATTATCGGTTTCTACTTCAAGTTAAATTACAAAACTCTGAAGACTACCTTCTGTAACAAAGCAATTTCTGCTGCCTGTTATCACAAGGGACAGAGCATTATATCTAGGAAGCAGATATAACAAAAATCAGCACCTAAAGTTTAAAGTGAAATAGCAACATTTCTGTCTTAGAGGGTTGGTACTAAATGTGATACACAATCAAGTACGTGGGCATTCGGTTATTCATGATTAGCGTCTTATGAGAGGAGCCATCAGTTTGACTTTTTGATCACAGGTGTGGAGACTGAATTAATAAGCAGAGGGGGAGAGAGGTACTGAGAAGACTCCTGGAGCAAGTGCAAGAAGGAATCACTCACCCAGATCGATTGATTAAAGGAGAAGTCAGATACTGTAAGTGGTACTGGCAAGAATATCAATCCTACAGCTCTATGGCAGATCAAGCTCAATAATGCAAGGGAATTTTTTATATGTGAAGGTAGGCAAAACCCAAAATTAAATAAAAAAATGTCAGAAACAAGATAGCAAATACTTATCTGGATAAACATTCCTGGAAATTCTTTTCCAGATGGGAGGAAGTTTCTGCTTTGGAGTTCTTAGTTTTGCAGTGTTGGTTGCTAAGGTAAAGACTCACTTTGTAGACATTTACATCTTTTGAGTCCTAGTGCCCATGTTAATGTCTGTCTGTCAAGGACATTGAACATTATAAATGGCAGGTGCCAAGCAGGACTGAAGTGTGCCTGCAGAATTTGGGTAATGGATAATTCAACTGATTAAATAGAAAGAGATGTCCAGTGATGATCCACTTTGCTATGTGCTTCTTTCTTAACTGTCCTATGTTCAAGGAGCCTCTTGTAGATACATGAGTTTCTGGAGAACTTGTTAAAGTAAGTTCGTGGTCATACAAAATAGACCAAATGCAAAGCCTCAAGCTGTGAACTCGTGATGGTTGATAAAAAGGAGCACTTCACTGGCAATTCACTAGCCAGTTTTTTTCCCTATATAATTTACTTTTAACTATCAAGTATTTGTGGAGGTGACTATTTAGAAAGAAAACCCTGCTATTTCAATCTTGTGGGGTTTTTTTAAATGCCTTAAAAAGATGAACAAGGAGTGTTACAGAATTTCACCTAAAACAACTTCTGCTTCAGTTTGCTAGTAACTATAGCAATTCTCAGTGCCTTTGTTTAGCTATTCATCTTTGGAGGGGTTTCTGCTTCCATACACTTTGCAACTGGCAGAGCTGAACGTACTCTGCAAAGCATTTTAAGCTAATTCATGCTCAGATTTGTAAAATATGTACTGGGCATGCTCAAGCTCCATTTACATTCATTTTGTATGAGCATTAATGAGATCAAGTAGAACAAGGACAGATGTTTGTGAAAAATAAAAAGTTAAACTCCTATTTGTTGTGATGAGAATAGGGCTTACGGCTTCATAGCTAAGAATCATCTGAGCGGAGTGTGAATGAGATTCCTGGAGTATCTGGAGTCTAAGACTCGCAGCTCTTCCCATCTGGTTATTTTTCAAGAGCACATCTTCTGCATTACATAGCAAATAATGATCCTTGCATAAATTCAGGATTATTCACTCCAAGGACAACAGAGTAAGGTCATCTTATCAATTATTTGTAGCAAAGACTTACCTAGAAGCGCAACTCCTCCAAGGTAAAAAAGGGGGGGGAGAAACCACTGTAAATGGCAGCGAAATTTCATCTTTTAAAATAATACAACTCAGGGTTAAATTGAATGGAGGCAAAAAGACATGAGCTGTGCCAATACCAATACAGGCATGAAATTTCAAGTACCCATTAACAGACTTCTCAGCTCTGTAAAATGTTTCAGAGTAAATAAGCATTCTGAGCACTGAAGGAAAACATAATTTCAAAGAAAAGCTTGTCAGTTAAGGTCAGTTTAATATCCACTCATGAATTTCACGTTTTTAAGTCTTGCTGATAAGCTTTTATAATTGAGTTACTTCTCTTATTCCATGCATATTGAAGCAGTAATTAAGCTATTATATGAGATACAAAGTATTGTGTGCTCGATTCATCAATTTTTGTTCAGTCTCACAGTTCTTGTTCGATTGCACTGGCATTGTTACACTGAAATATCTCCAAATCTATCATGTCAAGATTATGCATGATGTAATTTGTAATAGTAGCTAGGGATTTGTTTACAAAAACAAATGTTTCTTTAATCTTTAAAACAAAATTAGACTTGTCTTACAGCACAGAGCAAAGAGATTTGAATGAATACAACACTTTTAATAAATCAGTAATTACCTCATGGAGTGGCAGTTGGCTCATTTAACCTTTGAAAACAGCTTCTTCCACACAGAGTTTAAACTGTGCCCTTGTGAGATAAATTTTGAGAGCTAGTCTGTGGAGATTTAAGTGCTCTATAGGTGCATTATTTATACGACAGAAATCCTCTATTCATAGAAAAGAATTTGGAGCACACTGTCTTTTCACAGTAGAGATAAATGCAAGTTAATTAAACTATCTCCTAAAAACATTTGCAAACTCTGCCACTTGGTACCTCTGTTCATAAAGTGGCACACCATGTGCAAGTTCATAGCACCAACGTTAGGACAATAAAACCTCCTTTGGTTTGCAGTGCGAGCTTGTTGGTTGGAGGGGGTTTAAATTACACTCCACCAGCTGCAAACTGGTCTGCCATAAACAAATTTCTGTAGTTGATATGGTCTGAAAATTGTTGGTGGGTACGGACAATGGCAAAAGGCTATTCCCATCCTTTCTCAGAGCATCCTGGATCATCCATGGGTTACGCTCATCAGGGCTTCGACACACATTGCTCTGCAAATTAACCAGACACATGCCAACAAACAGCTAATGAAGGCTGTTGTTCTTCTGCATGTGTGTAATAAAATGGTAACAGATTTGTGCAGATTTTATTAGGTTGGAGGACACAGCATAATTTTCAGGGGAAAAAGAACATACCAAGAACTAATCACAAGTCCTTTAATTGCCAACTGTGGACAAGTTAGTTTTACTGCTATTAAACAGGCCAAAGACATGTGATGGTGGGTGTTAGTATTTTTCACAGAGAAAACCAGTGACAATAGCTTGCATTTGAAAACAAACAAACAACAATCATTTTCTCCTGCAAAAAAAACATGTACAAAGTTAAAATATGTGTATTTCATTGATTGATAACGCATAATTACATTATGTGTTATTAATTTCTGTAGATTCAGTGGAAGAACTTGCCTTATATATTTATTTACTGGAATCTTCTTTGTAGACTGGAAAAAACAAGAGACAAATACTACACTATTTATACCCAAGCAGTACACCAGAATTTAATTTCATAATTGATGGCTATCCAGTATATTATGCATGCTTTGTTATGCCTTATAAATGCATTAGAGTTCTATAATTTATTCATTTTCAGTGGTTTTTCATAGAGTACTTTGCTGCTAAGCTATGATTCTGGCACTTCATTCAGTCAAAATCTCGTCATAGACTTTCACCCTTCAGAGCCCATCTTGCAACATTTCCCTTCCACCTCACTAAACCCAGTCCCCTGCAGCTCAAGGGATTCATGTTTGAGCAAATGCAACTTTTAGAGGCATCAGATTTGGTCTAAAGCCTGCAAAAACTAATGAGGATTATTTTTCCTGTTTCTTCGGTAGCTGCTGGCTCAGAATCTAAGCACAGATCATTGGTTTATAATGCAAAAGCAGGCAATAATTGTTCCTCTTGGGTGTTTCTTCCACCAACATGAGGGACTACGGCATAATAATTATATCTTTGGTTCAACACTAATTTCCCAGAAATCCTTGGTTGTGTGAGCAAACATCTCCACAACAGCATCAAGACCACAGCAGATCATAATCTATATATATTTATACACACACACGTATATATGTGTGTGTGTATATATATACACACATAGACATACACATACATATATATGACTTCAGGTACTTGCAGCCACCAGAGGAACGGTGTTGGAAGGCCACCCACACACCTCTCTACCTCCTGTATCCTTATCTTAAGGCCTGGCTTTTCTCTCTCTGTATTTCAAGTCATTAATTTACTTAATTAATGCTATATTATTAATGAAAAATTAATATTGCATGGAGACATTTTGCTTCTTTGATGGCACACCAGTCCTCAACTCTGGTCTGAAACATGTGTGTGAATATTTATAAGCCACTTCCTATTGTCTTTGCAAAAATGTATAATTATGCTGCAGTTCTTTGGCATTTCATTAAATATATAACAATAAGATTAAGCTTTCACTAGGCTATCTAGAAGCAGTTCAGATAGGGTGTAAATAACACTGCTACACTGCACAAATATTTTATCAGCCTGCTTTCAGTTTTGCTCTGTAGCAAGGGATGGATTCAGTTCCAAACTTCAGTAATAAATATGCAGCAATGGGTCTCCCTAACCTACAAAAGATCAGTTTTCCCCATACAGGTTGGGAGAGGACCCTCTGTTGCCTGCATTCATTTCAACTCCCTGCATATATAAGCATTTCATGTTTTCATTAGTCTCATTAGCACTCAGTGTCAGCAGGTCATTCTCCAATGACCCACTGTCTTTGCAGTGAGGTTATGTCAAACAACAATAATTTCATACACATAAAACTACAAATAAAGGTGGGCAGCTTGACGCTTGCTTTAGGTGTGTGTTGCTGTGCATGAATTCAGGAATCGCCAAGAAAATATGTAAAGCTATGTCCTAGCACTCTAGAAGGTCACAGAATACACTATGTGCTTTTGGGAAGACAAGTTTATCAGACATGATTTATTTTATCATTTCATGTCCTTCCTCTCTGCCACAGATATCTGCAAAAACCTATACTGTTGAGGCTTGCACTGCTTTTCATTGTAGAAATCAAGTTTCCGCACAGATAATACAATGAAGGTTCAGTTATAATATCAACTATGATCCATAGCTGTCAGAGGAAAAATGTCAAGCATTGGTCATATCTGAGCTCAGTGGAATGTGGAATAATTAGAAAAGCCAACAATGCCTTTTGAGTACAGTATTAGCAAATGAGAGCAGAGGCTGAGAGCCAGCTACCAAACACAATTCTACCAACCTGGGATCTGCTGACATCTCTGGCAAGGAGGGCTCCAACCCATTGGCTTCATTTTTTTTATTACCTTAAAATCTGTGACTTTTAAAAGATCTCACTAATTGAACTGTGTGGCCCAAGAACAATGTGGATTGCTTTTCACTGGCCTGTACTTACTACAACTGAGATCTCCGAGATCTACCCAACTCCAAAATAATTATGCAAATTCTACAGGTCTTAAAATCTGGCTGTTTTTATCTGTGTACCTAGCTAACAAAACTGAATTTTTTTTACCTCTGAACAGCTGTACACACTTTATAAGTACTCAGAGGACTTGAGTACTGTCATTTTTAATGTACTCATGGAAGTGAAGATGCACGTTCACTCACCATGAAGGTGCCACCCATGAGAAATTGTGGTCCTACTTCAGTGATGGTTGGCCCTCAGCCATATGTCTAAGCAACATTTGTTTCCAAAGGTGCAAAGAGAAGGACATGGAAAAATGACAAAGCTTCAGCTTTCAATCCTCCCAGCCTGAACAACATTTTGTATGAAATCCCCTTTTTTAACAGACCATCTCTATTCAGCTGAAAATCGGACATATGCTTACAAGACTTCTGGCAGAATACAGACTTCATATAACTATGATGTTGTTATTTCTTACTGTAGTACCTAGGAAACCCAGGCTCAGCCCAAGCACCACTCTACTAGTTACACGTATGCAGAAAAAAGGTAGTCACAAACTGCTGCAGTACAGTGTTGGAGCTCAACAGGTGAGAGGTGAACATACAAGGAAACAAGGCAAAAAGAACTCATCCTCTTAAGTAAATAAAATTACAAATGGAAAAGTGGTGCAGCAAGGGGATGATTTACCTGGAGTAATAGAGAAAGTCAGAAAAAGAGCTGGGATTAAACAAGCCTCAGGAGTTTCTGATTTCCAGGTGATTAGCCAACACCATCTCTTATCAATCATATTGTTATGAGGGAAATATACAACATGCTTATGCAATTTTTTCCAATTTAGCTAACAGTATGCTAACCGTTCGAGAGTGGCAATGGCAGTGGTTTTTCACTGATGAGTCTTCTCATGCTGTTGAATTAGCAGTCTTTTTGCTGGTTTATGCAGATCTCAAGTGGAAATTGCTCATGGATTCCTTGCATCTAATCTGCCCTTTCATATCTTATTAGTATATTTGAGTGCAGCCCATAGGGTTGTTAATATATGTTACACTCTTAAAAATAACCTACTCTAGCTGCTGAATATGTTGCAATGAAAAAAAACAAGGATTCTGGATGGAAGAATATAGAAAATCCTTCAATTCATTCTGGTTTCTGCCAGTGAATTAATAAAACATTGGTTAAATACCTGGAGAATACTGCAAAGAACAGAAAGTACTAACAGAAAAAAATAGTATAATGATCTCTTTTTAATGTTTACTACCATTAAAAATATTAAATTAACTCAGCAAGACTGTATCTGAAAAAAATAGGAGACCTGAGACATAATTTGTCAGATGGATTGCACTGTGTTTGCATTTTAAACTGGAGAAATGTCAGTTTTCCTCAAGTTATGAGAGGTCTGTTATCAAAGTCAGCAAAGTATTACACTGTGTGAGCATTAGATTGATGCTTCTAAAATTGACTAAGATTGAATTAAAGCAGATAGTTTGATGGACTCTCTGTAAGATCCTGTATTTCTCCTAGATAGCATTATTCAACCTGAAATCTTTTGTTTCAGGTTTGTACTCTGTAACTTACCAGACTTCTGCTTTACAGCTCCCGGAGTAAAGAGTATCTGTGTCTGTCTGTGAAATATCTTTTATATAGCACTTTCTTTCACTACATTTTCTTATCCTCCTAGAAAGTGTGTTCCCACACCCATAATTCATTCCACACCCCATGACATCCCAATAAAGTAAGAGAAATCAGATGTCTCATTCGATTCTCTGAGATTTTGTTTTATAAAGAATAGGTGAGCACAGAGTCACAGATTCTGCTATTCCAGTTTGTGCCTTTTTTACAGGGAAAAACAAACAAACAAACAAACAAACAAACAAAACACCAACAAAGTGACCTGAAAGATTTTACCTATCTCTGTGCTACTGCCATTGCCAAAAGTCTCCATCAATGCAAGAGTGTCTCACAGAGAGCTTGAACTTCCCTTTAATCTAATCTGTTTAGAAAATGATCCATTTAGAAAATGACTCACAATTTATTGAATAATGTAGAGAAAATTGATATCTTTTCATTAAGGTGACAAAATCTTTTTCACTGCTGGCATCTGTGAAATGTGTTCTCTATTTAAATCTTATTTATATCAATCTTCTGTGGTGGAGACTAGATTAAAATGGAATGCTTTATACTTAGAGTAAACAACTTTCCCATCCTGCCACGAGTGTCATACTGGTTTTGAAAAAGAACTCTGTTTCTTATTCCTTGGAGTAACATGATACCTGTGATCAGGAGGAAGCACAATCTGATAGCTCTATTCCTTTGTATTCTATTTCTATGAAAACAAAATATGTACGCTTTATCACAGGCAAAAAGAGATAGCTGCTGTGGCTTTATAATGGTGAATGCAGAAGCAATCTTGGAACATTTTAATACATAGCATGTTCCGTCTAAACTATCAAAAAATGCACGATGATACTTCACTCTGTTTTCAGATTTCAAGGTCTTCTATAAACATGAATTAAAGTTATATATTACTCTGTGAGTATCGTCACACTATTACACTGTTAAATATAGTCTTTGTATTTATACAGAGTTTATATGTAGTTTGTCATACTGTTAAAGCCATTTCCTAAATACAGAAAAGTTAACAGAGAATTCTACTTGCAAAGAAGTCTTTGCTTTTTTTTGTGCACACTAGAGCAGCAAACATGACACAAGCAAGTGCCTGCGAGTCTCAGGGCTGTGTGCACACATTCTCTCCCAGACCACCCTCTGCCTGTGTCCTTTTAATCACCTGTAAGAGGGATGTTAGTCACCACTTTGAATTACTGAGGAGCTTCAATTTAATTCAAAAATGTGAAGACTGGGAAATGTGAAACAAGTTGGGAGTTTCAACAAGTAAGGAAATTTTAATCAAGTATTGCTTGATTCAAGAGGGTGAGGTTAATGTTTCCATGTTGATTTGACCTCAGTTTAGGTATAGATATTTGAAGGCATTCAGTGCATTTTTACTGTTCCATAATAGAATAATTTGTTACTGAAATTGAAGGGGAAAGTGTCCCTAGCAAGCTCTCTTCATGTGTCAAACCTTTGTGCTCCAAATGATGGACAAGAACAAGCCCAAAACTCAGTCATTATCCTGACACAACCTAGAAAGGTTCTTATGAACTTTCCAGGCTGAAGCCCAGTGAATTCAGTCTAAGCTGGAAGTTCTCTGAAAGCACCGAAGACTTTGGGCATTATGTTTGGCAACAAATTCATTTTATAATGAAACACAATTATGTAAACGCTAGTAAATATAAGCTATTCTCTTACTCTTTCCTTACACGGTCTGATCCTCAGATCTCTTACCTGTATTTTATTTCTCTAGTAAACATGATTAGCAAATGCCATTTCAACCAAATGCTTTTTTGTCTGTTAATCCATGCAGACTAAACCCATGAAAAGCTAGATATTTTGATCAAAACTTTTCTATAGGTTTGCAAACAAAGTTTAAAAAAGAAAACAACAATGTGAATTGGACTGGAAAAAAAACAAAGAAACCCAAAAAAATTCTGAGGAACTTTTCTCCTCAGATCCATTAGTTACATGCTTAGAGTTTTATTTCTTATAAATGAGACATTTTCTTGAAAAGAACTCAGATATAAGCAATCCCTTATTCACACTAGCAGGAGCTGGGGAATAAAAAAACCCCACAAAACAAAACGAAGCAGTAGTCAAGCCTCTTTTCTATCATATCCTTTTCTTTCCCCATGTCTAAGGATATCTGTCTCAGTCAAAACAGCCCTACATGAATAAACTCCATGCTCCCTGTATTCCCCAGACAGTGAGAAGAACACAATGAAAACCACTCCAAAATGCTACAGGTGTCTAATTCACCATGATGTGAGCACTCACAGCCTGTGAAGCCTGGTGACTAACAGGAGTCTGTAATTCTCATCCAGAATTAGCACTACAGGTCACGGAAGAGCTCAGGTTTATCAGGATCTGGGAGATCTTGAATGCAAACCACCTGAGGGAAAGCATCTTAACTCTAACTATTCTCTCTCTCACAGGACCACTTCACTACATCTCAGAGCAACATAACCTAAATGTAGAAAAGCCTGCATTGTATTCCCTAGGAGAGCTTTCCCTCGCCCCACCCCTCCCCATACAGGTGTACCTAATCTCAAACACAGCAAACCGTGATTCATTTTAAAGCTTTTTTCTGCCTCTTTGAACCAGAGCTGGAAGTGTAAAGCTTTGCAATCAAGTAGACCTCAAAGGATCAGCAGTGCCCAGGAAGGACAACTGGTCCTAAAGATTAAAAGCCTCTTAATAGAAGAGAAAATATATAAACACAAGACTCAAATGAGATAATTTTCATTGAGCTCTGGACGCCTCTGCCACAGCGTGGTGCTGAGGACTACATGGCGATGAGCTTTGTAGTGCTTCAGACTCACAAAGGATTTTGCCAGTTTACATATTAGAGACAAATAAGGAGCCTTTAAGCTGCAAATAGCCTTAATTTCCCCCTTTATAAAAGGAGCCCTTTCTCCAGCCCAGCTATACTGGGTAGGAACAGATAAGACTACTCATTGGCAGACCTTGGGTATACCATCTTGTGATTGTAACTGCACTGTGATATAAAAATAATATATATATATATACTAAAACCTGCACATTATCGCATGAAACAGTTGATATTAAGGTTCAGCAATGACTTAGCATTTGATTATTTTTTGAGGTCAATATCCAAATACATGGGCTATATTTAACAGCATCAATAAGTAGTTATTTTAATTGCTACAGACAGCATTGCTTCCCCATACCTCTTCTCAGTCTGTATTCATCGCACACTGCTGTTTTACATTGTAAACTCCCTAGGCCAAGGCATTCAGTTGTGTGGGTTTTAGTACCAGGCACCATAGGATCCTTCTCCATGGTTATTTAATGATACAGCACTGCTACTAGTAAATAATTATGTTGTTGCTTTTCATTCCATATCACAGGATTCTTCTCGCACATTCTGAAGATGCTATGCTCTGATGATTGCTGTGAAGGCCAGTATTTAGCAGATACAGTTTTTCAGTTTGCCCACTGCACAATCTATTATTAGAATACAGATTCAGCCCTCATGCCCTTTCACGCATATCAAAGAGAGATATCTCTTTCTACACTGTCAGCAGCATTCCTTTCTGAAAAGGACATGTGAACAGCAACATTAAACTGCCTTGCAAGCACAGGTGTAAAGGGTTTTTTGTGGTGTGTTGTATGTATGGAGAAATGTTATATTACATGATAAAAAGTAGGTATCAAGTGTGAGAAGAAATAGCAAAAACAACACAGAGAGGTAGATGATTGCTATATAGGGCTCCTCCAACTGAACTAGTCTAGTCTAGTCTATTCAAAGCTTAGCTCACTTGCTCCAATCTACTCACCTCTTCTTCTAAGAGTTCTTCTAAGACTAAAGGATCTTCCAAACACAAGGTGTTTCTCCCCGTGTTTAAAGTAAACTCACTGGGTGAAAACCATATCCCTGCTGAGACAATTATTCAGCAAGTCTGCCTGTATAATCACATACCAAGTGAAGGCCTGTTTTGAAATATACTAATTTGGATTCCCAAATTGCAGTAGCTTCCCATTAGAGTTAATTTGCTGGACAGAAATACTGCTTCTCATTCTGGTTTATTTTGCACTATATATATTTTTATTTGCTATACTCCAGCATGGCCCAGCAAATATCTTGACCATGTGCCACTCAGATCAGCCATGCACCTCAACAATTGGCAGGTTTGCCCGGCTTATCTGATGAACAAATATCTTACCTTTCCAAAGGAAGTCGTAATTGCACCTTAGAGGAAATGAAAGTGAAAATTAATGAATGTACAACTGACCTTCTTTACAGGACTTCCCACTCTGTATTAAGCATTTCCCAGAGTTTACTACCAGCTTTACTTAAAAAACAGCTTCCTTTCTGTTTACATGTCATGCCTTTGTGATCCTTTAAGCAATCTAAAATATTTCTATTACATTCTTACCTAAAGAATATGGCATTTGTCTTAGCTTGGGTGTAAGTGTGTGTACTTAAGTCTCCCATTTGGAAATACACATTTATAGTATCACATACCTGTATGCTTGCATCTGTATGTGTTTGTTGTTAGTCTGCAGCAAAGATGGATCAGAAAGTCAGGGGAGCATTAACAAGTTACATGAGGCTGCTAGAAGAATCCAAAGCATTTGAGGGTTGACTGTGTTGCCAGTGGTTCATTTTTTCATAGTCCTCACTGGAAAACAAAATGCTGAATTGGAACAGTCCCATGAAAGGTAGTTTTCTTCTCAGAGCCAAGTCAAAAGGGGATCCTTTCCTAATCAGTTAAGATCAGAACAAAAAAGTCAGCTGCTTAGGTGGGACAACAACAGGTCTGTTGAGATAGTGTGATGGGTATAACTGTGTAGATAATGCTGATGATACATAACTTTGCAGCCATGGTCACTTATTGCCCACCTCTCCTAGCCTGAGAACAAGAATGCAGTTCAAGTGTTATGGATACTCTTTTTTTCCCTTGCTGGGTCTCTCTCTTCTGCAGTCTCCTGCATTCTGGTCCATGCAGAGCCTCCTCTTGCATGTTGAAATGGAATAGTGATACAAACTTTTTCAGTCCAGGAGCATCTGTGGGTTTGGTGCATTTATTTTTCAGTGTGGGTTGGTCATATTTCAGAGATTAAAGGGACTGCTAGCTTTGTCTGTGTAGCTGTGATAAAGGGAGGGACATTAATAGCAGCTTCAGATATGTTTTTAGGTGTCTACTTGGGATTTTGTGAGCATAAACAACTAGGTAAAAAATAAATCAAGAATGTAATTATAAACTCTGATATGTCCTGAAATCAATGCATGCAAAACAGGGCATTTTCCAGAGCTGAAGGGTGTGATACAAGGTAGTCTACTGTTTCAAAGATATTTTATGGCATTGAAGCAACTCTGGGATGATATGAATGAGTAAAGCATCTCTATTTGAGTGAGTGTGCAAGAAGCTTTGATAGGCTTCATGAGTGCAAACATGAAATTAATTCTTGCCAGAGAAAACAAACTGCAGACAGAGCCACTCATGCACCAACTAGTTACAGTTTGCAAGGTTAGCTAAAGTTGATCAAAATCCCAGACAAAAATTGTCATTAAGATCCAGTTAAGGATATAGACAGATACCAATTCCCAGGCAAGAAACTTCATTAAGGTACACTCAAGGTTGTAAACATATGTGAGAACTAAATTCAAACAACAAGATCCAAACACTGTCATCATTTACAGTGTTAAATATTTGGAAATTAAAAGTTACTGCTAGAGATAATATGGATTCTAGAAAATTCATAATCATGTTTCAACAAACTGAACTGCTGCTCTTCATCATTACCTTACCTGCTGTTGCTTGTTGTGGCGCTCCCTGCCATGGGACACTGAAAGCTAAGTCTCCATGGGTTCCAAAAATTCAGCAAAAAGACAGCTCTAGGTACTGGAAACAAAGCTGGCGCTGTTTATTCTGGAGTACCCTGACCCACAAGTCCTGAAGACCTGGAGAATATTCTAAGGAAAATCTCTTTCAACTTGCTTTGTTCTTGTATGTATCCAAAAAGGCCAGATTGGACACTTAGGAAGATGGGCTGTTAAGATGGATGGTCCTTTGGTCTGAAGGAATATTGCTGCCATCACAGCATTCCCTGCAGTCACAGCATAAGAGTAGGTGAGATCTCGTGTATATGGAAACTATGGGATGCAGTGCACTGTCTTAGAGAATAAAAGATGCAAAACAAGTAATTAAATGCAGAAACCTTGCAACTAAATTTCAATTGAAGGGTTTAGAAGGGATGTTCTGCTTCTAAAATGCAGTGTTGGACCCTTGAGATATTATTTAATTAGAGTTTTCATTATAACAGAGTTGTGAACATTGTATTTTCTCTTCCAGCTTCCATAGTGATTGGGAAGTGGTGGTGTGAGATGGAGCCCTGCCTAGAAGGAGAGGAATGTAAGACATTGCCTGATAATTCTGGATGGATGTGTGCAACTGGCAATAAAATCAAGACCACCAGAGTAAGTTGCCTTTCTGTCTATACCCAGGAGGTCTCGGTAGGAAAGGGAGTCACTAAATGATTGCTCTCCCATATCTTTTCATCGTCATGTCTGCTGTAAAAGTCTTAAAGGTCACTGCATACCTCCCCAGTCATCCGACACTTATTATTTAGTGGAAGTTCAGATGCATTCAGGCTGGTCAGCTGGGTCCAGGATTGATAACCAGCAGGTTGGAGCTGCTGAATCGCCAGGTCACTTTCTTACAGATATTGTCACATCTGGATCACATCTCTGAGTGCCTTTCTGATGGCTAAATGGAAGAATATTAGATCAAAGGGATCTGCTGGATCCTACATCCATTCCTTGGCTGTTCCAGGCCACATCTGCAAAAGCAGTTGTACAGGTGCTTTGTAGCATCAAACAAAAGTGCTGAGCACTCAACTCACTGTCTACATTCGAGGTCTTCAGAGCAGCTCTAGCCCTATGCACCTGTTAGTGGCATACCTTTGAGATACTGAAGATTCAGGTAAAACAGGCCAAGTGGTGATGCCGACTTTCACCATGCATTGGTAGGAAAATGCAGAGATACAGCTGCAAAAAGTGTGTGAATGAGCTGGCTACACTTCTCCCACTATGAGATTCCCTTTGGGAAAAGAAGTATGTTTAAAAAATGGATTCCAGTTTTTTTCTTGCATTGTGCAATTATTTCATAACCATTTTTTGTAAAACTGCTACCTATACCTACTGTATTCTACACATTAAATTATTTTCATGCCACAATTAATTTTTTTTTCTAGGAAAATTACACAGTGGTCAACTGAAAATATGTTTTAAGAATTAATAGATTTTGTTTTTCAGTGAAGTGAAAAATAACTCTTGAAACCTGCTAAATTAAAAAAAAAAAAAGTCAAGAAATTTTTCCCTCTTAAAAAGTTCTACATATTCATAACCAGCTACTAATTCACAGGAATGTGAAGCTGGGTGTCATGATTTCCTGACTTCTTCCTTTTTCTACAGTCCTAACTTGAGCAATTTTTCATGTCTTCTAGTCCTTTCGTTGAAAGAGTAGATTCTGCCTCAACTAATCCCCGTGCCATCTGAATTCTTTTCTTTCCCACTGTATGATACAACCTGGGGTGAATGATTTGTATTGCAACCCTAGCTTCTTGAGCAGTGCCTTCTGGCATGGCCGATCTTACCACCACATTTAGTTAGTAGGATACTTACTAATTTAGGAGGTTTTCTTTGTAGAAGGCAGTAAATGCCCCATGAAAACAGGATGTATGTTATCTCTTTGTCATCTCCCAGAGAAAAGGAGAAAGCATGGAGGGCACTGTGATTCCTTGCAGTGTCTTTGTGGCTGCAAACCACTCTATGCTCACAACTGATCTGTCCAAAGTGAAACACCACTACAAGACTGTCCCCGAAAGTACATGCCTTGCAGTGCAATCAGAAAACAAGACCAAAAACCCCCACAAACTTACTGTATGGCCTTTCACTGAGGCAACATCTTTCTCGCTGAATCAGAGAATTAAAATGGGAGAAAGTGACATTAAAGAAGCAATAAGCAACATGAAGTGTGTTATACTTTTGTTAAATTACAATAATTCAGTACTGCTGCAGTCTGTCTGCAAATTATATAATTTAGGAATTGCATTTGCTTTTTTCCTGTGAAATTGTCCTGCTCTTAACTCCCCCAACTCTCATCATATAAACTGGTTTTAGGCGATAGCCTGCATCTAGAAGCAATTGCTAGAAATGTAGCAGCTTCATTAATATGCAGATGTATGGTCCAATCTATTCAGTATGCATCATTGTATTTCATTTAAATTAAATACTTACAGAGTGAGTGCTCATAACTGAAAAAAATATTTCTTCATTTACCCACAGGAGTTATTTTAATTAGCTTGTGAGGGGAGTACCTTATGGTGCTGCTTCCAGTAGAATTTTGCTTTGTTGCTTTAAAATATCATTACAGAACCCAATTGACAAAGGCAACGTGACATGATGTGCTTAGGAACTGTCTCTTGCGTTTTCCAAGCACAAAATCTACTTCATAATCCCTGAAACTTTGCTAGAATCCAAACTGCTGTGTCAAATCTGGCAACATAAATATAAAATAATAGAAGCAATCAGATCCTGAAAAAGGCATTTTTTTTGTCTCTATTTTATCATTTCAGATGGCATCAGAGAAAGGGATTACACTATAATCTGTATTGACCCCAATCCAGGCTGCAAGATTGGGCCATGTGTGTCTAATTTATGTACTTAAGGAAGTTAAGAAAGCAGAAGAAACAAAACAAATTAGTCAACATCCTAGATATATCTGTGGTGATTAGCCAAAAAGCTAGAGCTAGTCACCGTGGGCTGCAAACTGTTTTAATGAAGGCTTTTCCTCACACAAAAGACATGGACATTAAGCAGCTGCTCTTGTCCTGACAGGGAAAATATTCATGTTTATGACTCTCAGGATTAAAATACCTATTAGTATATTCTCCAAGACCCACAGTAAATCACATATAAGCATCTCTGTATGTGTGTGTGTGTATATATATATATATATATGAGAGAATGTATGAATATTCACAATATATGTAATTTTACACTGTAGTGTGTTTCTTCTTGGCTGGTTCTCAGATGTAATGAATAGTGATTAGTATCAGAAGAACATGGACAACAAATCCAGTAAAGGCTTTTTGCCAGCGTATCCTCCTTTTTATACATTTCTTTGTGTGTTTAGTCCTTTAGCATAGCTCACTAATGAAGTTGTTAAAGCCAAAGATATAAAGCTCAGAGCCTCTGTAAATTGATTTGTTTTCTATTGATGGTTAGAGCAGGTGACAAACACTGGAAAGAAATCATTTTGTAATTCAATTTTTGGAGCAGTTTCAATGCTTTTTTCTTTTTTTCCCTTTTTTCTTATAGAACATAAGTTTCAATGCTTTCCTTCAAATTTTGGGGCTCTTGGAGCTGCACTAGGACCCACCTGGAGATCATATCACTACATTTCAGCAACTGGTACCAGGGGAAATTCAAGCATGGTCTCAGTCTGCATGCTTGGAGATAGTGCCCATAAAGGCACTTAAATGCCTGTAAGAACCAGAGCTGCTGAAAACCAGGAAAACATGGCTGTTCATGCATCCCATGTTTTGCTACTTCCCATTTAAGTGAGGGAGTTACTCACAAGCTCTTGATGTTGGATTGGTGTCTGTAAAATATCACTTTTTATGTAATTCATACTAATAACACCTCTAAATTCTTCAACAAGTTGTTTTTCTGCTGATACTAAAGCATTGAGCACCTGGGGGATGGCAGAGCAGGTCAGCTCAGAGCATCTCTCCAGTTTCACAGCCTGTGCCCTCCATTACAGCCCACCCACACCTCCAGTTCCCAGAGTAACACTTGTTTCAGCACACATTTTGCCATCATAGAAATTTTACGACCATTTTAAGGTGCCCCGAGGGACCTCAGCATCACATTTTTTAGCAGCCATTGTTCATCCCATGCTGCAGCAAATAGCAGCTGTGGTGTCCATGACCCGATGGTCCCTTGTCATTCCATACTCCTACACCAACCACAGCAACACCTGAGGCAGTGTACAAACAAGAAATGGAGTATTCATCCCCGAGAGAGTAAACACATCAGGGGCACTCATCAGTGGCAAACCAGGAGAGCAGAACATGGGAACTGGGGTAAGGCAGGAAATGGTAAATAAACCCAGAGTCTTATTTTCTGTTTTTAAGCTGTCCAACTATGTGAATAGGTGAAATGATTTCCAGGTCTTTTAAATTTAGAATGCTGAAGAAATCCCCCTATTTTTGTGATAACAGTCTCTGTAATTAAGAAAGATGTCAGTTCAACGCAGTAGAGCACAAGATGATAGTAAATATCTCTTGCTACAAGACTACATTTCAACACATCACCCAGTGCTTAGCTAATGATTTCTAGCCCTGATTTAGTGCCTGAGCCTGCTCATATTCAAGTCAATTTGAGTTTCATTGCTGACCTAGTTGTCTAGCAAAGAGTTAGACCCCTTGTACCATTCATCTTGTGTATCAGTGCAGGAGAGAAAAAGCCTCTCCTTGGGAGAGGTATTCTTGCTTCTGGTCAGTTTTTCTTATTTCAGCATCCTTAAAAACCGTCTGGGCGGTGGTGTTTCCTCTTCAAGCCATTAGCGTGCTTGCTCAGATCAATTGTGGTGTTAGTCATAAAAAGTGATAGTTTTATGGTCTGTTGTAGGCTGTGTTATCTCACACAAGGTGAGTAGATGAAGTCAGTCAGGCTTTCTGGTCTGTTATATAACTAGTCATTCCCTATCCTACTCTTCTTTGGCTAAGAGTGTTGGTATGGATCCAAATGAAAGATGTATCCATCTACATGTCTTTGTTTAGCAGAAGCTACTAGCATCACTCTGAGAAGGGGAGGGTGGAAGGCTAGGATGAGCATGGCCCCACGCCCAAAGCTGTCGTACACCACCAGCCAAGGTGATCAATGCACTTCCAGCATCTCCCAAGGCACAGGCAGGAGCTCGCTGAGGGTCTGCCTCTTGCACATCCTTAAATCCCTGCAGCCCCAAGAGAAAAGACCCTTCTCCCCCAAATATTGCAATTTAAACTCAGCTATATCACCACAAAGCCTGGGTCTGTCTTTCCTCTCATAACATATTTTATGTACTGATGTTTTTACGCTTTCTTACTGCAGATCCACCCAAGGACCTAACAGAGCGCTGTCTGCAAGGAGACAGTGAAAGCCCTGCTGATTTATGAGGACAAAGTATTGAAAGTTTAAAACCATCTCAGCATTTACAAGCCAAATGGATTTTTTATTTGCACTTTGACTGTTTACCAGACAACGACAGTGGCTTTACTGTGTAAAAGCAAGTATTCGGTGGAAATAATGCCCCTGATTTTTGACAGCTGAAAATAAAAATGAAGAAAATGGTTCCTTTGGTAAAGTTTCCAAAACTGCGAAGTACAAACAACAGTCTAAGTTTGGATCTACAATTTACTTTATACCAGTTAAAGTATATATATAGAAATATATATATATTAATATATGATATTTTGAAATAAAAGCCTCACTCTTCAAGAAATTGAATAGTACCACACTTTGCTGCAGCTGCTGTAAATTTTTTTCTTCTTTTTGTAATGGTCTGGAAGATCCCTACGTGTTTCAGAGAGAAATGTGGCAGTGAAGAGGCAAAGCAAACCTGCTGTGGTACAAGGATGCCTAAGAGCTACACGAATCCTACCGACGTGGCATCCAGAGCTTCCTGTTCCCTTTGGCAGAATGTTGAGGGCATTTGTTGTTCCACTTTGTGTTCTGGAGGCTTTTCCCCTTGTGCAATACTAGCATGCTGGCTTTGCTTCATTAACCATACTTGATTGATATATAACAATGATAATTCTATCCTCTTTCAAGAAAATATTTTTAGAGCTGTTAGATATTCCATGGAGAAGAGATGGACAGCTACTGAGTGAAGTACAGTATGTATTAAAGGTTTACTTGGCAGAGTTTGGTAGACTGTGAGCTCCCTTCTTATTAAAGGTGTACTGTACGTACAATGTCTTCAGACTTTGTATAGCTCATAGAGACTACAGTAAAAAACCAGTAACCAACTCTAAAGCTTTGTGTTGTTGGCTCACTAATTCTTTGAAACAACAACAAAGCTATTTCTTTCCAGACCAACATGGGAGAGGGCTTTTACATATGGTTTGTTTTTTTTATGAGCCCATTTGCAATTGGTGAACAAACATTTCAGGTTGAGCAAATGTCTCTGTGGACACCTCGGATGCTCAGGCACATGCACACACATGCCTGTCTGTGTGCTTTTATCCCACAGCACAGGTGGGAGAAAAACCTAAATTTAAGCTTCCCCTCTTGCAGGTCAGGCTAATTCTCATTGACAGCATCTGCCACCAGCTAAAACATGCATATGGGCAATTCCATGGCACAGCAAACGCACAACAGTTTGCAGTAAGCAAACTGTGTCTAAGACATGTCTTAACTTCAGGAATAGTTTCTTTCAGATTAATTTTAAGCTGTTTCTTGCTAAGGTGAATCAGCTGAGTTGAGATGCTCTTCAGCAAGTATGCGTCCACAGAGACATTGATCTACTCACTGCAAGCAGTTTGAATTCACATTTCTAGCTAAGGTGTTGCTGTTCACCATGCAGCCTGGCTCTTGCATCACTGAAGAAAGATCACATCTGAGGGCTGACATGTGCAAGCCAAGTTCACATTCCCAGTCACTTTTGTGAGCAGTCCAATTAATTTCAGGGGGTTTATTCATGTGGAAAAGTATCCTGCTGTCACGCATAACTCTGCACAACCTACCTTTCAGTATGCCTAATGCTACTGAATCAAAAAGGACTAAGGAACTGTAAAACTTATTCTGTCCAGTACAGTTTAATTTCTTTAATGTTTCCAATTCCCTTTCAGCCTGCTTACCTTGCCTCTCACAGGACCCCTTTGGCCATGCTGATCACTTCTAATCCAGAGCAGAGGAAGTGCTGCATTTCCCAAGCTAGAGTTGGTCAAAATTCTCACGCTAACTTTCTTTCTCCTTCAGGGCAACCACTTCAGCCCCTTATGCTTCAAGAGGCAGAAATTTGTCACTGTAATTACACTGTATATTAAAGCAGCTACATGATGTGTCACGCCATACTCCATGCCAGCTTTCCGCGCTGGTCCTTGGCTGATGCTCACAGTGGGAAAGGTTATGCTATTTCCAAGTACCTCTATTATTTCCCCTTCAAAAAGACATGAGAGTGAAAAGTGGTAAGGGACTAAACTTGGTTTTCTTCTGTGCACAGAAAGACTAAATAGGAGCATGTTATATGTCCTAGCACATAGAGACCAGCCTCACCTGTGGCCCAGCAAGAAGAACATGTATTTTCTGGCCACAGTCACTTGACTAAACCTCAGAAGATGCCTGGACCCTAGTCTATGTTTTAAATATGGTCTGCCATAGCCATGTGTCCTTGGTTCCATCATCTCAATGAGGAGAGGACCACTGCCTGCCTGGTTATCTTCACATAGGTGTGATCCCAAAATGAGATCTCAGACCAGCTCCAGGCTCATCTACCACAACTAAGAGAAACTCCTCCAGAATAAATCCTTAGCAATTCTTCATTTTACTACAACAGCACTTTAAAAAAAACCCTCTAGACCTAGGAAGCCCTTGGTGCACTGGGAGATAGACTCTGCCACCAGGCAGTAAGTTGATTAAAAGCCAGGATATGTATGTTATCATCCATTTAACAGCAGGAACTTAGGCACACAATGTAAATGGCCACTCAAAATCATATTGGAAGATATGGAAAATCGAGCAGAAATTTAACTTTGGTTTCCTTAGTCCAAGCCTACTGATAACCCCACACAGCAAACTAACCCATGGCCTTTTGTGCCTTTTGCAAAGCCTGAGTTATCACCACTGAGAGGTACTTACCCCATAGCATTGTATCTGACATGGTATATCTGTGAGTAGATAACAATGCTTATGGCTGTGCTTATGAAATAAGCCTGTTGAGACTGGGAAATATTAGACTTGCTAAAACATAAGAAGGAAATGTTGTCATTACCACAGCAAAGTTTCTTAGAGATGTTTATGAATTTTTTGTTGCCAGTAGGCAGCCTCAAATATCACCACACCAAATTCAGTAAACATCTGTGTCTCTTTGAAGTTGCTGCAAAATCTGCTCATGAAGTGTGGCACTGAGAAATTACTGGTTTAATTAAAATATTTTAGAGGGGAATTAAGGCCTTTGCAAAAATAATGACTAATAAAACGTGAAGTCAAATGGAGAGCCGGATGCAGCTAATCTTCATTGTTCCAGTGAACCAAATTGAAAACAATAGTAAAAAAACCCAACCAGTTTGAAGTCACAATGATCATGTATTTCAGCGAGATGCACAGTAACACAGTGTGTAGCAGGAAGATGGCAGAGCAGCTTACCTTGGGCAATGAAAACACAATGAATGAATGGAAACACAATGAAACACAGTGAATGAGGGTCCACATCCTTATGAAAAAGGGACAGTCATGCCACTCTGCACAATGTTTAAAAGTATTTACATCCATAGAAGAGACAGGCAAAAGTTCCTGCTTTTTGGCAGAAGTCTAGACAGAGATATGCCAGGGAAAAAAAGAAAAGTAGTTGTAAATGCATCGAAGATCAATTTAGATTTCTGTCAATGTTTCTTCTTCAAATGTGTGAAAAAACAAGTTATGTAAATCTGAAATGTACAAGTTGAAAAAATACTGAAAAAGAAAAAAATAGCTACCATCTGCCTATTGATTCAGAAAATCCAGATTATGTGCTTCTGTCCAAAAATCTCTGGTAATAAAGAGCTCAGTGTGGTATGACTTACTTAACATTGCTACATGCTATATCTGAAGAAAAAAGACACATGGAGTAAGTCCACTCCTATGGCCAACAATTATGAATGGCATGATCTGTACTTAAACATGGCATGCTACACAGAGAAAGGACTCTGAAGGTGATACAGTAACTGATGGGTGATGCTCTTATCTGACCTACTGATTGACAATTAACAGAGTTTGCAGATACTTTCAGTGGTGTATTCTATTTTCACATCATAAAATTATCAGTTATGTTCCTAACTCTCCTCATTTGCCACTTTTCTATTCTGCTGTATGGTCTAAATATAATTATAGATTATAGAGAAGTTGTGGAGATAAACATACCTTGGCTTGGAGAGCACATCCATTTCATCTGAAGGTGGCAGTCTTTGTTTTTTCTTCAGTGGCAGGATGAATGTTGTGGTGTAAAATGAGCTTCTCTTTTATCAATACCTCAGTTGCATTCCAGTAAGCAGGGTTTAGAGCTTGCCTGACAGAGAAATGGGTCATGCTTCTTTGCTTGGTATTCTGGTTTTTTTTGGGTTTTTTTGTCAGAGAAAAATAGAAACACATTCCACAAATAATCTTCCAGGTAGACAGAAGGAGATGTGCGTACAGGGCAGTTGGTTTAAGGCTGTCAACAATTTTTCTAGTTCACTGGTTTGAGTTCAGATCATAGGCCTGACACATGTTTATGGTTTCTTCTCTGAAATGCTCGCACAGTCAAACCACTTAACTTCACAAATATTTGTACTGCACAAAACTGTGCCACTCTGAGGAAAAGACTCTTCTGCTTTGCAGGTAGGAAACGAAGACTCATAAGACTTGAGACCTGCCTAAGGTTATCCTAAACAACTACAGCAGAGCCAGCAATAGAACTGAGGACTCCTGGATTTTAAGTCAGCATTGCAGATGGTTCATCTACAGTTCACATCAGTAAAATCTCACTGACAGCAGACCCCGGTTTTTAGATCAAGTCACAGAGAGCAGAATTAGGGTGCCTGCAGTCAAGTGTGGACAATTGCCTGCAAGAACCAACTGCTCAGAACGTGCTTAGCTCCCTTCAGCTGGGATCTTCAAACCACAAACACATGGAAGACCACCACTACACTTACTCCAACATCTGCTCCCACAGGGACAGTGACACAGTCCTGCCTTAGTCTGGTTTCATGGTTCCTTAAGTATAAGTTGCTTTGAGCTTTTTGGATGAGAAGAGAGATGGAAAGAAAGCACAGAAATGGCTGTTCTTAACTGTGGTGGACTGAGAAACAGATGTAGCCAACAGTCCTTCTTTTGGAGGTTACAATTTCTCAGAGATGCCCATCGGATAGAATGATTTTCATGTAAAAGTTGAACAGAGAAAGCATGCATTCCCCCCCCTCCCCAGGAAGTGCCTGAACCAGCCAACAAGAAGGACAAATTAACTAGCCCTCAAGCGAACAGGATATTAAGCTGCCAAGGCAGAGGATACTACACAGGGTAACTAAGTGAATGGGAAATAAAAAAAAAAATCACTTTATTTTGGACAAATATTCATCTGTGGGAATGCTTGGAGGTCTTTGATAAAACCTTTTGCTGTTGCTTGACAAGTACCTTGAATTCCTGAGTGCAGCTCAGAAATGTGCAGAAGTCTTTCTCACATGACAGGCCTGGGCATGACAGTTTTTCATCCAAGACTCATTGTCAGATTATTTTTGTCTTCTCACCATGTGGCAATATGGTCAAATTTGTATGACCAGAAACAGTATACATGCCTGAGCCTCAAGTTACTAACCCACTTCCCATTGTCTCTCATTTGCTTGCTTTTTCAGATGGCTGTCCTTGATTCTGTTAGAAATGAGGGCTAGAGACCCACCCAGATTTGAGGCAAACTGCCTATAATCTAAAGTATTGCTCAGGGGAATATGCAATTTCTTCCTCACACCTGCCATTCCTCTTCATTTCCTATTTCATTTCATTTTCATTTCATCTCATACACTCTCTTTCACACCACTTAATTATTTTCATCCATCTCTATTCCCCACTACTGCCCCACAGGCAGAGAAAAGCAGCTATGCTGTCAAGACCAAATTCAGGGAGCTGTCCCCCCCAACAGCTGTGATTTATGTGATGATCTTTCTTGTCCTTTTTCCGATGTACTTTGGAAGGTGAGATCCCAACCTCACTACAGCTGCTATGCCAGCAGCTCCTCGTATTTCACTGCCCACAACAGCAATCCACAGCTCAGGGCCACAGGGTCTCTCTCAGGTGTGCCCTAGTGTATAAAGCATATGCTACTGATACTTGATTTGCAGCAGAGGATTTAATTGTCAGCTCCTCACCTTCACTGAACCTGTCCTGTTTGTTGCTTCTACAGTCTTGTATACCTTGACCAGAACCAGGAAGTCAGCACACAGACTGTTGGGAGCTTGCCATTAGTTTATGCCTCTGCAAGAGGACAATTTATCGCTGTTGATTTGATCAGACTTGAAATAGGGAATGAAGAACAGACAAATGGCGGTTAAATGCACAATATGGGATCCAAGCACGGACACATGTTAGGTTCTTTTCTGGGCACTTTTTTCCCCAGTGTTCTTTCAGTTACATTTCTTTTCTGAAAGACTCTACTATCTAGACTTGTAGCGCTTATATGCTATCCCATGTAAAGTGGCCCAGAGTTTTTACAAATCTGGCACCAAGTCCCTAAAGCCCTACTAGTACCTCACAGATGCTGATGTCAGGCAGAGAAACAGTTAGGAAATGCTCCCAGCTGAAGGCAATATGATCTCTCTGTCCTACCTCTGCTTCAGAAAACTCTTCTCAACAATACCATCCCAGCTGTGCATCTAGCAGCAACCTACAGAAAGTACTTCTGACAGGATCACAGTACATCCCTTTCTCTATCACAGAATAAAGCTGTGAAAGAAGGATAACAGGATTTCTTACAGTCAGTGCTATTCAAATAAGGGCAAAATAAGGAAGAGCAGCCTAAAACTTTAAAAATTGTTTAGCATATAATTGTCATTGATTTCTAGTCTATGCTCTCCTCCCTTAATATGCTCCACACATCTACCTGGAGACTGCAGTGATTCCACCTTGAAGCACCTCCTGTAGCTATACCATTCAAAAGCTTTATGCTTGCAATGGAGCCCCAAAAACCAAACAAATACATTAAGTGAATAGACCTCGTCAAGGTATTGCTGCCTCCAGTTTCCCTTTCAGCTGCTGCCCTTATACTCTCAACAGAATTTGACATGAATACCTATGAGAGAATTGTTCTCCAAAAATTGTTGTGAGACATGAAGGTCATCTTATGCCTGAGTAATTGAGGCACTCATCTCTACCAACAGCCAGTTTCTTTCTGTACTCTTCATTAACCCACAGCTGCCCAATTTAAACTGATCTAATTAGGTCCTAACAATTAAAGGCAGTGGTTTGGGTAGACAAAAAATGGGAGTTCATAATAGGTAAAGTCCTTGATCAGGATTATTACTATTTTTCAAATCAAACCCAAAGTTTGCATAACAAAGATTTCTCAGAAGATACAGTCTATTACATAGGGAAACCAGTTGTTCATCACTAATTGGCTCCATCTTTCTCAGACACTTTTTCGCAGACACCTATAATCTGGATTTCTGAGCACTTACAAGCCTAGCATTAAGATAAATGAAAACTGAAGAACTGATCAGAAAGCAAAGATTACCAACCTTAACATTCAATTTATCAAAACCTTGCCATAATTTAACCACAGGCTGCTCTGCTGAAATACAGTCAGTTTCTAACTGCAGATCATGGTTTTCTTCACTGCTCTACAAGGTATAGGTTACACTAAGTGTAGGACAGTACCCATTGTCAAATGCCCAGCACATCTCAGTGATTACTTCCCTTACCTGCCCTGGGACACAGGTGAGCCCATCAAACATAACCAAACATCCACCAGTATATGTCACTATCACCAGATAGTGACTATTCAGTTTCAAGTTTATGCAGTACAGACACAAAATAGACTCATAACAGGAGTAAATTGATACTAAATCCAGTGTCTGGACAGCAGAAGTTCCACATCTCACGGATTATTTACGTATAAAGCAAACATATGCAATGGCCATGTTGATAATTTCCCTAGGATTTAGAGAACTGAGCAACTTCAGTTTTACTGACTTCATGGTTGCTTGATCTCACTACAGTAAACAGCTCCGTATTTTTCCTTTTCATGTTTTATCCTGAAGCAACAGAGCATTACATTAATTGACTTGTCTTATTAATTCAATAAGCTGCTTCCAAGATGAAATGCTTAGCTATGCTTGCTTGTTTTTGGCACTTTTTGGTTGTTGGAAGAAAAGCTTTAAGGCTAGAATTGCTCTGATGTTTTCCACAGTTCACTGAATAATTTTATGCACTACTGAAGATTTGCCACATTTGGAATTACTGCAAACTGCTGCTTTTTCATCATATTATAATTTAATTCACACTTTTAGTATGATAAGAATACATTTAACAGTTTGAATATTAGAGGAGTGTATTTGTTCTGCCATAAAGCTGTGGTTAGGAACTCATTATAGGTCATTCCTTTCTAGGATTTATAATTTGGACATAAGATGCATTTAGAAGATTAAAGATGACACAGAAGCCACCCAATTCAAATGAATTGGGTGCAACAAAATTCAGGGAGAAAATACTGACCTTGATGTAAATATATAGCAAAAATAATTTACTGCAGAGTTGAATAAGATTGAGATATTTCTACTATTTCAGCAAGTTATCAGAGAAGAGGTGAAAGTGTTTTAAACTCCAAGAAACTTGAATACCAATAGAGAAACCACATGTTTCCTTAAGGGAAAAATACTCATGTAACTATGTGGATTCTTAAATTTCAGGTTCTTTAGCAAACATGAACTCTAGGTATTTCTTTCAGCTGGTGAAAAGGGTGATTTTTTGGTCTGTGAACTAGGTGAAGATGAAAGTTCCTTTTTTTTTACTGAGCTTATACTTTTTCAAGAAGCTGGCCAGGGGTTGTCAATGCTCTTACCTTTGAAAACTCTCATTCCATCCATTGCCTGACTCTAGCCTTGCCCATATGGTCTGTTTTGAAGCAAGGTAGAGCACTGTCATGGTTTAACCCCAGCTGGCAACTAAGGACCACTCAGCCACTCACTGATGAAACTGAGGAGCTGTGGCCACCTCCAGGCTCTCTGATGTGGAAAGGGGGTGAGTTCTTATCCACGATTACTTCTCAACATGTAGGTACTACAACTCCCTGCTCCAGATCATGGCACTCGCCAAAGTCCCTTATTGAGCTCCTGGCAACAGTGCTGAATTTAAGCTGCTTCTAGGATGATGTTTGGCCTGGCCTGGGCTGCTGCAGGGATCCAGAGCTGTACAGAAATAGAGTAAGAGCCAGAATGCTATGAAAAGGAGTCAGTCCCTGAAGAACCAGGTCACTTGTTCCTGCCCAAAGGGATAGGTAGGCATGTCTGTATAAACTATTCTTCACACACTCCCTCATCTGCAAGCTATATTTTGTAACCCAGAAATAAGTCTGGCAGCTTGGTGCTCAAAGGTAAGGCTGATGGTCAGGGCAGCGATTCCCACCAGCCCTGATACAGTTTGATGCAGTGGGTGACAAACCTCCTCACCACAGAGCAAGTTACTCTTGCTGCTGCAGTAAAAGCAATCTGATAATCAGAAGGCTTTGAGTCAAAATAAAGACTTCCCTGCAGTGAGGTCCTATTTTTAAATGAAGGTTATTGATCAGGTTTCTGGCCTTAAGAAAAGAAATCAAAGCATAATTTATGCTCAGAGTGACCTGTAGGTGTTTGCACAACGATTAATACCTGCAGTGATGGTAATGCAGCTGGACACATGACAATAGGTTTTCTTACCTTGAATCATTTTACCCTTACAGCCACTACCTCTAACTCTTCATTATGTGTCCCCATACTCTGCAGTTCAAAATTATCACACTAAGCAAAGCTCAATGCACTGTTTAAATGAGTAAGGAACATCTGGTAAGCTGAGACTGCTGGGACTCCATGGACAGATAAAGTTGGAGCACTTTTCTTCTGTATATGGAAATGCATTGTAAATTAAATCTACAAATCGTCTGAAAAGGCACAGGTCAGAAAGGAGGAGGAGAAATACCATCATTTGTGCCAAGGTCAAATTCCATGCAGCTTAGCTTAAAGTCAGTGTATTTTCAGGTATTGTAGAGTTCCCTCATTATCTCAGATTTTAATGGTTTTCTAAAGGCACTTGTGACATCATATTTTTGCCTTCACAATATATGTCCCAAATATATTACAAACCTAACAAACCTTGTGAGAATGAAAATATTTCTCTCCTAATTCTTTTTTTTATTTTTTTTCTTTCAACTGCTTTAAAGAAATGTGGGATAATGGTGAAATCTCAACCCGAGACTGAATCACTGCCTGCTGATCTACCTTAGTTTAAAAAAAAAACCAAGTTCTGCAGCACTACATCTGCCGTGAAACATAAATGTCTTCTAACAGCAATGAGCCGAGAGGCATGAACCACTTAGCCTGAGGGAGAAGATGTTTCAGCAGGGTAAGCAGCAAGGAAAGCCTCAAAGAGACGGGTGACGCTCCCTTTCAGCTCTAGCTGCCACAGCACTGAAGGCCAGCTCTCCACAGCCTGTTAAATTCCTGCACAGCCTGATAGCTCCTGCTGTGTCACCTCTTCACCTTTGCATCCATGCAAAGAGATTGAACCCCTGGGAAGATAAGAGCCATTTTTGTCAGTGCTACTCTGTGGTCAGACATCCTCCATATCCCACTGTGCCAGGAGATGACGTTACCATACCTGGAGGTTAGCACCACCTCCCTGCCAACGCGCACAGTATATGCATATGTTGGTAGACCTGAGGTCCTTCCAGGAAGACACTAAAAACTGGCAGGACTATAATGTTCTACAGAACAGAGCTGCATCTGGAAGGCAGTGATGCCATAGATGTCCCAGTCAGCACCGATACCCATCCTATCACTGTTACTCCCATTGCACATAAGACCATGTGTTTGCAGAACATTCATGCACATTTTGGCTTTTGCATTTCAAAGGGGCAAAAGGCATCTGGGAGTGTACAGCCTATGTCTGTATCACCATTTTCTGCCAAAGCCCAAAACACCCTTTGTTCCATGTAAACCTCTGCATAAGGAATTATTCTGGCACACCTTACAATTGCAGCCCAAATGTCAAATGGGATTAATATGAACCAGTAGGACATTTCAAACTGTAAACTCTGGAACAAAGCTAATAACAAAAGACAAGCAGCTTTCAAGAAAAGGTAGGGTTTATTTCAGGTCACTATAGATGAGTAGTATCATTTTAAAAGCCTAGGAGGAAAATTTAAGAAAATATCTCCCAGAAAAATCCCTGCTCTTGTTGCCATTTCAGGAAAAAGCATCATGAACATTAGTCCTTTGTCTTGTTGGTGTCATAATGGTGCAAAGTATACAAGAAGGTTGAATGCTAATTGTTTATTGGGTGTTCTGTGATATACCAAGGTGGATGCAAAGTAAGATGTTGAAAGGGGGTAAATGATGCTTTAGTTTTCTCCTTTTCAAGAAATCATTTAAACAGAGGCATTAATAAAAGGAGTGGCAGGGCTGAATCTACAGATGGCTCTGGTGTCAGGGAACATTTATCTGAAAGCCAATAAAAATGTGACAGTCTACTATTTTCCCAGGTCATATAACTTCATCTTGATGACTGCTTTGAGATAAGACAATAATCAATGTAGAAGGGCACACCTCCTTTTTCTCACAGCAGTGGGCACCAGGAATACAGCACTGCCACAATGGCACATGCTCTCCCACATCCTCATGATTCAGTACCCCATGTAGCAATGTCCTTCTCACCCTACTTCCCTCCAAACAGAGGGTTCCCAGCCCAGACCCTTGATTTGCTATTGTGTCTGGGGATATATTAGTTTCAAGCTACAAGCCCCAGATCCATCTAAGAATAATCCTCAGGTTTCTGCCTGCAAATTTCTCAGCACACGCCCCATCTCAGGAGATCCTTTACCTTTCTGAAGAAGATGCAGCCCTGGAGCATATATTTTACTTCCTCAACACACAGAGCTGTAATTTGGACCAATACAGTTTCTATTCCTTTGAGAAGGGCTCAAAGCAGCTGAGGAGAAAGGAGAGCAAAGATGCCCCATCTCTGGACAAAACACATCTTCTGACTCAAAATGAGGTCTGACATTCATTTTGTTTCAGCTGAATGCTATAAAGGATGGTTAAGAATCACTTTGGCAGTTCCCTCATATGAAATTATCTGAAGAAGCTGATTAATACTAATCAATACGCAAGGGAAAAGTGACTGGTATTAATATAGCTACCCTCTCAATGCCTTAAAAACAAGTCCAGCCTTCTTATATTCCTAGAAGGAAATCAAGCTAGAAACAAAGTGCTTAAAAAACCACATTTGTCAGACTGATCCTGTTTAATTAAACAGGAAATTGCAGGGCAACTAAATCAATCTTTACAAAGAAAAGCTGTTTCTCTGTTTACAGAAGAGAAACTTGTGGTGATTTATCTTTAAGAATGTAATTGCCTAATGATTAATAGTGACCAGAGATAGTCAGAGGGAGGAAATGAGGAACAGGAGTGACTTGTCTTGGTGTGTGTTTGAATGAACCATGGCAGAAATATATACTGCTGCCACAGTAAGTACTAAACAACCAAAATTTCCTTATTTATATGAGGAAACTGCTGTTCTTCTAGTTTCTTCTTTTGACACAGAAGTTACCAGCACTAGAGAACTTCAGATGTGCTGGTAGATCTTTGGAAATTTGGGTCCAGATATACATTTGGGGTCTTTTCTTTCTGCTCAATATAATACAAAGTCAGATTTTCGACTTCACAGTTCTCATCTAGGCCCAATGCCTTTTTTAATACCAAACTGCACAAAAATAGGTGTTGGCTGCCCAAGTGTGAGATTTGTTTGCTTTGCCCAAGTTTAGAGCAGACTTGGAGCTGCTGCTACATGCAGTAAGTACATTAGGCTCTCTAAAGCAGAACAGCTCTAATCTGCTGGTCTGCAGGCAGCCTTCAGCTGTCCATAGGCAACCTACAGCTGTGTAAAGACTACCTATAGCTGCCTATGCTGTGTTAGTGCATCAGGGACTGGAACATGCCAGTGTGTGTATACACATATCTCTGTATATACATAATGGTGTTGGATAGCCTTAAATCTGAATATATTTTCCTTATCATAAAGGCACTATGAAAAAGCCAGAAACAGCTCTTACTGTTCCCAAAACCAGAGAAGAATTAATACTTGAGGGAAACTTGGCCTTCAGATAAATCTATCATCTTACTTAAAAGGACAGCCTGTGCTTTTCATAACACAATCAGGGTCTTCTTTCAGCTATTCATCTCAGGATACCCTCCAAAATAGATATCACAGGTGACAGGACAGACAAATGAGCATGTCAGGGTTATTTTTTCATTATATTTATTATATTATTTAGCTGTGTGCTGAAGTACTTCAGCCTGACAGAAGCAGTGTGAGTAGACAGTGGCATGATTTGATTGTTCGGAGAACGGCTAGTTCACGGATAGTTTCTAATAAAGCTGCTTATTATATCACTAATGCAGCACAACTTTCCATTTTAAGGATCCTTGCTATCTCACAAGGTTTCTTCATAAATTACCATTTAGTTCTGTCACTGTCTATCAGGTCTGTGGTTTCCAGGAATGACTGTTGGATGATACAACTGCTTTCATTAAAAATAAGGGTTATTTTCAGAGTCCAAGTCATATATTTTGGGGCCTACTCTCCGAGATATGTCTAGACCATGTCAACAGAACCTTACTGCCCAGTTAGCACCACCATATTTCAGAGGTGCCCAACACTCATCACATCTGAGGAGCTTCTGACACTTACCTGCCCAGTTTGAGGAACAGGAGAGGCATCTGCTTTGTGCTGTAGCTCCGACATGGTTAGGTCTCCCCTAGGAAGCATGTCACAGGGCTGCCCCATTGTCACAGGTTAAACGTATGCTGGTTTCCTGAGGCGCTGCTGTTGGTCTCCATTTTCTTGCTGAAGCTGAGCTGTGATGCAATGAGGAATGCAGGAGAATAAGCAGAATCACACAGAGTGCTGACTTTGTAAACTCAGATGCCTTTACAGGAAGTATTGAAATTTCCCTGTGTATTTTCAGGAAAAACAAACTCTCCAGGATCTGAGAAAAGAGCCTGGAGGTGAGGCCCTCCCTAGGTTGAAGACTCAGACTTCATCTTTCTTATTCCCTTTTCCTGATTTCACTGATTTTCTGTCTTAACTCCCCAGTGTCCCAACAGGAGAATGAGCAGGTGGTTTCCCATCCCTCCCATGTACATGCAACCTGATATAGAAAACACTGGGCTTTGGAGCTATATGGTACCTAAATGAGGGGAGAAGTGAAGTGTCCTAAATACTTCTGCAGTATATAACCCTTGGGGTTGCATCCTGGTTCTGAATATTACCCTGACTGCAGGACACCTGTGATAAAGGCAGGGAGTGAACCCAGATTAACTGCATGCCAGTGCAGGACTTCAACCACTAAATACCACTTTCCACTCCAAAGCATATCTGCTCACAGCTTTACAAGAGATAAATTTGCTGTTCAACACTGACAGCTGGCAGGGCTGAGAAATGTGGATTTCTCACACAGAAAATAACAGGTACTACAACTGCAAAGTGCTGGCAGGACAGTAAGACATCCTCCCACCTCCAGGATTGTATTTGACCTTTTATCAAAGTAATATCCTTGAATTTAAATAGGAAACAGATGTTGCCAGTATCTTCTGAAGGGAAGGCAAAAGGAGGCTCTGCTGATTTATCAGAGGAGCAGCACACCGCTGGCTGCTGAGCATGCAGCCAGGCTTCCCAAACAGCACTTTGAAGAGGGCTCTGCTCATGGAATTACATGCTCTGCATGTAATTCAGAGTAAAACCACTCTTCTGTGGGACTGAGTGAGTGATGTGAGAGTTTAATGAGTCGTGATGCAATTCAAGAGCATCTGATAAGGTCAGCAACAGCGTCCTCTGCAGCTGCACACAGAAATCCCATTGCAGACATGCATAGAGAAGTTCCATCCATGCTACCCCACTCTCATCAAGCAGATTAACAGATGGAAATGATTTCTCTTTGCTTAGAACTGGTAGAGGGGAGGATAAGACAGTAGCCTTTTAATGAGCTGTAGGTTTTTGATTGCTTATAAATAAAGGCAGGCAGAGGTCTCACAAACCAGTTAGAAAGAGCTGATTAGTGAAACCCCATGGTTTAAGCAAATGAGGAATGTTCATTATTACTTTAAGGGGGCTTTCACTGAAATGAAGGTTTGAAAGACTAGTAAAGCTTCTGAAGGAGGTGTCTTAAACTTGCCCAGCATGTAAGAGGACTAATATTACACGTGTTTCGCTATTTTTCTGCTGTAGCTGAACCAAAGCAACATACTGCTCATTTTTTCAGCACAGTCATGTTTCATCTGCACCTCTAGCAGGACAGTTCTGAACCCAAGAGTTAATGCTCTTTCCCTAGGAAAGTGCTTTGCAAGCATTTCAGTCCCTTACATTAAAGCACACGTTATTCTCTCAGCTACATATTTTTTCCCCATTTCCTTTAAATGACTCAAAGAAAATTTGCTCTCAGTCTGTTGCAGAAAGGAATGCATCTGGCTTTAACCCATCACCTTTTTGTGCTTTACTGATTTTATGGGCTGCTGGCTGTAAGGCAGACTCACATTTTAGAGCATCTATCTCCATAATTTAGGGATGGTCATAAAACACTGTTCAAGCGTATCAGCTCTCTTTGCTCATAGATCATTTACTGATTATTTATAAGCAGCATCTTAGCTACCTGTTTGATGACTGCTTTCATTACTATGCTTCCATATGAAGTTACTTAGCTAGACTAATATCAACAGATTGCAGTATAAATTCCCTATTAAATCCTAACCCTTGTAATTATTCAATCCTAAATACTCATTTCTTCCTCTGTAGATTCCAAAAATATCTAGCACATGAGAATCTCACAGCCACCCTCATTGATCCCCTGCCGCCACTCAATTGAATTATAACACCATAAATAATCTGGAGGCTATCTCAGAGGCACCTCATACAATTTACAGGGATGCTGCCTGTTGGGTGACCTATTTGGAGAGGTGCAGACAGGTTTCTCAGGGTTTTCTTCAAGCTGATTATCTCCATATTCCCTGATGGGCCTTTCCTGCAAAAGCATTACCAAATGTAAAAAAAAGGGCTGAACTATTCAATTTCTTAGCAGTCGGTCCCAAACCAAATTCCCAATGTGGAGAAATACTGAGCAGAACAACAACTTCTGGAATTGAGAGTGCCAGGACAGCAAAGTGTTTTAAGATGGAGATCTGAATTTTTCAGCTGAAAACCATCTTCAGGCAGTGAGTGGATTACGGAGACTGTGCAGGGAGCCAAATGCAGAGGGCACTTACTGACAAGTACCTTCTGGCACCCACAGGCATAATCTCCCAGAAAAGAAAATTTCCACCACAGATTGATGCTTCACATTTACAGCCAGAAACATGGTTACTTATCTGAATTAAAACTTCCAAGGGCATTAAGGCTAATCTATTGGCAGCAGTGGGTCTGCACTTCAGGTAGATGGAGTACTTGTGCTGTATTGTATCCCTGCATCCACTCAGCAGAAGGCATTCAGAAAATTGCTCTTCTCTTTGCTTACTCAGCTGCTGGGTGGATGCCTGCCACACTTGTAAGACAATAAATGCCATACAGGAGCAGCTCCCCATCCCAGCCACATACCCACGAGTGCTATTGTATTAAGTAGAGCTCTGCAGAATGGATCTACACAAAATGCATCTCCTGCTGTTATCAGCCAGCGCAAGTCTGCAGGTGACATTAAGCTGAATGGTGAGGTTGATGCACTGAGGGACAGGATGCCATCCAGAGGGACCTGGGCAACCTCAAGAAGTGGGCCCATGTGAACCTCATAAGGTTCAACAAGGTCAAGTACTAGGTCCTGCACCTGGGTTAGGGCAACTCCTGTACCAATACAAGCTTGGAGATGAAGGGATTGAGAACACCCCAAGGAGAAGGACTTGGGGATAGTGGTGCATGTAAAGCTGGACATGAGCGGACAGTGTGAACTTGCAGTCCAGAAAGCCAACCACATCCTGGGCTGCACCAAAAGGAGTGGCCAGCAGGTTGAAGGAGCCCCTCTGCTCCATTCTCATGAGACCTCACCTGGACTACTTACGTCCAGCTCTACAGCCCTCAGTACAAGACATGGGTCTGCTGGAGCAAGTCCAGAGGCAGGCCACAAAAACGATCGGAAGGATGGTACACCTCAGCTCCATCCAAACAGTATTGCTGCTGTTTATTAAACTGGAAAGACTGTCAGCCACATTTCTAGAACTGAAAGGCTGGGGAGCTGACGCCAGAGTGAGTAAAACAAATCCGTAATAGAGAATTAGCAACTTAAAAATACACTGGCACCATCAAAATGACAAACCTTTGGACAGTTGCTCCTGCATTCTTGGCAGCAATGTCTACCAAGAGTCTCACAGCAAGAAAAGCTGTCTACTAGAAGAAATCCCTGCTCTCTCCCCATATGTATCATTTCTGATACATTCAGTACAACAAAACATGCCCTCCAGCTAGTTTACTCTACTCACCCATAACCATTGGGAGTATCAGTGGCCAAGGTCTGATGCTTGGTTGTTCACAGATTTCAACAGTGTTGTGCCACAGCTGAGAACTGACACTAACATGGTGTAGCAGGCAAGGATAGGCAGACAGGCAGGGTGAGCTTCCCCATAGAAACTTGTATGGGCAGGCATGTGAGCATCACAAGGCACTGTTGAAAGAGAAGAGGTGGTCTTTTAAGCCAGGAATAGGGCTACGTGCTTCCACCCTTGATACAGATTTCGTCCAGCACATTACTTAACTTCTTTTGAACATTAACATTCTGTTTGGTCTCTTTTCCTCTGATTAGTAAATAAACAATTCTCATCTGCCTTCCAGTGCTCGCTTTCAGATAGTGGAGAGGCTGGGGATGGGGCTTACATACTGGGATGTGGCTCACAGGGGCTGCAGCCAACGGGAGCTAGAGATGGTGTGTTCCCTGTGAGAGAGCCACATCCACCACCAGAAAGGAGAAATAGGGTCATGAGAGTGCATTAAAATATCTGTGTGAACACACCTACCAAGGACTAAAACTGGCCCAATATTGTAAATATTCGTGTGCTTACTCTTGGCTTATAAATAAACTTAATTGAGCAGTGAAGGCTAAATAAAATCAAATTACACTTTCTTTGACTCTGCTTGAGAGCATTCATATAATTGCCAGCTATCCATTAATCCACAATAACTGCCTTTCTCTATCTGCTTCCGCTTGCATTGCTCCTACCTGTTCTCCACGTGTATGGCACTGCAGTTCACAGTAGGAAGTGATGCTCTCTTCCTCCTTCAAGATGTGGTGGTTCTTGTTGCCACCACATGCAGCTGAGGGTTTTGGTTTCCTTTTTCCTTTCTCCCTGGTCCCACGTGTACAACCAGGGACATGTGTGTGCTGCCAGAGATCACAGAGGTGTTGAGACCCAATGTTCTTCCCAGCCCCTCTGTTGCTCTGTGTGTGTTTTTTTCTGAAGCTGATGAAGCCTGATGTATTAATATATAATCCCTGGGAAGCACTATAAAAAATATATAAACACTGGGAAGCAGCTAGGTCTCCCCTCCCGCTGCTTGTGGATCACCTTTATATCTTCCCTGCTTCCCAAGGAAGGGATAGGAAAAAAAGCCAAACCTCAGGCAGGGGTCTGCTCTTTTTGCCTTCTTAGTATGCACAGCTCTCTGCCTATGAGGTCTCACAAGGGGTGTAAGCCAAGCCTTATCCTCACCCCAACCTTCAATTAAGGAAAGAATGAGCAGGGAGCCTCAAAGAGCACCAGCACCACTCCAAAGCTCAGAGCTGTCAATGCGGCTGTCTGCAGCAAGCTCCCAGGAGTTAGCTACTAATACTAAGAAAACAAGGGCAAAGAAACCCAAAACAAACCCCTGAGCCTGAATTTCAGATTAAATAACACAGAAGTGTCTAATGTAAACTGCTGCATGCAAATACACCTGGAAGGTGGGCAGAGAGTCTGTGCCACAAAGCCCCAGATGGAGCATGGCTGTGGGAACATCCTGTGCTCTTGGCCAGGAGATGGGGAGAGGAGCTCCGGCAGGAATGGCTATTTTGGGGCCAGAGAAGGCAACCAAACACAGAACAGCTCAGAAGGAAGCAAAACCTGGAGCAACAAAACCCAGTGCTCATCCTCACCAACACCTATTGGGTTCCTGATCACCTGTTTAAACAACTTTATGCTAATTTCCCCCGGAAGTTTTATCCAGCCCATGGGGAGAGCCTGAACCTCTGTCCACCAAGCACGAGACAGTCATGGGGAGCAAAACCTGGGGCCTCAGTTACGTCCTTCAGAGCCCACAGCAGATGCAGGCTGGCATTTTCAGTTCCAAGATTGTTTTTGTTGTAAGATAGGACCAACCAAGTAAGTGGCAATTTATGTTACTTTATCTACTCCCGTGTTACACTGTCAGGTATCTAGTTAACCTCAATATCATGGCAGGGTTTACAACAGACTAAAATCTCCTTTCCAAAGTTTCAGAGTCATGGAATGCAGCTGATGCTTAGTATAGGGCTGACCTGCACAGAGGGGAGAAGACATATTCAGATTCAAATTCCAGCTATTCAAGTATCATCCACTCTGGTCCTGAGCCCTGTGATGGTAAGGAGGAGCAGGGAGATGCACAGTGCTCTGGGTAACAGTCTGGCCTTACTTACTTGGAGTAGTTCAATCCAACTACTGTCTCTGTGCTTTGCATCACCAAATTCCCAACAGCAACTGGGTCAGATGTGTCTGTAGCATAAAGGAAAATTAAAACTAGGTTACCAGTAATAAAAAAAAACCACCAGCCTCCCTGGTAAAGAAAGTAAGTAAATACCCTCCACTAAGTGATTGATGCATTGGAAAGTTACACAGCCTAATGAAGAGCCCTGTGAGCTGTTGGCATTATTACATTTGCTGTGACCTTAAGAAAGAATAGTTCCAGTTGTCTCTTGAGTACAGTGTTGTATGTTCTTGGATTTCTAATACTAGAGGGAGCACAAAATTCAGCACTGATTAAAATCGTAGAAGCTTTTGCTGTTACACCAAGGAAAGAGTGAGAATGGATTGTATTACAGACATTTTGACAGAAAAAATATTTGCTTTCTCAGGGGGAGATATAATGCTGTCAGTCATCTAGTCAAATAGCAGGCAAGCTTGTTTCCGCTCAAGCAGTGAGCAAAGTCTGGGTTTACTCTATTATACCTTTCACATTGCGTGAGCCTCTGCTCTGTGCAAACAGCTCCAAGAAGCCCCATTTGCAGATCCTTCTGGTGCAAACAGAATTGGTTTGCCATGGCTGGGTGGGTAGCATTGCAATTGAAAAAGGGGCTATTGTAGCAGAGGTGGCCTCGAAGGAGCACAGCCATGATGAACAGTTCATGAACCATGCATGAGGCCGCTGTGTTGTGGCTGTCGTGGCTCTGCAGGTGTGGACCAACAAGGGCTGCAGAGGATGCTCCAAATAGGCTCTCCTGTCTACCTTGATACCATCTCCATGCTGTCCTGCAGGGACGAAAGGGGACTGCTAAGAGCCTCCTGTGCATTCATGAACCCCTAGCCCAGTTCCCTGACACATATCTCATACCATAGCTACCAAAAGATGTTGGTTTGTGCCTAAGAGTACCAGAAAAACTGGCTGTTTAGCCACGCCTGCGTGAATGTGGGTTACACTTACATCAGGTTACTTAACCTGCCTGGTCTAAGAGCACTGCAACAGAATTGCTGTGAAAATAAAACAGATTCAACAAAACCAGCAGATACAGCAGCAAATTTCAATTGCATTTTCATTTCTATAGAGAGGCTGATGGTGGGTATTGTGCCATCTAATGTCAGCATTCAACAATATGTGAGTAATTATACCAGAAATGAAACAAGGCCAATGTACTTCCAACTTCATTGGCTTCCAGTAGGGCTTTATTAAACAAAATAAAAATAAAAATGAGGTATGTCTGTTTGAAATTGAACCAGAAGATGTAAATGCATATTCTCAGTCTTTATACCATTCTATCATGTTTAATCTTTCTCTTTCAGGCATGGTTATAAGCCTTCAAGTGAGCAGAATGTCTTACTCTTCAGATACTCATTTATTTTAGAAGGTATATGGGAAGATTTCAGGAAGGAGAAAGGTTTCACCTGCTTTCACCTAGAGTTCATGAGACAATGAACACAGTGTTTTAATTAAATGTGTTTATAGAACAGTGTGTGGCAAAGCATGTTTCTCCTGTTGTTGAGAAAACAATGGTGTTTTTCCTTCTCTTGTTATGTTACCTAGAAAAAGAATATTTTCCCTTACACATTGTTTTTAATAAAATGTTTGTGATTTTATCTATGTGAAATGTCAGATTGAACCACATAGCTATCTGCTTTGGAATAATCATAATATCACCAGCTCTATTCAAAGCACCAAAGAACATAAGAGTGTTCACTATAATTAGATTATTTTGCAAAGATCCATTGCAGAACAGGGGTTTTCATAAAGAAACAGAGTTACTTTGCTGAAACCCTCAAATATCTCCACAGGAAATGGTTTTGGAGAATTAACTCCCAGTTGTGTCTGGGCTTTAATTGTTGTCTTTTTTTTTTTTCTTTGTAATGCATGGATTCTAATTATTACATTTTAACAACATAATAGATGAATCAATAAACAAGTATGGTTTCAGATTATGGTATTATCTTATCCCACTCTACTATGAACTTCCTGTCTCAGCAGCTCATAGTACAACTACTCTTGAGGACCACCTATTACTTTCTGCGTGGCCAAGTAGAATCGCATGCAGATTCCCTCCAAAAAGAAATTTCCTTTCCATGCCATGAATAGCATCCTTCCCAGCACTATTCTGGGGTCAGCATTTCACTCATATCTTGAAACTGAATGGCACAACAGTCTTGCTAAAACAGTTCTCTGTTAACACAGTGCTACAGTGTCAAAAACATTTAATCAGACATTGAAAGGCTGCATCTTCCTGACACAAGCAGGCAGGACATCACAAGAAATAACATCACCGATTTTATCAGTTTTTTCTGAGCAAGCAGGTGATCATGGCTTAAATCACTTTTACTCCAGAAACTCTCTGTAATTGTTCGTTGTCTTTTTCTACACCTGAGGTCTGTGTCCTAATGGATGTTTCATGGATAACTCATCTGGCTTCTGAATCACAGACTGAAGCCTCTATTGACCTGTTTGGTAGGAAGTCAGTACTGATCATCATTGTATCTGACAAGTTTTAAGAAATTCCAGGTAAAAAATTTGATGAACTACTTGCTGTTATACATCTGGCACTTTCGGATTTACTGGATTTATAGTGGCTGTTTCATCTCCAGTTTCTTGGAAAATAAAAGAAACTAAGAAAATCTTGAAACACAAGTAACTTCAACAATAGCTTAAAGGATACTACACGGCTCAATGGCCAATTTGCTGTGGAAGTGATACCCTTTATTGATTTCCAGTCATAAAGAACTTTTCATTTCCAAGGGTCCCTAAAGTATGCTGTAGAAACCCCCATTGTTGTGGTTCTGCACATCTGGTTTGGAATGCAAGAAATAAACATTTATGCACTCCTTCTCACATCTAGCCGGACACCGTAAGTGAATCAAGTTTTTCTTTAATATTAGTCTAAATAAATTAATTTCCAAATAAATTTCTTTTCCATCTCCCTGAGTCCTCATCTGTTTTCACTCTTCATGAACACTGAAAGGATTGAGCTAACACCTTAAACACTTGCAGGAAGGGAATTTTAAGTGGGAAAACACTAGCTATTGAGCCACAGATCTGTGCATCCAGCTGGTTGGCTCCTGAGCATAATTATGGTCAGATCAGTAGATAAAACTATGTCTAAACCAGGAATTAATTTGAGAAACTCATCAACACATCATACAGTCTTGGCCTCCAGCACAGGTAAGTCTATTCTTGTAAAGTGTCTGAAGAAAAGGTTGCATTTGCCCAAGGGTTGGTACAATACCCCTACTAGCTGTGAAGTACTACACTATCAATTATTTAAAGACCATTCAGTTCTCTCTATTCAAAGAACAGAGAAAATTAGTAACAAAACTGGTTAGTAATGGTCCTTGTTTTGGAAGAGCTGCTCAGTGATCTCTAATGACTTATTTTCATGTATCTTCCTAGAGATGACAACTCTCAAAGCAGCATTGAGCGGAAAAGTGCCACTTTATTGAATTATTATGGTTGATTTTACCCATATCCTAGGCTGTTCTTGGAGGTCTTCCATTCACAATGGACAAGGCCCAAATTAGCTTACCTTGCACGACTTGCATCCAAGTTTCTGTGGCTGCAGACATGTGAACATATTTGCTTCAGAGAGAGCTGAGACCAGCAGGAATCATAACAGTGCTACTGGCAGCAAGCTAGATTTTATGTATCAGCACAGGGACTTCACAGACAGTAGCACTGGCTGTGGAAATTGGATTAGTAGCTCCAACTAACCTGAGTTTAAGCCATTATAAATTCTGTGGGAGGTTCTGATTGACCTCAGTGGGCTTTGGATCAAATCCCAGGAAGAATACAACTGAACTAGACAGTGTTATTGCAACATGTTGCTCCTAGAAGTCTCCTTTGCCCATGACAACAGTGCAGATATTCAACATTTTACTAATGGAGAGCCTGGGCTACTGTGAGATTTATTGGTTGGTGTTTGAAGGCAGTTTCTTGAGTCATTGGCTTTTGAAGACGAACTCCAGATGGGGAGACGACTGCCTGGTCTAGTCCAACCTTTCTCTTACCATGATCGTCAACCCTAGGTGTTGTTCTGGGACTCGGCTCCATTTTTTGTGATGTCTCAGAAAGCTGCCATTTCAAGTTTTACCTTCTGTTCAAAATGGCTGACTGAACAAGGACTGTTGTGGCCACAGAGACCATGTATTAGGGGGCTAAGGACACCTCAATGTCAGCCATGAATGCTCCTTTCCCCCTCACCTCGTCCTCCTCCTGCTCCTGATCCCGCACGGCGGACACTGGTTGGCTGCGGATGGTGCTCACTGCAGGTACCTGGTGAGCAGAAGCTCCTGGCCATGCCCAGCAATGCTGATGTCACCGAGACAGTGACTGGCATAAGATGGCTCAGTCGGAAAGACTCGGTGACATTGCAACTGTAAGAGTGTGTGCACCCACCACTGACTGCTGAGGACTGTCAACAGATCCACAGGATGCTACAGGATCCAGCATGGTCACTATTTCTAATTGTAACCCCCCCCCCCCCCCAGTTTCTCTCTTTCTCCATATGTTAGATAATTACCCTCAGGATTGTGACTAATAAAATGACATGGGTTCAGATTACCTTTACCGTGCCTCGTTTGTGTTTTGTCTGAACTCAGGGATCTCAAATCTTAATTTATCAGTCATGATTCTTAGAAAGGGGTGCCCTCTATCCGCAGGTGGATAAAGCACACCAATGTAACTATAGGCGGGCTCCACATGGGGCTGACTGCATTATGTTACAGGCAGGCTCTACGTGGAGCTGTCTGCATTGAGTTATAGGCGGGCTCCACTTGAGACTGACTGCATTGTGTTCACTGTGGGTTGCTGTCAAGGGCCAGGGGCCAGGTGCCCATTGAAGCCTTGTGTTGCTGAATTGGATCCTGACAGTTATGAACCACATTTGCTCACAGTTGTTTTCTCATTCATAGTGTCCTGGATGGGACCTCAGGATAGTGAAAGGCTGGAGGGTTTTTCTGAGCATTTCCTAGGCAAGTTCTCCTTTCTGCTCCTTCTGTAAAATCAGAGCATGATGCACGATCAGAACCTGCCATCTAAACCGTGGGACAGCTACTTCTGTTTGGAAAAAGGAATACACATACTGACTACATAAACTTGAACCTTGACTCCCTTTCTCCAAACCAGTTATTAAACTGGGGGGGGAAGGAAATGTTTCAAGGGCACCAGAATCCCTCACTTTTAGCACTATACAGAAAAAGAAAGAAAAACATGGTCTAAAGCCTGCAATTAAATGTTTCTCATGATTACTGTTCTTAGAAGGGAGCTGCAGCTATGCTAATACAGTGTGCTCACTACAAAAAAACCTGTAATTGGGACAAGGCAGCGTAAAGCTTCCCACAGCTGGCAGGAATTGCGACTGTTCTCTTTGGTTTTAATCATGGCTTTTAAAGCAGATCAGTAACAGCAACAATTAGCCTTTTAGATTGGTCTCAGAAATTACCATTTTTAAAATCTGGTGACTCTGCAGGCACAAACCCAGAATCTCTGAGCTCTGCATAAAATGAACAGCCTTACACTCTGACTGGTTCGTCAACTGGTTTGGTTGCTCCTTTGTTTCTGCTGAATTGTGGTTCTGAAAAGCAGACAGGAACTTGCACAGATACTCAAAAGGAAATATCCTTAGTCACCTCCTTTTCCTCAGGAAACCTACCCTTCTGGGCAGCTGCTCTGAAGGACTGTCTGGCACTCCAGCTGTGTCAGGAGAAAGAGGAGGTACAACCATGTGGTTAAGCAGACTTAACGCCCAAGAAGGTCACTGGTTCATAGTCAGAAGGGTAATTTTGAATCGTAGCTAGCAGGAAAGGATTGAAGCACAGCCATTTGGAATAGACACAGAAGAACAAAGAGGAGAAGGAAACAGGAAAATATTTGACCCAGTAGACTCACATCCCTGGGAAGAATATAAAAAGCAGTGTAGGAGTAAGAACAAGCACCTTATAGAGTAGATGGCCTTGTGCCACAGGTTGCTGTTGAGAGGGTCCTTCAGTGCATCTTCATGAATGTCAATGAGGTCTCAGCCCAGCTGCCCAGGCTGGCAGGAACTCATTTTGCTCATGCCAGTCTCTGCTAAGCCACTTGCCTCCACAGCAAGTGACCCTAACATCCTTTGGGAACCAAGTGTTATCCACACAAGTCCTGGCATACAAAGCTTGGTATCCCTACATAGAAACTCTCTCTCTATTCTGTGTGGCATTACATACGCCTCGTTCCTTCTAGGAGGGTTTGCAGGCAAAGCAACACAAAGGAGCTTTTTCAAGTACAGATCTGGCCTTTGTGCCTCAGGGCTTAATTCTCTGAAGCTAAAACTTCTTTGTACCAGTCTGGCTCACAGTCTTTAAAGTACAAGTGTAAGTGCACTTCGCTGCATCTATGTGTCAGGTGGTAACAGGATGTTTCTTGCCTACCTCAAAGAGCAACAGAGTGGTGTTTTCAACCAACACTTCCACCAGGCTTTGATTTCCCTCAGAAAAGCACTTTAACTTTGACACTCATTGCTCGGGCTCATTGAAGTCTGCTGCAAAGCCCACATGAGCTTCACAGCATTGCATCCCTGCCTGACTGTTTGCTAGCTACTGTCCAACCTTTTCAGTCCCAACACTTACTTACCTGTCTTGAAGCTACACGTGCCCCAGGCAGCTGAGGGTATAGAAATAAGATGTAGCAATGGAGTCTCTCTGGCAGAGGGGAGGAGACCACAATCTGCTGTACGATGTCCTACTTCCATGAAAACAACAGAATGATGATGTATCCTGCACCAAGTTTTCCAACCAGTGCAATTATGGCGAAATGATAAAATCCATATATAAAAGAAATGCTGTCAGACCCTGCTGTTTTAACCATAAATGATTCTGACATTTCCTTGCTTTATTTCTATCACTAAATTGTTGGAAATTATAGAAAGTCATCGTTTCTCAACATCATAATTTGTCTTGCTCTATATGCACTACAGACTATGGAATAAAAGAGTAGAAGCCTCAATTACAGGAGGCTTTTAAAGAAGCAAAGGAAAATCAGCTTTATGGAGCAATCCTGCATGATTAATACTATGTGGAGCTTAGGCTGAGACTTTCATCCCAATGGGCTCCATGTGCATGTGGACGGAAGTGCAAAGTACCTATTTTTTACTTCAATCCTGTCATTCACTACGTACATTCAATCAAACAGCATTGAAAGGTGGAAGTGCTGATTTCATCCATGATGACTGATAATGGGTTTAACACCTCCCTAGGAAACTGCAGCAGGAATTGGCAGGAATATAAACCTTGTATTTCCAGAGGTCGTATTTTGTTTTTTAAATGGGATTTTTTTTTTGCTGCTGTAAATATGGTGAGTACTGAGCCAGAGCCATCATTAAAGCTTGCATGTTCCACATGTTATATTACTGCACTTGCCTTCATCAAAACCACACATAACAGACACAGCAGGAGTCTGATAAACCAAATGCTTTTGAGTGCAGTTACTAGTTTAACGCTGGGCTTTCATTTATTCCTACCTTATGAAGTTATTCACTGAGGCAGTGTACATTAACAGTAAACCAAAATGTAACTTAGCCAATCAGGATGTGGCAAGGAAAAATCCTATTGTAATAACTATGAATGATTCCTGCAATAAATAGCCGTGACTCCATAAAGGAAAACTACAGATAACGTATTTATTTCAAACACAAAAATGGGCAGTATTTCCATTCCATAACTTCAAGGGGCCAGTAAGCATATTCTTTTTTATATATCTGCAATAACTGACATCAGGATGGAGCACAAGCAAATGACTTAGTGCTCATATTAGTCTTGCACAGCTGACCTGCTTCCTCCATACCCACCATTTTCCAAACGTCACATTTGAGGCAAACATCCTCTTCATTGCTTAGTCTTTCATTCTATGTCTTCCTCTTCGTCCGGTGGCATCTCCTAGTAACACAAGCACAAAGCATTAATGGAAGTGTTTTAATAGGAAATACATGAAAAGCTGCCTGTAACAAGAGCAGAACCTAATTCAAAGCTGGATGATGCTGATGTGCAGCTTGCTCAAAATGTATCAAGTGGTTGCTGTAGCCTTGATTTTCTCCTTTAATGGCAGCTATTTTAATTCAGAATTTCTGTCCTTTGAACCATAAAAAGCTTTTTTCCCTCTTTCCCATCCCCAAATGGGATGGAAGACATCTTGAAAAACTGAATTTTTGAGAATAAAGTTTCAATCTCTTTTCAGAAACAAAATACTGTAAGTTGGTGCAACACCTATCCTCAATGGTTCACAGAAGGTGAAGTTTCATGTCTCCTGCAAAGGCTAGCATGCCTAGCCAGGTTGTTTCTCTGTGTTGCACAGGGGACTCATGGCTCTCACAACACACAAGATGCGGTGTTTTGTGGGAAATTATCACAGTATGTTAGAGATTGAAAGGGACCTCAAAAGATCATCTAGTCCAATCCCCCTGCCGGAACTGGAACACCTAGATAAGGTTACACAGGAACATGTCCAGGTGGGTTTTGAATGTCTCCAGAGAAGGAGACTCCACAACCTCCCTGGGCAGCCTGTTCCAGTGTTCCGTCACCCTCACTGAGAAGAAGTTTCTTCTCAAGTTTAAGTGGAACCTCTTGTGTTCCAGTTTGCCCCCATTGCCCCTTGTCCTATCACTGTTTGCCACTGAGAAGAGCCTGGCTCCATCCTAGTGACTCTCCCCCTTTATATATTTATATACACTAATAAGGTCACCCCTCAATCTCCTCTTCTCCAAACTATAGAGACCCAGCTCCCTCAGTCTTTCCCCATAAGGGAGATGCTCCACTCCCTTAATCATCTTAGTTGCCCTGCGCTGGACTCTCTCCAGCAGGTCCCTGTCCTTCTTAAACTGAGGGGCCCAGAACTGGACACAATATTCCAGATGAGGTCTCACCAGGGCAGAGTAGAGGGGAAGGAGGACCTCTCTCGACCTACTAACCACCCCCCTTCTAATACACCCCAGGATGCCATTGGCCTTCTTGGCCACAAGGGCACAGTGTCAGCTCATGGTCACCCTGTCGTCCACCAGGACCCCCAGGTCCCTCTCCCCATCACTGCTCTCTAACAGGTCATTCCCCAACCTATACTGGAACCTGGGGTTGTTCCTGCCCAGATGCAGGACTCTACACTTTCCCTTGTTATATTTCATCAAGTTATTCCCCGTCCAACTCTCCAGCCTGTCCAGGTCTCACTGGATGGCAGCACAGCCTTCTGGCGTGTCGGCCACTCCTCCCAGCTTAGTGTCATCAGCAAACTTGCTGATAGTACACTCAATTCCCTCATCTAAACCATTGATGAATATATTAAATAATACTGGTCCCAGTACCGACCCTTGAGGCACTCCACTAGATACAGGCCTCCAACTAGACTCCGCCCCATAGACTACATCTCTCTGGCTTCTCTCCTTCAGCCAGTTCCATTTGTTGAGGAGATCTCTGTAACACCCACATTGTATTTCCTATGACTCACCCAGCAAATTCTTTTGGGCTGGAAGCTGATTTGCCACAAATCCAGCCCCAAAATCACCTGCCTTGGATGCATATTTTCTGTCTCTATAAATTGTTCTCCGTAAACCACGTATACCCAATGATGTAACAGACACCAAAACATTAAATTAACAGTTTATACTAACCCATCAACTCTTAATCCTTCAAAAAAAAAACCAAAAAAAACCCAAAAAAATAGACATAGAAGTATTCTTTCCACAGAAAAAAAAAAAAAAGAATGTTTGTACAAAGACGTGTAACACTGTGGAGGTCTAGTGTGAGGCGTCCCTGCCCATGGCAGGGTGGTTGGAACCAGATGATCTTAAGGTCCTTCCCAACCCATGCCATTCTATGATTCTATGTCCTTTAGATCACAAAAACCTCATGAGTATGTTTTCTTTATCATGATTCAGGTTTTACATGCAATTCAATCTTGCAAAGTTACTTCCCAAAGAAACACCCCCCCCCTTTTTTTTTGTTTACAGAAATAACCAGTTAAAAATTTAACATCTTGCTAAAAATTCAGGAAAAAATGTTGTTCACAAGGACAATTTTAATTGATATCTGCTTGAATATGTAATCAGATTCATTATTGAAATTCTATTTTTGCTAAGCATTTTTATATTAAAAAAAAATCAGGGTTTCGTTAAAAGAAATCTGGCAGGTCTGAATGCCTTGAGATGAAAAATATTTTGCTGAATGAATTGTGTGACATTCAACCCAATCTCACTGTCAGCCACTGTGTCTAATAATGCCATGTGATAAAGATAGCTGCTCATACCTATAGTAACATAATATTTGACACCATTATTTTTGCAATTGCTATATCAGCAAGTAACACAACTGAGTTTCCCTAGATCTCGGGATGAGGCTTGTGCAGGAGCCACTTTATTAATGGAGAGTAACTTGCTGGTTGAATGAAAGAAAATATATATAAGAAAAATGACTTGAAAAGAGGCAATAGTCTGTTTCTGCCTAAGATGTTTTAAAACTTCTAGAGGGTGTCCTGCTAATTGCAGAAAACCATGACTCATTCAAGTCATAAATCAGCATTTCTTAAGGCAGCAAAAAATAGCCTTTAAAATTCATTGTGTAAGCTACTTCATTACAGCACTGAAACCACAGTTTCTCAACAGCAGCTCCCTATTCAATGCAAATATCTCTGCCAAGATTTGATAAGACAAATAGGGAGATTGGGGCAGAAAAGAGGGACTTGATGAAAGAAAACTTTGCTGCAAATTATTTACAAAATGGTTTCAAGTTATTTGTTGTTTCAAGTGTCTTTTACATCTGCCACATCTTGCAGTAACTCTTTCAGGAGGGCTGGATTATTATTCCAGACAGCTAAGGAATGACCAGCCTTGACTGATTCCTTATTCTGCAGTCTCCCAACAGCAGCTATGCCCAGCAAAAATGGGGAGGGACCTTTAGGATTTCACATACATTGCTTGAAACAGCAAGCAGGACCTGACCGCTGAGCAATTTGAAGATGATAGCTCTTTCTGGGGATCTATCTTCCTCCGTGCTATGTTTCACCTCATTCTTTCTGTCCCATCCCAGATTTATGTCCCTTTTCCTTTTCTATCTTAGACAGCCTCTCCCTCTTGCACATCATCTCTCCTCAGCATCATTCCAATAGGGAGGAAAAAGCGATAATTCTGTAGCTCCCTGTGATGCTCATACTGACATTCACACTCCATCACTTGAAGGGTTTTTCAGGGCAATGATTTCCAGCCTTCCTGAAAGTGACTAAAAATTAACATGTAAAAACCCCAGAATCTGTGTTCTGTTGATCTGACCCCAGGCGAAACATGGCTCTGGCTGTGGCTGCTTTATATCTAATCACAGTAGAAGAACGGCTTCCAACTGGTCTTATTTGTAGGTTTTTATCTCACTGTCCAGCTAAGTCAATCAAATGCTGCAAACTGTGTTGTGCTGCAGGGTAAAGAATAATAGAGAAATATTCAGCCAAACTGTACAAAAAATCTTCTTACTGCTGTGTATATGTGTTGAAACAGACCCTGCTTGCCAGGCAATGTCATCAGTCCTTGATAAGACTGTTAAATCTCTTTCATTTTCAGCGAAAAAATAATAAAAAGAGCCATAATTCACTGTGGGAAGTGTCCATGGAATAATTACTGCCTCCAAAACAATTATATCTGAAAAACCCTCCTTTTCCTCAGAGGGAAAATCCTTATGGAGACTCTTCCCAATTAAGGTTTAATATATGCCTCTATTTCTTTAGGAAAAGGGTTGTTCTAGTTCCCATTGGAACCACTTGGAAACTTTAATGGTCTTTGAACCAAGCCCAGTGACAATGCATCTTCATTAGCAGTAAGAGTGCTCCCTTGTTTCAGGTTTTTCCGTGGTTTGGATGCTTATCCATCACACTGTGGCACGTTGGGGATGAGAAATTGGACATTAACTTGCACAAAGAACTGAGATTTCCTACCAGCTTGGCCACTCCTCATGCCTGTTTCAAGGACTGTGTGGAGGATGGTATTTCTGGTAACTTTTGCTCTGGTGACACTGCTGGGACTAGTCCCTGGTCCAGCCTCAGCATGGGTGGGAAATGGTGCTGGGCAGCTCAGCGCTGGTGCTAGACATACTCCAGTGTACCCAGCTGTCAACTGATATTCTCTGAGCCACCAGTGGAGGAGCAGGACACATTCTCCTGAGCTGTTATGTCCACTCCAGCCCTGTAGTGGTCCTTAATTTTGGGGGCTGGATGCTGGCAATACCAATATTATATATAAATATATTCATATTTATGGCAATATATTATGCACCTATCTTTCTTGCTTTGTACCTCTCTAAAACAGCTTCAGAATGACTTCCATTTCAGCTGTCCCACAGCAGCTGCATCCAAGGTTCCTGAGAAGAACAAGAATATTATTTTTTTAATGGAATTATCATTTAATTTCTGTGCCCTATCAAGCAACCAAACTCCCAGACTGCAAGCCTGGGAGCATTCTGCAGGGTCTCTCTTACCAAATGCCTGACACGAGAGATTCCCTTTGACTCCCATGGGCTCTTCCATGTTTCTATTACCCTGCTTATGTTTTCCTGTATGTCCCCCATTACTTTTCTCAACAAACTGAGTGCCGTTCTGAATATTGATTGCCATTCGTCTTTCTCTCACACACAGACACACATTCCCTCTCATCATACAAATTTTCATTCTTTTTCCTACCCTGTTTTAGGTTCTATTATCTTTGTATTATCCCACTGCTGTGCAGAAAATAATTCCTCTCAATTGAATCTTTGCTACAAAATTTTTGCTGTTTACTTGAGGCTCTCTCTACTTCTTCCAATGTTGTGCTTTCCAAAGTTTTGCTTTCTTGCTGTGGCTCTGTGCAGCATTGCACTCTGTTCCCTTACAGAACTTCTCTGAGATTCCCCAGCAGCATTGGGTTTCTTTTGAAAATATCCGTGTCTCTTCTTGGTATTCAGGTACCTGTAGCATTTTGCAATGACAAGGGAAATAAAGGCATCTGTCAACTGCAAACATGGACCCAGGGCAAGGTGGTTGCTCTAGCCTGAAAATCACCAGAGCATCTGGATGTTTGTTAAAAACAATAATAAACACTCATCAAATACAGTATCCAAAAACCACTACTGTATTTGTACCAAATGAGAACAAATGTGGTACAATGGCTCCCATTCATCTCAAGGCATGTTAATTCTGGTTCCAAATATTAGTAGAACTGAGATGAATGGGAACTAAGGGCACTACTGGTGGAGTTAGCTCTTGACTACTGCTCATTCTTAGAGAAGCTCAGACTCCAGTGCCTGCCCATCCCATGTTTTTAATGGAAAGCCTGTGCCTCGGTGTAATAGAGGCATTAACTTTGTATAAATAAGTAAACTAAGACCCCATTTTCCTCCAATCTTAAAAAGTGTTTTGACCTGTACTACTATCCAGTATTCTGTAATACCCACCCGACAGGAGAGACACCGTGATCACTGAGGTCAGAGCAAAGCACATTCCCTGCTCTCCAGGTTTGCTGGCTTTTATATTTCTAGCAGTTGGACCAGATGATCATTGTAGGTCCTTTCCAACTGAACTGTTCCTATTCTATTGCATTCCATTCCTTTTTATTTTATGTTGACAGGTAAGGAGATCAATCTACCTCAACACAAAATATCGTAGCTGACCCTGAACACACAACCCATGTCGCACACCTTCAGGGACACTTTTACCTTCAGATACACCCTCCCTAAAGGATTTTAACCCTAGCAGTTTTGGGCTTGGGTCTGCAGCTTGCTCTGAAATATATTTTGCAGGTGGAGGGTGGTGGAACATTTACAGTTTGGGATCCAGTGAAATAAACTGAAGAACAACCTGGCAAAAACTGCTGCTTGGACCATGCTGTGTAGAAGCACAAAAAGCTCTGGCTGAGGGGTGGGATTCCACTCTCGATCTCACCAGGGTCTACCCTGCCTCCACCCCTGGGGCAGCCCAGCTTACATACAAAGGGGCTGCAGTCTGAGGAGTCATCTCCAAAGCTGTCAAGTTTCTCTTTGCACAAAGGAATCAATATGGTGGACCATAAACCAGGATTTGGGGTTTACAGTATATATGTTGCTAATCAAATTTCTAAACTTTGTGAGAAATACGAGAAACACATGAGCTCCTTGTGAATATACAGTGAAATTGTTCCATTCAGGGCAGCCGAGCTGCTTATCAAATAAAGGAATAAAACAAAGTAGTCTTTCTTAATGTGGAACTTACATATTTAATAAACATCAGCTTCATGTTCTCATGAGAATCTTATACAGCTTCCTTCATTGATTCATGTATTAATATCATTCTGTATTAAGCTAGTACATAATTGATGATATGGAAGTGTTTTCATATAACAGCTCTTTCACTGCATAATATAACCCACTTATCATATTTTCAGCTCAAAATTCAGAAAGTTCATGGATGCATTATAAACTGGAATGAACATATTAACTGTATAAAAGTACAGTATATTATTTGCAAATTGCAGGCAAACCAAAGTAAATAATACAGTGCTAAATGTTGACTTTGATAGGGCTCTGGCAGAAAGGCATAAATCAGCTAACAGAAAAAAAAGAGCTCAATAGAATGGAAAAATCCTTCAGAGGAAACAAAACCTGATTTAGTGATTTGGGTGCAATGTGTAGCCTATGTGGCTGTGATTAGCACATACGTTAGTCATTCAGAGAGAAGACTTCCCCCCCCAAAAAAACAGTCCTGTCTCGCTGTACCACTCATTATGAGCAGAAATCCCTGAAGGGTTTTATTCGTCTTTTGGGGTTGGGATTTTTCATGGTTTGTTTATTTTGCCTGCAATTGCATAACAGGATTCAGCAATACTTCAATACCTAATATGGTGAGATTACAAAAGGCTCAGGAGCCTGTTCTATTTTATCAAATCAATTTAAAACTAAGGTCAGAAAGACAGACAAGGAAACCTTCTTCCTGCCAAACAGCGTACCAGGGTAATGGTGATGCAGACTGTGCTCTGCAGCCCTGTGAGTCTAATGATTCCCTGTGTTGACTTACAAGATTTTCATTCTGTGGAGCTCATTTTACAGATGTTCAAGCAAAGCCATTAATATCAGAGAGCTCTTATGAATATGTTCACCAATGGAAAAAAATGGTGGTTTACAGGAGGAACACACACAGAGCTCAGTCTTATGCAAACACAGTGAAGGTTCATTTCTACGCTGCTGGGTATCTGCCCCAGACCAGCTATGGGACCGTGCGATGCCACTCCCTGCGCACCATGGACTTGCTGCAGCATACGACTGGCTCCAGGTTTTCAGATACTGTTCAATTATCTCCACCATCTACTGTTATCTCCACCATGCTGCTACACAGCTAAATATCCCTAAGTTTTAATTAAACCTGGGCAAAATAAGTGAGGAAACACATTCTTTTAAAGATACTGACTTGTTGTGACCATTCCACTCAAATTCCTAGTTTCTGCCTCACCACACGTCAATGCTCCTTGGATGTCAAAAAGTGTTGTACCGGTGTAATACCATGAATTTAGAGCTATTGATACTACAAATGTACACTTTTCCCTCAAGCTTGTTTTGGCTGGAGTCAGTCTTTGCTTGTTACCTCTTCTGGCTCTGATCCTCAAAGTTATGTCAGTGACCAACACCAACTGCTCCAAAGATGCTGTCTGTGAGACTGAGCTGCTGCTTCTTTGGGAAAGGCCTCATTGTCTCTTACAACCACTGTCATACAGCCAAGGAGTTCAAATGCACTCTATATGATTTGACCTCTCCCTCCTTCCATTGCACCATCATGCAGTTTCCTACCCACTAATAATGCCCATCCTGTACTCAGAAAAGTGATTATTAAATATTTGTATCTCAGAGAAAGACACTTTATCTACAGATCTTCCCACTTGTACCATCAAGTAGTTTTACTAATCTCCTTTATTCTTTCTCCCTTGCACAGTATAGAGCAGACTCAAAATATGAGTTAATGCACCTTTTTTTCCTTACCTTCTCCCCATCTTGAAAATTCATTTTGTATTCTAGCTAGTTTGATGAGGGTCAGATGCATATGGGATGTTCCACCTTCGTAAGCTGCATTTCATTTCAAATAAGGCACAGTCACAAGGCACAGGTCTTGAACAGAGTGCAGCTGCCCCAGCCAGAAATGACAGTGACAAAAGCCTCGCTGGCCTGAACAATACAAGGCACAAGCCCACACTGTGCCCTATTTACTATTTCAAATTATTCATAAATGTCACTACACTGATACTCATTGAACTGCAAATACTGAAAATGTACCTAATGTTCATTTGGCTGTTTTCTTACAGAATCTTAATCTCAGATGCATTTACAACAACAAACTAGGATTATGGGAGATTCTTCTGTCAGCTGACTTCACCAAAGCCACAAAGGTCTCAAACAAAGGACATCTGGCATTTTGACTTGTCCTTTGGGGTAAGCAGGTTACTAACAGTAAACATATTTTTTTCCCAGAAACCATCCTCACTTTTCCCTAACTTCCATTGCATGTGGGAATTTACCTGTGAATACTCCAAAACCTCTGCGCTAGCAGGAAGTAACGTAAATACTGTCCACGTGTTGAGCCATTAAAAATGTATCGCTATTGAATCTCCTGCCTCTTCCCCCTCCACCACGACTGACTCATCACTTTTGTACTGTTAGAAATGGTCCTCAAGACTCTGAGTTACCTTCTGTCTCCCCTGGGGAAGTGACAGCCACACTACACGACCTTTTAACTCCCTCCCCTCAAAATGACCTGTCACTTCCCAACCCCTGGCTGCTCTGGGCAGTAAACAAGTCTTGCTCCAGGAGCAGTGTGATCCATTATTAATCCTGCATTGCTATGTCTGGGACTTCCAGTCCAACACAGAAATAAAAAGACTGCAGCACAGGCAGACTAGGACTGCAATCAGAGCAGGGTTTGTAATTTAATAGAACTACCTGGAGTAATGCTGTAATCTCAAGCAGCCTTCATAAACTGTTCAGAGATATTTTCCCTAAATCCTCAAATTAACTACAAATATACAGTTGCATTACTAACATGGATTTATAGCCTTTGAAGTCAATAGAGAGTTTCTTATGGTTTTTTTTACAGGTTCATGTGAGGTTTTATATAGGTACAGATATACGGAGGTTTTATGTATGTACAGATAAACACACACACACAGAGATATATGAATCTCCCTAGGGTTTTAATTTGGTTTAAGAGTCCTGAAGAACACATAGTTGAGACCCTTACGGAAAGGCAGAGTCTGAAAGCTCTCTACCTGTAGGATTTTGTAATAATGTCTTTTGAACAGAGGTTTTATCTTATTAACCATCATTTTTTGTCTCCCTTTCGGCAAGGCAAAAGTTGACTCTATTTGGTAATGTAGACATCATCTCAGAGAACATTCCCAAAGAGGCCAATTTAAAGACTGACAAGGAAATCACCCATTCTGTCTGGACAGAAAATAATATTTTTCCAGCTGGAAAGAAAAAAAAAAAAAAAAAAGGAAAAAAGAAAAGAAAAAAAGGAAAGAAAAAAGAAAGTAAATCCTGTTGTGTAATCCTAATCAGATTCATAAATCGAGGAATGTTTGAGGTTTTGCCAACCTGAGGATCACAATTATGGGAAAAGCTTACTGAGCTTGATTTGCTAATTTTCCCCAAACTCTGTTGTTTCTTTGGTGCAGAAGCACACCCTGACCAAGGCCAGTTGGATGTCTATAGTGACCTGCACAGGTCCCTCCCCATTCTCACTGTGACCACTGCCACTAAATCTCAGCCACCCATTTATTTTTCATTCTCATTGGTCTTTTGCTCATTTTCCTCCCTTTCCGCCTCCCTTCTCACAGTCTCCCATTACCATAGCCACCTCGTTTTCCACCTTCTGTTGAGCAATGTTCCTCCTCCTGCCTTTTCTCAGCTCCTGCTGCAAGGGGCTGATGGATGACACTAGGTCAGTGCATCTCCAACATAACAAATAGCTTTGAATGGGTGTGTTCGGAGGTAATGACAGCAACAGTCCTGACACTCAATAACACCATCAAGCAAGATTGGGTAATAGACCAAAAGACAGAGTTTTCAACCCATTTCTGCTGGAGGGCTTGACAGAGCAGCTGCAAGAAGACAAAGGGAAATGAGGCAAGAGGTTAAAAATAAACACAGGTATCCTTTGGAGGGCACAGATCAGTTCAAAAGCCTCTGACATTTAACTTAACTGATGTCTGTGAAAGCACTTCCAAATCAGAGAGCAACTTGCTGCAATGAGTGGGAAAAGTGGTTCAGTGAAGAAAAATCCATATTTTCTTGATTCAGGAAAAAGGAAGGTGTTTTTATATATTTTTGTCTCATATTGATTTGGGGATGAGGGATAAAAAATAAACAGAAAGCCTGTTTTGCAGGCTATGAACTGTCACTCACCTCAGTGTTCCTGTCAGTACCTGAAAAGAAAACCTTTTCGTATTGGTCTGGTAGAGGCTCAGCACATCAAGTCCTGCTGCAGATGCAACGGCCACAACTGCCCTTCAAAATCCCATGGAAAGCCATAGCATCAGCATGAACATGGCCTGACCTCTTTGCAGGATCTAAATGAGTCACCTAAGTCTTGTGCCACTGCTGTACAAACATAGAGAAAAGTTGATATAAAAATGAGCTGAAAACCCAAGTGCATTTCTTTAACCAAATAATGTACAATTTTGCTCTAGATTTCTTTGTTTCAAAACAGGAGGGGAAGGAAGAACAGAAACTTCAGATGCAGACAAAGAACAAAAGGCTGAGGTACATGTAGCGGACGAGTAAAGTATGGGTAAGGAGTAAGAACCCTCAAGCTTCTTTAAATGTCTTTCTATTGCTAATTAAAATACAGTGCAGAATTTCCCATGGGAAGAATCCTGGAAATTGAGCCTTGTGGCGGGAGCCTGATCGAGCAGCAGGATGCAGCTGCTTCCCTCTGAGATGAAATCCTCTCCCACATTTCTTCCTGCAGTTCTGTCTCACCCCAGCTTCTCACACCTCTCACCATGCTGCTGCCCATCCCAGAGCCAAAAACCAAACCAGCCAAGCACAGGACTGCCCCTCTACCCTTTGGCTTCACCAACCAGGGCTATAAGCATGTTCAGTCTGGTAATTGAATATAAGACACATATGATGGGACAACTATCGGTGATTTACTCCTTTCCATGGTAAACACACCTTGGATGTACCAACGCTCAGTTAGGGCAATAAGTAATGGCCACGGGGCAATTTGTCCTAGGGTATATCATGAGTTCTTGAAGCCCAGGTCCAGAGCAGAGGGCACCTTCTCAGCCTTTCCCTGTCCCCAGAGCCCTGCTCCAGCACAAAGCCCCTTACCAGAGCCCCTCTCCCAGGCTTGCCTCCACATCCCTGCTCACCACTTTGTTGCAATGCAAAAATCTCAACCTCGGCACTTGCTGGAATAATCTTGTGTCATGTTCACAGAGATCAGACAGGATTTATTTCTAGATGAAACTCGGCTGATAATATAAAGCAAGTTATTAATCCGCTCAAAACGGCCATCTAACACCCAAAGCCTGTTACTCCTGCTGGCTGGAAGGAGGTGTTTGAATCAAGAGGGATTTGTTTATCCCTGTTTTCATGTTTAAGTTAGAAGCTGCTTAAAATTTGTACCTGGGGTTTGTGCCCCTGCACCTGCCATCTGATGCTGGCTCCTCATTAGCAGCACCTGAACCTGTGAACTGAGACTTAAGAATAGGAAGGAAAAATAGGAACAAAAGTCAGGATTCATATTCTCTCTGCTACATTTTCCTTCAGTATCAAGTTGCCAGAACTAGAAACAGGATCAACTCTGATTATTCATGGTTGTTTTTTTCCCTTGAATATTAATTAAATATTCCATCCTTTCAGGCTATAGACTCAACTTCTCTTCCCTTCCTCTGGTTTTCAGTCTCTCACTCTCCCATCATAAGACTCATACTGATACTCCAGCACCTCCCTCCACTGCCCCATCTTCTAGCCTCCCTCCCCAGAGCCTTATTCCCAGCCATGGCTCTTGCCCACACACCCCCATCGTCCCCAGGAGAAAGCCCCATGCCCACAGTAGTGCTTCCCAGCACTCTGCCATATTATACAGGGAAGATGTAAGGCAACCCCCTTCAGCTTTTACCACTGTTCCTGGTCATGAACAAGCTGCATATTGGGAAATTCAGGGTGCATAGGGTGCTTTGAAGATTGGGGGAGTTTTGAGCAGTTGTGTTAATGCTGTGTGCTGAAAAAAATGATTTCTCCATAGCAGATCTTTCAAAACTCTGTGTTTAGCTGTTATTTTAATCAGCAGGGACTGGATTTTTCTCTCTTTTCCTGTCAGAGTTTGGTGAGAGAACTGGCATCTAAAGGATCAGCAAGAGAGTGAAGATAATGCTTTTTAGCATCTGAGCCAAAGCCCACTGCCTTTATTGAAAGCCTTTCCATTGACTTCAGTGGGGTTTGATCAGCCCTATGCATTGCCACAGGAAATGGCAGGCTTTGCTTTGAACACATCTTCAGCATCAGCCACCAGAAATTCCAAAGGCCACCATGTGGTCTGGTCATAGAAGTCTGCAAATAGGCAGGGGACAAGAGAGTAGAAGATATTTTTCCCACAGACACACACACATCCATTTCCTTAAACACCTTTCTCACTGTCCCTCCCATTATAGTTCTTTCTCAAGTATTCCCCAACATCCCCTATTAGATCTGAAAGGAAAAGGTATCTACTGATTTTTAACAGATGCAAGCCAGAAGAACTCATACAAATAAACAAATGAAAATGAGCAGAGTGAAAAAGGAAAACACAAAAAGATGATTAAATGCTTTGAGAGGCTGACAGAAAGGCATTAGTTTAACTCCTCTATCACATATTCTGAAATCTGCTAAATATAAGTAACACAATTCTCCCCATCTCTATTTATTGCATTATGCACAAACTCTGCTATCCAGGGAAACGAGCAGATCCTGACATGCTGTGACAAGCTGCCAAAGTTTCTGCAAACAGGAGGATCCTGAGCAGCCACAATAAATGAGGACATCCCACACGTGCTCCTAATGAAGCGAGTGTGGTGCCGTGCAGAGCACCCGCAATCTGCCTCCCTTGTCACCCGTGCAGGGCTCTCCAGAAGTAAGTGCACAAATGGTGTGTGGAAATGCCTGGCAATGGGAGCAGCACTCGGGCTCCTGCCATGGTAACTAATGTGAACGTCGACATCTCATAACAGTCATTGTCACTGCTTTAAATCAGAAATAAATACAGCAGTCGCAGGCCTGAGCCTGTGACCATTCAAGGGTTTAAACAAAAATACTCATCAAGGTCCCATTTGACATAGTGTATTTTGGGGGATAAGACCATAGTTTCTCATTTTCTTATCAGCATTTCTGTCTTATTACACACTAAAAGCTGGAAGCTAATTAGCTGCTAGCCTAAAATGGAGGAGGAATGATGGAAGGTGTGACAGAGACAGGCGGCTGTCATGGGGAAATGTCTCTTTGTGTAAATGCTTGTATCCATTCACAGGCTCCAGAAACCCTTGTCCCTGAGAAAACACATGCCAAATGCAAGGCACGTGATACATGCTCATGTGCAGCAGCTTCCCCTTTGCAGCCCCCAGTTAATTATAAGTTTGAGGAATAGCAGCCTATCATCACTACCTGGAAACCCATTTCTCCTTAAGTGAAACCTGGCTAAAGGTTGCTTTTTACTGGAACAATTTTCAAATAAACAAGCTGCAAAACTTATACGGAATCTTAAACTCCATTAAATAATACAGTTCCTTCACAGGAATTTCTCTTGGGAAAGGATGTCTTCTATTCAAGTGCCATGTTATGACAAGCATGACAGACTTGATAGTGATCTGTTCCAACTCATGACATTGCTTAAATTAGGTTAGATAGAATCTGTACAGGCTTTCTAAGGAAAGCTCCTCTGGGTGAAAGCACTATTATTTTTGTTAATGGCTGTGAATTATGATTTTCTTCTCATAGGAGTCATAAGCTATGTTGCTACACAGTAGTACATCATGTAATGTATGTAATACATGATTCCTTAGTAGGGGAGGAAACTATCACATTTGCATACATTAGAGCCAGAGTTGTAATCAGAATGTGTTTTCCCACTTCCTTCATTGAATATTTATGGATTTCTTTCCCACTTTCCCTTCTGCTGCACATGTCTTTTGCTTGACCTGGTGCCTTGCTCTATCTTATTCAGACTTTGGAAGGGTACATGTTTGTGGCACACTCCTGTTGCTTTGCAAACACCAAGTGACTGGCTTTCATTCCGATTGCTTTCTAAGCCTCACACATGCTCCCGTGTGTATACAGCTGCAGCCTCAGCCATGTGAAAAAACAGATGGAGGCAGAAAGCAACTGAACCTCATCACTGTGGGCTCACAAGCACATCAGGGCACTAGACAGCAGCTGATGACACCAAGGACTTGCAGGTATAGAAGGGGATTTTAAGGTTGGAGCAACACCTGAGCAAGCTCAAAAATGCCACAGCCAGCAAGTGACATTTTATACCTGCCAGACCAGGGCTATGAGAGGGGAAAAAACATTCCATCATCCTCTTTCAGTCTTCTCACAGGATAATGTGTTCTGCATGGTTGTTTCCGAGGGCTCAGATCATCAACAGTGCTCTTGGGCTCCTAAGTTGCTAAGGTTATGCTAAGGGATCCTGTTCAGAAGTCCACCAGGCAAATCCACATTTGCATTTTTCCACACTTGTGATAATTCAGGTCTTGAATTTAAAGAAAACCATTCAAGTGCAAACCCAGATCACTAGAAAATAGACTTAAAGTCTTTGTTCAGAGCTCACATGAACATACATACCTATTTCCCCCTCAATAAAAAGAAAATAAGAGCCAAGAGAAGACCGACACCCACGTGTAATTTGCAAAGATGAGCTGAAGACCATCTGAGCAACTTGGACAAAAAGAAGCAGCAAGTGCACTAGTTTTGATGCAACACATGAACACAGAAACAAAGCAGCAAAGCAGAAAGGCTCTCAAAAGGCAGTATACCAGCAGGCAAATTAACAGGCCTTTGGCAGAAATTCCTTTTGAATGCTACAAAGCAACAAAACCCATCTAAATTTCTAAGAAACTCTTTTGGATCTCAAACACAGAAACCCACATTTGGCCCATTTTGCTAATTACAGTGTCTGCAACCTGTGCAACATCATACCTCAGGTCTCCCCTCCAGACAATGTTTGTTCAACAGTCTGGGGTTAGAAACAAAACCCTACTGGGGTGAGACATCCCCTACTGGTTCCTGAAGCACTCAGGCACTGACAAACATGACTGATTATGGATATGCCCCCAAGTAGACTGATGCTGATCAAAATAGAGTAGACTTTCTTGATATCCATCACGCTGGCAAAGGCTCTGCCAGGTTAAGAGAGGGTTTCTCATCCACGTATCAAAAGCTTACAATAATATTAGGTTGCACGTTCAGAACTGAGTTATTGTTGGTGCAGGGAGGTTAGAGAGAAACCAAGAGCATTTCTTACTGACTCAAACCAATTTAAGATCAGATTTCCAGAGTGACGTGCTGTTTTTTGTTAGCTGGGTGATCATACAAGGCAAGCTTCAACCTTGCAGGTAGCCTATGCGTAGTGATGGGCTGAGGCTTATGTCTGTGGGCAGCAGGAGCTGAGAGCATTGCACGGTTGTAGGCCTCTGTCAGTGAAAGGACATGTAAAGATCTCTGCTTTGCCATATAGAAATATTCTTTGTCTCAGAAGAGAGTTATTGCTGGGCTGCTAGGGAAAAGCTGCATTTGCTTCTTTTCATTAGAGAGAAAGGGTGGTTACAGTGTGGGATTTCTGAGTGCGTGCAGAGGAGGAGGAGACAGCATTGCATGGTACTCCAAAGGTTTTAATACATAACCAAAGATGTAATTAGAGCTACAAGATGTTTAAGGGACTACAAATGCAGGGAAGCATGTAGGCCCACATTCATGAGGAAGGAAGCTTTTCCTGGGTAGGCCTTAGTGGAATTTCCAAGTCCTCCCTGTCAAGGGAAATACAACAACACGAGCACAGCACCTCTCTGTTTCAGTGCTCTCTGCATCCTAAAGATGCAAAAATACTTTTGCAGAACTGGTCTTTGTGCTAAAGAGCAGTTACAAAACTAAAAGGTGAAAAAAAGTTTAAATAGGCTATTGCAATTTCTGAGCCACTGGGACATGCGCAAAGCAAACACTGTTAGAGGGTTTATATTCTACATTTGAATTCATGACAAGTTTGTATTAAAAAAAAATATGAAAAGCATCTTGAAATAACTTTGTTCTCTCTCTTCCCACATGGAATTCTAGCCACAATTATTTAATAATTACATTATACACATTTGCCATTCTGGGATGGACACACACCATCACTCTGCTCCTGCATTCAGCCTGAAAAGATCATCAATGTAAAGCAAACAAAGAAGGAACATACTTTAAAGCACTACTCAAACCCAGTCCCTAAAGGAGGAGGAGTCACGTACCACTGTACAGACTTGTGTCTTGAATACCCACTTAGTTCATGGCAGATGAAATTACAATTGCAACTTGCAGGGAAGTTTGTAATTGTATTGTATCATGATTTTTCACTTGATAAACAGCAGACCTCAGCCTGCAGTGTTGTTAATCTAGCATCTTTATGAAAACAACATTTATTTTCAGAGAGCTGGATATTTATGAGTGATAAGTGTTATTTGATCACTTTTGTGAAATTAAATTTAAGTTCATGCTGCATGCTCTCCAAATTACTCCATAAAATCACACTTAAAGCAAAAATTATATAAATCATAGAGAAGCTGATACAATTTTTACCCCTTAAAAGTACTGCATGGGTATTATTTAACCATAATGCATGCAAATCAAATGCAAATTAAATAGCAGTGGGTGTGGTGTATATGCAGATTTCAAACCCTACCTATTCCCAATTCCCCCTTCATGAGCAGCCTACAGCTATAACTCTCACAATTTATGAGCTGTTCAACTTCTAATACAATTTTTGTCATTGTAATGAAGCAAAAAGAATGGAAAATGATACAAAGCCAAGCTACTGCCACAGACTCCATTCAGGGGTTTGGCCACCCAAAGAATTCCTGCCTTGAACACGGACAAGCAAGGCATAGCACGTGGAGGTGCGGTAGACGTGAATATCCCCATATACAGAGGGCAGCTCTCTGTGTTTCCCAGGAGAGAGCTGAGACATTGAGGGATGGACTTCATACATGGAAGATAACACAAACTAACAGCTGCTGCACAGCTCTTTCCAGCAGCAAACAGGTACAACTAATCAAGAGAAAACCTGCAGATACGGTATACCTTGTGCCCGCTGCGCCAACCTCCATCTCTCTCATTTCCCTCAGATACAGCCCACTTCTCTGCAGCACAAATCGCTTCCGTCAGCAGCTCCCCGTGGTTTCAGTGCAATCTGCCTCTTTGTTTTCCATCAATAATGTGAAATGACAAATTCCATGAAGAACTATCACACCTCTACTAGAGAGGATATTTTTGTCTTCCAAAGGCTGAAATTCCTGGATTTAATGTTTATAAAAGCCCGGGTATTTGCACAGAAAGCATCCTCTATTTCAAACTAAATGAACATTCTGGGGAGTCTTCACAACTAAGGTTTGACCTGTGCTCGGGACACACACATTATGCAGGGGTCAGTATTCTTCTGGAGGAAACATGATGCTTATCCTCCCAGCTGACCTACCTGCCACTGCCCCAACACATCCAGCACTGAAGGAGAAATGCCCACATTTGAGCTGAGCCTTATGGATGGCTGTAGTTCATACCCAAGCCTCTCCAACACTGGTCCCAGGGGGTCATTTTCCATATGCTACACTGGCAAAGCATTACAAGCAGCCTCCTCCACCTTCTCCTGAAGTCCCCTGCCTTTGATTTGCTTTGAAATTTTGTTTTGAATCATTTATTTCAGTGTTCTCAGAAAGGCTGTTGGGACTTCCACCCTGTGACAGCTTCACTGTGTTTTCCTTGAAATTTCCAGCAGCTTCAGTTCCCTCCAGGGCCCTCACCAGGGAACCAAAACATCAGATTTAGTTGCAAGAGATGCGATAACAGAGGAGCTGTCTTCCAGACCTGGCAGACTCAGACTTAACAGAGGAGTTGTTCCTCCATCCTGGCATGGAAAGGGGTTTCCTTCACAGTTTCCAAAGCAATAGGATAAAGCAGTCCCAGAGTCAATCTTTCATTTTTCTCCTTCCTATCTCTCATAATATAAAATGTATTTTCCTATTTTGCCACTCCTATATTGGACTCATTACATTTGTCATCAGAGCCTTTACCTGAGGACATACCTGTAGACATACCTTTCTTCTGAAAACAGTTCCCCATCAGCACCCACAGCAAATCTGAAGAGCAAACACTGGTATTTACTGAGCAAGAGAAGGGGAACACCATCCAGCCCCTCTGGGCACAAACACAAAACTCACTTCAGCCACAGCTTCTGGAGATCTGCCACCCCATGAATGACAGAGACTACCCCACATAGAGCAGGAGGAGGGGAAAGGACAGAAAAGGAGGGTTTCCTAACCCCACTGATTGAGGACTTTAAGGGAGGACGGACTAAAGCACACCAGGCAGATCGTACATCTGTCTGGTTTAGAGGTCCCCCAGGACTCCCAGCTGGAGCCCACCATTCACAGGTATGGTAACCACATGTATTTAAGTGTTGTTACATTTTCTGTTTTCATTAGACGTTCGCTAGCCACACAGCCCCTCACAGCCATATAGAAGGGACATTTAATATATGGAACACAGACAATCCTCAACAAACAGAAGATTAAATAATCAATTTTGGTTCTGAGTAAGCAGCTCCACAAGGCACAAAGAAGAGCCCTCTTTTAACTTCAAACTCAGTGAAGACAAATCTCGTGTTCCTGGAGACTGGGAAAGTTGCCTTTTCCTCTATGAACTCCTTTTGGAGACAGCACAGTTTCTCTGAGCTCAGAGTAGCCTGGAAATCTATGTACCGGAAAAGGTATTTGAAGAGGAAATCAAGCAAAAATGCATCTCTGAGCACAATGTGTATGAACCCCCATCTACTGCAAATAGAACACCCTAATTTGTGACTGCAGACCTCAAAGTAACACATCAAAGGCAGTGCCTGATAGTGCACTATTTGTGACTTGTCCCTGTCTGTTCTGTTCCCAGCTAATTATCCCTTCCTCGAGTGAACAGAAAATAGTTTAATCTGTTTTTGCAAAGCTCATTCCATCAAATCAGTTAGCAAGGTACACAGCACTTTCACTGCTGGTAAAACCTATACCTATGACAGTGAAGCCATGTCTTAACGTAATATATTCTATTTTACAAACTCAACCAGATCCTCCAAGGAAAGAAAGGAGAACAAAATGTGCAGAGAAACACTCAGCATACACCATGGCCGTCTGGCTTGGCTTCCTCCCATCCACCTTCAGGTGCAAAAGATGGTGGTGAGCATTCAGCATACCCACTCCTTTTCCCCTGATGAATCACAAAATCCTGCCGCAATTTTCCCTCTTCCCAATCCACTTTCTGCCCACGGGAGCACGGGATTTCCCAGCTTTGATGGTTACAGCTCACCAAGACTGCTGTTGTACAGGATGTTATCTTCAGCTTTTCCAACACTTCATAATGTATGCTCATTCATTCTAGGGATTACATAGCTCCAGTGAAAATCACACAGCTTCACAAGGATAGCGCACACAGCTTTTGGATTAGCAGGGTTATCTGCTATTTAGGACTGTCTTAGATTATTCTTAGCTTGGAAGGTAGCAAGTAGGAGCAGCTCCTACCCAAGGAGTGGTCTCCTTGGAGTATTAGCAGTTCTGCAGTTTGGGAACCCTTGTTAGCAGTCAGCACTTACTTTATCAGCTGTTATTTAGGCTGCATCTGTGCTTTGGTCCCATGAGTCTGTCAAAGCAATAATGAACCTGACATCTCCTCAGCTGGCTGTACATTTCATGGTTTTATAGCTTATTCCTCTAGCGTCACTGCATACATGCACTTCATGTGGGCTGACCTTGAGAGGTAAAGCTAGTGTCAGATATCTGTGCCAGTAAGTCCAGCTCAGTCTTGGTATCCCATTGATCCCTCTCCATGCTGAGCCCAACCAGGTCTGGCTGAAACTCGAGGGAAACCTCAGGCACTAGACCTATTTCTCTTCATCTTCATGCTTTTCTGATCAAATAAGCTGTAGTGTTACTAAGCTTTTCTTATAAAAACAATCCTTCCCTATTTGGAAATAAACTTAAAGCAGTGGATTAGAGAATTACAGAAGATAAAAGGACTGAAAAAGGTTATCCAGCTTATTGCCCCAATCCCAACATAGGACCATATCTACTTAAACTATTCATCAAAGATCTTATTTAGGTATTCTGATCATTTCCAGGAGTGAATCCTGCTGCACTTGTGTCTAGACATGATTTTATTATCTCCACAGTTTAGTCCTTGCACAGGTTTTTATATAAATTGTAGCTCCACAGAGTGAATCAAATTAAAGACCATCATTATTAGCATTGAGCCAGTGTGTAAAAAATGCAAGACACTGTCAAAACAAATTGGGAGATTTTTTGTCTGCACTTCCTAGTCTGAAAAGATTCCAAACTATACAATGCAAAACACACACTAAGTTGGAAAGTATCCTATGGGGAGAAATAATGAATAAAACAATTTGATGCCTTTCCAATCTGACAAAACAAAGAAACGTTCTGAGCAGTTGTTCTCAGGGATAAAATTCATTCAGCTTTTCATTATATGTGTTAATTTATGCTTTGCATACTTAAGAAAACCAGTAAATTTTTAACTTGAAAACCTGCTATTACATCTCACTAGGAGTGTCACTTATGCAATATACAAAGAAGCACTGGCAGATCTAAGAACCAAGGATAGTGTGTTTGCCGTTACTACCAACACTTGCCAGTTTAGTACAGAACAGTGCCTTGCCAAATAATACTTTTTCTAACCAGAGATGGCCATCTCCTTTCTAACCACAGCTCTGGCCTCGGTGACATCAGTGGGAGGAATGTCTTAGGATATTTGGCTCTGCCACCTACAAGAATATCCAGAATATTGAAGTACACTTTAGCTTGTTAAACCAGCTGCACCCAGCTAAGGAACAAATGCATATCTCTCTATATAGAGTCCAGTAGGGCAGAGACAGGCCAGACCTTCCAGGGCTCAGAGAGTCCAGTAGGGCAGAGACAGGCCAGACCTTCCAGGGCTCAGAAACTGGAAACCATCAGGACATCATTTCTGGAATAACATTGCCCTAAACCTTCTCAATCCCCAGAAAATATTTCTTCTAACTGTGCCATATGTCAAATCAGGTCTGAAGCCAGTTGCTCATTCTGCAACATCATTAAACAGAACAGAAAGGGGGGGGGGCCCCCGCGTGTTAGGGAAACCCAGTGCTCTAGCAGCTGACTGCAGGATCAGATGCCAATAAAACCAGTCAGACTAGACAGGATTTCAGTTTGGTTGTTGTATTTAGTTGTGACTGCATCACTGAGACATGATTCAGTGATGCTTTTGACTCTTGAAAAGACAGTTCTTCAACCTTTGCTTCTTGTCATCAGAAAGTCTTAATTCACACTCCAGGATATATTTTAGTATGAGCCAGACAAATGAAGAGGAGAGGTTAGCTGGTTTTTAGTTTCAGATGCAGAAAGCGTTCTTGCATTGAATAAGCAGAATTAAAAATAGAAATTAAAACCAAACAAAACCAACCAGAGAAGCTGGAAAAGAGGATATCAGCTGATCAACAACATATTCTTCTCCAAATCTAAAGCCTCCTGGTGCTCTCAAAGAAATTACAGATCAACTGCCTACCACCATGTGGAAACTTCATATAGAGGCATCAAGCTATAGGAAACTGCATAAATCATTATCTGGATTTTCTTTATAAGGCAGGCATATTTTGCATCATACTTCCAATACAAAATAAGAAATCTTCACTACAAATGTAGCGTACCGTTGAAATAATTACCAACTAATGGAAACAGAGATCAGAGATTAAACTATACACCAGCACACTTGAGAACAACTGAAACCAGTTTGTCTTGCAAAGAAACCTCAAATTGTTCTAGTCAGTCAATCCAGCCAGCCAGAAATTAATTGCATAATATCTTCTTTTGTTTAGGGAGCCTCACCCCATCTATTCCGTTTGTACCCACCAAGAAGGTCACTCTATGAATCTGTAAGCAAGTAAAATAAAAAGTTATTGAGAAGTGTCAGCTTATTAATCACATACATATGGCTTTTCCTGGAAAAGAAGCTTTCACCTGCAAGCACACTGATGTTCCTGTTCTCTGTTCCAGTTAAGTCCAGCCCACCACACATGTCAGATCATTAGGAGTTCTAAAAATAATAAATTAAAAATTAGTCATTATGGTGAAAGAGATTGATGGATTTCCTGACTGATAAAAGTCAGTGAAGAATAAAAATGCCCTCCTCTAAATAGAAGTAAACCATACATTTTCAAAAAAACCAGGCAAGATTCAAAATAAGTGTTCAAACAAAAAAGTCTTCAAAGCTTTTCTTTCAATGACAGTTTCTTCAAGGTTTTCAAAAGCTTATCCTTGATCTTGAAGTTTCTTACACATGTTCTTCTCTTACTACCTCCCTACTACCTGCCAAAAGAGTCACGTTGGCCAACATCCTGTATATCATACGGAGGGATATAGCCCATGAAGCACCACAGATAGCTCTGCTAACACCCAAAGATGTTCTTGTGATCATCACCATGCTTATGTCCCTGAATTAGTCTGCAGCCTTTGATACAAAGATTGAAGAAACTCTTAATAAATATGTACCAGAAGTAGATAGTTCATCCTCAACATAGTTGCTATCATTGGTGTCAGGAAACCTAAGAGAGGAGACAAGGTCTATTTTCCCCTCCTTGAACAGCCCGTAGGCATCCACATAATCCTTCCTTCTCTCTATTAATTATGCAAAATGACTGGGAGATCTGCAGAGGTACTGCAGGGCTGGTTTGCCTACAGTCTGTGGATGAGAGACAGTATCCTCATAATCCATGGATAACAACCATTGACTTTAACAACATGCCAGAACACCTCCAGGAAAACAGCTCTTGGAGAGGAGCAGATGGCTTGAAGTGAATCCAAGCAAGGCTGAAGTGAATGAATCCAAGCACAGCCAAAAAGCAGGATGAAAGGAAGGATTTCTTTAACAGCTCATGGAAACATCCTCTCTGGCTCTATGGAAAAGCATGGTTATCACATTTATCAAAGCTGTGCCTTGGGTCTGGCCCCTTGAAAAGTCTGGCTGCTTAAGTGGCATCAGTAATCCTTGAATTTGTCACCTGTGGGCTGCATTCTAACAACTCAACCTGTTTTGAAGCTCAATTTGGGAACTTGTACATCAGCTTTGGCTGGTTGAGAACAGGGAAAAACTGCTTCTTCTGCAGCTTATATTGCCAGGGGCATATCTGGTTTGTGCTCAAGTCTTTCCCAGAGTTTTCCCAGCCAGCATCTGATGCCAACTTAAGGCCTGGATCCTATTTTTCAAAGTAATTAGTGTCTCAAGTCCCAACCACATCAAAGTCTGAATTTTCATCCATGAACCCCTAATGGCAACTGTGTTCCTCTGAGAGGCCTTAAAGCACAGAAAAACATGTAGTAGAGCTGTGAAGAAAACACACCATTTTTTATCAATAGCTATGGAATATTTTTTTAGGGGAGATCAGGCAAAACCAGATTCTGGTGCACTTCAGGCATCATATTTTAAGGTGAATTTACTTCTTGGCTTTAATGTGCAACTCAGATACCTGTTTCATTCCAGAACTCTTCCCAACTTCCTCATCATATCGAACGTCACAAATTTCTGCTCCCTTTGTGAAGAACTGGAAGAGACTCTACAAAGTTCATTAGACACTCAGCACTGCCACACACCATGCCTACAGTGTACAGATGCTCTGACAGTTTAATACCCTTATAAAAAGTATGGAAAAGCAAGAGCAGGAAGAATATGCTGAACACAGTCCGCACTCCAATCTACACAAAAACAATTTTCATCTGGCATACACCTACCTTCTCACATCCAGAGGTTTTGCAGCTTCCTGATGTGGATTATTTTATTCATTCTTCTTATGAAGTAGATTTGAGGAGCTTGTTATTTACTCCTCATCCAGCTCAACAACCTTGAGTGGTTGACTGGTGTCCAGGGCAATGTTATCTTACCTCATACACCAGTGTGCAGGAAGACTGATGACTAGTGGAAGCACCAAGTTTATTTGCATTGAAAGAAATCTGGTTTTCCAGCTCACCATAGGTTTAACAATTACAAAGGGACAATCTTTTGCAGACGGATATGAGTTTGTACATGGTATATGTGTTAAGCTGACTTCAAAATGCAGTTTCTTCAGGAACCACATTTTTTCACAAGGCTGCTTATACCAGCCTCAACCATTCTCCTCCTGTGTTGTTCCCCTTCCCAGAACATCCCTGTCCCACTGAACTTTTTCAGCATTGAGTCCTACTAAGAGTAGATGCAGTTATCCTGCTGTTCCCACCAACATCCATGGCAAACATTACTAAAAACACACTCAGAGTAGCACAGGCAATCCCTTCAATTCATCATATTCTGCCCTTTTGCAGACAAGATTAAAGACCTTTCAGTAATTAAAGATAGAAGGGTGTCATTGAAATGTACAGGGTAGCTGGGGAAGGTGAGTTATCCAAGTGACACATCTATGATTCTCTTGTCTCTTCTGACCTCTTGTTCTGAAGGCTACTGCTTGTAAATCAAGATTAATGAGAAGAACAGCACTTAAGTGCACCTGATCATAAATCTGGGAGAGTTAGTACACTCTCTGACAAGATTAATATGTTTTATATCTGACACTGTCTGTGATGTTCCATGTTCAATATATTACCATCTCAGACCTGAAAGTGGAGCATGGATTTGCTTGCAGTGCAGCTTTCATTTTTTGCAAAGCATTTCATTTACAACTCTGTATCCATCGTCATTCCTCTTGAGGCTGCTTTCATTACAAAAAGAAACATTAGAGGGATCCAGTATAACTGTATGTAAAACAACATATCGGCAAAAAGCCACTGAAGAGTGCTGTTGGTTAGATCATTAGGACAACAAGTTGGGAATTTTTTGAGGAAACAGGTCAGAAAATGACAGTTCATCTAAGTCAAAACATTTTGTATGCAAAATTTATTACTTTGGAAAAAAACCCATGATCTAAACAATTGTTTTAATATCATTTCATTCGAAACAGACTGCATTTCATATAGAACTGCTTTCTTCTTTTGAAATATGCAATGATTAGCAAATACTTCTTTAAATTTAAAGAAGTCTGAACCCAAACTGCGGTAATTGCCATTTACTGAAATGCATCAAGTGAGCCAGTTCCGTCGTTCAAAATCCCCCACCTAAGGAATGAAAATTGAACTGCTTTCATCTGAAACAAAAATGTTTTTCAAATCTTGACTCTCTCATAGATTAGGAAAACAATCTCCACTGAGCCATAACAGACACACAAGCCCTATGAGAAACTGTAAGCTGCTTGGAACAATTCCTCAGCAGATCTTCAGATGTTCTTGCCCATGGTCAATGAACAAACATGCTGATGAACAGTTTCTTGGTGTTCCGAACACACCCAGGATCAGCATCAGACACTGCAGAGAAAATTCTTTTGTGCAACAGCTGCACCAGTGACAGTGGCAGTAGAGTGCAACATATAACTAACAAAGGCGGTACCATCCAACTGATCCCATGCAGCTGAAGCAGCATGGAGAAAGGAGAACTGGGGATTCAGTCAATCGAAGGAACCCCACACCACCTGCTTCCTCCCCATTTACTCCTCCAGAAGCCACTCCTGCCTTGCTCCTGTGGCCTCAGTTAGCTACCCCAGGCATAATGGGCAGGTGGTACATCTCCTCCTATGGCCTGCCCCTCCTTCTAGGACTGTACGTTCACAGTCATGGGTGGCAGACAAATAGCTCCTGTCCCCTCCTGAATCAAAATCAGAGTCATCAGCAGAGACCCTCAGTTTTATTTCTCTGGAAAGCAACATATGGGCATAGACTGTCCATCCTTCAAAGCACTCCTCTAGTTAAGGTCATAACTCCAGTGGCCTCCAGGCTGACATGTCATGAGAAGCACATGCATGATAGAAGCTAATTTCACTCCTAGGTCTCACCTCTGCTCACAGCTCCCACCCTTGAATGGTTTGATTCTCCTTTGCACACACAGCCATGCTCTCAACAGTTCCTGCCCTCCACCACAGCATTTCCTGAAGTCAGCACCCTACCAAAAGTTGTCTTCTCATTATATTTCTTGCTCTGCAGTGCCACTGTCACCTCCTCCCACCACACCATATGTTCCTCATCACTTCCCTGCTAAGCAGTCTCTGGTCTCTGAAACCTGACAGCTGAAATGACCTCCCCCTCCTTGGCCCCCTGTTTTGTCTCAGCAGAAGTCTCAGCAGCCAGAGTGCTCTGCTCTCCTCAGGCACCAGATCCATACCTGCAAATGAGGGTGAAGGCATATCCTAATTCCCACCCTTGATCTACTCCATCTCCTGATGCTGTGGGATTTTTGGGACACAGGGGTCTCCTGTTATTTGGCTATGGAACACTTAAGCAGCGCCTTGCATCTGATAGAGGTCACTGTGTGCTTTCATAATGCAGATAGCTGAACTGCTCCACATACTACTACTGGCTAGCCATTTCTAAAGCCTTTTTGTCACCAGCACCACTGAAAAGCTTCTAACATCATATGAACTCTCAAGACTCAAGGTCAGAATCTTACCCATAAACAAACCAATAACTCCCTGTTCATGCTCTGACTCTGTAGCCAGGACTAAAGTGAAGTCACATTTTCTAATCTTCCACAGTATAAAACATCCAGCAATCAGAGGCTTATTAGCAGATAATGATCTACTTTCTACCCACCAGCTATTTGCAAAGCTCATCCACTCTCCCTGTCTGAAGTACTGTCAGGGCTTCTCTGCAAGTCCACTTCATTTATCATTAGGGGGATTTACACTGTAAACAGGACAGCTGCATTACCAAGTCTAATTACACCCTGAGAAGACAAAGCACCGTGTGCCTACACGTTGATCTGGAATTAGAAGTCCAGGTAGAACAGACAAGAGGCTTTTAATTAAACAACGTCAGTTACCTTTCACAGAAAGCCTACGGTTTAATTTGAGCGCACACACAGGAAGAACAGTAGGTCAAGCACCTTCCCCATCTTGTGAACCTCAGGCTTCGTGGCTGCCAAAACATGACACAATCGTTTGTGCCCACCTGCCTCACATTTCTCTGTAGAGGTACCTCATCCTCTTTTTGGCTTTCTTTCCTTTAATTAGGAGTAAGGCAAAGGTTGTAGTGACTTCATAGCATGTCAGATTTAATCTGCGTAAGACCCCACCACATGTTGGGGGTGTGTGGCAAGAGTTTTTAATAAAGGATTACAGGATGCACCTGCTGTGGCTGAAATATTGTGAGCTTTTTCTGAGCTCTGGGAGGCCTGCAATAGGTCAGCTTTGACTTGAACACTCATTACATATGAACCTTTGGCGCTGGGATGGAGTCGGAAGCACAGCAATGATGCCAGCTGATTTAAATTGCCAAAGAAGCGATCAGGTCGTTTGCACAAAACAAGAGAAGTGTTTGTCTTGATGGCTGTTTCGAAGATGGGCAGAATTCCTTTGCCCAAGAAAACATATTTTTTTGTTGTTCCCAGATGTCATCAGATAATGACTTTTACATCAACAAGTTAATTACAAAATCAAAGCTATGCAAATGTATACTGAGCTATACTCATGTATTTCCTACACTTGCTTCAAATTTAATGTAATGAAAAGAGTGTTTTGCAAAGGAATATTGCGGATGCCAGGGAAAATTAATGCTGTTTCTGAGCGTAACTGTCACCCAGCCAAATGGTTTACCAATTCTTTGCTTGCCCTTAGCTTGCACTACTTGTACTGCTCGTTGCTCATATCTTTCACAGCATATAGGACACAGAGGGTCAATTGCTTTCTGCACCTGAAGGAGTTCAACCCAGAGCTCACTAGCATATACCTTTGCCATTTGGTGTACACATACGGGAAAGGCACCCCCACCCAACCAGCTGAAGCAGCTCCGTAGTTGGAAGGGACATTAAAAATAGTCTAGTTCCAGCTCCCCTGCCATGGGGACTTGGGGGGTTTGAGGTAATTTTAACTAAGATAATCTCACCTTAGACCATTATTGGCACTTGCAGCTACACAGCCTGATTCAGCAGCCCTTACAAACACCAAGCAGCAGCCAGCAAAAGAGCAGTTAACCAGACCACTTCACCTAGAGTATTCTCAGCGGTAGGACTGCAGAGCTGGACCAAGTCTGTCTAGGAAACAACCACCTTTGGAGTGTTTAAATATCTCCTTTTTAATGAATCACTTGTCAGTTCATTGCTCACAGCTGCCAGTGTGTACCAGACTATTTACTGCATCCAAGCCATTTCCATTCTAATGGTACACAATAGAAGAGAAAGAGACACTCAAAATACACAGAGCAGTGACAAGTGTTAATAGGGCTGCTATCCTGCTTTAAAGCAATTCTATTAACACATTATGCTGCAGCTGAGGGTAATTATTTCCAAGGGAAATGGTTTTTGCAACCATGACCCATGGTAGGCTCTCATAATGGTGATTAAATTCGCATGTGACTAATATACAGAAGACATTAACTGAAGTTTCAGAATTTATTAAGATTTGCAGAGACATCTGCAGAGCCACAGAAGACAGTCTCCTTGGGCTCAGGAACAAAAAAAACAACGAAGTAAGAAGGGCTCATGTTGTCATATGTAGCTAAAGAAATTAATTTCAGGTTTTCAGTAATATGTCTTAAAGTAATACCTCTACAAATCTGACATTTAGTGAAGAAATTAAAAGGGTTGTTATTCATAAACATCATATTTTGCTTTCAGTTAACACAACTTCAACCTACCACTGACTATCAAGCTAAGTTAGAAACTTAGTGGTGGTATGGATAAAAGTAGTAAGGAGCATTTAGATGCTTTTCATCTGGCATTGTCTGTCTCTTCCTTACTGCAACTTGGTGGCAACACAACATTGTGCATTCAGTACTTTTCTGTCATGCAAATAAACAAAGTACTGGAAAATATGGGATACTCCTTGTTCCTTTGCAGCATCCAACTGGCTAAGCCAGTGCTGGAAACCAATAAAAGCCAGCAGCTGATCACTCCACCATTGGAAAGCCTCCACTTCTGTCTCCCTCCTGACACTGGGCTCACCATTATATGCCAGTCTGCCTGCATTCAGCATGCATTTACCACTGATCCAAATCGGTCCCAATGGGGACTATAAACAGGGCAGACTGCAAAAGTGTCAATACAAGTTATGCTGTGCCATGCACACTGCAACATTAAAATGTAAAAGCCTTTCCTGCTTCTTAAATAGAAGACCTTTTGTGGATTTCCACAGTGACTTGGTGTGATCTCTAGAATCAGAAATAAACAAGAGCAGCACCAGTAAACAGAATCTTCCCACATGCTCTCAGGATGACTGTTGTGTCAGGATGGCATCCGGTTGCAGCTGTGGAGCAGTTGGCAAACCTTAAGCCTTTCGCTTATGGGAAATCATGCTGCAGCACCTGTCTGTAAGGACCAAATGCTGTCAGGAAGAGCTTTCCCCACTGCACAGTAATGTTCGATAATGTTACCATAAATGTTCCTGCAGAACAAAATATGCTATTTTGAAAGGAAAACCAGTTCTCATCTAATTCTGTCCATGCAACAGCAGTGCAGGAGGCTCTAATGAATAACTCTCCATTTCCTTTCGATTTTGTGCTTATACACAGCTTGGGTATAAGAAAGGGAAGGGAAACGAGAACAGAAGTGAGGAAAATTTAGATCTACCTTGTGGGTTGAATGAATATAGAAGTAGCTTTTATGGCACAGCCAAGTTTTCAACTGCATATCCTGTAATGCCTCACGCTAGCTGCACACAGTCAATATTTGATAGAGAAGTTGGCAAAGCATCTTACATCTTATGTTACCTACTTATTACACAGCAGACTAAGAGTTGCAGGCAGGCAGGCTACAGGAATCCACATCAGGCAAACACTATGGTCTGGCTTCTCCTTTGGACCTTGGGGACAGAAAAGGAGCAGGGCTTCTTAGTCCTTGCTGTCATAAGCAGTAAAGCAGGGAAGTATGCAATTGCTTTCAGACATCAGCTGAAAACATTTAGGCCCCATCACTCATGAAGAATTTCTGTTGATAAATGTGCACACAAGGATATCCACTGCATTTAAGAGATTATCTGCATTTATTCAACCATCTTGTCATTCTTTGTACGTAACAGCCTGCAAAATGGCTCTCAAATACAACCTCCATTGCAGAACTGATTTAACAGCAGAACAAAATCCAGCATCTCTCAAGCAGCTGACCCTCTCTCCTAGTCTCCTGCTTGGGCACTGCCTGAAATCTACTGAGACCTGATCAGGACGCTTACAAACTTGACAGAGAAAAATTAAAAAATAAATGTTAGACTTTGTATTCACCAAATATTGATTTTTTCTAGATTTGAGTATAATAACGAATCATACCCTTGAAAGTACTGTGCGATGGTAGAAAAAGTTGAGAAAGGAAAGAATTTAGTTTAGCATTTCAGAAGCTGCATAGTCATTCATACAGCTACTTATCAAGCAGCGAGGGCACCTTTGGCAGGCTCAATAATGTCATTCTATCATTAAAAAAAACCTCTGGAATCTCCAAAGCAACCCTTGAACTGAGGCTTTCCAAAGAACAAAAATGCAGTTGGAGAGTACAAAAAACATTCCTGCCTGCTTCAGAGTTTGTCTGACAGAATGTAATTCTACATAACTATGGATCACCAGATCAATGACCCAGGAACAATAACTCTGTTGAAATATTCTTGACATGGTGAACATTAATGGGCCTTGGAATAGGCCCATAGGGTCTAACCTATCAATGCACCTGCAGCAATTCAGCGGACTGTAGCAACTCTAAAACTGCCATTAGTCCATTAAAAAGTAAGTCTACAGATGTACTTCTCACTAAAGGGGGAGCAAAGCCTGCTTTGATTTGACAGACTGAAATAGCTTCATCAGAACTACTAACTAAATTATCTTCGAAGGTGTTTACAGGGGCTTTAGATGGTGTTGAAAACCACACTCCTTTTACATGCCACAACTACAGAACTCCAGTGGGATGCTTGAATAGATAAACCAAGATTTCATTGGTTAAATAATGTCAACACAACACAGCACAACCTTCCCACACAGCCAAGCCAGCCTCCCCAGTTTGTGACCATCAGGGCCTTTTTCCCAAAGGGACCATGTCCAAAAGGGACTGAACTTGTCACATCATTGCTTGATGCCAGAGCCTTGTTTTGATGGGGTAGACAACTGTTTTTGACATGTCCGAGCCTCTTTCCTGAACCAAGAGGAAAGACCAACAGCTACAGCTTCCAGTTTTTGTCTAGTTCAAGCCCATCAATGTCTACATCCTCTTCTTTTCCAATACTTTCAAACACTTTCTTTCAAACACTTCTGCTCTTCTCTATTTCCCTTGACAATGTGTGATGTTCTTGGTGGGTGGAGTGGAGGAGCAAAGCTTGAGAATGGAAGATTAACCAGACCCATGGACCTCCAATGTGCCAAACTCACCTGAGGGCCACAACTGTTGCACTAAAATGACTTCTGTCTCAGCAACCTGTCACTTGTCCCCCAGTGATTCACAGATCATCATTCCTGATCTTTGCTTCTCAGGGAAGGAACCCAGGGTAAAGAACTTTATGAAGGTCTTTATGACCTTCACAGAAGACAGCGTGTTGTGGTGAGGAAGATAACCTGGTGGGTGGGCAAGTGGAGAAAGAGCAAGGGCACAAGGGAGAAAAGATAAAACAATGACAATCAGAGCTATCCCCAACCCAGTATTTTGAGGGTTTCTCTGCAAAAATACTTGCAGACATTTGCATAGAACCTTTCTAAAATGAAAACTAAAATATTGATACATTCATCATAGATAAACATATTGTACCACAAATGCAGCTTTGTGAGCAGAGTCATGAAAGATACAAACAGCTCCAAAATCTTCCTCTTGCAGAAGCTCCAGCACTCCAGACCTGTTCTGTTGTTCGGCTTAATTTTCAACCACGAAAAATAAAAGCTTTTGCTAAAAGGACGTAACTATCCCTGTGCTTCATAAAAGAAAGTTCTTTTTTTGACATGATTACCCCAATCTAATTAAAAATTATGCGTGTCATATCTTGGAAAATTAAATGTCTTCACAGAGGGCAAATGCTATCATTTGGAGAGGTCACAGTAAATTACTTATAAACAAGAAAATAAACATTAATTCCTGCTGTAAGTACCAAACTCTTTACAAACCTAATTAAAGAGCAAAAATCAGCATTCTGAAGTGACTCGGAGATGCTTCCCACTTGCGGAATAGAAGTCTGTGTGCTTAAGTGAGCAACTCAACACATTTGGGAAAGAGATGGAAAGCACAAAAGGAATAATATAAAAGACGAGAGACAGGATTTTGTGCAAATGCATTATGAATATAAATACACCCCAACACTAGAACAGGGAGCGCACTGTTATTGTGGAAGCAGGGGGATTGGCTTTCTTGTCATTCAGCACCAAAAATCAATGCTCAGAATCCTTTCCTCATGACAATGTTACAATTCATAAATTATTAACCGGAGTCTTTTGTAAAAAGTTCCTGTTTACAAGGTTACTCTGTAAGTTAAAATGTTTGTTTCCCCACAAAACTCTACTGTAAAGCATCTGTGGGTAGATTTACATGATGAAGTTGATAGATTTGTATTTTGACAGTACATCTGTCATCTTCGCTTCATGTGTCAAGAGGTCAGGTGCACACTTGGTGTTTTCAGGTGGCTCATTAGTGTCCTGTGGGATATACTACCTTGTCTGATTTACTTTAAGTGACAAAGAATGTTCTTTTCAGCCCTTGCTGCAAGAATTCACATCCCCTTTGCAATTGCTTGTATTTTCCTACTGTCAGAAGGTAGGAATGAATTCATAGCACACATACAGAGAAAACATCAAGGGACAGAGCACCATGTGGAGGGAGAAAGCTCAATACTTTCACACACCCTCTGATCAATCTGGGCTGCCAAGGGTGCAAAGTATGCCCATGGCCTCTTCTTTACAGGACCTAAAACACATATTTAGACACTCAGCACAGTCACATTACAATTTGCACTGTCTCTGTCAAATAAATGTGCTTTAACCACTGCCAACAATCCATCAGCTCACTGTTAAATGATCTTGGATGTTTATGCTCTTTATAGGGGTAGGGTAGTTCCATTGGCTGTGAAAGCCATGGGCTAAAACAGAATGTAGTTTTTCTGTTACTTCACAAAGACTGTGTAAAAGTTACTAAAACTAGCAGTCTTCCTGCAATATTCCTTGCAGATTTGCTAATGCCTCCTGCTGTTTGCGGGCACATTTTCAAAAGACAGACGAGAGAACATCATTGTGCATTCATCTGGACCTGTGTGAACCTATCAGCTCCAGGAGTTTCATATGAATCCAAGTGACAGCAAAGTTTAGTCCTGCAAATACCAGCACTCTTTTAAAAAGCACCTATTCTATTTTGCTGGGACTTAGAATAATGCATTTTACATTGATTTTACCACTGTAGTAGATTACTTTGTGGACCACTTAATTTAAAGGGTAAGCAAACAGCTGACAGTTTTGCTGGCAAATCACTTGTTCCAGTGAATTTTAAGCAATGGGTATATTTGTCAAAAAATTTGGTAAAGAAAAAAATCATTGGGTTTCTGTAAACTTTAAAATCATTCAGTGCATGAGCTTGGGTGGGTCTGCATATCATTATACAGCAGACAGATTCTGTATGTAATTTTTTGTTGTCTTCTAGGCTACTTTTCCACTATTGCAGTGGTCCTCACCTCTTCTTCATGGTGCCTGATGGAGACATTGTAGATGCCCTTTAATGTGCATGACAACAATTTTTCAGTTTATTGTGGCCCTCTTATGTTTCAGACTTACAGAGGCCCCATGTCAACAGTCGTTGAAAGTCTATGGAATAACCCTTTGTAATAATCATAGAATCATAGAATAGTTAGGGTTGGAAAGGACTTTAAGATCATCTAGTTCCAACCCCCTGCCATGGGCAGGGACACCTCACACTAAACCAGGTCACCCAAGGCTCTGTCCAACCTGGCCTTCACCTCACACTAAACCAGGTCACCCAAGGCTCTGTCCAACCTGGCCTTCAACACCACCAGGGATGGAGCATTCACAACCTCCCTGGGCAACCTATTCCAGTGCCTCACCACCCTAACAGGAAAGAATTTCCTCCTCATATCCAATCTAAACCTCCCCTGTTTAAGTTTTAACCCGTTACTCCTTGTCCTGTCACCACAGTCCCTAATGAAGAGTCCCTGAGGCCCAGCATCCCTATAGGCCCCCTTCAGCCACTGGAAGGCTGCTATGAGGTCTCCATACAGCCTTCTCTTCTCCAGGCTGAACAGCCCCAACTTTCTCAGCCTGTTTTCATAGGTGAGGAGCTCCAGTCCCCTGATCATCCTTGTGGCCCTTCTCTGGACTTGTTCCAACAGATCCATGTCCCTTTTATGTTGAGGACACCAGAACTGCACACAGTACTCCAGGTGAGGTCTCACGAGAGCAAATAATAATATAGAGTCTCTTCGGGCAAAGTTACCTTACCAGTGTTTCCTAGTTATTCTTCTGGCACCCTCATCTGTGGGACTAGATGAGGCCTTGTCCCTTTTGGCTTTCTTTTCATGTCTGAAACAAACTTTCCCTCTACTCAAAAGACTCAATGAGAAGTTTCCTGACTGGAAAGCGTATCCACCCACAACCTTGAATTGCAGAGAACACAAATAAGGACTCCATAACCAACAGCAGGAATACCAAAACTTCAGTGCATACATTAAAGAGCAGAAGAGACATACTGGATTCCTACAAGTCATACATGTTTGTGTAAATGGCCTTACCAATCTGTGCAAACTGGTGTCAGTATAGGTTGTTACTAAGAGAAACCACTCCAGTGAGCAAAGTACTTGTCTTCCTACTCCTCTGCTGAGAAGTCTTCAATGACTAAATACCAAGACCGAAGTGGAAAGAGTCAGTTCCACAAAGTTTCCCTCACAAAGATAAAAACCTTTTATACCCTAAATGAAGAAGTCACTGCTAGTGCTGGGTGATCCAGTATCCCTAAATAACCACTACTTGGCATATACAAAGCAGGTTCTAGCGGAGGCAGACAACTATACACAAGAGTTAATGTATCTTTAAAAGCCACTGTCCCCAGCTGCAACCTTCATAGTTGTATATATCTCATACCTCATAGTTCATACCTCACTTTGCTCCCTCTATCCACACACCACAAGTAGGTATGGTATCCACATTTTGGATGAAGACCAGTATCTTGTGAAGATGCACTGCTTAATCACTTGTGATCTGACCATGCCTTCGATAGGTACATTCTAAATTGACAATCTTATGTTGGCTAGCAGAAGTAAGTCTCTGAACTTCATTCCCAAGAAGGATGCACAAAAACTTCATACACAAACCTCTTTCTCCGTTGTATGTTATGGGCAAGAAGAGTGAAGCCAGAGCTGACTTTCCACTCAGCCTCCCTCATGTCTGCCCACATTCATTTGCAAGACCCATCTTGCTCTATCAAAATGCAAGTGCCATTTCACAGGCTTGAAACTCCACATTCAGTGTAATAGTGATTTTTCTGGCAAAACTTCATCGACTATCATTTTGTATAAAGCATTGTAATAACAAACTTTCTATCCATGCTACCGAAACTCCTCTTCTTTTGAATGCATGTAATTTCTATTTGTATTAATGGGAATGTCACACACTTACACAGAGCAGAAGGGGCCCTGAAGTGTTCTAACACAGTATTAATTTCTCCTGGTGGGTGACTTTATCCTCATGACGATAATAAAGCTACAGTGCTTTATAAAATGAAAAAGGACTCTTGAAGGTTGGTTCAGGCTGTGATTCTACCCTGTTATCTGTGTGAATTTTCATCAAAATTAGAAAAATCTGATAACTTATAACTGAAACATTTACAGAAGGTTCTAGACTTTAAAGTACAAACTGCAAACACTGCCTAGGCACTTTTTTAAAGTAACTATTTAACAGCAAAAGACACAAATAAAATCAATGGGAGATATGCAGCTTATTCAACAAGGCAAAGTCATCATTTGGAAAAAAAACCTCCAACTTTTACCATTGTCTACATAATCTGCTTTTGCAAAGGGCATCTAGATGCTCAACTGAACACTAAGGTAACTAAAGTGGAAAATACACATATTCCATGTTTTCAGATGTAGAAGTCTCATTTCCACTCAATGAGAATCCCTCCAGCTGTGACCTTCAAAAACATCCTCATGAACTCAATATAACCAGCATATTCCAAGGTGAGCAGATCCATTCTGTGTCTGCCCAGAATTATTACCACAATGAAGTGCCTGGGGACACCACACTGCAAAAAGCAGTCCTTTAAATGACATTACTACAGTTTAGAGGTATTTATCCTAAATAGTTAAAACTTTGTTATAGTATCATCTATATTTCATTAGATACACAACCATCTATTGTTAAAACAGAAACCTTAACTGTTCTCTTACCCCAGGGTCTGTTCAGTCTGTAAGCAAATTGTTAGTCTTCAAAGACATTTTCTACTGTTGTAGGTTTATTATGAACTAACCCTTGAGAAAATTTACAGCAAATGTAAAAATTTTATTCGCTCTCTTTAGGTACAAATTCTAACACAAATTCTTGAAGATTGCAGACTTAGGGGTAAATGGAAAATGGAGTAAAATCTATCATGGATTTAACAGAGTTGTAGAACGGAAGAGAAACCTTAAAGGGATTTCTATTAAGATAATTTATTTTCAGGATAAAGAAAATTCCATGTACCTAGTTTAATCTATATATCAAAGCATTTATTTTGATACTGCAGATATTTCCCAATTTAATTGAAGAATATATAGATGGTGGTAAAAAAACTGCTACAGAGTGAATAATGGCATTTTCTGTTCAAAATGAGATGGGCTAGAGCTTCCTCACCAGTCAGTCTTGGTAGTGTTCAACCATAACATTGCAAAGAGACACACAGAAAACCTCAGCACAGGAGACAGGCAGCCCCTCACGACCTCAGCCTGGGAAAGTAGCAGGGAGTGACATTCAGCAGCACAAAATTCAGGGCCACTCTTGAGGTAGAATCAGTAAGAACATAGGCAAGGAGACACGAGCTTTAAAAAAGCAAGCCTAGAATATTAGTCAAACACTCGCTGACTGTGAATTGCTAGCGTGATGTGGCTATGAAAAATGCAAAAGCAACTTAGGCTGTGGAAAGTGAAGTATTCGCAGCAGAGATGGGGAAGTGCTAACGACACTCTAGAAAACTGGCAATGGCAGATGTCAAATAAAGTGCATAATTCTGGCAATCCTTGATCAAAAAAAGATCCACCTAAATTGCGAGGGATGCAAAGAGGACTACAAATGCAGGCAGGGAGAAAAAAGGAGATGAAGAGGCCATGGTTATTTTATGTCTACTGAAATGTCACCCGGGTGAAGGAAAATACATGAGGGTTATCCTAATGAGGGAAGAAAAGAACACAGTTAAGAAGTAAGATATAATCTGGACGTTAGTCAGTTTGGCTGATTAGTGATACAATAATAAGTCATCAGAGAAGTGTCTGCAATAATCTTTGTTAGAAAACATGGCAAACTATTGCTGCTTTTAGACGAAGAGGACTGCTTTCTGAACCATACTAGGAGACAGTGCCTGCCCAAACAGCCTGGACATGATGACCCACAGGGTCTAGTCCCATAGAACCCTAACGGTGGGATGCAAAGTGTAGTTTCCAAGAGATTAAAAGTATGCTGTTTACAAAAACCACTCTTCCAGAACAAGTAGATAAACATAAACCAAGTAATTTACATAGAGAACACACCGAGAATCTGGGATACTGATCTCTTCTACTAACAGAGCTGCTGGCAAAGATTTTAATTTTGCTATCATTCAGCAGAAGGGCAATGCTGGTGTCAGATGCCAGACAGCAGCATTAGAAGAAGCAGCAATCCTCCAAAAAGAGACAGGCATACATTACAGCATTTGTGCAATGAGTCAGAAAAAGCTGTAAATCAACCCAAGATCCTCTGGAACAAAGCTGCTTTAGGAATATAAAATCTCTGTCATGGGCTGAGGATCTAGGAAGGCAAGTCATTCACTTGGGCTGTATTTCATAATCCCAGGCTATCAAACTTATGGTACGGTTTCCACCTTTGTCAGTGGCAGCAAAAGCATATTCCAAGTGGCTATTGCAAGACGTGATACGCTGTACCTCTTCTGGGTAAGTATGTTACATGCCTTAAATAGGAAATACTTAATTAGACATATGAAGTTTTGATTCTATTCTCAATTCTGCCGCAAGTCCAGTGTATAACCACTGACAAGTAACTTATTTTCATTGTACTTATCTTCAAAAAAAAAAAAAGAGGAAAATAATAAATTTTCTCTAAAAGTCAGTTATCCACTTAGAACATTCCAGCAATTGTTTTTACCGTGCCTTTCTAAAGCACATACCAAACTAAATAAATAGCAGTTATGGATCAACGTTGTACAAATAGTAAATTAAAATGATCTTCACTGATGACACTGTTGAATACATATGCACAGAAATGGTAGAAATAGCAAAGGTAATTTTAAAATTTGATCAAAAAAATCAAACCAATGGAAAAATTGTAGGAATGAAGCACTCATTAGGGCAAGCAGAGTCTAACTGTTCAGCTGTCCAAGCATAGAGCAGAAAATCTCTTATTTGCTTATCACTGAATACAACGACCACTACGATCCCAGCTGTCATCAAATACATAATTGAAAGTGAATTAAAGCAGAGAAATCAAACTAAAAACCATGGGGCCAGATCTTCCCACCACTGACTTCAATGGGATTACCTGACTAAATACTCCTGCTCACTCCAGCAAACCAAAAACTAATAATTATTACTCTGAACAGCTTCATACTGCTGATGATGGTATCTTTCCCATAAACTAGAAAGTTTATAAACAATGACCTAAATTAGTACAACACACTTCTTTTTTGCTTTTCTGTCTATATAAAAATTAGATGTACATTGTTAGCCTAATATGTACATAAAGCACAACAACGAATTCAGTAGCTGGGCCAGCAGCATTTCATCTGCATGACACCCATTTGCACCGCTGCATTTTAGTCTGATTCGATGCATCTTAAGTCACAAAATGATGTAATGAGGAACAGACTGGCTACAGTCTGGCTCCACCTCTTACTGTTCTATTTCTGAAGACTAATGACAAAAAACTATAACAAGCAAATAAGAAAAACAGTATGAAATGCATCTACAATAATATGAAACAATTATGTGTCAGAAAACGTAACCACTTGGGAATTCAGTCTGTTAAGGAACTGGACGTTTAATTATTATAATCATTCTAAATAAGAACTAATTGAAACTGAGGATTCACTTTTATCTAGAATGTTGCTTATGAATTTTAAGTTTGTTACCTATTATAATATGACCACAGCTATGAAAATCCAAACAAATTACTCTCTTTCCAGAAAGCCTTCCTTATGCAGTACTAGCATGTTCTCTTTTTTTGTTGCGAGGCATCTGAATGAATATTTCTAGCTAATAGCTAAATTCTTTTTGATATCTAGATTCAAAGAGGCAAGGACTATGTATACTTTTCTATTCCCCTAGAGAATGGGTTTATTTTAGGACAAGAAGGAACTATATCTACTTTCAAATTTTGTCTCTTCCTTGTGCTTTCCTGCAATCACATATGAAAGTAAAAGCTAAACTACCTAGAATCATCTAAGGAAATAAATCTAATTACACAAATACAACCAAAGTATGCCTTACAGTAATTGCTACTGATTTATAAGTTCCATCTTTTCACCTTCATACAACCTTGATAGCTACTAAATCACAGTTGAAAATACACCAAAACATAATTTACTAGCACTGTCCTCAGCTGACTTAGCATTGGGATCAGCTTTGTATTTTTACTTTTTATTGTATGTGAGAAGTACCTCAGATAATCCATAGAATCATTTGGGTTGGAAAAAACCTTTACGATCATCTGCATCAGTTCTAACATAATCATTTTTTTATATGACCCCCTAGGTTACATTCACGATCTAAACTCATTTAAAACAAGTTTACATATCTTGATGTCTTTAAGAAAGTCTTATCCTTGAGGCAGCACAAAAGTTCAGGCGTGAGCTTCCACAAATTTCTGTCAGGTGTCAAATCCTTGGGAATCCAAGGTGCATTTCTTGTAGAAACAAATCTTGTTTTTCCCTTGTGAAATCAAAATGTACCATTCTGTGCAGCAAAATCCAGTTCGGGAACTTTAGCCACAGTTGAAAGGAGAAATCATCTTCCTTTTTGCTGACTAATTTTGCAGATTCAAAGAATTAAGTCAACAGCATCATGACAAAAAAGGGTCTCTGTGTAACAGCCAAGCAACAGTTGCACATGCCATTGTTCTGGTAGTGACCCACAGGTTTATTCTTTGCTACCGTGTTACCTATAAAAGAAGGGGAAAAAGTTACCTATGCAGAATGGATCAAACAAAGGATGATAACAAATTTTGTTGCTGCAAAGGAACTGTACATGCAAATGCATCATGAATTAATTTGCCCCGGCCCTATGTATATACCTTGCAGAGAAACTGAAGGTACATGTAGATGTTTTTCAGTAGTATAAAGGAGATTAGCAGAAAAAGAAATAGCTGTTCACTATTAAATTTGCCAACAAATTTGCCATGGCAATCTCCACTTTATTTTATTTCTCATAATTTTCAGCACCAGTGTGTATGACCTACATCCCAAAAGACCATTTATGCAGACTGTTACCCATTCACGGTGGTCCATCTTGCAGCAGGGACCTAGGGATCAGACAGAACAGGGTATGTGGGGGAAGAACTGTTCTTGCAGCAGAAGCTAGTCCCAGATAGACTTCTCCCATGGGACCCTGCAGTGTCTTCCCCATATGCACGCTCAGTCAGGTGCTTCAGGGATGTATGTGCAAGCCCTAATATATACACACTGCATGAACCCAGTGGGTTTGGCTACATGGTGAGGAGTGGTCATGTCAGATTTCCCATCCTAGACATGGCTGATAATGGGCAGCCTGCAAGGAGGAAAGCGCTGTCAGCTCTGCTCTGTAGTGTCTAGATGTGTTACAAAATTAAACAGACACTCAGCGTAGAGGTTTTTATCACCTTCTCTGAGGTAACTGATGTAAGATAGGAGCTCTTCAGCTTTTTACATTTTAACTGAGCCACTCAGCTACTAACTATTCATCTAAATACTGAGTAGAATCGTGAGTCTCCTGTGCTTCAGATACTTCACGTTACTCTAATATTTTCACAAAATGAAAAGAAAAAGGACTTCAAATTGATTAAATGGCATTTCCTCTTTCAGAGCATAATTAACCTGTGGAAGTCACTGTCCCAGCCAGCACTGATCACAGGGTCTTAGAAAGCTTAAAAACTTGATTAGAAATTTAAATAGCAATGAGATTATCTTTGGTATGTAACAGAAAAAAAGATAACATGGAATGGATCTCAACTCATGTTTTAAACATAAGCCAACTATTAAACTGGAAGGATTTCATGTATGTGTACATATTCTATAATTGTCCACAAGGGTTTTACTGTGTTTTTCTGATTAAAGTATCCCAGCACTGAGATACTCAGGCTGCTGTACAGTTTGGACTACATTTCCAACAGTTCATACAGTTCTATGTTTAAAGTTTTAATAATGCACTTAGTATGTATTTTGTTGATTGAGCTGAGTTTGGAATAATCTTTGGTTCATTTTTAAATGGAAATTTTCTTTCCGTTCTATTTTCCTTCCAGTTCAGTATTGCCTGTACCACAAGCTTCTGTTCAGAATCTGAAGTTACTATTACTCATTATATTTGTGCAACAACTATATCTTAGTAGACAGAGAAAACCACCCACAAGACAGAGAAAATACCTACAGAAGAAACATGCGTGCCAGGACAGATTCTGTAGCTGTCTGCTAGACAGCTATGTAGCAAGCAGACATCTACATGTAAGATTGTCACCCAAGGCTTTCTTAAGGTACAGGAGAGAGAAATAATTACTCATGGGAACACTCCTGTGGGTGGGCAATCATGCTGATACATCACCCTTTTCTCCTCATGTGACTTTAGAGCATCCTAAGTAACGTAGCTTGAACGGAAAATGCCTTCAGCTAGGCACAATAAATCCCACTTATAAGACCTTGGACAAATCATGCCCTTTCTCACTTGGACCAATAAAGAAGACAAACTTTATTACTTCAGATTGATTCTCAAGAGGTTCTTTACTAGAAGCTAATTATAGGAGTAAACTCAGTGATAGTATGACAAGTCCTCAGTCTTTAGAAATGTCACTGCTATTGAAGATACGGCTGTTAAATCTCAGTCTCCTAAAAGTAACTTTTCATGGTTTGCTTACTATCAACTTACATAAATGTATGGACAAAGCTTTTAGGGGCCAAAACTACCATATTTTAAAGCATGAAAGTAATTATTTCCCTGAAGTGTCTGCACATAAAACACATACAGCAAACAATGGAAGAATTGCTAGTAAAGAATAATTAAGAAGGGAGGGACTGAGACACCTTTTAAGGGATCTCCCCTTTAACGAAGTCTGCCTGTTCCCTTTCCTAACATGGTCAATCACTAATTAAAGGTTATGACCCTCTTGTGTCATTTCAGTGTAACATTCAACCACTAACTTTGTTATTCATATCTATATTTATACTACTACATTACTTCAAGACACCCATGAGAATCAGGATCTTCCTTATGCTGTTACTAACCACATTCACAAGAAAAACAGTCTTACCTCTAACACATTCTAATGAAAAATCTAAAACACAGGGCATTAAAAGAAAAACAAAACCATGCAAGGAAAATGAACAGTTTTCATGACAGTAATACTGTACAATGATGCACATCTAAGCACAAGTGCCAGTTGTTTCCTTATCTTTTCAATTAAATGCCCCTAAAAAAATCTCCTATAGTAATGAAAATTGATGTAAAATACATTAATCCCCACCCCAGCAAAGGAGAGGAAGAATTTAATGAAATATTTGCACTCGTATTGCTACACTTTGCCCTCTGTTAGACCCACACACACTCACTGGAGTTGACGAATTTGCACAGGGCTAATTTCAGGCAGGATGATTTGTCCCACTCTAGCTTTGTAAGACATCCCTAAACTCATCAGAATGCGTTACTATATCCTGTAGTTTGCTGGTTGCAATATTTGTCATGGATAATAAAATTAATGATCCATGCCAAGTTTGCCCTCCTATTAGTAAACTTCCACTGACTCAAGATGCCTCTTTTCAGTGTTTAAGAGTCATGAACACAAGGCTGTATGACTTGTCTGGGCAGTTGACCTCAATGAACTAAAAGGCAGCTCTTCTCAAGCTTTCAGCCACCAATGCCAACATCAAATTCATTCTTCTACCCTTCATCCCTCTAGTATCTATTGAAGGCATCAAGGATATTTAACCCTCGCTTACTCTTTTCCAATAAGGCCCAGCTCTCTTCTGGTATGTCCAGAGATGAAGTTGTCTTATTCAACATCTAGAATTCCCGCTTCACAAGTCTTACCTTTCAGTGTGATGCTACAACACTACATCCTACCTCTATATGAATAGTTCAAAGTCATTGCCCATGAGAATAATGTAAAGGGTGAGGGTAATCTAGATCTTGCAACATGCCATTACCTACACTGATTCTAGAGTGTTCAGGTCAACTTTCAGGTGGAGTATCCATCACAGGAGAACAGCAGAACCTAGGCACACTATAGGTTACATCTTTGGCATTTGATAGATAACACTGATTTACAACAACTCCTCTGATCTTAGAAACAGAAATATGGTTTCAGAGCGGTTGGTTTGGTCAGCTTTTTCCAGCAAGCCTGCCACTGTGCAATGTCTATAGAAGGGCTTTAGACTACCCATATAAACCACAGCTGCCCAAACCATCCAATTTTCTGTATCTTCCAAAAATTAGTATAGTTTTCATTCCTTAGAACAGCTTTTATTAAACAACATTTGGTGTCAGTATTCACTTATTAACTCAGACTGCAACCTAATCAACAACACTCACTTCTAACAAGAAGAGGCTGTAAAGGGAAAAGCTAATGTCTTTCCTTGTTATTGCCTGATAGAGACTTCTGTTTTATGATATATTTCAATATGCAGTTTGCTATGACTTGCTGAACTCCAATGCACTGAAGTCATTCTAGATTTTAAGCAGACAGAGGACATGATATTTTCTCTTTGCTCTTCATTAATTAAAAAATAGGCTGGCATAAAGGGCTTTTTTAAGAAACAGGCCATCTACAGGGTGACCTGTAACTAGAAATGATCTAAACCAGACTGATTTCCAGTGGTGCTAAGTCCAATAATTCCCACTGACATTTCAGTGCAACTCAGTAACTCCCAAAACAGGCTGCTGCTTTCAAAAGGTAAAAGGGCTTTCCAGTAGCACAGGATTCTCACTTCAGATGATGCTGATAAAGACTTTGGATCTGTATACACTGCCTGCAAATTAAAGAATTAATCCCAGAACACAATTATCCCTCTAGCCCTAGTCACAATGTAATAGCTTCTTTGCTCACTAAAGACTGAATCAGGGCTTTCTTCGTTTGTCTCCAGCATCCAATAACTTCACTAGGCTGACACTGAAGGGGAAGCTCTGATGCAATATTTCCCTCTCTGAGAACAATTGAGGAGGCTAGTGCTGGTGCTCACACCCACAGTTGCAATGCAATAAGTGCTCTCAGCAGACTGCTACCTTTAAATATAGGTGATCTCTGTACTTGCCTTTGTGGTTTTGATTTTATTTCCACTGCTGCAAGACCAACCTGAATAGTCTGGTAGTACTTTACAGTCCTCTCCATCCAAACAGGGGTTCATATGACACCACCACTTCTGTAGGACAATGGAAGCTAGAAAAAGAAATAGGAAAGAGAAACAGAAGACAATCTGGTTTTAATTACTGTTGTTTTCAGTAAAGAGGTTATCTATGCAGTGTTCAAATGTTTGATTTCAAAAGGTAGAACCACCAGTTACTGTTTTAATAGTTAATCACACTGATTGCAGTTGAGCTAAAAATGGGGTACACACAAGCACACAGAAGTGTAAATTGTATACGCAAATGGTGAAGACAGGCAAGCACCACCAGAGACTGACTCCAGCATTTGAACTGATCTCTGGAAGTGCCTTTACCATCTCAACTGACTACAAAGATGACCTGCCTCCTTCATTTAAATGCTTCAGTCAAGTACCTGCTATAAGACAGAGTGAAACTAAAGCTTCTTGTTTAACCTGGATATGCTTATGCAAGACTGGATGAAGAAATGCCAGTTTCTCCCTTCACTGGGTGAGAAAATAGAATTGCACAGAGATGTAAGCATGTGAAGTCTGTCAGCAAATAGTGCAGATAAGAATGTGGAAACCACTGGAAACCATTAGATTATTAACTAAAAAATCTACTTGCAATTACACTGCCAGTTTTGCAGTTTCATTTGGAACACTACCATAATACACCTTAACTGTGCAAATTTATTAATTTTCAAATTCTTAAGCCACTTTCCATTAATAACACCATGGTTGTTATTTCTACAAATGTAGTCATGACTTCATAATACTGCTGTTAACAACAGATATACTTTCCCATGAACAGCTGCAAACATCTGCATGAATTTCTGCTTTGCATTTCCCATGAAATTCCTCAAATCACAGAAAATTACCATGAAATATATCAGTTCACAATCTCTCATAATCTAAATTGGATTTCAAAATAAAATATGGCTTAAAATCTTGATTTAGTTCGTGTGCATTGTGCTACTATGCGCACAAAATATTGAATTGCATACTTTAAAAGCTACCACATCCAAAGGAGATGAACAAAAATAATTTAGTCTACTGCTTATAAAGCACTTATTTTCCTTTTAATTTCAAGGTAGATTCATACTCCTGCAACCTTTCAATTAGGGTGACAAGCAGGCAAGCTGACATCAAGATATTGCTGAAATGTTCATTCAATTACTTTTGTTTTACACTTTCACTCAGCCTATGTGAAAAGCACTATGAAAAATATACTTCTGGAATACCAGTTTGGCTTGTCTAAACTATTCTTTCAATCTCATAAACGTATAAGGTAAATTTATAACTCCTTTCACCAGCCATTTGGTTCTTAGATCCTTGATGCTGATTGACTGTTGACAAAACGAGTGAAACTTGACTGTGCTTCCTAGGAGGTGAGGGATCATTTCCACTCCATATCTATGGGCTAGTCACCCATTTTACTTCTGCTACTTTCTATATGTTTTTCAATTTCTATAGCACATTTATTTCAGGTAAACAAGAGCAAGCCTAGAAGGCCAGATTCAAGAAGACCAAGGGCGTGTGCAGAGGTCCCTAAGCAAGCAGGAGATCCTGGTAGCAAGCTACCTGTATCTTCAGAGCTCTGCTTCAAAGCCAGCAAATGCTCCTGGGAGGCCCAGCTACTGCATTACACAGCTCTGCACAGTGCTGTTGTGAGTGTGAATGTGGTGACATGCTGAGGCTTCACCTGAACTCTGACATGTGAGCATGCTTTCATGTATTTAGTGCTACCTTAAAAATAAAAGTTCAGCTTCAGACCTTGAAAACCACCTCTTGCTCCCCTGCCTCCCACAGGCACCTAGAATCCGCTAATTCTTACATCCGTTTCATGTCCAGTTTCTTTGTGGTTGTAATGTCCAATCTGCTGGTCTGTATGTCCTAATGGGCTGTAGTTATTTGTGTTGAACATACTCCTGAGATTAGTCCATTAAAATTATCCATCACAGCCATTAGGCTCGTCTTCAGAGCTAGAGTTCTTTGACTATCATTGCCCCTGTGCGACTCCCTGGAGGATGTCAGTTTCCTTCTTCTTTCAGACAGAGGCACTCTCGGAGAGGTTTAAACCAATGACTTTTCTAAGAAATGAGAGCAGCTATGTCACTCTCATACACAACCACCCACACGAAGGGAGACTGCTTTAGTTTGATATTAGCCAGCTGATTCCCTGGAAAGCAGTCAGAAGCCCTTTGAGAAATAAATCTTCTGCTGACACCACTCCCTAGATAGTATGACACCATGGAAAGAGTAGGTTCATAGAGAGTAAGGTGTCAATACATCGTCTCATCTTGCCTCACGCAATTCACTGGTTGTGCACCCAATTGTGTCTGGCTACACCCAATCTGGAAAAGGTGAAGAAAGAAACTTTCCCACTGTAATTTTTATTTGACAGTTAAACCATCTCAGCATGAAACACCGCCTCAGTCTTCTGCCTCTTTCCACCTTTTTTGTCATACTTTCTACTCTTACATTACAGCACCTGTTAATAATCATAATTTTCTCCCTGTGAAGGTATTATGTGCTGAAATCCAGTAACTTTTCAATATTCTGCCTGATAAGCTGAGCTGATTGAACTTCTTCAATTTCACACCACAATTCATTTGTCTTTATTAATGCAGTCATTTTGAACAGGTTCCACTTCCTGTGAGTAGGACTATGCCTCTAGACTGCTTTGTGCTTGTCATTAATTACTCCTTTGCCCCACCAGATGAAGCCCAAGCATAAGCTTTTTGTTAGGGGAGATTCTATATTTCCTTTCAGACAACTGTTGAAAACGTTGCAGCTTGTCAGGTGCAGAGCTAAGCATTGTGAAATCCCAGTAGGTATGGGCCATTCGACTACCATTGCCTACTGATGACACTAGGGAGAGAAGTATTTTTGAAGTATGTCACACTGAGCAGTGCACACAATGGCACATCATTCAAAATCAAATAGCTTACCAAAAAAAAAGAAAAAAGATTTAAATCCTCAAATGTATTTAGTAAACAAACCTTTTATTAAGTAAATTTTACATTATCTTCCAAGGGAACTTGGAAAACCTGGGCTTAAATATTTTAAACCCAAATCTATCTCTATCGAGTCTCAGAAACTCCGCAGAAAATGAAATCAGTTGGGTCTGGCAAATCTCTTTTCAGAAAGTTACATAAAGTTTTGTGCTCTTTACTCCAGGAATTCCTTGCTCATTGGATACCACATCAGCTTCTCAGTTACCCACACAGGATTGAGATCAGCCTTAGATGTGCCTAAGTATCTAGACAATGCTGCCTGTCCTCTCAAAACTGACACAGTAATAGTGCTCTTCTAGAATACCCCCAAGTATTCTGAAATACATTTTGAATTACAACAACTGACCAGAGACCTACAAGTCAGCTTGTCAGGACCTTAAGGTCAGAATGGGGAAAATGTTTAATACTAGTAGATGTTGCTTAGCACCCTCTTCAGTTAACAATAAGTTAGAAAATACCTCTCCAATCTGTTACTTACCAAAAGAGCTGTGATATTGATATGCCTTAACAATGTCAGTATTTCATGCATCATGGGCCAATAAATTCTTTTTTAAGGATTTCTTTGTGCTCTGCTTGAAAAAGTAAATTCATACTATCTTTAGTCTGGACAAATACAGATGTCTTTCCTACTCCACTGGGTTAAGCTCTCTTCCATAAAAAAATTCAGTACACTATGTATTCTACTGTCTACTTCCCTTTATACTTTGAATACTAACATGGCATTAGCATGGTTCCCAAGTATTCTGAGAACCATTCAAAAACAGTGGGAGATAAATCTTCTCGACTATTTCTTCTCTTATCTATTTCTTAGGTATTGGATTTTTGTGTTCTTGTTTCTATATGTTCTCTTCCTTTCAGTCTGTAACACAGGTGGGCTTTCAGCCAAAATTGTCTTTTTCATTCATTGCAGCTCCTTGGCCCTACAGAAAATTATCAAACAATTCTTTAGTTCTATTCACATTTTCTTCCAATCTGTATGATTCCTCCTCATAAATTCTAGGACTAATAGAATTGCCTGGATGGAAGATGATTTGGCTAGTGATGATTTACTTAGAGGCATTTAATGCACTTAGCTAAGATAGCTACTCCACAGACACAAGTTATTAATGTTTTATCTCCTTGGCAGTAGCTGTTAGACAAGCTGGAGGTACTTACTCAAGGATATTTATTTCCATAAAGAAAATAGGTATAAACAAAACCTCATGACTACTTTTAATGTAATTTATTCATAGACAGAAAAGTGGCTTGACCTTTGCTAAACAAAATTTTCTATAGCTGCAATCAAGTAACTATTGCTACAACTTAAAGCAGGGTATAGAGGCTGTGTGATATGTCCTCTCTGCATATTTAAATGCTTTTTTGTGTGTGCTTTGCTTTTTTCTGAGTGTAGTGGCTCAATTTATCTACAGCAACATTTCCCAAAGTATCAGATGGGACTGTGCTTGGAAACTCAAACAACCCCCAGGAAAATGAGGTGTGCATGCGTACAGAAGAACTAGCTGTGCTTTTTTTGTTTGCCAATGCTTGTCAATAGCTTTCACAACTAAGTTAAAATACACAAATGACAGAATTGCTTGTTGGATGCATCCAAAATGCAACTATCTAAGTAAGTGTGTTAACATGGGCAAAAGATAAAAAAAAATATTCTGAATATCCAAAGAGTTCCTGCCCTGTTCTCTCATCTAGGCTACAAGTGATTATACTGTGCTTGTAAAAATGCTAGGAAGACCTCAGTCTATAACAAACATTGATTTTCACCTCCATATCCTTTTTAAATGAAGTACTTTGACTTCTACTGCCAATATTTAAAGTTTCTGAGATGAAAGGCACTCTTGAAATGCAAAGCACTCTATAAATGTCATTTAGGTGCCACAACACAGTGCTACTTGCACAACATGGGAAAGGACTGATTTGGAGCAATCAAGACAGTCAAGACTTCCACTTCATGTATTTGCAAGATTTAACTAGCTTTTATTTTCCTTTCTGTACCACTTCAGCACCTTTTCCTTGGAACTCACTTGGATGTCTATAATTTCTTCTGTAACACCAGCACTTGATTTCCTCCATAGCACATATCTTGAGGAAAAAAATGTCACTTCTATGTATAGGTGTATGCCCAAAAGTAATTATGCAAAAATCCATTCTGACATTGCTCAAATAAGAAGCCTTCCTGAAATTTAGGTAGCTGTGAATATTGGTGTATACATTCACTACCACTTTGAGCCAGGCTTAGCCTTATGTACAGTGCTGCTCCAGTAAACTGCTGCTTTAAATCTGACCTTGTGTAAAATTCTTTAGCATCTGTCAACCTATTTCAGAATGTAAATATCTGGCTGGCCTATGGCTGACACTAAAAAATGTAATGATGGGCTTCATAAGCCTTTTTCATGGCCTATATGTACAAAAGTCCACAATGCTCAATACTTATCAACTAGCAGCTCTGCCTGATGAATTAGGCTCTACCCCACCTAAATTAACAAGCAAGCTGTCACTGAAAGCCAGTGGGATTTAGGTCAGGAGACCCATATGCTTCAAGACTGAGAAAACTGAGAGGAAATACTCAACTAAATTAAAAAAAAAAAAAAAATCTTCTGGGTCCCTTCCAACTTGAGACATTCGATGATTCTGTGTAGGAACTGTAAGTACCAACCGCCACATGCATGCCATGCCTAATGAACAGCACAGAAAAAACTGCTGCCCTACTATAGTGATAGCTACTACTGGATGAGGTCTGAAGGTCAAAGAAAATGCTTTAAAAGAATGCTACAAGTCAACTGCTCTATATAATCTTTTCTTTTGCCTGGAAAAGTAACTCTGTGTTTTGGGCATGTTGTTCCCTTTAATCTCAGGGCAAAGTATAGGCAAAATAAACAGCCCTGTGTTCAGGAAAAAAGTGCTGGAAAAGAAAACAAAATGTCTATATAAGACTGAAATATGCAAATTCGAGGCATCAACTGTTTCTGGTTTCTACAGTATAGAAGCCTACTGAAGGATATGTACAAAGCAGGAGAAAACATCTAATCCTGAGGCTAAGGAAAGATAGTTATCATTTCTGTGCTATAGCAACTGACTGTAGTCCCAGATACTTGCAAAAATAAGCAAAGTGTGCTAAAGAGTTACCCTAAGGGTTGAGGTGGAATCAAAGGCTTCTACTTTAAAAACCAAAATCTTACATTCATAATATTTTGTTGCACTTAAATTCAACTATACTTGAAGAAGAAAACAGCTACTAAATTCTTTAAGCAACTATTTGTATTGACTGAATTAAGCTTCAAGATACTGTACATTTATATCTGTCATAGAATGAGTGTCACCTTTGCAACCCTTAAGGAAATTTAAAACAATGAGTGACTTTTATTATCTGTTGTGTATGCAAAAGTATTTCTGCTGTTTGACTTGTCACCTAAAAATACAGAAGGTACTTCTGATCTGCCAAGAAAACTACTTAACAAATTGCACAACTAAAGCTGATTGTGTTCCTGAATTACAAGGCATGAAAAGACTAAGGATGTAAGTAATCATTTTAAAAATACTCTCTTAAATGAGAGGTTCTTAAAACAGGTAATAGACTTAAAAAAATAAAAAAATAAATCAGACATCACATGTATTTTGAGTTTTATGTTTAAAACTAAATATCTTTGAGGGTTTTTCTTTTATATTTAACTTGAAGTAGTTGCAATTTTTTGTGTGAAAAAGAATGAAAACCAAAGAGTTTTGCTTATGAATTCATGAAATAGGGGATCCAGTAACTTCTTTTCTAAGTTAACAAGATAGGAGCCTCTCCAGTGAATAGATTCTGCTGGTGGAAAAGGAAGAAGGGTAACCCACAGTTTCTGAAATGCTGGTAAGCCAGAGAGGAAATTTAGGGTGAAGTGCAGAATGAATCTGGAGGAGGCAAGTTTTATATAGCCTCAGAATGCCTGGTCAACATCATGATCAAGGTAAGATTTTGGTTTTAGTGTATATAATAAATTTAATTTCAAATGAGTTATACTGTTAAAAGCATAAGGATGCCAATATTGAACCCTTTGAGGAGTCAAGATGGAGTCCATCACTCAGGAATGTGATGGACTAAGGCAACTGTACCACATTTTTGCTTCATCAGGCATGTGCTCTAGTTCAGACACTGTGTCCTGTATAGCAGCTTATACTGGAATATTTGGGGTTACAACACATGAAACCAAATAGACATGGGGCATCACTGTTGTACTGATGCCCAGCATAAGAGACCATCAGGCACATAAAACAATGAAACATTCATCCAGAGAACAGCTCTCAAACTCAGATGTCTCAGCACTATCTGCATGCTCAGTCTTAGGGCTGCATTTATTATCCAGTGAATTTTAAGCCAAGTTACTAAGTCTAAAGACATCTGGAAGAGTTAATATTATAAGCTTGAAATTCTTGGCTTATGCTGTTCTCAGACTAGTTTTAAAGAGTTCTTGCATGAAAAAGCTGAGTTTTATTGGCACAGACATGAAATAGACGAGTACATATATTAAGAGGATTAATTACATCCAGATTTATGCACAGACTCATTATCATCAATGCACAGAGATGTCTCCAAAATTAACAAAAGGAAGGATTATGCTTTTGAGGCAGTGGGAAGTCAAATAATCAAGGAGAATAAACTCTCAATCTTAATGAACTATGAGCGAGCAGGAGACTGCTTACCTTCCACACACGAGGGCTGAGCCCTTGTTGTACCTGCCACCTGCCCCGGGAAGCAGGAACACTTGACTGTTTGTGATCGTTCTTCAATACGGTTCTTATTGCAGCAACGATGCACTGCCACAACTTCACATGTCCCTTGCTTGACTTGGTGCTGGCCTATTAATTGCAGAGATAAGTGATGGAGAGCAAACCAAAACATCAGTGCACAAAGAAAAAGCCAGCTCATACAAGACACTGAATCTCTCAAACTTCCCAGGAAGACAAAGGGGCAAAGCATCTTGCAGACTCTGAGTTATCCCACAAGTTTAGTCTATTCTTATTAATAAAGATTAGTTCATCATAACAAGTCAATTTTTCAATCTATCTTCCCTGGCATTTACAAAGCCATAGGGAGAAAAGGAGATTGGAGTAGTCAATTAGATGGATTAGACAAGGAGATGTGCAGAGACGGAGCACACCCTTCCTGCCTTTGGCTTCCTGTCTTGCATCAGGTTTTATATTTAATTCCTTCCCTTCATAAATGAACACAATGGATTGTGTAATATTTAGTGCAAGGCAGACTTGTCTTAAATAGTAGGGAAATTTTCTAACATACATGTAAGCGCCACTACCTATGCCTATCACGGCGTGTGGGCTAAGAACAAAATAAACTGAAAAGGTGTCATAGATAGTCAAGTTCTCTTAACAGACAAAAAACCAAAGCAACCCAACAAACTATAAGGATTTCTCAAGTTCCATCCCAGACCATTTTGAAGAAACCTGAGATACTCTCACTCAAACTACTGCTTTCCTCTCAAGTGAATTTCTTCACAACTCACTGTTCCCTGTTTCTGAGTCTATTTTATCCTTCCTCTCCTTTCCTTGCTCTTACCTTCATATATTACCTCCACTGCTCCTTGCACCTGACCATTTTTCTCCACTGCCAAACTTACTCTCTGCCCTAAAATGCTTTCTCAGAAACCCCATTTCACAAAACCCCCTTTCTCTTTGCATAAGACATTTCCATGTCCTCACTTTCCTGAATAGCCTTCAAGTGCTTCATCTTTCATTTGTCTCGTCTTGTTTAGAGTAAAGCCTTGGATGGCCCTTATCAGCGTTTGTAAAGCACCTTGTAAATTAACAGCACTACAGAACAGGGGGAGTTTTTTAATAAGTGAGCTAGACAGAGAGACAACACAGAGAATAATAAAAATACTCACCATCAAAGCAGCACAGGCTCCTTATATGACAAGAGACTGCAGTACAGATATTGGTGTAGGTGGGGGTAATATCAAAGGCACAGAAGATGGGAAAATAGAAGGTAAAAGGGAGAGCATTCCTCAGAAACAGACAATCCTCAAGTGGCAAGCCTGGGGGATTGCCCTGTTTCATACTCACTTCATGCTTCCCTTGTTGTGTTTTTTTTGGAGGGGGTGGAGGTGGGGGTGTAGGCTTTACAGCATCAGTTACTAATACCAGACACAGGATTTTAAGATATAGAACACCTTGGTCTGGTGCAATATGGCCAGGCTCACATCCGTATTGATGAAATGTTATTGAGTGGCTAAGATCACTGTACTTTGGGGACCAAAATTTCACTGAGTTGAGTAAGTGAGAAATCTTTAACCTTCAAAAGAGTTAGCAGTGCAATTTAGGCTTCTAAGTGTGTGTGTGTGGGATGTTCAAAAATAAGAGTATTCAAATATATAATACATAACTTTCTAAAAGGTTTCCTTGGCAATGTTCCTTTGCTTTCTTGTGTTTTGGTTTGACAAGTATTTTAGCTAAAGTACTGTCCAACTTTTGTTGCCAAATTTTTACCCATAACAACCTCAATGGACCAGAAACTATGTATATGCAATCCAGGAAAGGAAATTCAGTTTTCTATTTGTGCACTCAACACATACAATGCAGTAAAAGAAAAATATATATATAAAGATGTTTTGGGGCTGTTTTTTCTTTTTTCCTGAGGAAAAACTCCACTGCACTTTTAAGCAGAATATGCTACAGCAGAAAAATGCATAAGGTATTTTACAGAATGTTAAAAATGTTGAAGACAGCAAAGAAGTATCTTACATAGTAATAAGTCATTGGCAGTCTCCGAATTTTCATGCAAGTACCCAATACTCATATCATAATAAACATGAAAAAAAAAAAAATGCAAGCAGCTACCAGCTTGTAGGACAGAAACTTCTCTGTAAGTTAATATGGAAAATAAATACACAAACTGAGAAAGTAAATTGTCCATGCCACTGCATTTCAAAATATTGGTCTATAAAACACGTTGCATGACAATGCTTGGGGATGATAAGCAGATGGCCAGGGGTTGACAGAAAAGATTTTGTAAAAAAGAGGTTTTTAATTCAAAAATAATGTATTTACTTATTAGATCTACAGCCCTAGCCAAAACTCTTTGGATAAATCAAGAGAAATTTGCATGGATTTCCTATAGTGCTTAAGGTGATGGGCCTGCATCCACCAGAGTCAACAACAATGTTTCTGTTGACTTCAGGAGAGCAGGGTCACCACCTTCATTGTCCCTTGAGAAGGAGATTTTATAAGGGAGGGAATTAAAAAGTAAAACTTTGGGACTGCTCAGGCCACATACTTGAGTTTGCCATGTGCCTCATCTGAAAAACCAAGCGGACAGGTCCTCTTTTTAATTAAAGTCATCATTCACAAGACATCAGTTGCCAAGATAAGGGTAGAAGCCATTTTTTCAGAAGGTGCATCACGAGGATGGAGGACTAGATCCAGCTCCAGCAATCAACATGTAGCCGAAAGAATGTCTATTTTCAAACCCTAATCCCGCTTCCTTTAGGAACAGTCCTGTTAGGTCAATGCCAAAGTAAATCAAACAGGCTGTCCCTGAGCATACAGCCTAAAAAAACTGGGACTCTCTTTCAGTTATCATGTTTGTATTCTAAAGCAATGACAGTGTTTCCTTGAAGTGCCAGGAGTCAACTGGTACACAGATGTTTTCAGAAGGCAAACCTAGTTACCTCATGAATGCATCTTTTGTTTTAGTAGCTGTTTTACTGTTCATGTTTCAAAGCTACACAGGCAAGTAAGAGAAAGTGTCCCCTTATTATCTGCAGGCAGGAGTATGATGCTAAGGTTTGCAAGTACTGCTGCCATGCAGAGGAAGACAGAGCTCTCCTCCCCTCTCCCTAGCTCATATAGAGTATACCAGTGAAAGGTACTAAAAAAGCCAAAGACATCTGCATGCATCGTTTGCATTAATTGAATTGCCCTTGTAATAGTCTTTCCCCTCCTACATGTTCACATCTATATTTCCTCCTGCTTGTTCACGCACATCTGAACACCTTTTATTCTTCTTAATATTCAGACACATCTGCGAGCAGGTGCTAAACAAATGCCAAGTGTTAACGTGCTGGCTTTCCATCTCATTTTTGCCAGTGTTCAGCAATCTAGAGAACAAGCACTCAGTCTGCAGAGTGGCTTTCAGATTTAATAAAACTCTCAGACTATCTTAAAAACTAACCATCAACTCAGTCTGTTCTCTGCCTAGATCTACTGAGACTTGCTGTATCTACATTTAGGTGCCCAAAGGCAGCAAAAAGAAAAAATATAAGAATACTCTTCTGCACATTTTAATCTCAATCTTGCACTATATAAACCTTCATCTTAGTTCTAAAGTACATTTAAGGTATAGCTGAGACAATAATGATAGGAAAACTCAAGAACAGCCTTAACATACTTTATAATCAATGGTTTCTCAGGAAGCAAGGCATTAGAGGAGCAGGGAATGAAGAATTTTTAAAGTGTAAAGATCACAGTAAGTGAATTCTACGCTGGACACTCTGAAATAGCTTTCCTGACGAGAACTACAGTGAGAAACAGAAAGTCAGGCTGTGAAAAGCAAAGCCCCTTTGGGCTCACTTATAAAAAGCCCAAATTTACAGCTCTTCACCTGTAAACCTATTCAGATGTTCAACTTAAGGGTTGTCAATATTTGCAGTTTAAATTCAGTTACATCTTCACATTTAAATAAGAAAACTCTCCAAGGAGAAATACATTTTATCAGCAACAGTACCAGAGAAAGGTTTTCGTCATAGAACACCTTCTGCATACCGAAGAGGGAATGCCTGCCAGCCAGGCACTGTGGAGGACAGAGTATGAATGTCGAAGACTATGAGGCTCTGGGTTACCTCTGATCAGGAGTCTGGCACATGTGTTACTCTCCATATCCCAATTCTTTTACAGTTTAGCTTCCCTAGAAATACCACTGCCATTCAAGTTCACTAAGGACCCTTTCCCTAACTCCCCCTGCAGGGCACAGTCATAACAGGATAGGGCTTCCTAATGGAAGCAGCTTCCAGGACACACCGATAAATATAAAATAAATAAACATATTAATATAAGTATTAAATATTAATATAAAAATATAAATTTTGCTGCCTTCCATGATGAGATACGTACAGATAACAACATGTGCCCAAGTTCAGAATGCCTCTTAATGCCTCAGTGACTGGCTGCACCAAGGCTCTCTGACCATTTCTTAGTGGGCTTTCCAGCCCAGAAGACGGTTCTATGCAGAGTTGCTCAACAATCTTTACGGTTTTCAGAGAGGCAGTCATCATCTCTGAAGAACAAGAATGTACAAACTAGGAAGTTACTAGGCTTGCACATTACAAGCCAGTACAAGTGTTGTGAACAGAGTTGACTTAATAATCACAACTGAGCTGCTTATTCTCAGTTTAATACATTTTTTTTCAACTAACATATTTGACAAGACCTTATTTTCACTTTCTTCATAGAAGTCAGGGGGCAGATATGCAATTTATGCTTCTAAAACTCTTTGAAATCCTCAAATGAAAAGAGGGAAATACAATTATTGTTAATAAAATATCAAACTTCATAGCGATGTACTTCAAAACTACAAGGAAAATATCAAAGAAAGAGGAAGGCTTTCAGAAGGTTGCTAGCCAATTCTATCCACATCCATTTCATCTCTGTGACTAATTCTAATCACTCCCAAGGAGTACTCTTTCAATGCAATATACATGCAGGCAGCATGCCTGCATCAGAAATGCTGAATAACCTCCTCTCTTTCTAGTTCCTTAGTTAAGAAGCATACAGAAAAGACACATTTAAAGGGAATTTTTATCTCTGCCCTCTTTGAAGAAGAAAACAACTAGTGTTTTGGAGAGCATCACATCTAGATACTAGGACAATATGACCCTAGCTCAGCACATTCTTTAGTAAGTCTCAAAACCAGCAAGCTTGGTCTGCACAAAATCAACTGCATCATTTATTTATAGAGTAAGAGTATGGCTGTCAATAGGAAGATGAATGACTATGGAATCTAATGTTGCAAACAATAGTAAGAGAAACAAGCGAGTTTAGAGGTCATCACTGATACTGTTTGGAAGAGGAAAGACCTCTAAAAAGCTTGGTGCCAGTTCATCATCTATTCTACCTTCATTTCATGCTGGCTTTTGCTTACAGATATATGAACACAGAGAATCGCACACCAAGAGGCAAATACTCTTAGAAAAATATATATTAAAGGAAATAACATTTGCTGGTTTTCATGTGCTTTTATCCGTCATATTTATGAGAACCTCCCCAGCTCATGGAGTGGCTTCTGGAGGGAAAAGGGGAGAATGTGTGTTTCTAAAAATGACAGCTCTTCTCAAGAGAAGAAGCTAAAAGTCACTTGGAAGGTAACACACCATCTTCTAGGCTGAGCGTTTCAGCAGAGCTTTTCTCTACCATGCCATCAGCCACTGGATGTTTTCTGTAATAATTTCATACCCATGTCACGAGGTCCTGACTTGGATGCTTCCCATCCTGAAGGATATACAATACTTCTCTATATGCTTCCTCATAAATTGTCTCTGCGTACACAATTCAGCCCAGTTTCACTTTTAAAGTTTTACCTTTTCACTTGTTGGCAGTAAGAACTGTTCAGAGATAGTCCAGAACTGCCACAAGAGGCTAGATCAACTTCTCTGAAGATAAATAGACAAGAAATATCTTCCCATAATCATTTGCCCATGGTAACAGGCAAAGTAAGACGTAGCTCACACACCCTCAAAAAAAAAAAAAGGAAGAAAGCAATCGAGTTTGTATCCATTACTCTTGCATTCCTCAAATACATACAAGTATTGTGATTACTAGAGCTAACATCTGTAACAAAACCAAGCAAAAATACAACAATCTTCCAGGTGAAGGAATGGAGGTTGATGCTCACACAGTGTGCAGGCTCCAAACCCAAGAGTTTCTCACAGCTCATAAAGGTACACCCTTTGTTGCAGTCAACACATTTGTGCTTGTTGTGGAAGCCAGTAGTAAGTCATGTGCAAAATCGTAATAAGCATTTTAACAGGATAACCAGGGAACCAGCACTGAGCTACTTCAACCTATTCTGGGCAAGATATGACACCAGAGGAAAACAACTCTCAAAAGTAGCAATCAATTTGAGAGGAGCCCTAGGGGTACCATAGACCTAGATGTATGTCTGGAAAAAAAGGTGAGCGACCTCAAACCCTGCTAATGAGACCCAAAAATTTAATGATATCAAAAGCATAACCTTTCAGTGAGGGTGGAGGAACCTGCTGACACAGCTGGAGAGAATCATGTAACACAGTGAATTCTTTGGCGAGTGTCAGAGGTCACATCCATATGGAGATTAAAGTCCCCTGAAATAAGTAGCATAGGTGACCTTAGATCAGACACAAGCACTCCAACGAATGAAACATTAAATCTGAGCGGTCAATAAATCAAAACAGCCAAGACCAAAGCAGGGACAGCAAACAGGGGAGGGAGAAGGGAAAAGTTGCTGTAAATGAAAAGAAAGGTGGAGGAAGAGTGACCTGAAAGCAGAAATAAATTAAAACATGAGTCTCTCTACCTGCTGAAGTTAATCTATAAGGACTGCCTTTCTGCCAGGCAGTAATATTCGTCCTGGTTCAAGCACACATGACACTTGTACAAACGAAATCTAAGAACATAAACCTTCATAAAACACCTCAGAGCAAAGTGGTGCTAATCATTTCCTGTAGGAAACTTTCCACCATGTGGCTCTTTTAGGTGAGGCAGAGAAGAAAATACAAGGGACAGATTTGGTTTTCCGTTATAACTTGCAATAATAAGCAATCTTGTGCTCTGTAATATAGAAGTATTTCCCACATGTACCATTAACATTCACTCTTGCTATTACATGTGGATCATACTTTTTCTCTCATTTGTTCCTTCCTTGACAAATTTATCATGAAGGAAAAGGAAAAAGAATTAAACCAGTTTCCTAGAGTTTTCTGTTTGCCTGAAGAGAGCAGGCAAACACACACATCCATATAGGCCAGGCTTACAGTTATTCACCAGTTTCTACTTGCAGAGCTTAGTACTTCACATTTATGGCATGCCTTTAATATTATCATAAACTTTTAATAAAGAAAAAAAGAAAAACTCTAGAGTTTGTCTCATGTATGCAGATAAATAAATGCAAAATAAATTTCAAGGTTTAGGCCTTGTGCCAGTCTGAGCATTCCTCCATCACCTGAAATAACAAATTATCATTTGGGCCTTAGCTGTGTAAAACAAATATTTGTGATCTACTAAATGCCACAGGTATTTTTAACCCAGTTCAAGTTTATTCATCAGACAAGAATTATATTTGTTTAGAGAATATGGGACAGCAACTGTTGTCTAAATCATTAGGCTCTGCAGATTAAGTAAATGGCAAGTGCCAGAAAACAAAAGTAGATGTTTGGAAAAGAAGCATTTTCTTAATTTCAAGTGAAAATTGAATTCTCATGTCCATGTGCAATGGGGTAAAACTGAGGAGGGCAACCAGAAGAACTTCTACTCCATTCTGCTTTGGTACCCAAACCAGCTCAGCTTTACAAGATACAAAGAACTTCAGTTTTTATGGGGTTTATTTTTTAAATGCAAAAGTGTGTTTCCCTCTTTAAATGAAATTACTTAATGGGAATGTAAAGTAATAGGACTGTGCGTGAATTCAGCAGTTAGAGGTAGGCAGATGAGTTTGTTAGTTAACCCTCATCTGAGAATCTGCTCAAGAAAGACCCAGAAATAACTGTTGTCATTAAATGGTATGGTTTAAGAAAGTCTTTCTGGTTGTTCTGTTTGACAGTCTTCATTTAAAAGACTGAATTTGGCAGTGAATTTATTTTCCATTAATTGTTCTGTGTTTATTAAAATCATTCAGCGGTATTTTTTGCTACTGAAAGAATTGTCTTTTGCAAAAAAAACCCAGGACCAGTGGATAAGACTGCAAATTGGAATGATCCATTTCATTGCTGAAGTGTGATGAAATTTTCATGCAATGGGCAAATCAGGCAAATGGAATTTCGAGGAACATTACAAGCAATCAGATCAGTTAATGCACTGGGCACCAGGCCATCAGCTCCTCAGCTGGTCTTTAGTCCCTGGAAAAGCCCCTATGTCTTGATCACCACTGATTAATTATTTTCAGAGTTTGCCTCATTTTATATCAGGTTTTATATAGCTGTAATGGTTATCATGGGTTTATTCCTATGCAATGGACAAGGAAAGCATTGCAGCAGTCCAAGTATAAGATCCAGCTGCCAGTTAAGCAGTAACAGGTCATAAAACTAAATTGCACAAATGCATTTTTAATTCTGAGAGGCATGAGGACTTTTAAATGGTTTCAGTATGTGCAGACTGTATCCAACCTGGCTGAACAACTAATTGAACTTAGGCTATTTTAACTATTATATCCATAAATGCAAAGCATAAGTGAGGTTTCCGGAATACCAACACATATTTTTAGTCAGTATTATTGAATGAGCGGGTTTTTTAATTATATGGAAAAAATAAACCTGCAGATTGCCCACCATCAGAACCTGATAACAATTTCCCATAGGCCCACACTGTAACTCATGACCCTGACTTATACTGCTAAAAATGAAATTATATCAGAATTCAGAAGTTGTGAGGGTCTGAACATTCGCTGCTTCATACTGCTGACTGTTTTTCAAAGCTCCACCATTAATACTTCTTTTTCTATTCAAGGTTGTGCAGATCTCTTGAGCCCCCCAACTTTCCCTTTTTAATCTTCTTTGCCTAAGAAAAAAAGTACAAATCTTAAGTTTTCACGTTTCAGTTGCAGGCTGTAACACAAGAAAATCTCGGAGAGGTACAACTCAGTGAGCCAGATCTGGAGATCTGTACTCAGTAGCTAGATGCATGCACAAATGGATGCTGACACAACACTCATCCTATGCTGATCTTTCACCTTATTTCCACTGTATTATTTATACTATTAACCCTATAATCTTATGCAGCAACAGCCCTTTTTTGCAGTCAGTGCACTGCTTGTTCTACACAAATGTGGCTTTTTCCATTAGGCAACTAGCAACAATAAAGATACTTCACCCAGGCTTACAGTGTGAATTGCTATGCAAAGCTGTATGAATGAGTGAAAATAGTGTTAACAGACCCTTCTCAGAAATGGAAGAACTAGAGGTTAAGACATTCTTTTCCTGTTCACAGATCCCCCTCCAAGCATCCAAGAACCCAGCCCTCTTCCATGCTTATCAAAATGGATAGTCCTTGACAATGATTAAGTAGATTTTCTGTTTTAATTAAGCCATCCAGCTTGAAGTGAAAAATTAACATATAACTTTAAAATGGTACATAAGCTGCTGTATCCTGTAACTTGTACAACAAGAACAAACTCAAGAGTAACATCAGAAGCATCAATCCACACCATGCTTTAGCTTTGGCAAAAGAGACAACTCTGCGAGAAAGTCTCGACAGTTTAGTCCAGGAATATTCAAGCCTCAGGGTCATGATTCAAAGGACTAAGAAGCCTTTCTACTCTTGCAGATTGTTGTCTTTGGAAGGGGGTTTTCTACCACGAGACAGAAATCTGCTCCCTGATAAGAGTGTATTTATTTTGTGATGTCACAGATGCAATAACAGCACTTTCCTACACCTGCATGTAGCAAACAGTCACCGGCTTAGCCTCAGGACACTTGATAAAGTGTGTCTGGATTGAAGCTCAACAGAGGTAGAATTGAAGAGGAGTCTCACGTTCCCAAGGGCTTTTAGATGTCCAGTTCTTATGTTGGCAATGAAATCTATTTGAAATTATTGGAAATGAGGTGTTTAAACAGCAGGAATACACCTGGATCTTGGCCAAAAAAAAAAATAAATCCAAGAGATCAGCCAGCAAAGGGGGCATAATTCATTCACTGGAGAATGGAGGGATCACCCTTTTTAGTGGGAGCACTTGTCACAACTGGGCAAGTTGCAGAAACAGTGTGGTGAAATTGTCTTTCGGAAGTATCCAGGCTAGCTCGTCGAATTTGCCAAACTTTTACTCTTCCCGGAAAACAACAGGCTTCCTCACCTGGTGAATTGTCCCTCGGCCCTAATGAGGCTATCAGCAAACACAGAGATGAATTAAAACAGTCATTAAGGAGGCAAAGCATAAAAAGTGAGCCACAGGAAAGGTCAGAGCAACAAGGGTGAATGAAGAAGAGCACATGCCCTGTCACAGCTACTGCAGATGTGAAGGAAACAACCAGGGGAGAGAAGCAGATGTTCCTGTTAAAGTTGTGCAAATTTGATGGCTGCTGTCAAGGATAACAGAGCAGCCATAAGTGGCAGGAGGGCACACCATTAACTTATACAATGCTGGTTGGACTCCCCCAAGAGCCATTTACGTTAACAGCAGTGCTTCACCATCTCCCCTGTCTGAGCAAGTTTAAAGGTGACCTGGTACACTTGTCATTAGTTCCACTATCTTTCCACAGAGATGGCACTTCAATTAAAAAGGTTCAGTTTTTCCTTTTGCAGTGTACACTTTACAATGGGGAAACTTTTAAAGTGCTTCTTCAGGTAATATTCTCCAAAAACAATGTCAAAACAACAGTTGCTTTTTATTTTTCTCACCTTTAAAAACTGTGTTGACTAACTCAGTAGAAAACAGCTCCTGCTAGTGTGGCTTGTCATAATCGTAACTAACTTTGAAAATCCATTGATATCATCAGATTATATAGCATCTTGTAGTTCTGGTATCTGCTTTCACTCAACATCCCAGCAGGGACAGGGTGAGAAGGACTAACAGGCATTGCTCATGATAGCTGTTCTACAGAGCAGCAGCAGCAGCATCATAAAGGCAGATTCCTCTGCAAGACGTTGCTTGAAGGTGCTGAGAACCCAAGAAAAGGCCAGGTTTAATCTGTAGCGAATCACAAGAGCAGGAATCAGTGACAACTTCATTAGTGTCACATAAGTGCACTGTCAATAATGAGCTATGAATTCCTTCACAGTCTATATGACACACTTGCACACTGGCTGAATAAGTCATGGGGAAAAAAAGACAGGATTACACCTATGCCTGTTTCATTCCTGTTACTTTCAGAGCTTCCTAGGACACTGTGTGGTTGCAGTGGCTCCCTCACTGTTCTTTGACTAGCTTCCCTTCTAAACATAAGCTCCTTTGCTGCCTCCCCCTGCTGACATCCCTCCAGTGCCTACACCATTGGTCTCAGGTCTGACAGCATCACCACTGCCCATCAGGTAGTCCTCAGCAGCAGTGAAAGTGGCCAGACTCACATTAATCTCACCCAGTCAGATCAATACAAGAGAACAGCAGAAATTCTGTCTCCTATCTAGAGGAAAGGAAGGAGATAGCCAGAAAGCAAACCACAGCCACAGCAATTTTTCTCCGGTGGATATGTACTTACTAACAACCCTGAGATCTCCAGCTAATTTCACGCTAACCACCTGCCTGATGGCACTTCCAAATGCTACCAAGCAGATATAGAAACAACAACCTTGAGGTTAAGGGCTCTGTATCTCATTAGTAATCCATTGAGGCTTCCTGTTCTCATGTGATTGCATCTTGTAACTATTTACAAGTGCCTCTTTCAAGCACAAGAAATTACAAGACTTTCTTTAGAGTGACTATACACCTCTGGAGCATGCAAACCTGACCGTCTGAGATTAAGCAATGCAATTAACATATTTGTTTCTGCACTACCGCTTCCATGAAGAGAACTCAATTGTCAGCACACTGACAGCCCTGGATAATCCAGTTTAATTCCAGCTTGGCAAACAGAACATTTAAGACTAAGAATTCACACACCTGGACTGTCATGCTATACCTTCTTTAATGAAATAGTCTAAACTTATATGTCTGCATTAATAAAAATCTGAGCTTTGCCTTAAAAAGACTACAGAATTTTTTGGTAGGGACTAGGCGTGACATCATTTAGCACGAAAATGCTGACAAAGGAATGTCTTTTCAAAAGTCTTTTCGGCACTTTATATATGATTCATTGCCTGCAAGCTTCCTGTTTAAATACTTCTAACCAAGTAATTTACTCTCCACTCATGTACCACATATGAAATAAATGGAAATTTTAATTGAGGTCTCCAACAAGTTGCTTCTGATAATGTAAAAATAGCAATACAGAAGTTAAGGAAAATTTCCTCTTATTTTTGGGCAAAGGTTAAGGGAAATGCAAAAGAGAAGGAAGATTTAAAAGATTCTAGAATGAGTATAAAATAGTCATCGGGTTTAAAACAATAAAACAGAGCAAAAGATGTTCTGCTGTGATTCACTGGCTGTGGTAAGGAAGGATGCATCTTGGATGAATATTTTCATTCATTCTGAAACTGGTGGCAGATGGCCTGAGGTGATTATAAATATGTACCTTTTGTAAGTGTCTTTATCTGAGAAGGTATCGGTCTTCAGCAACTTAACCCCAAAAAGAGTTCACTTATAGACAAGAAAGCAGGTTTTCCACTATCAATTTCCAAGCATCCTGTGCTGAGAAGTTGAAGAATTATGATCTATCTTTAATCACAACAAGTCAAAAACACATAGCAAGCTACACCAACAAGCTGGCAGTCAGCACACTCAGAATTTGATGTGGCTCTGTAGAGTATCTCTAAATCCAAGTTACATGAAATTTTGGTTTACAAGGCTCATCAGAGACACCTAGACCTTCAGGTATGGCCTTAAAAAGCATCTAGTACTTTACCTGATACAGCCTACTTTTACTGAAAGGAATTTGCCACGCAAGTTCAGAAAAACTTGCGAGTAAAACAGGGAAGCACCAGAACATACATCCATCCTAGCACTTACATAGGGGGTGACTAAATCCCACATTTCACTTTTCCTCAAGGCCTATTTTAACTCTTAACACATCCTAGTGACAAGAGCTGAACAACTGAACCATCACAAGGATGCAGGCAAACACAATACCCCAAGTACCATGACAATTCCAAGAAAGAAAACATCCAGAAGAGAGTCCCTGAGCCATACATTGGTTGTGGATGCGACACTGGAAATATGACACCTCTCACAAGGACTTTGCTGTCTCTCCATAGAGCCCTCTCAGGCCACAGCACACTGTGTTTTAATGCTCCCAGGTGTCAGATTATACCCAGCATTAAAACTTGGGGAAGTTTTCAAGTACTGGTTCCAAACTGACTGCAACAGTTAAACACCTGAAGGACCAAATCACTGTATTTAGTATAAATTTCACTCCCTTCCTGAGCTTTAGGTAAAAGTACCTTAAATATCAAGTATCTTAAATAACAGTAAAAATCTCAGACCACCAACGCCCTCTTGTTAGCTACAAAGGTTGCCCTTTATCCCTCCTCTTGAAATCTATTCAGGCTGTGAGCTAGGGTGGATTCATTTCCAAGGTGCCCTGGCTTCACATTCATTCTTGAACACAGGAGAGGCATTGAGAGCACTGAATAGCCACCTATAGGTATCTCTTAGAATCAAATGAACAACGGGGTGTGTCAAAAGAAGAAGTCAGCTACCCTCCTACGGGGAGCTATTCTGGCTTTCAGTTTGTACTCATTAAATTTTGCTAACTATTAGACATGAAATCAGACGTGTTATTTGGCAACAGACTTGACAGCTACTTTCAATAGACTAGAAAAACCAGCATCATTTATCTCCTGCAGGAATGCACTTTGTAGTCTGAAATTAAAAGGTGCAGTCATAACTGGGTTTTCCTTTTTTTATTTATTTAAAATCATGGGCAATTTATCAGGAACTTTGGTAATAAATTGTTATTTAAAAACACTGAAATTGGGTAAGAGAGAATAGATTTATGTTCCTTTTAATGTTCCTGTCAATTTAAATCAGAGGTATTTTTTTAAATTGAATTTTTACATGTCCATCAAATTTCAGTAAAAAAATACAGTAGAGAAAAGGAAGAGTTTGTTAATGCAGACCCCATAAAGCCTGAGAACACTACAGTGAAAAGAACAGTCATATTTTGCATGAAGCGTCCAGTAAAAACCTGGGACTACCTTCTTTAAAGGAATTCCTCATGCATCCTTCCTAATACTATAATAGTGTCATGACTTGTCATGGTTCACTGTTTAAAAACAGGTAAGTTTCAGACTAGAGGTGGGTAGACATTACAGGGGTGAATAGATACTATGCAGAGATTCAACCTGATGCCAGTCTAACAGCTCATCCTTTGTTAGCTTTTAAGTAATTTTAAGCATTTGATACAGGTAGATTATGAGGCAGTTTATGTTTCAAGGCACACAGATAATTTATGGAAGCTTACTGCTTAGAAGCATAAAACATCTTTCTTTGCAGGATTCTGTAAATAGCTTGTCCAGAGACCTTTACACTACAAAGTTGATGTTTTTACTCGACCTGAACAAGGGGGTTTCTCAGTTGCCACTTCAGACCATGGAACAGCATGGAAAGTGCTGAATCAAAACCTTTACGTGAGAACCCGTAGCACAGAGTGACCACTTTCCAGCTACCGTCAAAGAGAAAACACATAGTCTGGCTTCTTTTAGTAAGCAATCAGGCCTTGGGTGTAAAAGTAAATACAAGGTGGCTTATGTCTTATCTCCACAGGACTGAACCAAGACAGGCAATTAGGCAAAATGAGAATGGACTCAGTGAAACAATTTGTTATTTGTTTACTATACAGTATCATCTAATAGAGACTCCACAGAAACAAAATCCCTTCCTGGAGGTCTTTGCTTTGCTCATAGCTTATTACCCTAGAGACAAGAGATATCACTGATGCTATTTTAATCCACTAAGCTGCCTTTGCTCAGCTATATGGCATGTCTTATAAAACTCCGCTGTGTACAAAGGAAAATCTCTCTCCTGGCAAGAAGACCTTGAACTTGAAGGTTTGAATCTCTAGCAAGGCAGACTATGGTAAAATGTCAAGTCATAATAGTAGTGCAGGATAATGCCTTATATTTTGAAATTCGAGGTTTTGCTGTACTGTGTTAGTGCACATCCAGAAGCTCTTGTCACCAGTAATTACTATCCCACAGCAGCTACATAAAAATACTCACCAATTAACTAATTTCATTTTGACAGTTTTGGAAACAGAAGAGAAGAAATATTGATGTCTCCAAACCACAGTCAGCAGCTGACACACATCTTCTTTCTATCCAATGAGGCTGCTGTCAAATTAATTGCTTATAAAGGTATTTGAGGTGGTTCTATACAATACAGCAGGGATGCATTGCAGAGCCTTCTGCAAGTGTTTATTCTTGGCGTACTATTAAGGTTGGTACAAGTGAAAAATAGACCTTGGTGGCAAGAAATGACAACTAGAGAAAATTACTGTTTATAGATAGCCAGTATTTTAAAGGCTAAAGGAATTTTGAGAATAGTAATTGCCTCTAAAAAACAAAGCAAATCTTGACTTTTTCAGCACTATGCACTAAATATTTAATAAGGGAACCTGGAGCTCAGAAAGGTTTAAGACACTGTGTTAGGATATTGAATAAGCTCCTCCAGTAAGCCTCTAAATACATATAGTTAAACGCTACCCAGTTTATTTTAATTATTTAACAGAGAGACTGAAGGAGGTTAATGTGACCCAGTGGACTTGTTTATGTTGAAAACACTCCTTACTCAAAAATCTGCATGCTGAGCTGCATCATAGCACTGAGTTACAAGGGAGTAATAAGGAATAGAGGTTTACAGCTGCTTGCTAACATCCAAATGATAGCAGTTATACGAGGACAGTGACTGCATGAAGGAAAAGGTAACACAAAAAGTCAGGCCCATGGACTTAATTGACATCAATGGAAAATCTAATACATGTAAGAAAGACACATAGTTGGGAACACCCTTGATAAATGGGGGTATTGCTTGTTTCCAAAGTTCAGGTTTAGAAACATGGGAAAAAATTCGCATCATCTACCATGCAGCTCACAAATCACAGCTGCTATTTGTCCTCCTCTCTTTTCAGACCATGGATGATGTGTCACTTTGATCTTCAGTGTTGGCCTCAAGCTAAGACAGTGGAGAAAGCCGCCTTCACTAAGCCACCGAAAACAGTGAAAAAGCCCCAAATCACTTTAAAAAACCTAAAGAATAGTTATTAAACAACAGGGGGAGAAAACCACTTCTGCAATATTCCACATCCAATCAAAAAAAGAGAAATGGTGGAAAGGTAACCATTCACAACCCCACCTGAGGAGGAGGAAAATAATGCAGTTTTAAGTAATACCAGCTAAGGCCCAGTGTATTCAACTGGGCATCTCTTCCTTAAAAAGACTAAAAGATAGTCTTGCACAAGTAAGAAAGGGCTTGAGTTTCATTTTTAACTGGTTGTTTATCAAAAAAAATCTTGATCAAAACCATTCAATTTCCTTTCCTCAAGAATGTGAGCACAAAGTGAGGCTTATGTACCTTCTCATACACGGAATGCAAAACCGTAAGCCTTGTGCATAGTGTGATGTGCCAATGAAAAAAATGGCTTAGATCTGCAGTATCTCTGACTATTTCAGAGCAGTGTTCAGAGCCATTGTTTTGATTCTACAAACTAGCTTTTATAGAACAAAGGTTGTTAAAGATGAAGGGAAAATCTGAGAGCGGAAGTCATGGGAATCTGAGAGGATCAGTTGGCAAAGTGAAGGCTTTGGAGTTCACTGCACTAATTGTGTTACGTTCATTCAGAACGGCACAAATAATGGAAATCTTATGTATGCATTTCCTAGAAACAAGGATTCTGCTGTGCTAGAGTAAACCTGCCAGCAGATCCATGCATGAACGCAGCTTTGAGCTGCTCAACCATTGGAGAGCTACTGACTTAAAAATGCAGAATTCTGCCCAACAGCATGATAAACACTGTTATTTCAGTCATGGTGCCTCAGCCTTTTCCCATTCAGTCTCTACCACTACTGCCATTATCACCTTTTTTGTTGTTATAAACATGGATGACCATGACCATGAGTTGTTTCTAAGTCAGTGCTCTGCTTAAGTGAAAGGTGGTATTTTTAAACACCTTCTGAGATCCAAGTTCCACAGCTATTACATTTCCAGCATTTAAGTAAGTTCGGGGCTGTGCTCTGGGGCTTTGCCTTCTACAAAAGCAAAACTTCATGACAATTACTGATTTCAGAGTAAATACAACCTCATTTTCAAGCAAAGCTGAGGTAAAATGATTCCAAAACCTCTAAGTATGATAAACATAATCTTCAATCATCTAAAGTCTCAGTACTGGGGAAATCACTGGGGCAGAAAAAAAAAGGAAGCTCATCCACACATAAAGAATATTTAAATATAATTAGTGATTCAAATGTTTTATCTGAGAACAAACCCAGGGGGTACTAGAGTATTTTTTTACCCCCAGTCCCTAATCAAAATAGCACATTTAACTCTTAATTTAGTTGGCTTATTTTTCCTTTTCTGCAGGATTTTCATTACTGCTTTCCTTTAAAGCTCTCCCAAGACTCAGTTACATGCCCAGAGAGCTTTTAAAGGAAAAGAGCTTACTTGCCTGGCATCTCTTCCCAGCCTCTCTTAGATCTAATTACAAGGTGAAGATTAAAAAGACAAATGAGTTTTATCATTACATCCTTTGCTTTTGGAGAAAAACCAGCCAAACAAACAAACACAAAAGCCCACAGCCAAACCCTAAACAAAAAGCAGTGCAGCCTCCAACCTCAAGTAAAACTGAAATCAGCCGCTTGTAGTGGGAGGGGGGGAAAGAAAAGATGAAATCCAATTTACAGAAAAAAATCACTACAAAGCTCACATGCCTTGTGGCGCTCTTGCATGAGTACAAAGTTGTGCAGGTGCAGGTGACATAATTAGGTCACAGGGGGCAAGGCTTCTTAGAACTATTACATAAAGAAATCCATAACATGTCCCAAATTAGGCTTCCTCCAGGTTTCAAGGAGGTTCAAAACAGCAACTCCGTGAGCAACCTGCACTAAATCCTTCCCGGCAACACATCACACTGCAGTTACATGATCTGGCTAACTAAATAGTTGATTTCCATCATTATTCTGTTCTTAGCTTGAAGTTATTTATGGGATCCTGCTAAACACACTTTATAGCTGCCACTGAACATGAAACAAAATTAAAGAGATGTAATAGGCAAGCTGCCATTGGTGTTTCCCTGTCATATCAGCATCAGGAGTGGCATTGCTCAATAAAAGGGAAGTAACAAGAGTTAGACTTGATAGATAAGATTTCCAGAAGTGTCTAAAAGGTGTTTTCAGTGCTCCTGGGTCAATGACCTTTCCCATTCAGCATTTGTTGCTACTCACTCATAGGCTGCTATCTAACAATCAAAACCTAATGGAACAGTGGCAGTTAGAGGGACTGTAAAATCATGTATACCCTGCTCCATGAGAAACTTTCAGTCTTTCAGGCTGAGTGTAAGGTGTACACATGGTTTCATTTCTGGAAAGCACTGTGAATTAAAAAAATCTCACTAAACACAGAAGAATCAGCCATCTCTTGTTCTCTGCAACACTCCCTGTTCTATTTACTCTGAAGCACTCCATAATTAATTCAGAATGCTGGACTATTGGATTGACAAGTATCACAATACACAAGAGCAAATGGAAATGGAACAGACAACTAAAGAGAAAGAAGAAACAACTTGCTCAGGACAAAAACCAAAGCATTGTTCTTGCCTCCTGCAGCTAATCCCAGTACTTGGAACAAGAGCACCAACATAGGGATCTACTTAACAGCAGCCTTTTTACGCAAAGTATTACAACCACATAAATTACCTCTTGATTATACAATATCATTTCTTAATGATTGTACAGGAAAAAAATCTCAGTACACATCTATGCTATCTCCAAATTCCCCTTGAACTCGCAGTTTTATATGGATTATTTCACGTGTCCGCCAGTTAGCAATGTTCTGTCCTCTCCGTGGATCTTCCACCATCTGCCACCTGGGACATACAGAGGTGTATTTGTATCTTAGGGATATTAGCTCCCAAAGGGTGAATCAGAGAGCTAGACTAATATAGCTAACCAGTTACCTCCTCTGAATGACACAATTAACCCTAATTAAGAAATCTCTATTTCTAACAAATCTGCCTTCAAAGTGACTTTCCCTTTAGGCTTTTAAGCCAACCAGATAAATTCAACAGATGGGAAAGTCCCATAAGTCAAACAGCCTCAATTCCCACTGTGCAGCATCAGATGATGCACTCAATCAGTGCACATGGCTTGTGTTGGTAAATTTCAAACAGGTTTGCGTCACCATATCTGCAAGCAAGTTGAGAAGGAGGTGAACAAGCTACCAAAATCTTGTTTCATTCCAAGATCGAAGGCCACAACAGAGATCAAGCCTGTACCAGCTCCAAGATTGCATTTCTTCCCACATAATAATTTTCCTCACTTTATTATCTCCACATTCTTGCCTATACCATCACTAGGGCCTGCAGCTGGTATTAAGTCTCTACTACATATCCAAAAGGAACTACCGTGGAATTGCTGATAACAATAAAGTCACCGGATGTCACTGCTACAGCACTTATAGGCCCTAATGCTCTGTGTAAATAGTCTGTGTTTTAATCTCTAGTTTCCTGCTTACGACAAACAGCACTATCTTCAGCATACCCACTTAATACCGTATTCACGCCCTAGTAAATACAAGAATTTCCTCTTAAACTTAGGATCATCTCTAATGAAAGTAGGTGTTATATTTTAATTTCTGTGGGACTTTCTCATACTGTACAGATCTCTTTTTCCCATACTGTACAGCCCTGACACACAGATAGCTGAAGAATGTAGCACTGATGCTAAGGTGAACTGCCCACACTTTCATCCTAATGAATTGTTAGCCTTGGGGGTTAGCTGCATCCCATTTAAATTCTTGCACATATGCAAAGTATCGTAGGTCTGAGCACTCAGCATAAAATCAGGACATTTAGTTAAGTAATATGTTGTGCTTCTAAAGGTATAACGCTGCACAAGCTGTTGTTATAAATTTTAAGTAACATAATTTACATTTTAAATAGACCCAAAAATTCAGACAATGCTTCAAGTAACATGAGGCATGTGTGATTGCTCAAGGTCAAATCTAATTACAAAGCCTGCTAAGATGATGATCATTCCTTAAGCAGTGGGAAATGTGTCCACACTATCTGGAGGTAAATACCTGCCTGTTTTAATCTCTGTTGGTACAACCTCATAAAAATAGGAAGGGAAATGCTCAGTCTCAGTTCTCTTTTCAGGCAAAGTTCTACCTGATATTCAGCAAGCTGAGCTGGTCATTGCTGCAGTCTGACCCACACTAGGTACAGTGGCACATCACCTCCTCCCTGGCTGACTCAGGTCCCTGGCCCTTTGACAATCTAGTACAACAATCTGCATTCTTGGACACTGTGAGAGGGGGACACTGAAGACCAAGCTGTGCCTTCCGTGGATACGCAGAGGCAAACAACAGAAGATTAAGTAGGGAGAAAGCCACATGAAATCTGGGAGAATATATTCTAATCTGGACAGTCCCATTACTTTAGACAAAAAAGGGAACATATGGATGTGTTCTGCTGCTGCCATCCAGTGGGGAGGTCGAGTAGATAGCACTGGAGTAAGGATCGATGATTAACGGCTGAGTCCGAGTAGCTGTCAGGTTGACACTTAGAGCTGCGCCTTTCTGTCAATGCCATCTAAGACGAAAGTTTTTAGAGAAAGTAAAATAAAATAGGTGCTGAACTGTTGTAACAGTCTGCTACTCCTGCACACGGACAATAGAGGCTCATTCTTGGTGCTGCCTGTGAAATCACTCTATAGACCTGATTCGCTTCGATCCTGCAGCTGTTTAGCTGTTTCAAGATGCTGGAGCTGACAGAGGAATGGTTGCACAGAGCTTCCTAACTTGCAGGGTCTCAGCTTAGACCATCACAAATTTCAGGTTTTCAAACCTACAAATTTCATTGCAGTTAAACTGAAAGTTCTGCAACTACCTCTCATAAATGCATTTGAAAAATCCTACTGACTGCTACTCTGCAGTGATAGGTATCTAACATCTTGTTATATCTGGCTTTAAAATCCCCTATCTGCCTTGTTTCAGTACTTGGGAGCTCTGAATATAGACGTGTGGAGCAAAATGGGACTCTGATACTCTGCTATCTACTTAGCATGTCCTCATAGATAACAGAGGGGCTCAGAATTCATAAATGATAGCATAACATTTTCATTATCAACATCATTACTTGTGGATGATGAAGCAGAGGCAATGACAACAATTTAAAGCCAACTCAAATTGTCAGGGTACAGTCTACAGGGCAATTTATGAAGAAGATAGATTTCTGATGCTAATAAGAGTCTACAGCAAGACATCAATACACAAGAACTTCTCCAGCAAATGAAGGAGAATGGAGGGAAAGCAGCGGGAAGTGGACTGACATCAGACTCGGAGAGAGGAAAAGACAGAGCTTTCCTCAGTGGTCTGGTTGCACAATCAGGACACTGCTTTCTGAAACCATGAGATGCTGCTGAGACTGACTCTTGCTTATGTCCATATTTTTCACACCTTTATAATATTTCCTGTAAAATTACTACTAGGAACATAAAATTATCATTTTAGCTACAGCATCAAATCCCACTACACAGAGCTCTTTCAAACAGGTGTAGTGATATAGCAGTCAGCAACAAAGGGGATGAAGCTTTCTTTTTGGTACACGCAGGTGAACTGTGCCCATAAACATCATCTACCAGTATTGACATCCAGCTAAACCATCAGCAGAATGGAAGAACCACAATTCATGTTTCATCTGGTTTAAGTACTGAGGACTTGTGCTTATCAGCCTAACTCTTTGATTACCTTGGTTTTTGTAAAGCAGTCAGAAAAACTGACATATGTTGTCTTATTTGTCCATGTAACCTTCCTGAAAATCAGGATACAGTCAGAGCCCCTCTACTCTCCAGGAAATCCTGGGTGCTAGAAACAGTGTTCTGCTGGAATCACAGACAAAACTTAGAGCTGCTCTCTGAGCATGTGCTATACATTGCACTAGACACCAACTCAGATTTCTACAAAGAATCTGCAAGTATATCTGCCCTTATTTTCTGCCATATGTTCTGTTCAGCTCTCTCTGAGCAAGACACCAAGGCCCAGGACACTATTGATGCTTAATTTCAGAAGGATTAATTTAAGATAACTATGTTTTGTCAGTAAACAATTGTCCTTTGTACCAATAACCCCCAAACCAAGCATATACCAAAACACAAAAAGCCCATTTTCCTTTAAAAAATAATTAACTATGGCATTAAAGCCATACATAACTTGCACAGCCACACAAACATTGCATAGACAAGACCTGCATACATAACATGAAGAATAATCTCAGCCTTTGCACACTTCTACCAGGTTACTGCTTCATCATGTTTTAAACTTTAACACTTATTTGGATACAGGACAGCAGAATTAACTGAAAACGTACAATATTTAATCTCTGATTCTGGTCCAGAGGGTATGTAATCATTAGCTCAGACCTATTTGTCTCCCTCTCATTTCATCATTGAATGTGATTTTTGAATTTCAATTAGCTTATCAAGTGCTCAACAACATCATGAGATCCTGTCTCCACTGAAAGTGATTTCTGCATTTCTTCCTCCTTGAAGACTGTCATGTCCTGTTCATCCTATCAATCAGCCTGACATTATCTTCCTTTCACAGAGCAGAGAGCTTAAGTCATCAGATTTATGCAAAAAGTAACAAGTAGCTCTCTTTGCCCCAGAGAACATTTCTCAACTGGATGTTGCTCTTTATTCACACTCTTATTGAAGCACAGTGTTTATCCTTGTGTATTTCATACTGTCTTTTTATATTCATAAATTCTTTTCTTAATGCTTTATTTCCAGCATAATGTCACTGACCTTTAAAAAAAAAACCCCAAACCACTACTTACTGATTTTTAAACAGATACAGGAATAAAAGTAAAGAGAAAAGTGAAAGACGGGTATTTAAGAAATCCATTAAGTCAAAATGGAATTAAGATCTGAAATACATCCTCATATGCTATTGCAACTCTTCTGTTACAGCACGGGCCTCTAAAAACACCACAGTACCCAGATAACTCCAATGATCAGCATCTTTGTTTCATGCTTCTCACCCTGTCTAGTACCTCCACCATAAATCAGAAGTACCTTTCCTTTTATTTAGTCCTGTATCTCATTCTTCAACTAAGCAGTCACACCAACTTCACAGGGAAATAGTGTCTTGCTAAAAACACCTTATTGGTTTTGTGTGAGCCAGAATGTTGAGCATCTTGATTCTGTCCTAGGACTTGGTTGTACTTTTAAGGTTTCTACCACTGTGGCTGGTCAAATGGTGGTGAGGAACTGTACTGCCCTTGTCTTTGGAGAAGCTCAGACACTGCAAGCCCTGAAAAGTGATGCTATCAATCAGTCATTTCAACTGTGCAGTGCCAGAGTGCTGCAGGCACCCCCCGAGATGGATCCTACTAGAGCCATCAGAACTGCTGGAAGACCGAAGTGAAAGAGCAGTCCTTGCATTCTGGTTTTCTATGTACTGAATGGGGAGACAGTCTTGTCACCTGTCACAGACAGAAGGACCCCACTTCTCTCCCCATCCCCGCAGGCAAGTGGCAAACCAGTTCTTAGTGAACATGCTAATGCAAGAGCAGTGGCAATTAGCAGTATCCACTGTCTCATTATAACCATCTGCTGAGGCTGCTACAAACCAGACATCTTTCCATGGCTTGTCCCTGATTGAATTTATCATCTCACAACATGTAGTTTTTCCTCGGTCATGCAATGACCTTGCTAATACTGTTTACCATCTAACAGACTGAAAGCCCATGCATACTCCATTAAAAATATACAGTGAGCAAAATGCACTATCTGTAAGAACGAAGTATTTAGCACTCAATGCAAAATGTTACTGATGATTAAAAACTTGAATTTCTTTACATGGCCTTTTGATCAAGTCATCTAACGGACTCTGGACTAAGAAATATTGTAAATAAGTTTGGGAAGGAGCTTAACAATCACTTGTCAGCTTTGACAGGTGTATGCCCTCACTGTAGGTGGCCAGCACAGCACAATGATGGTATTTAAGTGCTGCTCTGCATTGTTTGCACAAATAGTAGCCCAGCCACCAAGTGACAGGCAAGGCAATCTAAATGTGACCTTTGGCACTGCTCTGCAACTGAGTCCAATTTGTTCTCAAGATCTGGAAGCATTCACCACGTACACATGTATGTTTCAGCCCCCCATCTGTTAAATGAGAATAATCACACTTCATTTGTAAAGCACATCATGTTCTGCTGACAAACACCTTGTATTGCTTTGCTTTCAGTGAGCCTGGCTGCCAGAGTAGTTATTCCATCTTGTTGCTGCTTATTTAGACTGAAGCACTTGGGGCAAAGACCCTTCTCTTTTGTTGAGAGGCAACACAGAGAATGCTGGATCACCTTTATCTCTCTGCTAAACTGGTCATTCTGCAGCCATAGTTCTTTTTAATGCTGTTTTGACACAGCTCTTGCTACAGAAAAATGGAAGTGATTTTGCAAAAAGCCCTGCTCGCGCCTTGATTCAGATCCAGAATTCAGTTAATTCAAATCCTGTGACACTGCAGAAGGGTCAAGAAAATGCTTTCCATAGTCACCATTGGATTAGACGTGTTCCCCCAGAAGAGGCTATACTTCCAGAGTAAACTCTCTTTTCTCTCTAGCTTGGCATAAACTACCATGTGATAGAGTCTGATAAAAGGATGTTTCTTTACATTAGCATAGCAGACTTATTTGTCAGTTGTAGGCTAATTATCCTGGCTCCTTGTCTGGGGACTGTGGCATCCCTTGCAGTAAATTGCATTTTGCTGAGGGAAAGAATTTTAGTCCATTTCTAAAGAATGTCAATACAAACTTGTGTGGGTTTTGTATTTCCAGTAAAAATAGTGTGTGGCAGGGGGAGAAAAATAGGATGCCTGCCATAGTATTTCCAAATTCAATGTCAAACTAGTGCTTTTTCCTATGTAGTTCAAACAAAAGAAAAGAAAAAGCATAGGACTGATAATAAAATCCACTATGTTGTTCCCTCCCCATTCCTGAAACCTCGGAAGTACAACAAAATCTGGAAATTAGCCCAAACTAAGGAAATTATTAACCTCCATTGTGAGCAGCCACTTCCAAAACCAGGCAACTCCTTGTGACACACAGTCAAACAAGTGACATTCTTAAAAGGCAAGACACATTTAAAAAACGCTGAAAATACAAGTATCAGTTACATATTAATTCCTCCGTGACCCAACAGTGCCAACTCCAATCAGTTACACCTAGAGAACAGTGGGGACCTCTTTCTACATTCATGGCTTAGATGAGATATTTCTGTTGCTTTAATTTGGGGTTTTTTATTGTTTGATTTATTTTTCTCCAGTTGGAGGAATACCAGCATCTGCTGCAAGGACTCAATAGGCAGAAATCATCAGCATATCCACAATTTGGGCCAGACACTCATGTTTCTGGCATGATTTCTGCCAACTGACATAATTTGCACTTCTTTCAAATTATGCTCTGACTTGATTTTCATACTTTCAGTAAGTTATATTTTCTAAAGACAATCTAAGAAAACTTAAGAGTAGCAACAAACATCAGTGATGATACACAGTCAAAGATCTTCCTGTCTGATCGCCTCTGAAGAGGACATCTCTGCAAAACAGTAAGTCATAAGAGGACAGGCACCATTCCTTTGGGTTACAAGGTATTTATTTTGCCCCATTTTAAAGATAAAATTGGTGGAGAGTGGCACAAAATGTTTTCACAATTATTGCTTATTCATGAAATACAGTAATCTGGCTCCATAACTTCCAGTGTTTCGATATACTTCTTATTCTATCCCCAGACTATGCAAACAACATCACTGGGACTGTGGCAGGAGGGAACATGTCAGAAAGCCTTGATGCTTTCATATTGTATGGTGTATAGGGTAGTATAAAACAGATGTAAATAAATATTTATAGGGAAAACAGATACTTTTGCTTTTTTCCAAGCAATTTTGTCTTTCACTGTGCTGTGTATTGGGTTAGGAAGAACACTGAATCCAATCCGGTACCTTACAAAGGTCGTAGCTATGAACGAGCGACTTGCATTCAGTCTCTCTCTCCTCTTTTGCACTGTTGTGGAAAGAGAGCTGTACTCTAACCAAGTAGGCTAATGCCACCTCAGAGCCCTTGAATAGCCTCATCTTCGTGTCCCATCCAGTGCCAATCCAGGGGCAGCACAAAGGAAGAAGGTCAGCATGCCCTCTATCAACTTGTATTTCCTGCTATGTAAAAGGAAACCTCCCACAGAAAAAGGAGCTACAGAAGAAAGGATGTTCAGAGCACAGGAGATAAGATTTCTCAAGCAAATTGAAAATCAGATGCACAGGAAAGCTTACCTTGCTACATCTTAATTTTTGCTTTACAATTGCCTACAATTTCATTTTGCTATCAGGCATCAACAGCCACCATGAAACTAAAATCAGCTACGTGCAAAACCATACAAAGACTGGTTAACACGATCATGATCTGTTACACGCAGATCTTGCCATTCCACCCCAGAAGTACAACACACCAAGCTAATTTGCAAAAATCTGTCTCTGTGCAAAAAAGACAGTAAAAGAAAACTGTTTATTCCAAAATATTCACTGCATTTTAGGATGCCAATGGAAGAATTGATATCAGGAAGATGAAAGCAGTAAGTAAAGCTAAGAGAAATCATGCCTCAAACTTCCCTGGTCATTATTTCTTAAAACAAAAAATAGCAACCATCATGTGCAAGGCATATGGATGATGCCCATCACAGAAACAGAGAGGAAAGAAAGAAAGGGGACAAAATAAATAAAGGCAGGTCAAACACTAAACAATAGAACTGTTGACCCTAGAATTTTCTACTTATAAGTTCTGTCATTTGGAGGGTATTGTTAAAGTCTGCCACAGTGGAAGATAATGAATGCCAGATGTAGCCTCCACTCCTGTGCTGATGGATAGCATCTCCAGGCTGATGAGGGGAGATTACCCTGCTGAACCCTACAAGACATCTTTAATCTCTAGATTCAGAATCCATTGTCCTCTACCAGTTGTTGCTCTCCTGAAGGAATGCAAGACTGCTGCCAAACACTGATGAACAGACAGCTGCAGCAAAGGGCTATCGGCAGCAATCTGGAGGTGCTGCGCCAACAAAACACTTACATGTGAGTTAAAAAAAAAAACATCCATCTCCAGGTTCTTCCATTATTAATTAAACATTTTCTGGTTTCTAAGAAGAAATGCTTGCTCAAACGTGTCCTTGAAAGCAGACACATCAACACTGTAAACTTTCAAGCTAATGTTGAGGGACAGCTCGCTGGCAGGGGAAAATACTGTACTTGGCATGAGAGCAGAGCTGAGCACTTCTTCAGTCTGAGTGGATTAGGAGGTGGGGTGCGTTTGCTGCTACAGCCAAGTATGACAATTAATTTCCTGCTTTTAAATATAGGGTGAATATTTTGCACCCACCAACAGCCAAAACCATGCTCAAATGGAAGCCAGCACAGAGGGTCAGCATGTCCAAACCTGCTTTGGAATGCCCCTTCATTTGACAGCACAGACAAAAGTAGACACAAAGTCTAAATCACCAAATCAGCAGAAACTGCTATCCATTTCTGTGGACTTTTATTCAAGCCTGTGCAGTCACTCATTCGGGATGAAACTCTCCAGTGGCACAAGGCCTTACAATTACACTGAAATTGGACTTTAAGTTTGGGACAGATTCTGTGCTCCTATTACAATTAATGTAAGGCTGTGGCAATGCAGCCCATGCAGCAAACACAGACAAGTTGATCAATAGCAGAACAGGCCCTAAAGCACTTTCCATCCCTTAAAATGGCAGTGATTTGCAAAACACTGACTGACGAATTCTGTAAAAATGACTGGCTTAAGTGTTCATAAAATCATAACTATGAAGTCTAACTTTTCTGCTGGGGCCGAAATACCATATGACATATCCAGAGCAGGCTGGAAACTAAATCACAAAAGAATCACAAACTCCCACTTCAGTAAGGTCAGGACTTCATCTTAGGAAGGACTTTTAATGATTTCAGAGCAAGTAATTCAATACAATTCCTTCACATTTTAATCTAGTGCCTTCATTACTCAAGCATCTATCCTCCTAAGGACTCAAAGTGTTGACCTTCATGCAAACCCAGAGTAGAGCTCCTGAGTAGAACACATTCCAGTTTTTGTTGTATCACTTTGTCCAGCTGAACCCTTAGGACAAGATGCTTTCCATCCTATTTGTAGATTATCACTTATCCAACCATTTCTTTCTCCCCACATTAGCAGAAACCTGTATATAAAATATATATAATAAAAAAATATTATATTGGAAATATAAGTTCTAAGTTGGGAGAAGTAGATTCAGACAAAGATTAAGACAAAGCAAAGATTAAAACGAAGAGCAAAGAAAGCTTTCTTAGCTAGAATCTTGGTCAATGGAATATAAAGATTGTCATTTATTTGAGATCACAGCTGTGTAAAAAAATGATCCTGTCAATGTAAAATGAATAAAATAAAGACAGTGTTTTCACAAGCTTTCTCCAGTGGCTTTAAAATAAGGTCAGTTTGATACTGCGGAAAATAACTTGGCTTCAGTTTCCTACTATAGCGGTTGATATACAGGACTTGGCCATTTGTGTGGTAAATGAAACTCCATCTTCTTTTTGCTACAGAACATGGTCCATCCCCCCTTTTGAAATATAATGAAATATGATGTGCAAACCCTGAACATTCACTGATTTGTCTGTAATTCCACGCACACCCCCCAGATCCCTGGAATATGAAAGTCTTTTCATAGACAATCACATTCCATTCATGGAAAATGATACCAGAAGCTACATTTTACCCTATAAAAGACTAGATTATCACTAAATTGGCTCTTTACTGGTAACACAGCTATGCATCCAAATTGAAATCATTGTCAAAATCTGTCATATGTCCTAAAAGTTCTCATTGTTATTTAAGGGGGTGGGCAGAAATCAGGAAAATAAGAAGTATTTCTGCCTCTTCTTTTCCTTCTCTAAAATAAATACACCAACAAACCACACAGTGAACTTCACTCCTTTTTGTCTTAAAGGGAACCTATTCCTCAGTTGAATTGCTTTGCCTACCTTATTACCCGAAGAGATTACAGCCAGGGCTGTATGTTGTAGCTACCCTATATTTAGAAGGTGGATACTAAAACACATAAATAGCATGCTGAATAAAACATTAAGACATAAAAGGAGTTAAACAGCAAAGAGGGCTAAGGTTTATTGTGCACTAACCACGTCTGACCCGTTGAAATACAAAGTACTCATAATTCTAATTAGTAAAATGCACAGTTACTATAAACCAGGGGAAAGTAAGAGGGGTGCCCATCTGTGACTGTGCACTGGAAACCCTTTCGCAGCCTTGCAGAGCCCTCTGGTGGAGCTGGGAACCAAGCCCATGGCTACCCGATAGCACTGAAAGAATGATGCCCCAAACCCAAAATAAGGGGAAAACAGGAAGCCTGGGTTTCCCCTTTTTCCTTGAAAGCAGCAATATTTCTAAGAGAAAGCTGCATTTTTCACACACACAGCCTTCAGTTAAGCAGGTAAAGTCCTAGAGCCTATGTAAAGGAGGAATTTTTCCTGTGACTCCAACAGGGCCAGGATCCTGTCCACAAATTCCTAGAAGCTGTGAAAATCTGCAATAGATGCAGAACTATCCAGTCTATCAGACCATCCAAAACCAAAAACATGATCAAGAGGTATTGACAGTTCTGAATTCCAGCTGACAGCGACATTTCACATTCAGAATTAAAAAAGAGCTTGGGGGGGGGCAACGAGGGGGGGGGGTCCTGCAAATCCAACCAGTGTCTGATACACACCTCAGCACATGATTTGCTTCTTTGTGCATAAAGGAACAGGCTCCTGTCTGGGATGTTCTCAGCATCATTTATGTCCACCTGCCACTCAGCCCCCAGGTCCAGTCCAACAGCATCACTGAATGCCTTTACTGTGATGTTCATTTCTTCATCTGATGCCTATTTGACACCCCACATTGACAACACATCCAGGTTTTACCTATCAGAGGCTGCTAGTCTTTCCTCACTGCCTAATAAAGGGCAATGAAGTATGTACTTTCCCAGTGTGGTATGGAGGTTTAGGGGGTGATTCTTCCACTCCTCCAAAGCACTGACTTCTCTGTGCTGTTTGGGACACAGAAAAGAACTATTAAACACCTCATTCAACGCATACCCTCTGTACTGCCTTCAGCAGGTCTGGTCTGGATCTATCAAGGATAGATTTTGGCCTCAGGTCCATGTACATACAATACTTGCCACTACCAAATGACAAGAGGGCTATTGCTTATGACAAACAAGTGACTTTGCCCATCCCTCTGATAGGTCAGATCAGCACCTCTGCAGTTAGCAACCAAAGAAGGACAAAAAAAGATACAGACACGTTCTGAAAAAGATTGTTTTCTGTGAGCCATAGGCAGGGCAGAAAGGGAGCAGCAGCAAGGAGAGGCTTTGTCTTCTGCATCAAGTGCACTGCCGCATTATTCCCTCAGATTGCTCTTACACAAGCCAAGCCTTTCACTATGTGTCTCTCCTTGTTCAAGCATCCATCAGAAGAAAACGAAGGAGAACATTCATGGAATCCCAGAAAATTATCTCAGGTCTCACTTCAGGCCCTGCTCAGCAGAATCTACAAAAGAAGCTCGCCTTTCACAGGTGGTGGAAATCACTGGTCCCCTGAAAACCAGTTAGGGCAGCATTCTGGTTGCTGGAGATCACGTCTAAAATGCCAGGCAGCAAATTACACTTTCAGCTGGATTTTACTAAGCAAAGACATAGAGTTTACAACAGCTCAGGCTGGTGACAATTCCCTCCCAAACACACTTCCCAGTCTCTAGTCATGCATATTTCCTTGCCACTGCCATTTTTAACACGATTTGTGCCATTTAACCTCCAATAACTCTGTAAATAAAGCAGTCTTGCAGCGAAACAAGGAATAAACTCCATGAAAAGAAGTTGGTGCTTACTCCTCTGGTAGGCCAGAAAAGCAAGCTGTCCCAGTGCACTCAGACACAGACAGTGATTTCTCCCTACGATCTGCACCATCCTGCAGGTGCAGCAAGCAAGCAAACAGCTACCAGCTACATTATCACTGATGTCTTCACTTTAAATCACAAAGAAAAAATATAACTTGAACTGAGTAAAACAATTCAGAGACAACTTTGGCTCTGCTTAAAACTGCAGATGGATGTTCATTAAATACACGGATTCCAGGCATATTAGTAATAATGGGCTTTCAAAAAATCCAGAACCTTCAGCAAGTAGAAGGAGGCTGGCAGCATTTCAGGTAAGCATCCTCACATAAAACACAGCAGTCTCAGAAAAGCCAGGCTGCACTGTTAATTCATGATAGAAACTGCTCAGCTGGCTATGCCAATTAATGGTCTGCAAGTCCAGTCCTGCCGTGAGGTGACCTGAGGAAGTGTCTTTTCAATGATTCATCATGTGTGGATCCTGACTTATAGCAGTGAGGTGGAAACAAATCTCCTCTGTTACTAAATGTATGTTGCTTCATTCAGCACAGCATGGAATTGATAGTTATATTGGTATCAGTTAGGTACTCTGGGAGCCTGAAATACTGCCCAATTTTAAATAGCCATAGTAAGGTTGGTGCTTATGCTTCTCTCAGTTACTGTCAGTGCAAAAGGCAAACTCTACAAGGGTAATTCAGAGCCACAAAGTCAGATGAATATTCTGACTTGTCTTCTCTACATAGACGTACAGGAAGCCTGTTGAAATAACCTGCATGAGCAGCATCTTCAGTGAGATAATGGTAATGTGAAGGAACATTTCTCTTCTACCTTTTGCCTAGTTAACTCTGCCAGTCAAAGCAATTACAGTGTTCGAATGAAAAACAGTCTGTGGCCTCTAAGCTAGGCTCAAGATCCAAACTGCTTCAAAGCAATGGCAGAATTGGCTTGCTAGATTGAACAGTCTCTTCACTAACAGTTATTAGATGTGGAGAATATTTTGCAGAACAAAAGAAGGAGCCAGCTCTGTCTTACACTTTATTACAGTGGAGAGGCCCTTTTTTGTCAAAGTGATTGCTCAGTGGCATTCTCTCCCACTTTTCAGAAACAGAATGGTTATTGGGTCCTTAAAGATCTAGTCTCTGTTCCTGCCTGAATATTACAGAGACAGCTGTTGAATGTCATTCTTCCAGGCACCATGTAACATGACCAAAGTCAATAACTGTCTTTTCCCAGATTAGGGTCCTTAAAAATGGCAGCATTTTGAAAAGAAAGAAGTCAATCTGCACTTCTTAAATTCTATTGCCTGCTCTTAGTTAATAAACTTCTTTAGCCTTGATGAGTAAGCACTTTTTCAAAAGCCACTAGTGATGGCAAGTACATAGCTTGAAACATGCTCATTTTCAGGAGCAGACACAGTATGTTCCTAAAACCCAGAGCCTCCTGAAGGATCCCGGTCTTATAAACAGCTCATATTTCCCACCTCAGTACACTCCTGTCAGGTTACAACTACTTGACCTAAGGGACACCAGATAAAGGCTTTGCTAAACCCAGAGCTTGAATTCATCCCCCTGATGTGCTTCAGGACATTTTACTTTGAAAAATATTAATGTTGTTTATTGAATGGAAGAATGTTATCTCAATTGCCATCCAAGAACATGCTAATTTGTATTAAACAAAGGAGGCTAATTATTTGCTTTCCACAAAACAGGCTACACTAAAACAGCTAAGTTATTTGCTTTCCTGGTGAACAAGACACTGTCTTGCTCACATATCAGATTCCATCTGACCATACATTAGAAGGTCAATCTGGGTGGTATATCAAACAGCAAAGATAAAATGAGGCTGGGAAACACAAGCCCCTTGAGGAGAGCCCCCAAAGCCTTCTGAATGCTCTGTGATGCCATAGGACAGACACAGGGAGCTGGTGGATCAAAAAATGGGATGACTGTTTCATTGCTACATGAAATAATAAAGTGGGATGGGATAGTTTCCATGTATGCATGAGAAAAGCTCATGTTTGGGGAAGAATATGATACCGAAGTCTAAAAAGGTGCATGAATGTCCCAGCTTCAAGGGTATCTATTTGAAAAAGAGTTCTATAATCTATGACCAAACTATTAATGAAAAGCAGAATCTTTTTTTAGCCTACCAGAGAAAACACAGTACTTAAATCTGCTTAACAGTCAAGCAGCTTGATTGTGTTCTACAGTCAAATCTGAGTACTTCTTTAATATGGGGGAAAGAATTCTTAGTGTCAATTAAAACTATGCAGCCAAGCATTCCAAAATGTTATGTTAAAACGACTGCGATGATTTACATAATACACAAAGATTGTTCATCCTACAACACAGGATCACTACTGCCTCATTATGGGTATTTCCCTTCGGTACACATGCTAAGTACATTTTTAAAAGACAAAAATAACATTTCTTTCTACAAGACTCTTCCTTGAAAGACAAAAGCTGCAGAAGGCTGTTCTGCAGGTTTTGCTGTGTAGTTGGCTCTGAAATGATCTACTGAGCAACAGTTGTTTACAGGAAAGGTCAAGAGGGCCTAATTAACTTGTCATTGTGCATAGGCCCCCTTCCTCATTGAAGTGGTTCAACTAGTTTCCATAACAGCTACCTGCAAAGCAATAATATGGATCATCCTCTAACACTGTATTCTCTGAAATTACTTTGTGGGCTTTTAAAGCAATGTCATTTATTCTCCATAACCTGTGACTGTGTCTTATGGCAAACACGAGTGCTGCACAGTACCAGGGAACACAGAGCTGGAGGTGGTTTGTGCAGCTCTTAGGTACACACACTGCTGATGGACATGTAGACAGACACAGCAGCTATATGCAGGTCACAGTCAATCCTGCTTGCCAGGACGTTGGAGATTTTGGTGCCCAGATAAGGAGACTTCAGCTCCTGCCTCTGATGATCACAGGAAGCAGCCAGGGAAGAGATCAATAGGTTGTCTCATCTGGAGGATGGAGCCTCTAACAAATGCATCCCCACTTCCTAGTGCTGAGCTGAAGTGGATGCTAACATTAAACCCGGACACACAGGAGTCTGGCTCAGAGCTAAGAACATTGCATGTAGATCTAAGGCATTATAGAATGATTTGGGTCAGAAGGGACCTTCAAAGATAGCTAGTCCAGACCCCCTGCCATGAGCAGGGGCACCTTTCACTAGACCAGGTTGCGCAAAGCCCCTTGAATGCTGCCAAGGATGGGGCAGCTACAGCTTCTTTGGGCAACCTGTGTCAGGGCCTCAGCACCCTCACAGAAAATAACTTCTTCTTATATCTAATCTAAATCTACCTTCTTTCATCTTAAAGCCATTCCCCCTAGCACAGAGATGTTATATCAAAGGTCCAGTCTGGTACTTCATGAAGCCAATCCAACTTGTTCTGAGCCATTTCTGTCTTTTCTGAGAAAGTACTACATTGTGCCCAATAGATATACCCTACTACAAGAGTCTATCCTCTTAAATGCAATTACCTTTCTGTTTGCCTCACTATGCAAGCTGGGAAAAGAAGGAGCATACCACAAGCTGAACTAAACCAGACTTCAGTATTTGTGTTTAAATTTAAGTGAATGAACTGGCTAACATAAGCCTGAGAACTTTGATCTATTGCCTACCAGAGCCAATGATACTGTTACAAAGTCTCTTGATAACAACCAGATTAGGAGAGAGAAGACAAAGACGCATTTCAGAATATCTTTGGATAATAATAAAGCAAAACAACAAAAACAAATCCCAAATTCCTAGCAGTCATGAAGTCACTCCAAAGACTGTCTTGTGAGATTCAGGACATAAAATTACTTGAGAAAACCCATGAAAAATTACAATAACTCATATTTTTCTTGCTGTTGATATATTTTTAACCCATTGCACTGATTATAACATGCTGCCAACAACCTCATCAATTACCAATGCTAAAAAGTGGGCTGTAACATTCTGCAAGTAGTATTAATTGGTCTCAGTAGCACATAATGAGTTTAAAATCTCCTACCTGTGTGCCCCCGGGGATGGTGGCTAGAGGCGGACAACAATTTACAGCAGACCATTAACACATAGACCAGAAAGAGCCAGTCAGATAGAAGCATTGATTTGGCACAGAATCTCATCCTGGAGGCAGAAAAGGAAGCAGTTGAGTGAAAGAACATTGTGAGTAGGGAATAACATAAAAATGATGTGGGGAAGGAAAAGGTGAAAAGATGTTGAAGAAAAAATAAAGGGGCTTATTACGAGTCAACACTGACCAAATCATATTCATAGTTTAGTTGGGTTCAATTCTTTGTTAAGCATATTTCGCAATTAGAAGCAACGCAATGGCTGCCACACATCAACTTACCCACAAACACATATTTATGACAACACATTATGAGTGCAATGCATTTCTATGATTCTGAGATAAGGGGCTGGGGTTTTTTTGGATTAAGAACCATCCACACTCCAATCTAATTATACATATTTATAAGTTGTGCTACTATTTTTAAACACTACCTCCCTCAAAATCATAGAAACATCACAGAAAAATGTACTTTTTACTTAATATTTCTCAGGACATATTTGCTAATGCTACCAACTCCCATTCAGCCATGCACATGAATTGGCTAGATCTCCCAAGCACATAACTTCTGCTGATTTTCCTGGAGCTTCATAAGTTTGCTGAGGGCTAAACCCTCATGAAACCAGCACCTCAGTCAAACGTGCGAGGACTTAGGGTGTTAGAAACCACCTCAGAAAACATTTGTTCTAAAGGAGGTGGATGTTGTTCATCTTATTCATGTTAGTGTTAGAACTAACATCACAAATCCTCAGTCATTTTGCTGTAGATATCTACAATTAAATCCCTCAATTGTTTATGTTATGCCATTCATCATATAGAAAGGTAATCTAATCATTTCTTAAACTCAGTTATGATGATTTATTACTTGTATGATACATAAGTAGGCATTATGCAGTTGAACCCTGAGATAGAACGTTCCACACTTTCAGCAACTGCTGTAAGCAGGAATACATCAAATTAATTAAAGGCAATTTATAGATTTGCATAAATTGAACTAAATACTGCTTTCATAGCAGTGACGTTAGTGTGCTGTTAATCAGCACACTGGGATTTGGGTAAGCCTATCATAAGCGTGCTTATCTGCACCAAAAAGTCCTTTGGGATCTTCTTTCCCCTGCAGATTCCAGTTCTGAATTTTCCATGTGTTTCCTAAATAATATATATCTTTATATATAGAATGTATATCTTTATAGATATATATTTTTATATATATTTTTTTATATATATATATATAAAGAATATGTATCTTTAAAATACTTGACATTATTCAACTAATCCAGTAGTCAAGTGTGGAATAGACAAGAACCAAACCCCATGCCTTAGACAGCTCTACTGCCAAAGACAAGGAAGCACTTGGGTCCTGTTTTGAGTCTGATAACCATCTACAAATAAAACGAAAACAGATGCCATGTTTTCTCATTTCAAAGTGCTTGCATAATTTTCCTTTTCACACATCACAAAACAATTTTGTTCTTTCATTGTGTCTGAACAGGAATGCTGATAGAGCCAAAACAAATCGCAAATAAACTTATTAATATCAAAAGTTGAGACCAAAAGCCTGTTGTACACAAATATACTTTAGCAACAAACACTATTTTACACCTGAGAAAACAAAAACACACTGGTGAAAAAACCAGCACCTTCAGCTGCCCTTACAGGCTTTACTCCAGCCTATGAACTCTTTTAAGAAGCCATCCAAATATTGTTAAACAAATATTGCTTAAAAATGTCAACAGATTTAAGAAAAAGTAATATTGCACATAAAGAAGTCACTTTTAAGGAAAGACTTGGCAAAAAGATACCTTTTCTTGCTTTAAGGTATTCTGTTTCAAGCCCAGTAAGTTGCCACCCTGAATGCAAACGAGCCAGCACAGGAAGAAACATGCCAATGCTCTTTTGCAGCAGTACATAAGAATCTTCTGCAAGAATTAATCAAGCCCAGAAGATAAAGACATCACTGGTCCTTGCCTACTCTACAAGTATTGTCCCATGAAGCACTCCAGGGCTAATTCAGAGCAGCTACACTTCAGCTAATAAGCATGGACCCTAATTCACCTCTTGCACCCAGCTGAACCACATAATGCTACTGCAGCTAATGGGATTGAGTCACTGTGAAACCAGCATAAATGTTGTTATTGCTGTTGATTCAGTACTACTCTAAGGACAATTCCCAGTAAGCTCTGAAATCAACCAGATTTTAGTCCCCCAAATCTTCTCCAGGTAACTCAACCTTAATTTCTGTAGGAGAGAGCTGAATTTAACCTTAGTTTACTTGCTTTCTCCTTGAGAAACACACAGCTTACACATCCTGCACCAGTTACCACTAAATAGGAAGTCATCCTCTGCTCATCTTGCAATACCATCCCTCTGTTGCTCTAAAAGCAAACACAGGAATCTGATCCAAACATCAGTGGACAGCTCATCTCTCGTGTCACTCTGTAGTATCATAATGGAGACATGGAGCTTCCCTCAGGTTTCCCAAGATGTGACTGAAAGCAGGATTTAACCCTTGGAATAAGTACCACAAATCAGACATTCTTAACATGCTCTTTCTGATGTGAGTTGATGGGAGGGACAGATATTTAGTCCCAAATCACACACCACATGCCCAACAGCTGCTATTTCAATATATAAATGAACCTAGGTGTTCCCACCATTCCCAGTGCAGGAGCAGAGCTGGTCTCTGTGGAAATGCCTGTGTGCTGACCTGATCTCAAAAGCTTTCTCAGATTATGAGCTTGATTCTTTTGAAGCCATAGCCCTGATATTAGACAGGGAATGTGAAGCCAGGTTTCATCATGTTAACAGGGTAACCTGATCCCTCTGTAAGTACATTCAAATCCAGGAATAAGTGTATCACTACAAAGCATCAACTTAGTCATATCCAAACTGAAAGGTACCATTAAAATGCTACATTTGCCAGCTTTAGTCTGCCTTGCAGGTAGACAAGGCACAAGTGTTCAGCCCACTCATATAAAGAAATACAAGAGGATCTTAAAACAAGGCAGGGGAAAGATGAAATCTGGCAGGCAGATGCAGCAAGGGGCGCTGAGCCCCTCAGCTTCAGTGGGCTGCCGCTTCCAGAAATGTCAAGCCTTCATTCTCTGTTGGATTCAAGTGGATATTGTTGCTAACCAGAACAGCAAATCTTCAGTGTCATTTGAAAGATAAAAAGTGCTCTTACCTTGGGGACTTTGCAAGAATTTTGTTCCAGTCAAACACAATTACTTCAGTGTGTTTTTCATAATTATTCCAGATTCCCATTTGCGGCAGCAAATAAACTTTTCTGCATTTCAGAATTTTCCCTTCACTTCGGGGACCTAGAAAGAAAGCCGTATTACAGTGCAATTAACGTCTGGAATAGCACTGAGAAATAGATCTTTGTTACCAAAATCATTGTTTCACAGTGCCATCTACAGTGCAATCCAAGGCAGCAGGCATATTGCTCTTTTCACTTGCTACCAAGAACACAGATAAACCGTAATAAAGCAGCTCTGAGATATCACTATATTAACTACAGGCAGACTTCTCTATAGTAGAAATAACAAGCATCATGCACACAGTTTACGGTGTCCTTATACCCATGTGCCCTCTTGCCACCCAGCTGCTGTGAAAGCTGTAAGGTCTAAAACACCACCATAGTGCGAACATTTCCACATGATTATGTGAAGCCTCCAACAGTTTGAACTAAGATTATTAAAGACAGGGGGGGAAATCTTTTCCTGTCCTCATAAAGATTTGGCCAAGGCCCTTGGAGTCTGGCTGCCTCAGGAGCACAGTGTCTGCCTAGTCATATCCATAAGATCATGTCTGTGTGATCAATGCAATATTGCACCCTCTGACACTTTTGTCTCTACTTGTTTTCAGTGCCACATCTCACACCCAGTCCACCTATACCCTACACTTTGAAATCACTGTATGGAGACACTTCCGCAGCAGTACAGACACACGTTCCACAGAATAATGAGCTCAAACCCTCCGTTTCATAGACATTTGTGTCTTGTTGCTTTTGTTGTTTATATTTGTTCTCTTATTTCTATCCCTGGGCTCAACTTGACCTTCTGCTATTGAAAACATGACACAGTGCAATTTGTGAGAGCAATAATAATGTGGTCTTCACCTACAGAATGATTACAATAACCTTTTCTCATCTTCTCCACCACTCTTTTCATTTCCCTCTCCCTGTGATCAATTAGAAAATTGCTTTCCAGGAGCACAAAACTGCACTATCACATTGGAGGGCAAAGCATATCTGAGGTCATAAAAGCATGTAGACAGACACCTTTCAGAAGCTAAGAATAGGAAAGCCCCTGGTCCCGTACGCTCACAGAATCACAGATGGGTTGGGTTGGAACAGACCTTAAAATCACTCAGCTCCAACCCCCCTGCTATGGGCAGGGACACCTTCCACTAGACTGGGTTACTCAAAGCCCTGTTTAACCTGGCTTTAACAGCTCCTTTCTGCTCAGAATGCCATGAGAAGATAGAGTAATTGCTAGAATTAAAGGGGTACTGGGTCAGCAATCTATAATTCATCACATTTTACTCTGGTTTTGCTTTTGAATGTGGAAAGTTTCAAAGTGAGCTGAAATGGCAACACAGCAGCTCTAATCCAAACAAGACGTGGGCAAAGAGATGTCATTTCCTATATCAATGCTTTCTTCCCCAAAGACAAATAGAATAATCAGTGTCCTTCAAAAAGCTTATTGAGAAAAAGCAAACAAACAGGCTATTCAGAGTAGTATTGAATGACTGAAACGGTTGTGTGGTATGTTTTTACCCATTTCATAATAGGACAGATAGATAAATATAATCTTACAGTGCTCTTTTAGAAATCAATATTGCAATACACTAACTCAGGTTTTAGTGCTTGTCTCTTCCACAATTTTTATTACGGAGGAAAATAACAACTGCGTAGATGCATCTACAGGTAACTACTGACTTTAGCATAACCCGGTCTGTAAACACATGTTAAATGCTGGTAAAAGACAAGGAAGTATTGATTATTCTAACTCATTCTAACTAAATGGACACAGGAAAAGTGGCAGATGATACATTACACTTTGGGGCTTTCTGGTGCCTTCCCAGCAGTGCTATTTCTCAGTAAAATAAGGTTGAGGGGAGTGTAAGGCCAACTCCTTCAGTGCAATCTGAACTCGAGATTCAGCTCATTTTACATCAATAAAGGAGGCAAATCAGAACAGAAGCTTCTGTTCTGGTTAATAATGGTAAAAGGAATTTCAAGCTTCTCATGGCAGAACTGCTCTGTGTGTATATTGTGATCAGCACTTTTACTGCTGATCCCTACCTTATCTCACCTCAGCATTGCTTTGGAAAGCAGGGCTGCACAAACAAGCAAATGAATCTTGACCTTCTGTGCCAGGAGCAGTGCTGGCCAGCATGCTCCCATAAGCAGGCACCAGCCCTCCCTCTAACCATCTGCAGGCAAATCAAGCATCGCTTTAAACATAAGAAAACTCAGCGTCACCTCCCAAGAGGTGCCAATATGTCTGACAACAACTGGACTTTTGTGGGTGAAGTCCTTGATTTCAGGGCAGCAGGGTTAATTTACACAGGAGGTATTTGAATGGAAGTTACCCAAGGAAAGCAACCTTGTGAAGAAAGGGGTCATTTTTATACAGCGAGCTCTGGCCAAGAGAGAACTGAACCCCCACCTCCACCTCTATCAAAGCTATGTAAAGGGAGGAAGCAGGAGAGGGGAAGGACTCTGCTTTAGGCATTTACACATGACCTTGCCATGAACAACTCCTGCTTTGCCCTGGAGGCTACACAACTCTCCTATGTTAGTATTTAGGGCATCCATGTGCCCAAACTAAGACCATGGGTTCTGGTATCTGAAGACAACTGCCATGATCAGATATACTGCACCTCATTCCCAGCCCAAAGTGGTCTCTGTGCTGCTGAACTTCAGTAAAACAGGAATAAGCAGCATTTCCCTACACCAGAGAAGCGTTTTGAGAACAGAAACAACAAAGGCCTAAAGTTATCTTAAAATTGTATGGGGAGTGTATAATTCCTTTGACAGATGGAATAAGGTAGCATTTTTAATTAGGTACTTTTCCTACCAATATTTACATATTGTAAAATACTTCTTATGCCTATTTTCTGTAAAGAATAACTTACTAAGCCATTTTATGCCATCTTTTATTATAAGCTATTAAATAATTTAGAAAACCTCCATCCATTTAATATTTAAAAGGCCTTAATTTCTCCAGTCTCAATAGTTCCTATCTTAAAGATAGCACATCTGTTAAGAGACTCCTCTCCTGTAAATCAATTGGTAAGAAGGAAGCAAGTGCAGGTGCTACATCATCTGCAGGGTGACTTGCCAGCCAGAAAGTTGAACCCCAACATAGAATTATTAGGGTTGGAAGGGGCCTTTAGATCATACAGGCTCAACCCCCTGGCATGGGCAGAGACGCCTCACACTACACCAGGTTACTCCAACCCCTGTCCAACCTGGCCTTGAACACTGCCAGGGATGGGGCAGACACAGCTTCTCTGGGTGCCCTGTGGCAGTGTCTCACCACCTTCACAGTGAAGAGCTTCTTCCTAATACCTAATCTAAACCTTCCCTCTTTCAGCTTAAAGCCATTCCTCCTTGTCCTGTCACTGCATTGCTCTTGTCTAAAGACCCTCTCCAGTTTTCTTGTAGACCCCTTTAGGTATTGGAAGACTGTTATAAGGTCTTCCTGGCTTTTACAATGGGTTGCATCACTGAAAGTCCCCCTGGTGGTGTAAGGTAAGGACCTAAACCATCCCTGATGTTTACAGTGGGTCCCATGATAGCCTAAATAGTACACCAATAAGCTTAATATCAGCCCAAACAAACTCTTATGTCCTATTGAATAAGGAACTGAGAGAAAACAGAGCAACATTTTCAATTCCTTAGAAGCGGAACAAACCCCCCAAATCTAGTCTGGTCACTGTGTGTTTGAAAGGTGCCACTATCAGAGTTGGAGGGGAAATAGAGGCAAAAATCAAGAACAGAGGTAGAGTGAACATCTGCACACCGGTTAGCTAACACACACAGCCCATTTCATGGCTAAGTTACTGTAACTGGGATATGCATTAGCGTTATCTCTGCAAAGACCCTTCCACCCCGCAAATAGTTCACCCCAGCCTGGAGGGCAGGCGCTGCCACTCAGGGTACGGCCGACACCTTAGCGATGACACTGGGCCTGGGCAGCTCAGTGCAGGTTCAGGTTCGCGAGTGCGCAAACCGTTTAGCCCGTGGGGAGTAACTTTGCTTGCCCGTAGTAAAGCGCACGGAAGGGCGATGCAGAGCGGAGCGGCGCGGGGGGATACGCGCCTGCAAGCAGCGGGCGGCCCTGCGGCGTGGCGCTGCTGCCCCCTGGCGACAGATCCGGGACTCAACGCGTAATTGCGCGGCGAGCGATGAAACACTTCCAGCTCGTGTCATTGCTGGGAAACCTCGTTAAATCTCATCCGTACAACCTGCACCGACCGCTCCGCTGAACCCCGCTCATTGTTTCCTCCTCCGGAGCCATGCTGGCCCTTAGAGAGATCCCCTGCGAGGCCCCCGCCTGCTGCGCTCCTTTGTGCGAGAATGAACTGTCCGTGCAAATTAAGTTCTGTCATTAATCGCATTAACACGTCACTGTCACAGCATTCCTCTGCTCACCCTCGTCTCTGACAGGGCCGTCTCTGTCTCCCCAAGGTCCACAGTGAGCCCACAGCCAGAGGGAAACAACGCTGTTTAGGGTCTGAATTTAGTCCCTCGACTCTCACCCAGAAATACCTGCATCAATCAGGCAACTTTAGCTGGAGCTGAAAACTCCTCGCAGCAATAAACTCACCACAGCTAAGTTATTCCAGCAGTTAATTAACCTCACTTTAAACACTGCACCTTCCAGCTTGTACCTCCTGATGTGTTCCGCTTGTTTTCTTGGCTGGCACGTCACACAGACATGGCAGACTGCTCGTTGCTGACAGATATCGCCTCTAAAAAGTGACTTCTGGGGGGAAATGAGGACCTGGGGAGGTGCTGTAGGGATGGACCCCACTGCAGGCACAGAGGAGGGTGAGCCAGGCCTGCCCTGAGCCTGGAGATGTTCAAAGCCAGTCATGATGAGGTTCTGGGCAACGTGATCTATAGAATCACCCTACAGGTATCACTGAGGGAGGTCCAACCACACCAAGCTCCATATGGCAAACTGAAGTGAGAAGGCTCTTCAGACAGCAGGAAAACTAGCTAACAAGGTGGCAGCAACCTGTAAGTGTGCTTCCTCACTTGTGAGAAAGCCATGCATGTAGGCTAAAAACCACAGTGGGACTGCAACAGTTCTCAGCACCTCTCAGACGCCAGCACACTTTACCTGAGATTGCTAAAGTGCTTTTTTACATCATCAGATTCCGTTTCTGACATCAGCAGTTCAGTCTGTCACCACTAATCAGCCCTTTCCACAGCTGCACGTAACAGCAATGTAACAGTGCACTTAAAAGTAACTGGGAGAGGTGGGGAGGGAAAGAAAACACTGCCAATGAGAGCTAAAGGAAATAAACCCCACAGCATCCTAAGAAGGGAGAACTGAACTGTTATTACACCAATGTAGCACAGTATCGATCATAGCCACAGCCAGACTATCCACACAGAGACAGACATCCTGTGCCATGTGCTCTGGGAGAAATGTGTCTCTCCTCACAAGGATGCGGGGTTCTTTAGGGTATGTCGGTCTTCACTGGCTCCTTTAGGGATGAGAACAAGCCTTCTGTCTGTTGTGGGCATGTTAAGAGGATGTGCTGGGAGGATTGCAATCGGGTATGCCTGAGCCAGTCACTGTAGTCTTCCTCAGTCAATTGTGCCAGAGTGAGAACAGTGACTTGGGTGGATGCACTGTTGGAAAGGCTTTTTCAGTTGGACTGGTTTTCAGTGAGCTTGTGGCCTCCAAGGTAAATGCAGGGGAGCTCAGGTAGCACAGAAGCAGTAACAGCTGTGCACAGAATAGGAAACAAATTCAAGCAAAGGACTGAAGGTGAGAACTAGAGGGCAGAAGATCTCAAGTTCACACAGTATGAGGAGCAGTTTGAAACCAAAGCTGTTGCCTCCTCTGCTCAGGCAGAACAAGTCAGGTTTCTATCACAACCTGATGCAATGCAAACATCAGGGGCTAGTTTAGGTCCCCTCCAGATAAGGGAACAGTAGCTTCTTCATATGCACCAACGCCAGTGTCTGTTTTGGGGACCTATGGTCACCAGAGCTCACAGCTTTCAAGTGTATTTATGTGGCAAGTAATCTTGCAAATTACACATATGAGTTATTCTGGCACAAATAACTCATCACTTGCAGTCCAAATAATCCCTGTGAATAAGACCATTGTCTAAAGGAAATAGAATCTCATTTATAAACTGAACTTTTAGGAAAAGGTTTCAGAATCTGCTCTCTCAACTCAAAGTGAGCTCTCATCATCCCTTCAGGCAAAAGTCAACCAAGACAAATAAGACTGCTCAGAGAGTAAAGTACAGCTATTCTAGCTGTAAAGGAGAGGAGGAATAGACCCTTTTCTCCATATAACATTATTTATTATTCATCACCACCCCACAAAGAATCCTTCCTCCAAAGTGAATTCCTGCCATCATTGCATTAAAGGTTGTACAGACTTCCCAACCTGGGCAGCCAACACAGGATATACCCTCGCTACAGCTCAGCATTTCAACTCTTTCAACTACATTTATCAGAGAGAATTTTTCCTTGTGATTATCCAGGTTCTTTCAGTCCCTCACTACAGCTCAGAGTCTTCCCCACCCTCCGGTGTATGGCCTACTTAAGAGATAGGCAGACTTCAGGCACTGTGTTCAAGCGGGCAAAGGAATTGCTGCAACCCTGTTCAAAGAGGAGGCAGAGCAGACAGAGTGCTCCGCTCCACTCCCAGCTGACCTGCCAGCAGCAGAGCAGTATTCGTGCAAAGCCAGCAGCACACCATAAAACATGGAGAGAAATGTCTTTGAAGGTAATGTCTTCAGCAGGATGCTTCAGACACAGCAAATATGCATTTCCCCTACTGTTAACTTTGCCTGTCAGGTAGCAAAGCATTAAAGGTGCTGCAGAAGTTGTCTTGAGTAACAAGTCAGCTTTTTATACTCTGAATTGATGGAAGAATTTTATGTCTCCCACGGAAAGAAAATATAACTGACCTGCTATAGAGCTGGTCATTCACTTTGTTCCCACTCACCAGGGCCCCAGGTGAGCTGGTAGGCTATTTTCCAGGGATCCTCGAGGGAGGAAAGGAGCCTCGTGTCAGCTTGTGCCTCTGGATAACACTCTGGTTGGTCCCAGACTTTTTTCCAGTTGCCTGATGATTAGCCCAGGGCTCACGTGCAAGAATTAGTTATTACTGACTATGGGTGACCATTAGAATTAAGAATATGAGGTAATACCAAGGAAATAATATGAAAATTAAGATATTCAGCAAGCAAAAGCAGTAAAGAAAGGTTGAAGTAGTTGTTTTTGTTTAGTTGAGACAAGAGAGTTTATTGGACACATGCTGTCTCCTTGAACATGCTTGCTTTAAAGGGCATGATTTAAGTGGTTCTTTGTAGCTACTGCAGATAGCATAAAGATAAATCAAGGGTCCTGCACAGATAACTTGGCGTGTGCATGAGGAAAAACTTTCTGTATCTGAGTGTGGCAAATGAGTGGTACAAGCAGCTAAAAAACCATGGAGCCTGCTTCAGTGGAGGGGGTTTTCTTTTAAACTGACTGAATGCCCATGGGATGGTCAAAGGTCCCTTCTCCATCCATAGAGTTGCATTACAAGTTTGCACAGGGTCTGCAAGAAAACTTACGTCTCCTTTATGCTTTGGAGCAAACAAAACACTGGAATATAAGTGTGAGGTAGTCACTATACACAGTGCCATCCTCAGTACCAGACCACAGACAGTCATCAAGCCAGAGGTTAGTGAAGGGAAATTGTATTAGAAAGAGACTGAAAATACCTCCCACATATATTGATCGGGTTTTTTCATGCAGTCAGGGTCAGCTTGTGTTATTACCAGGTACCTTTCTGGTGGTTCTCAAGGTCCTCGTGTAACCAGATATGGTTATTTCTGATTCTACTGCGGTAGAATACTGTATTCTCTTGTTATTCCCCAAAACACCTTATTCACAGTAAACAGTGTGACACGTAACATGTTCACTCATGCTTCCTCAAGCTGTATTAGGCTCTGCTTGCAACAGGATCATCCATTTCTGGGTCACCAATGTAACCTGGTCTCTGCTTTTGTTTTAGTTCACGAAATGCTCCAAAAGGAAAGTACAGAATAGCTAGTTTTGCTTTTAGAACACAAACATGCTTTATGAGCAGTGGATGCACATTGGCTGATAAAGAATCCCAACTGTCTGGGTATATTGGATAATTGTTCCACTTGGGACTCATTAGCTAATTGTTAGAAGATGCTAAGGAAAAGCATTTCATAAATACAGCACTGAATTTCCAGAAGTGTAATTACGGGCTGAATGCACATTTTTAGCACCTTTGTTATCAACCGCATGAGCCAATAGCAAATACCTTGTGGCATGTTATCTCTGTTCTCACTGTCAGTCTCCCAGTATTGGGTAGGATTACCACTAGCAAATTGAAAGGTAGTATGTTTGATATTCCTGGTTTTGTGCAAATCTAAGAGTAAGCTTGGGGTTGGTCGCCTCTAGCATAGAGGATCTCTTATGGCAATAGTGAAGGACAAAACTTGAAGAGGAGGAGAGAGGCATAGAACAAAACCCAAGTTTTTGATCTTGTTTTGTCACTCAATTTTGATGGGACAAGCTTTTTACTCAATATTAGAAAATGCTGTTTACTTATCAGAGCTTGCTCCTCAAGGTATTTTAGAAAATCATCGCTTGGAAAATTCCAGAATCAGGTTCCTGACCCTTCAGTTCAGGAACTGCTACTAAAAAAAGAAAAATTTAGAATATCATTCCTCATTTTCTGTAATTGAATTACAGAAGCAAAATACTGTAAATAAGCTAGCAAGGGATTTGTATGGCATGAAGACTTGGAGCTGAGTCAATAAACAATTGCACTTTAAAGGAGAACCCCATATTTTTCAGTCTTGATTCCAGTTAAATGAGCAAAAGTAAGTTCAAAACAGAACTCAGAGTTGCATTTACTGTTCCACAGTTTGTCAACATCATGCTCAACAGAGGTACTGCCCATCATAGAGAATATACCTACACTGTACGCAGCACTGTTTGAGAGAGAGATAACTTAATTCCTATTCCAACACTGACAGCACTGGTCTTGAGCCCTGAACTCTGATTTCTTCTCAGTATTGATGTATCTTCTTGGCTGGAACTAACTGGGCACTGAAGTCACAATAGAGGCATGACAGAGTTGGGTTTAGCTCTCACCGAGTCTGAGACCTTGGTGAGGCTGTAGCCAAACACTGTATTATTCTCTTCAAGTACCAGGCCATATAAGGGTTTCTAATTCCTGATAATAGCTTACTGCTGAGCAAAGAAGAAGGATGATCAGATATGTATATATGTTATCTCCTGAGTCATTGGTCCTGTGGCCCTAGAATCAATATTACATGGCCAGAGAAAAAGTGAACTTAAGAAGCGGACAGACGTTTCTGATGTGTAAGCAGCATACCCCAGCTAGTTTGGTTGCCACTCCATACCACTACATGTACATGGAGTGACTCCTGCAGGCGCTTGTTTTTCCCTTGGTAACCAGAAAAATTCAAAATTCCAATATGAACACATAAGGTGACACTCAAAAGTATTCTCCTATCCAGTAGTACCAGCTACTCCATGCCCTGATGCAAAGGAATTTCAGAAGTACCTTAAATTACATTTTGCTTCTCCACCTCCAGAAGGGATTGCCTTCATTCTTTCCTCTTCTAGCCCCATTTTTCAGGCCTCCTTCCCTGTCACTTCTCAGTCCTCTCTGTTCCTTGCTTGCAAAGCATCTCTTTCTACCTCCTCTCACCCACTCAGCAGTAGCATGTTTGTGAGTAGCAAGAGAATGGATAGCAGCAGGGAAAGAGTCCCCACCTGTGTCATATTATCTAGGGTGAAAAAAGGTCCCTGTTTAGAGCAGCTTAATCATCTGTTGGCTGCTGTTTTCATCCCTTCACAGGCATGAGGAAGCCAGATTGAGCTCTGGCTACTCCTGCAACGAAAAAGGAGCAAGCCTCAAAATGTGCTAAGGGACTGGTATGGAGAATAGTCAGACACCTTGTCACTGCAGTAGCAATACAGGACAGCAGCAACCACAACAAGCTCAGAAAAGGCTAAACTTCAGGCTTGCACTTCCCAATCTGCCTAGGAGTGATTTTTGGTTTCCTATTGCCCCTCCATTGATGCACAAGCCACTTCATGACCACATACCAGTGTGCATGATTGGTGGGAGGAGCTGAGGGAAGAGCAAGAGGCATAGTTCTGATGATGCTTTGAAATGCTCAGGGGTGGAAATGAAGTATGGGATCCCCCCCACTTCCTCTGCCTCACTTGAAGGCAATTATTATTGTCTTAAGATGCAAGATCTGTTGAAAGTAAATTGTTGATTGTTTATTTTCAGGGTAGACAACAATCAGCTTTTAATCAGCTTTTCATCACTGCTAGAGAGCTATTAAGTCTCCTTAAAATAATTAGGAAACAGAAAAGAAAAATCTCCTCCAATTATTTTCATCCAGGAAACTGGAGTTTTATGAAAAAACAAAAAACCCCTCAGGATTCACAGAAAAAAGTTAACTTGGTGACACTTATAGTTCACTCTTTTAACAATGAAATGCAGGTTGCCAGAAGGAAAACAAAACATGAAGACCTAAACTATGCTTAATATTTTTCCACAAAGCCTGCCACAGATATCTGCCCACCAAGCCAGGTGCTGATTGAGTCTTGCATTTCGTCACAGCCATCATTGCCCTGCTCTCTCCCTTCTAATTCTCAGGTTTCACAGAGAACTGTCCTTTTACCACGGGCTCAAGGTTTTGTCCCATATTGGCAGTTGTTTTCCCTCACCTCCCCAAATATAGTTTGCCTGCAGTCATGCTCACAATGGCAAAGCTACAGAAAACAACCACCATTTCTCTTTTTATAGATTGCACTTCCTGAGCTTGTATGATGCTATGGATATTGGCACCTGAATAAGAGCTGTTATTTTCAGTCACCTTGGGTGGACACTCCGTTATTTCTTCTGAGCTTTTATTTTTGGAGGCAGCAGACTGCTGGAGACTTCCATTTTGCTGATTTCTGACTATTCACAGATTCTGGTCTTTCGGAGCCCCACAAAGCACATTTTTTCCATTTTTGAGTAAACGAACTGTGAGTCCTGTCCTCGGGAAAACACTGCTCAAACTTAACTACAATACAGAGAGCAACCTCCAAATTCCAATCCTATTAGGATTAGCAACTGGCATGAAATGTCCCAGCAGATAATACCTTTCTGTGATTTCAGATGGGCAACTAAATAGAGAACATCCATCTCACATAAAATGTTCCAGAAGATTTTCCCACCAATAATCCCATCAAAATATAGCCTCAACATGCCTCGTTTACTTCCACACACACTTTTACCAGTATACTGGTACTAACTCAAATGCGGTCATCCTTACAGGAAAACAAGATCAATCATGAGCACTTTGCTAGCTGCTGAGACAACCGCTGTTGTAATTGTTGAACACAGATATTTGCCTTCCAGGGTGTGACCAGGCAATGTCCTGTGTGTGCTTCTAAGATGCAGTTAAGCAGCACTCTTTGGTACGAGACTGAGGGACAGGCAGGCTTTGTTGTTATCACATTGAAGTGAAGCAGTTCTCAAAGTCAATAACCGATGCCTTTCTTATGGCAGACACTAGTTAAATACAGGTTCTCAGATCCTAGTAAGAACTTTAGTGAACTATAAAAAACAGATCCAACTGGGTTATGGATTTTAAGGGAGGACTAACTAAAGAGTGTGTAAGGGGCTGAGCTAATGAAGTTCTCCCCCACCAGGACCCCAGTGGCTGTATCTTTCTTTTATTTTTCCAATTGCCCATTGGAGATGAATTGTGATTCACTTTAAAAAGCGATTCTTCTCGTAAATCGATCAGTGTTAGACCCATTTGACCTACTAGTGTCTCTTTAAAGATTGATGAACTGGAACGCAAAAGTGAAACTCTCTCACTTTAACTGTTCCCATCTGAGTTCCCTACACTGTGAGATACATTTTCAAAGAGACTTAAGGAGTGGTTGTATCACTGATTCAAATTCTAGAGTTATTGCACAAAGTGTTTCCATTGCCTGGCAATAGGCAACACAGCCATTAGCAAAGACAGTCATAGGACTGGTTTAGATTTAAAACTGCTGCTATTAAAAATGTGCTGCATTTCAGGGACAATAGCAGATAGTTCTTTTTATTTTCATACTGGTCACTAATTACATGCAAAACAGCAACGGTAATTAAAAACAAGGGGGGAAGGGATATGGAAAAATCACTTGCTGGATTTATATTTTCCCTCTCCAACAGAAAGACCTTTCTGGTAAATGACAAGTATTTTGGCCGTAATTAGCAAGAGAGGCTGCAGGCAACTGACCCTTCACTCATGAGGGTACCACTGAATCCAAAAAGAAAGATAAAAGACTTTCAGTTTAGAGCTGTGCCTTGCACTAGGCAAATACCACTTGTTTTCACATAGCTATCTACTGCAAATTTAGTCTAATAACTTGTTTTTCAACCCAGGATGAAGTGCTGCCCACCTCTGTCCTCCTCTAAAATTCACAGGAAACGGTCAAAATCCCCTTCGTTGCTCACAGATACTGTGGGGTTAGCACCCAAAGAACATTATCAAGAAAGTGCAACGACCCTTATTTTAGCCTTCTGGTTCTTTTTCTAAGCTGACTGCTCTTAGCAAATAAATAAATAGTTGGGTATTTATTTGTTCAGCTTCATTCAGATTGCATTTGGGAGTATGAAGCGTCTTATAGCACCTATATATCAGAAAGACAGCATAACTGGCTTGGTATACTGACACTACTGTGTAAAACAGAAAAAAATAGCCAGTAGAGGGTGTGGATGATCATTTTCAATTATTTCTGCACACCAGCCAAAACCAGATGGTTTCTTGATTTTTTCCCTTTAATTTAACTACTCAATTACATCAGAATTCCTAATTCTCTGCTTGCAATTATCACCATCCAACTTATTACCTGAGAAAAACTATATTGCGTAAATAATCTATTGCCTTTTTAACCTGAAGTTCTCAGCATCTGGTCTTCAAGAATATGAAGAGCTTCTAAATTAATAGTAGAATATTCTCATGATAGTCATCCTCTTCCAGCAGAGACCGAGAAGTGTGGGGAGACATCAAGAGCAGGCTGGCTATCACATGAAGAGACAAGATGAGCATGCTATTTGGAGCATTCAGGCTAGAAGCATGAGTATTGCACCGAAGAGATAGTAGACTGGGTTTTAGCATTGTCTCTATTGCTCAGTGCTTGGATCTATGCTAAGTCTCAGAATACAGCACTGAACCTGGCTTATGTTCCACTGCAACAGCCTGGACATAGCTGCAGGTTATCTGGGATTCCCTGGAACCTTCTTCACCAGAGACTTCCAGCCCATCTGTCTTCCAAGACGCATATCCCAAAGCATGGAACCACAGCCATATCCTGCCTGTGTGTTGCACAGTGTTGAGCAGAAATGTTTGGGAGTGAAAGCAGAAATGCAGAGGTTGCTCCCCGGGCACAGAGGACCAGACACAGTCTCTCTGCTGTGTGTGACTGGTTAACTTTCAGCTGAATTCACACATGCAGCAGGATCTTTAAAAAAATCATCTCTAAGAAAGCTCTGCTGAGGACCATGTAATAAGAATAAAGACAGACCAGACTTGACAGGTTTGCAATTAATTTTCCTTGGCTCTTACTTACGTCCTTGATTCTGGCAGCCTTCCTCTTCTGAATGAGAAACAGGCTCCCTTCGTTACTCCTAACATAGCAAAATCCATAATGTGGCAGGTGTTTGCTACTCATTTCATTGACACAAATATTATGTTTAATCAAAAGCTGAAGCAAGACAAAATGAATGAAACAAGATAAACCAAAGTAAAGCATGAAGCACCAGTCTACGCCCAATGCTTAGCTATTTGGCAGGGTGTTGCCAGGTAAAATAATCTCAAAGAGCAAAATTTGTCTTCCCACATATCACACTGTATTGTCAAACCATCCCATGTAAGCTTCCCAGAGACATTCTAACACACTTCTTGCTCATGTCCTGTCTACTAACCAATGCCTTATCCAGAGACTATACAAAGTCTTTCTCCAGTCCCTTCCAGTTGTAACTATGGCCTACATGTAACGTGCCCCTCTTTCTCGTCACCCAGATGAATTACTTCAAACAGGACAGCAATGAGTCTAGCATTAGGAAAGGGCAAAAACTGAGAATCTTTGTGAGCCAGCTGTTGTTTTACCCTAGAAAGCTAATGGAGATGTCTGTAAAAGACAGGGATAACTAACCTTCAAAGCAACCATTGGACAATGCATTCGCAACCGAAAGGCAGTAACCCAAGGACCTGAAACAGCAGCTCAGCCATGCTTGTCAAATGATGTATTTGTAGCTGCACAGAGATTTGAGATTCAAGCTTGAAAACCAGCATTACTTGGGAGTCACTTAGAATTTGAGCATGAGAATTGTGAAAGTCTTATTCAAGGCACACTACTAAACACATAATTATTCCCACCAGGGAATCCAGCAGTGGAACTTGTGTGGGTGCTTGCTCTATTACGCGAGACCAAAGAAAAAAGCACCAGAAGAGTCTGTGACACAGAGCAGCCCTTTCAGCAAGAAGAAGGCTGTTTATCTCCTCCTTTAATAAGATCAACTACCATGTCTTAATAAAGCAGCTCCTCCTAACAGCTCCTCCTCTCTACTGTGTACCCTGATGAGATGTACAAGATATCAAAAGCAACACTGAATGAAAGATGGAAACCCCAAGATGTCCTTTTTTCATCATGTATAATCTGTAAAGCTAGTAAAAAAATAGCAAGCAATTTAGCCTGGAATTTTGCCAGCTTTGGTATTCGTAGCACATGTGATCAAAGAGCCAGTCACTGGGAAAACAATCCTGCTTGTAACCTGACTTCCACCACAGAAGAGAAAGCCTGTAAACATTACTATTGATCAGAGTAGAATTATTTTCATCAGGCTGCATAGCATTCAACATTAAACATCTGCAAAGTCAAGGCCTACGTAAGCTGAGGTTGAGGCAGATAGTTCCAATGGTTTAACATTCCCGACACATGAGCAATTTTCAGAAGAATAAGCAACTGAAGACACTGAAATCACACTGAAAATCAAAGAAAAGGATATCATAAATGGATTTTATGTAGTACTCCAGGATATTGACATATATAACAAATTAAAACAATTAATTCATCTTCCTACCTTCCACTGATAATTTTTTAATTAAGTTACTTATCTTTATCTACATATTTAAGAATGTAGATCTTTCATTATTCATCTCTTAAAGAAAATCAATGGTGTCTTGATTTGCTACAGCTCAAACAAGAGAGCAGTATTATTTAAGATAAGACAGTCTAATGGAAAAATAATTCATTAGCTTTATTAACAAGCCCTAAAAATATGCTATTGAGCACATTTTCATATTCCTAGAAGTCTGAATTATGAACCAAAAGCTTAATGGTGTTCAGTATGACTAAAATATACATAATAGATTTCTTAAAAATGCTTATAAATAGAAGAGGGAGAAAACTATTAAAAGAATTCAATGAAATGTTTTAGAAAGTTCATCCCTAATACTGAATTCTATTATGAAAACCACTATCAGAAAGCTTCATAGTCCATAATGAACTAAGAGACTGTGAGCTAATCTGTAGCACTGGTTAGGTGCGAGCGCCTAAACACCTATCAGCTATGCAGCTTTGAAAGATTTGCACATCAAAACAGACTCTGGTTTTGCACTTGGGATTCTAAGGCTTTGTAAAAGACACAGTGAAAAGAGTGAACTTTGAATCTCAGTTTCTTGAGGAAGCAGAGTTTTTCTAGTCATCTTAAGTGTCCTTTTCTTCTCAGGGTGACCTTAACTTTCAGATTTGTAAAATGGTTTCCTCTTGTGTTCAATCCTACGGTGTAACAAGTTTTAAAAATGACTATTTATCTTCTGTAATATATTAGTCACATATAGCAGGAGAAGCCTCTGTGGGAATTTTTGCTATCGAGTTTGCTCAAGCTTAAGTCAATGCTGATTTAGAAAATACAACTTACGCTTAGCAACAAACAATCATGAATATATTTATTGGAATAACATCTTTCCATTCTCCTCCAGCGGTGTTCAGTTTATCGGCTGCAATGCTATATGTTGGTATATATTTACAGTGACCAAGGCAATTTGAAAGTAATGCTTTTATGTTGCCCATCTCATTACACTTTTACAAGCCTGAAACACAGGCACTGGGGAAACAGAGATCTGATGGGTCTGAAAAAAATAAATGAAATGCATATTAGCCAGGCAGGTGTATGTTATATTCATTCCTGGGAGGTGAGAATCAGTGCATCGCTCAAAAACTGCCTGTTGCAAAAGTCAGATTTAAGCAACTTTAAGTATTTTTAGATTTTGCCTTACTAATCATGACCTCAGCTGCTGGCACCATGTAATGACAATAATGAATAAACATGCTGTGCTTATGAAGAACTAGAACCTAACAAGCTGATCAATTGTTAATTCTATAAAGTGACTAAAACGTGTCTCTACTATCAATAAGTAAATCAGCATTTATTTGTGGTACTAATGCACCTTGTACATATCCTCCAGCTATCCTGCCCCTCTCTATAATAATGTAATTATCAGTTTGGTCATATTTAAGTACAACCTGAATGAGATTTGATATTATTTTTGTCCTGAGGGTGAGAAAATAGAAGGAAAAATTGGTTGGATATTTAAAGAGACATGCTACATTTGTTTAGAGAATGCAGGCTTTCCATTTGCCCTCCAATTAGTTATACAAAATTATTCATTAGAAAACCAATTATTTCACAGTATTATTCTTAAATCTTACAGGCTATTATCAAGCAGTCATTCCAGAGAAGACAGTCTTTTTATTGTTAAAGCCCTTTTGCTCTAAACCTCTATAACAAAGAACTTAAACAAAGGACAACACTCATTAACTGTAACAGAAAATTGTACTTCTGTAATAAAAAAACCCAAAACAAAACCAAAACGTTTAAAACAAGATCAGTTTGGCTTTATTCAGTCTCTATTTTTCCTCTTAGATGAGATGTATCAAGTTTTCAACCATAATACAATCATGTATATTCCAAATATCTTAATTACAAATAGCTCCCAGTCTCCATTACATTTCCAAGCAAGATTTAACAGTAACAGATTCTGTCCAAGAAGGATATTGTAACACATGTAAAAAACAAGAGTTTTGCTGAAAATATGTTTTCCTTCTCATTCCTACTGCTGTCTGCAAAGACCCGGGGTGATTGCAGCTATCCATCCATCCACTCAGCCACATAGCTCCTTCTCAATCCAAGGTGCAACTATAGAGTAAGCACAACCTGAAGCATGTCATAGGTGAATGATATACATTGGCAGAGTAATTAGTTGTATTTAAAGTTGCTGCACCTTTTTCAGAGTTATATACAGTAAATATTCTTAAAGGTTTAGGGCTTCTTCCTCTATTCTATTGTTAAACCAAAATATATGTCACAAAAATGCATTAGAAACATCTACAGGAAGGAAATGTTCTGGAGGGAAATGCTATTAAGTATGTGGATAAGCTCAATACCAATTAATTTCTAACACTTAACGAACCAAATGAACCTATTCATTTCTCAGGTGAAAGGTTACACTAATTCTTGCCAGGAATTGCCCTGCCTGACCTCAGATCCATCCCTTCATGTCAATTTGGTGTAGAAAAGGAGGGAGAACCCTTTTTACCCATCACTCTCTTAAATTAAAAGAATCAATGCAGGCTTATAAAAATAACTTTTTCTAACAACATTTTCTTCTTTTGATGATCCCTGAAAAGAAACAGCTCTGTCATTAAACAAAAGCAGAATGAATCATTTCAGCAACACACCAAAAAGATGGGGATAATTTAGTACTAAAATTACTATTTTGCTTTTCTCTCCTTCAGCCCCAGTTGAGCCTATATACCCTATAACTGCTAAGCATTTCCACAGTTAAACTGACTCCAAGTAGTACTTTTCAGGTAGACAAGCCAATGCCAAAAGCTCTCTGACATTCTTCCAAATAATGGATATTAGCCCAAAGGTTCAGAGACACTGAGTAATATGCACATATGACAATCTCTCTGTATTCCACAAAATTGCTAATCCTTTTTTCAGACTCAGTGGCCTATTTTATGTGCAAGTCCACTCACTGCTGTAGATGCGTGTTTGGGGAAAATTTTATAGCACTTGACTTCTAATTGGGGAACCTCACTGTTATTAAACTGACAGTGCTCAGCACAAATAGTAATGCAGTCAACACAAGCCCACCAGACAGTCAGGACCAGTCTTTTACAACTACCTGTATTTGTGATGGGCTAATTCCAGTGCAATTAGGAAAACACTCGTGGAGTAAGGCCCAGCTGTGCATATACAAAGGAAAAGGTTTAGCCTCATAACAATGCCAGCTGATCGACATTAACTTCTCCAACTCACTGCATCCCAGTTTTCCTTGGGGAGGAAGGAGTGCTGTGGTCCCAGAGCTGCATTGCAGAGCAGACCAGCCACAACTGCCTTCTCTCTCCTCAGCTGTGTATGTGTGGCTGACAAGAATTCCCTTCCCTGTGTGCTCAACAAGGCATGATCCAGGGAGCAGATCAGAGCAGTATAGGGGAAGGCTCACCCACTTCCCCTCAGGAGCTTATATATGTAGTGTGCAGGTAGCAGTCGAAGTGATTTGCGGGGCATCACAAAGATTTCCATATACTCCATCGCGTTCTCTAGGAACAGAATAAACAGATACCTTGAATACAGCCCTGGCGTTGCCACAGTCCCCAGCAATGGCCAGAAGAGGGAATAACTGCAAAGGGGAAGAGATGACCCCTCCTTTCTTCTTATTAATCCTATCTGCTGAGCATTTGCCAGGAAACTGGGAGGAAACCAGCAAGGAGCGTGGACTGCCTGAATGCCCAGCAAAGGGACCATCACCAGCAAATACAGCTTCTCTATTTCCTTTTCAGAATTATAGGGAATAAAGAGTCTCAAAGGCTAACTTAAGCAGGGCTTGTGTCTACAGTTATATTCCATTAAAGACCTCAGCCACATCTGCCTAATAGTTTAAACAAAACAAGAATTTTCATTTAGGAATCTAAGTTAAATGAATTTTTCTGGGAAATCATAATACAGATGCATTGTATTCATTTCTGAAACAAGACATTTCTCTTCCTGTCTGCAACATTATTAGCATGTTACAGTGGTTTAAATTAAAAAGGATTCATTTGTTTTATCACCCTGATATCGGCTCACTGCAATATAACATTTCTGAAACAGGAAAAATATCACAGCTTAGCATCATAAATTCAATGCTGGAACAAGATAAATCCTCCCTATTAATGTAAACTGTTGTACTTCACAATATATCTACATCTGCAGTGCACTTCTATTTGCTGATCAGGCTGTCATAAACACACATAATTCTCATTGAATTATAGAAGCAGCAAAGAAATCTGAGAATAACTATGTTCTCTAGACTAAAACAGCCACAGCCTGGTCCTTCAAATAGATTCAGTCATGCAGGGATGTTCCTGCTTGTATATGACAACATAAAATACCATCATTCCCACAGCTGGAATCTAGATAACATAACAAAACACATCAAAGTATAGTCACTCCTTAATTACACATGCACAGAATGTATGCTGGAAGCTTTATTAACTTGCAATATATATAAATCCCAGAGATGCACATATGAAAGACTGGGCATCCTATCAATTAATAACTTCCAAATTTCTCCCTGAATACCTGAGGTGACACTGAAATGATTCAGAAAGCAGTTCCTTGTTTAATTCTGTGGAAGACAAAAATCACTGACTATTCAATGCTTCCTACAACAGCTACATTTTCTCCTTTTCCCCTTTATACTGAGATTAACACGCTGAAACCTACACCATATTGGAATTTGGCACACAGCTTAGGAAATGCAAACACATGAATTAATAACCTGAATTATGTAAATATGAACCAGGGATTTGCCATTTGTTCTAAAAAGCTAGAAGAACTGATGTTAACTCATTTATCCATGCCCAGGCATTACTCACATGCTTCTGGTTTAGTGAGCAGCTTCTTGAAAAACAAGCCTATGAATGCTTTAATAGCTAAAGCATCAGAGCACTCTTATTTTAAAGGGTTAGTTGCTTACAGAACCAGCAAGTCCAGCCTGGTTCCAATTAGAGAGTATCCTTCAGATCAGAAGGATGACTGAGTCATGCTTTGCATTGACTGATTAAAGAACAGAGAACGGGGCAAGAGCTCTGCATCAAGGTCTAGGGACTGAGTTCTTTAAACCAGACTTTTACTATCATGTAACACAAAGGCTGGGATTGCTGCCCCTCAATATATTTATCCTTCCTTGTTATATATGACAGCACTTGCAACAAAGCTGTTGTTATAGAAGAAGGAGGGAGAAAACTTGTACTGATGCTCTGCAGAGGGAAAGAGCCTCTGAGGCTGACCCCACCAGAGTTTTATTCCACAGATGTTCCCTGTAAAGAGTAACTGAAATTGAAACACAGCTGAAGGGACAGTAAAAACAACAGGTCACCTTTTGAGTCACCAAGATTCCCACTACTACTTTCCTTCATTTGAGCTTTACCCTGGCATAGTGGTACCCTGCCTGAGAAAATCTGCCTTTCAGCTCACAGCCTTTCCAAAATAATTGCTGGAAAGTATGAAATAAAGCAAAACTGGTGGAACCCACAGGCCTTTGTTCCTCCTTAGAAACGTCTTCAGAATAGCAAAGAGGCCTCAGTGACACAGACCAACAGAAATCCCCAAGGCTTGCAAATAGTCGGGATGCTTTGCCACTGCAAAGCAGCTCAGATCGCCCTGCCTAACCTCAGGTGAAAGTGTGCTGTGATCTGATCTGCAGGGCTGGCACTGGATTCAAAACAACCACTTGCAAGGTGGTTATCAAATTCTTCAAAGGGAGTAAGGGTTGCTGAGGGAATTCTACTACTAAACCTTGAGAGGGGCATGAAATCCCAGGGCCATAAACTGTAAGACAAGGAAAACCTAATCCCCTGGATGAAAAGTATATATAGGAGAGCTCTTTATTCTTAATGTGCTTCTGAAACCCAAGGCAAAACAGTATCCTCAAGACCTTCCTCAGGAGACTGGAATGAGGCTTAGCCCTCCAAAGTGTCTTCTTACTCCTTATTCATACTAATAGTGAGTTCAAAAAAATAAAACATCTGTCTTAGACCATTATTAAAGATTGATACTCCAAACAACACAATTTTTTTCACTCACAAATTCAAGTTTAGTTCTGTATTAAGAGCTTAATTTTTCATTGGCCAACAGATCTTGATGGCATTGCAAGAATACAGTAATTTCATGATTGCGTAAGAAACTTTATTTTGCATGAAGCTGAGAATTAGCTGCTTTCCATCAATTTCAATTTTCCAGCCATTTCACTGCTTGCCTCCTAAGCGTAGATATTGTCTAACACTTGAGGGGCACTGACCAAATTCTGCCCTTTTCACTCAAAGCCAGGTCCTTAACTGGGCATCTTGCTTGAGGAAAGACAGCAGAGGGGAGCTTTAGATTAATAAAAGATTGGCATGGGGAGGTCAGGAACTGCTCCACACAAGTATCATCAACCAGTTGCCAGTTCAGATCTAATCCAGAGCAGTTACATCTGCATGGCAGTACCAGGTAACGCCTGCACGGTGAGGTGTATGACCAGAACTGGTGGATTTAATACGGTTCTTAAGAATTTTTAATATAAATCTCAGTGAAGTCAATGGGAATCTTTTTAAGCCATTTAAATCATAGCCCAGGATTACCAGAGCAGGAGCAACCTTCTAGGCAGCTGTGGAAAGGGGCCATGGAATAATTGGCATGAACCCAGACAATCCCTGCACCCTGACAGGACAGAAAGCTCTTCAGTATTGGACTGGAATCTATTACTGAGGCTCTTGTATCTTTTTGCCTGTGTTTTTCTTCAATAATTAGGAGCTCTTAGCTATCAGAGTACATCAAACCTGTACCTTCCACAAGCACCAAAGTCACTCAGAAAAAGGATAGCAAACATCAGTGTGAGACTAGACAGCAAAAAAAATAAGCAAGCTGCTACAACATCATCTGAACATAAGCTACTAAGTAATAGCATTTAAAAAAAAAATCTATTTCACACAGATGAAAATCATTAGAGCTCCCTAGAGACCCCCCCTCTCTCTCTGCAGTAACCTGTGTCATTTCCTAGCTAGTAAAAATGTGCCACAGGATATCAAAAGACAGTAACGTTCTTCTAATTTTAATATTCCTCTAATCCAATAATGGCTTGTTTACTGCTTTCTAATTTAAAGGTAATTCATTAGATGTATTCTGTCACGTCTTATTGGCATCGAAGGCATAAGAATCATATGCACCTCTGAGGCACATCGTTGTACTGCTAATATTCTGTGTGATTCCCTCGATGCTGCTGGCTATATAAATGGCACTGGTAAGGGAGTGCATGCATGTACATATATAGAAATTACAATAAAAACATTAAAAGACTTCAGAGATGAACTCTGGACCCCAGAATTTACATCCACTGAGAACTTCAGCAAAGACAAAGTGTTTAAACTAACATAAGTGATTTGTGTGTCAATATTTGTCATAGTGACACAAAGGGTCGCACAGATCCTGCAGGGAAGCCCCCAGCTGACATATGGGAGGCTTGAATGAGTCTGCAGCAAAATGATGAAGGTAAAGGAAACATTAGAGAGGAGAGGCAGCCTGAACTCAGAACTGCACATTTTGGGAGTCAGACTGCGCTTGGCAACATCTGTTGTGATTCTGCAAAAGCTACCCAAGACAGCTGAATTTTTGAGCAACCCTACAGCAATGTAACAGGAACCGAGACCAAGGGCTTCAAACCTGCTCGACCTTGGCAGCACACAGGCACTGAGGTCCTGGGGTGAAAGCAAGAATAGACCAGGAGCCATTAGCACAGTGGGGGAATATGTGTTCCTGCCCCTCCAGCTACACAGCATCCACCTGGCTGCACGGTTCCCTTCTCACTCCCCTGATACAGATCCTGTGCCTACCTCCACGTGAGCAGCTGCACTCCAAGCAATGAGGCAAAGGAGGCAATTTATTACAGGTAAATCCACTGTGTGCTCAAACACATTGTTCACACAGCTTTCCGGCCACAAGGACTGAGAACTCTTTGGCTGTTTATATTCTGCCAGCAGCCAGCTCAGTCACATCATCTTTCCCTTACTAACGTGTCCCTTTTCACTAATCTCTTCCTAAGAAGTGAAACCTTTGATCAACCAGACTCGCCACACACATGTGGTTATTTAAGGAACCATGCCTACAGGGGCACAAGGCTAAGGAACACAATGGAGCCATGCCACGAAGCCACACCAGTTGCCCAAACTTGTGTTATTCCTTAGGAGCACGTCAGGATCAACACATCAGTTTGGAAGACAGTTTGGGTCAGTACGTGTCCAAACCCATCACCTCATTGGCTGTTGGTGATGTCATGCCCGTGCATTAATCCCTGGTGACTGCAGGTTTAACATCATATATATCATCACATCATCTACTTAATGACAATGAATGCCACTCTTGGAGGAAATTACTAGAGCAGAGAATAAAGCAACTTGTTGAAACGGGAAGTTGCATCTCTTAAGTGATTATTTCCAGCTGTTTGTTTTTTTGTCACAGTGAAGTTGCTGGGGGCAGGAAATAACACATGCCTCAGCGAAAGGAGTGGGTATTGTTAGAGCTCTGGTTTAAAGAAAGTAAATCAAGATATCCCACTTAAAAAGGTAAAAGTGCCGGTGGTGAGAAGCCAACTGCTCTGGGAAGTAAAAGTATTTCAGGAGGTATAAAGTTGGTGGCTGAAATTAAAAACCTTTTTAAAAAGGGAAAACAAAAATAGAAGAGTGACATCTACAAAACAAGCTTGTCCGTTTGCTAGTGACATCCCCGTCACTAGAATAACTACATCAGCAAATGAATACACACAGCCGCTGCTACATAGGGATGTTTAACTACAACACGAACACCTGAAGTGCTGCGGTTGACACTCCCGCTCTCACCCCGCACCCAGCGCCTGCCCAGCCCGCGGGGCTCCCTAAAGACGTGATTAAAGGCGCAAAAGCCCCGACCGCTGCGGGGTTGCTCGGCGGGGTCCCCGCGCCTCCCGCCTGGGGCCGCCTGCCAGCCCCAATGGCCACTTCGCGGACAGGCGAGTCCTTGCTATCCACCGCACTCCTCCATACAAGTTACACCGCAGATTAAGCCACCCTTATCCCAGCGGAGCTCACCCCGTTCCCCATCGCTGTCACAGCTCCAGCCTGCCCGGGACGCGCAGCGCCGAGCACCAACACCGGGTACCGCTCACCTGCCCGCCGCCTCGTCCGGGGAGCGGCTGCGCTGGAGAGACAAGGAGGCAGCAGCACGGGTGTTGGAAGGGGGGATCCTCCTCGGGCAAACGGGCGCACACCCGGCTCTCAGGCTGCGCGGAGGATGCTCCGCACGGACTCACTCCCGCACGCAGCTGCGCATCGCCCGAAGTGGCTCTGGCGCTCCCGTCCCGCTCCTCCTCCTCAGAGACAGGGGGAGGAAGCACAGTGTCGCGACTCCTCCGTCTCTTCCCTTCCACGGGACTCCCTGCTCCCTCCCTTCGCTCCCTCCCGCACAAGACTCCGCGGAGCTAAGGCGGCTGGGGCGCAGGGCCCGCTCCTCCCTCCGCCCCGCGCAGCCAGGGTGCTGCAGGGAAGAGCGCCCTTCCCTCCGCAACAGAGCTTCACGCCCTGCTCAGCACGGGCTTCTGACTGCTTGGCAGAGCCCTCACCTTATTCTAACATCCGAGCGGCCGCTGCTCAGCCGAGGGAGGGGAAAGGAGACAGCGCTTCAGCTCGTAGCCGGGCCGGAGGTCGCAGCATCTTTTGGAGACGGGCACAAGTTGAGAGGGGTGAAGAGGGTCAGGACCACAACCCCATCGCCTCCTCCCACGTGTCCAATCGCTCCTGCCTTACACTGCAGTCCTACCGGCTCCCAGTGAACTACCACCTTCCAAAACTCAGTTGAAATGGCAAAGCAAAAAGTGGTGTTTCACTGCTGTGCAGCCAGGGTCACACCGACAGGCAGCAACCACCAGGAAACAGTCTGTTTCTCGCTCTGCCACTGACTTTCTCTACTGCCTTTATCACCTCAGTTTCTCCTATAGCTCTGGTGCTGGCTTAAAAGACAGGGATGCCCAAACACATCCTTCCGCAAGAGTCAGGCATTTAAATATCCCCTGTGAGAGGGCAGAGTCACCCTAAGTGACTGTAGAGCTCTGTGCAACGGCAGGCTGATCTTGGTTACATTCCCTAAACACTAAGCATCATCCCCCTGGACAAACATTCCTTAAACGGGAAGAAGCACTGAAAATGCACCTTGCAGAACAGGGCAGGCTACTTCTACCACAGGAAATCACTCATCAGCTGCTGATGTGGAGTTGCATATTGCCGTTCAAATTGTCCATGTGCAACTTTCCTAGTGCACATGTGAAAAATGGTAAAAGTCTCAACAGCTTTCACACCACAGCTCCTTGCAAATTAACAAAACAGTAACAGATGCTCACATCTGGGATAAATTCACTTAGCCTGAAAGGAAGGATCTGAACCCCCAGCCTTAGCACTCCCTCATCTCATGTTAGCAGAACTCAGCTGTGATCTTTTCATCAACAAGAGCTACGAATTAGCCAAAACAGGGAACAAGCCCATACCACCAAATCACATTTATTCATCTCATTCCTTACATGTGGAGCTGCCACCCGCTAGCCTACTGCTCCTGACATTTCACATGCCTCCAGACCCCTAGTGAGCCTAAAGAAGGGGATAGAGAAAAGGCAGATAAGGGAAGGAGCTCCAAGCTTGCACAAAGGACTGTGAGAAGTAGATCTGGGGACAAGGGAGAGAACTGGATGTACTGATGGGAAAGAGGAAGATTTAGAAGGCAGGAGACAAATCAGCAGGGAAAGGGTCTAGTGCTGCTGCCTAGGGAACCATTTATTGGAAGCAGGGTAGCCAGGACATCAGATAGGGATTATGTGGGATCAGTACCCCTCAGTACATGCGGATGGAGCAGTTCACCTGCCATGGGTGCTCTTAAAACCAGGCTGCTGAGCCATGGGAGACCGGAGGTCACAGCTCTCCCTGACCCAGTGCTATCCTGTGCTTACATTTCCTTCCCCAGCCACCTCTGTTTTGGTCTGCCTCTTAGACTCAGTTTTCCCACCCAGACAATGGAGACAGCCACATTTCTTGCACAGAGCTGCTGTCAAAATGAATTAAGTGATGTCCAAAGAGTACTTTGAAATGCAGATATTATGCTCGCTAGTTTTAATGCCTCCAAAGCGGTCTCCAGATATCTCTAAATCCTCAAGATATCCCTGATCAATTCCTGTTTTACAGATGAGGAAACTGAGCAGAGGGACACATGCTTTAGTTCATCTCTTTTATGTTGAGCTCTACAGGTCCCCCTGATCTTGCCTTGGCCCAGGCTCCCAGTCGCTTGCCCACAATGATGAGTCACATCCAAAGGCACAATTTACTGACACAGAACAAGCATCACACCTGCAGTACCTTCCACACACGATTACAGATCCCCTATAAAGCTATTTCCTTTGACAAGTTAATGCCTAGGTTTGAGCTGTGTTCCCTCCCATGAGCTGGAGTTACACACGGGTTTCCAGGAGCCCCCAAAAGTGTGGGCATTGTGGGGCTGAACTAAATCTCCCCCTGTATTTTCCTTACCTCTGCAGGTGTGCTGGGAAGGAGCAGGACACAGGAGCTTCTAGTCCCCAGGCCTGTGATCAAATTATCTCTCCCTCTGTCACACATCCTAATCATCACAGCTGGCGGTCATGCCAACAATATTAACGCTGCTGAGTAGCTTTCAGTTTTGCAATTAGCAATGTTTTCTGCTTCCCTCAAATAAAAAATAGGCTCATACAACTTAACGCTGCATAAACGACACAGATACATGTTACCGTCTCGTGGAGGAGAACAGACATTCTGAGTGCTGTGGATATTCTAAGCCATTTGAAGATTACAATGGTTACAAAGCTCATTATTTCTAAACGTATTTATCCTTCCTCTCTTTTTTGTTTGCAAAATCAGGCATTGTGCAGTTTAAATAAACAACTATTGTACTATTAAACATTGATTAAAGAAAAGGGTTCCATTTAAATTATTAAGTGGTAAGATAAAAAGCATCCTTTCTCTTTGTATGCTACTTTATTCAGAAGTCAAACTTCTGTAGTCTCGCTGAATGCTAATGAGTAGCATAATAATGCACAAGGGCAAGAGGGGGCTGAGTAATTAAAAACAGAGGCCAGAAATCAAAGGGCTTGAAATATACTTACTAAAATAATTCAATTATACATGAGAAACCTGGGATAATCAAGACACATCCCACAGTTTCATTCATCATTATGCCCCAATTTAATATCTATACTGGTTTGCTGTGAACAGGAAGAAACACTTGGGACTTTCATGTGAGATGCCTCTGCTCAAGAGACAAAGGCAACAGACACTCAGGTCCCATCCTCATCATGCCACACCTTGAAAATGGCTTCACTTGGCTGAGTATCTTCTCAGTTACCTGATTTAGGGAACTGGTTTTTTCCACAAGCTATTTCTGTGTTGGTTGTATATTCCTTTTCTCCACAGCTTTGCAATTAATTAATAGAAATCTCCCTACCCACCATTTCATTTTCCCTATAAATCCATCTCCCACCTCTCTCCTTGACTTCACCTCTTCTTGTGGCTTCAGGCTTCCCTGGCTATCCATAAAAACCTCTGCCAAGCAGAGCAGTGGGTAGGTTCATTCAGCAAACCATGTGTTTAGCTGGGATGGCATCATGAGCCTTAGAGGTTTTCACACAACACAAGCTGGGTCAAAATAGCCTGATGTAGCTTTGCAGTGTCAACACCCTTATGGGCCAAGGGGTCCCAGCACAGCTTCTAGGATGGCAAAGGAGGGGAGTCTTCTGAGGAAGTTACAGTGCCATGTGATAAAACAAAGGAAAAGATCCAGTCTGATTTTCTTCAGTGATTTTGGAGATCAGCGGGGGATTGGTGTGTTTTTGCCCTGTGCAGTCTCGATGCAGTAAGCAGTGATCAAACTTAGTCCCGTTTGCACTGATAACAGCTTCATGGAGGGAACTACAAGTGATGCATCACCGGGAATCATGTTAAAAACTGACAAAGGGAACAGAAGTTTCCAGCTGACAAAGGATAACACTGTTGTTCAGAAAGGTTGCAGATGCACAAGCTGTAACCTCAATTCTGGCATGTAATTAAGGCAATGGCAGGTGAAATCTGTTGGAAACAACCAGTTTCAGCAAAAAAATCAGGAATTTCAGCAAAACCAATCCTCAGCTGCCTACCAGCATCCTGAGGAATCGGAGTCTGATTGTCTTGTTAGAAATCTTAAGGATTTAAACACAGAGACTACTAGCTCTCTCTAATGAGCGAAGAAGTCAGAATCCTGCTGAGCTTCACAAGGCAAGAGGAGCCTGTAGGCCAGCATGGGTCACAGTATTAAATGGTCAAGAAGAGAAACAAGAATCTCAGGTCAAGTTTTCCAAAACTAGGGCTTTTAATTAAGATGAAGGTTATGACTTTAGCAGGTGGGTGCCGTTTAGTACAGTCCCAGCCATTACTGAGATTTGCTGCATCTTCAATTTAGAACAAAACAAAATGCTGCATGAGAAAGAGTGAGGGAGCATGCTTCAGTCAGCTTACGACAGCAGCTAATATGGATGTCTCAGCTTTTCCCCAGACCTATCAGCTACATCTTCCTCAATCAGAAATAAAGCTCCTTTTGAGGTGATTCTGCTCCCCAAAAGAAGTATACATTCACTTGTTAAGAAGGACATCATTAAGACAAACAAACCAGCCCATGACGTGAGCTGGAGCAGTGTTTGCCAAAGGGGGAGAGGGAAATGTACAAGTAAGTTAAGGCAGACAATTTTAAACCTATGTTTTCCCCTTCTTCCCCCCCTAACATACACATTGCTTGGTTTTGCAGAAGGGTGACTGGAAGAAGGGTGCAGAGTCTGAGCTACACTGGAGCCCCACTGCTCGGTATTTGTTTCCCAACTTTGGTGATGAAATACTCTGTTAGATATCTTAGCAAAGTCCTTTCACGAGAAGCAGTCTGGGGCAGTAATTCTAACAGGACAAGTCAGCTGTAATGTATCTCTTTCCCTGGCACAGATGGGGCCTCCCTTTACTCACATGCATAGCTTCTTCCACTTCCTAAGACTACATGAAGACAGCAAGGAGCTCTGGCCTCTTATCTCACCTGCCTTAAACAATAGAGTGACAATCAATAAATGAACATCATTTTTTTCTTTAAATATGCAATTACATGAAATAGATTATAGAAGTGACAAAACCCAGAACAACTGCGCAAACACAGAGCTGGCCTCTGATTTCTATCAGCATGAGATCAAAGTAGTGTAGTTGCTCATTTACAGCTCAAAGCTGCATTATTTTCCCTAACTCAGGCTGTATTGCTTGTCAAATGAACTCTGTAAAACAGAAATATCAAGCCATCTTGATATTCCTTTCACAGTAAATAACGATTTACAAAGGGGGTTGGGAATCTCCCTTTCCCTCCCTCTTTCAATTCATTAAGTTCGACTGTGATAACCAGTGAGGCATAGAGGAAAGGGTTAGGTATCTCTGCCTCTGAATATTTAATTCAGGACTAAATGTAATGCACAGCATATTTATACCCCTGGGAGTTCAGCAGCCAATATGCCAATGAATATATCCTGACAATAGTGATTTTTTCTGCACTTTGGAGGCATGAGTGACATTTGCTCACCACATATGTTACATCGGATGCTGAGGTCTACACTTGTGAGAAATTAATCAGAATCCATCTGTTTCCTTCTCATCCTGGACAATTTCATTACAACTTAACCAAAGATTATAGGATTCTCATGTCTGTGGCCCCAGCCCCCAGCCCAGTCTTGGTGTTTCCATACTGAACGATTAAAGCTGCTTAGTTTAAGCAAGGTCAGAAACAATCTTCCTTCCTGTAGGGAAAGGCATAATGCTCATGAGCAGGGTCCAAAATCTGCTCTAGATTACATGTAGGTAAATCCAGCATATCCCTACTGAACCAAAGGAGGTTTAGATTCATCACTGAGCAGGATCTGGACCTTGATCCTTTGATGCATGTTGATTTTGATTGGCATTGGGCTTGAGATGGCACAAATTCAGTCAGGGTGCAGGTCCTCTGTTACATTCCATTTACCTGTCCAGGTGGTGAGAAAAGGGATGGCTCAGCCTTTCTGCAGGACTAGGAGACAGTGTGCTACTGCTGGGAAAAGAAAGAGCTCTGTCTTGAAAAGCTCCCTGTACTTACACATGCAGCTTAGCAAATTCTTTGCTTATTTGTTATTTACTAGGACCACTTTAATTCAATGTAGTAGCAGTGAAGTATTAGACATAAAGATTGTTTGGACCCAGCTGATTTATATTACTAAATATTGCACAATGATGGATATATTGAGGGTGACAGAACACTGGAACAGGCTGCCCAGGGAGGTTGTGGAATCTCCTTCTTTGGAGACATTCAAAACCCGCCTGGACACGTTCCTGTGTAACCTTATCTAGGTGTTCCTGCTCCGGCAGGGGGATTGGACTAGATGATCTTTTGAGGTCTCTTCCAATCTCTAACATACTGTGATACTGTGATATTTGCTGAAAAGTGGGGTTTTCTAAGAGTTGTTTGGATGAGGCACAAAGAGTACAGTAAAACCCAAAAGTATAAATATCAGTGGGCATCTGGTACCCAACTGCTGGGTAACAGTTACAGCCAAGCCTGCTAACATGAGGTTTTCTGAATGACAGAGAAACCAAAGCTATGAACCAAAAAGTGATGCTTCCATTGCAGAAACTTGACAAACAGACACTCAGTGGGAGACCTGGTAGAGCCCAGTAACAAGGGAAATGAGCTCCTGTGATAAAGAGCCAAGAGGCAGCTGTAGCACTGGGGTCTACATGTCAGGAGGCAAAACCTGAGATCCAAAGGCATGGAGGCTGCTTCTGCACACAGGGACAGCAATAAAGGCTGTGCTGCCATCCCAGAGAGGGAGAAAGCAGGTCCTTTTTTAGGGAAGCATCATCTCTTATACCTGTTGTCAACCCAAAGCGTTTTAGCTACTTACCACTGAGTGCTTTTGCTGCTCAGACCAAGTGAGGGAGGGTACTTGGAGACGTGAGGCATTCCACTATCTTCAGCGGGGCCATTCACCCCTTCCAACTGTGGCTGGTCCCATGGTGACTCAAAGTCCAGAACCCAACCCTGAAGATGGCAGCATGAAGGTGCTTATCGAACTGAACATGAAGCAGCTCAACAGGAGCAGCAGGACCCCAACAAGCCTAGGTTAATGTGAGTGCCCCAAACAAGGCAACATCCCCCAGCACTGCAAATTCATGGGGACCAGCCCCAAACCTGAATGTTCTGGCAGTAGAAGGAGGCAGTCAAGCAAAGCTATGCAGGACCAGCTAGAAAGAACAGCTGTAAGCAATAGGTTGTGGCATTAAGATTTATCTGCAAGCAAAGAAATTCATCCAACAGTAGGGAGATGGAAGCTGAAGGCAGCATGAGATGGGAAACCGCATGAAGCTGCTGACCCCACTCAGAGCCGTGCTGCCTTCCCCACTCCTTCCAGCTATTATTCCAGCTGACTTGCAGATACCCAGTTGTTATTTCTGAAATGAAGGTGCATTCAGATCAGGCTGTCACAGCCTGTCTTTTCAATCAGGAGTTACTTGATCAGATGCTTTTTTACTGTAACATAATCACATGACACCAAGGCTTTAAAGAGGACCTATATTCTATCTCCAGCACTGGATACTTCCTTGCCAGAAAGATAGTGACACATTGGGAGATAGCTATAAAAGAAAAGAAAGATCTTGCATAAATTAACTTATGCTATTTATAGACATGGAGAGCAGCCTATCCATGGAACCATCTGTTAATCTGTGTCCCATGGCAATTAAAGTCAACATTTCACCATATATTCTCCATTGAGGGCTGAGATTACGCACTGTACACCGACCTTACATCTGTGCTGTGGGGTGCCTGTTTCCAGCTGCCCATAGTACTTCCCATATCCAGTCTCTGAGTGTCTGCTGCAAGAGAGAAAAAAAAACTGGTTTTGTTACAGTGAGATCAAGGGAACAGTTTTATTTCATCGATGCTCAAGAACTTTTCTGTTTTAATAAAAAGAAAATAGACATTATGCACTAGATTAATGAATTTATCAGATACAAAGTGGACTTCCTACAGTTCAGTCTCTTCACTGTTCCTTGTTACAAACATCCCACATACATCTTCAGAAACAATTTATGGGTTTGGACGCTGTGTTTTTAAGCATCTAATGAAAGATGCTTTCCAAAATTACCAAAAGCCTGTGAGCAGACCTCTCACCATCTCATCTTCTTCAAGGAAGGCTGGAAGCCTAAAGAGTACAGCATCCAAACATTTTGCTTTAGAAAACATGTAAGACAAAACCCAACTGTATTTAACGCATAACTTGCCCATGTAACAGATACTAGAGAACTTTCTAAACTAACTTAAAAGCTGAAGTTCCACTGCCTTGTTCTATACCTTTTTATACACAACCCGTTTTTATTACTCTCTGTAATTTTAATAATTTATACTGGCACCATCATTTCAGCACTGCATTCAGTACATTTAGCAACAGGAGTTACTATAACAGCGAGGAAGAAAACACAGGAGACTCGGTGAGCAGGAAGATTTGCCAGAAAAGCAGCCTCGCAGCATGGCTGAAGGGCTCCGGCTCAGGTGAAAGATATTGCTTTACAGAAATACAACTCAGGGGTACAAGTTTCATGGACACTAATACATTTAGTTAATTGAAAGAAGAAATTCAAGGCTTTCTTAGCTAATGTGTTGATCGATCACACAAACACCATCTCAAGTAATGCTCCACCTCTTTCATGGCTGATACTACAAAAAAGAGAAGGAAAAGGAAATGTTAAGCAGCGACACAACCAAATATTACCCATTCTGGCCTGAAACTCATTGCAGTCTCAAGGTGATTAGAAGTTATGTGAGCACAGAGTTCTCCACAATTAATGCCACCTGAGCCACTTTGCATGGGAACATCCCATATCTTCCTTCCCCTCCCAACCTCCCCAAAAATTCCTTCTCTCTGATGTCCACTTTCCCACATGGGATGCAAAATCTCTGAGGATGAAGGTGCTATGGATGAGCTTCACAAAGATCTAAACACTGATCAAAGCCTAAAGGTTATTATGCAAAGTCCTAGAGAAGAAAAACCAGTGTAATACCTTCTCTTGGCACCTAAAAAGATATAACGGTCCATTACTGGCTACGGATATAACATATAAAAAGTATACCAGGGCATAGATGTATTTGTGGAGAAGGTTTAAAGCCATTGTTGTCCATTTTTGCACATTAAAACCCACAAAGAGATTTATTTAGAGCACTAAATCATTTCATTTCTCTCTGGTTAGATTTTTAACTATTAAAATATTCATCATGCACTCCAAGAACCTCGATGCCAAGTATTTATTTTATTTTTTACAAGCTTTTAAATAGCTTCTTTAAAGTGTCTTCAGGTGTACATACTGCTCTTAAAAAAACACTGAAAGTCAGAGCTTACTATAAAGCACCAAAGAGAGAAATGAGACATCAGGCACTGCTGAAACCAGAGATCTGCCCATCAGCAATGGCCTCTGACCACAGTAGAATAAGGGGGTGTATTCCACAATATTCAGTGTTTAGGGTAAACTGAAAGGATATTGTTTTCATAGTTGAAAGTTTTCAAAGTGATAGTTTTTGGGGTTTCACATAAATAGATGTAACTGTCTACTGCCAAGGAGGCTGGGTGGAGAAAAAAAAAAAACTTCTATAAAGGGGAGATTTGTGTCAAAACCTCCCTTTTAGGTTTCCCTTCAGATGGACAATATTTTCCATAAAGTGGATGGTTGGCACTGAGAAAAAAAGCACTGTTTTCTGGTTTAAGATCTCCCCCTTGTCCTGTTACCCTATTTGGCTAACTGGATACCCCTAGCCCTGCAGTGATGCTCTCTCAGCTGGGAGGCAGTGGGCTGGACACGGCACTGATGCTGCTGTGCTCACCCCTGTACCACCTACCTTAACACACATCCATGCCTTTGACTTCTCACAGCATGACCAAGCAGAGAGCTGCACATCCAAGCTGCATTTATCAGAGCCATTTACAGAGCTGCCTTATCCAAGGAGAATATCACATCGTGGTGATGCACAAGGTGCCACCTCTGCATCCAGCCAGGCTTGTGCACTTGTCACAGAGGGCAGCAAAGGGGATCTCGTACCCACAGTGTGATGGGATAAAAGGCACAAACGCTACAGTCACCATGAGTGATGAGCCTATGGCTGGTGAGCTCATCCCAACACTGGTCTCCTGTCTAAAAGATCAGCAGCACCACGGAGGCTCAGCCCACCTCATCCTCTAGCTTTCAGTCCTGTGGCAGATCAAGCATCTTCAGCCTGGGAAGTCCTTGAATGATGGCTCTGACAGAGACTGAGGCCAGGGCTGGCTTGGATGCCTTCACACCCTGCTCCTCACTCTGCAGCCTCCTCAGCTGGAGACACTGAATGTGTTCAAATACAATCTGGCAGCTGCAAAGCTCAGTGACAAACTGCCTGGGAAGAGATTACCTTCCTTTTCAAGAGCACTTCTAATCTGAAGAGAAGCAAACACCTCCCCTCTGCTCCTCATGAAGCCTCTGCTTTATGCATGAAGCCAACTTCATTCTCAAACACAGGAATCTGAGCCATTACGTTCCTCTCTATATTCCCATATGTGCTTTAACTTCTTCCAAGTGGCAAATAACAGTACTTCCTTCTGCTTCTTCTCACAGAGGAAGGAGTCAGAGTGAGGCACAAACCTGAAAAATGACGCCAAACCTTTATAGACTGTTTTGACACCTCCTCCAAGAGCTCTTCATCCACTGTGACTCCTTGGAGGACGATGGCAGGCAGCATCTTCAGGTGATTTCATACAGAATTTGTGCCATTGCTCCTCTGTCTGAAGGGTTTTCATTCTACATCTATATAAATGTAGAACGCAAAGAGGCTATTTACCATTCATAGCCTCCAAGGAGTAAGGGATGTGCATGTACATAGTTATTCCACCTGTTTTGCTTTGTCTCCCAGACACTGCAGTAATGAAAAAAGGCAAGCAAGACTGCATTTGTAGACACTGACTACATTATTACTGAACACAGAACTTGACACTGAATGTCTGGGTCATTTAGAAGGTGACATGCATTTGTGAGAAAACGCATTTAGCTTATTTATGGACAGAGAGACACATTGGATCCACTGTATCATCGGCTTTTCCAAGCTAAATGATCCAGTCGAGGTAGAGTAAGTGAAGACATCTCACAACTGGGGAGGAAGCTTTTCTTTTTCAGCAAATTGATGGTTGCATGGCATATTAGGTATCGTTAATGGCTTAAATAACTTTTACTGAAACCTGACCTGCTATTTCCACCAACAATTCTCTTACCTTTACCACATGTATTTCCTACAAACTCTTTGATTTTCATTTAATGCCTATCTAAAAGGCTAAAGACCAAGGCACTGCACTCAGCTGCATTGACATTATCTTTTAATTAGTAGAGGTCACTTAATGCTTTCAGTACGATAAACAGTTGCTTTCCTTCCATGATCAATTGACTGCAAGAGCATCACAGTTAATGCGGACTGATTAAAACTTGACAATCCTTTAGCTTAAAAGTATGGCAGGACAGCAACAGTCAAACTATTGCACGTCGACCCCTTTCCTTGACAGTTCTGATCGCAGCACTGCCAGGTTGCAGGAAGAATGGGTCAGGATCTGGGTGTAAACGGCCTCTTGTATTGTACTGTGGGTCTCACCAGAGAAGCAACAGAGCTGTGGGTGAAATTAACTCCCAGGGCTATCTCCAGCTGCATGAGTCTGATATCCTTTAAGTGCTTCCAAACCCTTGTCTGAAAAACAAAACTAAGATTAGGGCTCACATGTGATTGGTAAGTAATAAGTCTCACACTGGAGAGACAAACACAACTCACTACCCAGCATCGCAGCTGAATGCACAGATAAAACTGTGACCACTCATACAATGTCTTGCAAGTATAAATCGGTCTTCTCATGCACAGAGCAGCGGGGATCCTGGCCTGATTTCAGTGGATAAAGACCTATTAGGTATTTGGTGGTGAGAGAGTTGCCTGAAATGGCAGAGTGGTTTGGGAGTTCATGGGGACCATGTTCAATTCAAGCAAATAGCAAGTCTTCTCACCTAAAAGTCACCTTTTAAAAGCTAGAGGCAAACAAACAGGGCTGCTGTCTCCAATACTTAATAGTGTCGTTAATCCTTATCCTTTTAACCCATGCACAAAGAAAATTATTCCAGGAAACCAATGGTAAGAACACCTTTATAATCCCTGTATTGTATCATATCTGCTACCAAGTTTGTAAAGTCAGTAAAATGAGAAGAGCTCCTACTCTGCCTGTTACAAATCAACGAAGGCTTCTTAGTCTTGGTAGCTTTTTACTGCTAGACAAGGAGCATATGTCAGAAAACATATGGCAAACAACAGAACCAGGATAAACCAGACCAAGAAAAATAGAGGAAGCATTTCTATTTAAAAAACAATTACATAAAGCTCCCTTGGAATGGCCAGATACATCCACGAGCCAACCGTTTTCATCTCCTCTGCTGCCTTTGGGTAATGAAAGGATTTAGTTTCCTAAGAAAGGAATTGGAGACATAAGGAATGCAGGACAATTGTGAATTAACCAGCATGCCTATGGTAACATCTGCAACAGATTGGGTGCCCTAAACACAGCACAGGAGATAACGGTCGCCTTATCTACGGTTTGGTAAATAATTTCTCCTACCTCAAGGGTCATTACAGCTTCAGCTCTTTCTGTCATTTGTGATTCCACTGAGGGGATGAAGAATAAAGTCTTTACAGGTGCTTATGGTGCAAGTGAGCAGCTATAAATAACATCCCCGTGTTTGGCTGTGCAGGACAAGAAACTCATTCACATCCCGACGCTCCTTCATTAGCCACCAACTTTCAGCCCTACAGATCTCAGCATCCCCCGACATCGAATTTGGCAGGCAGGCACCAAGCAGCAATGCAAGCCATTAGGGAAAAGCTTTTCTGCTTTCCTACATCCCCAAAGCCCCACAGTCTTCTCCTGAAAGAAATGCGGAGTTGGGGTGAGGGGAAAATCCCATCATGTGCCATGATCCCAAGCTGGTGAATGGAAAAATCCTCCTCTCCAATCCTAAAGCTTGAACTCATCAGATGGGGATAACGTCAGCCAAGAGTGGGGTAACACTGGCACATCTTTCCCCACACTGCTGCTGGGTGCTTGCTGCAGCAAAGTGGAGCATGAGGCTCCCTCTCAGTTGCCTGCCTGGGAGCAGCACTCTGGCTCTGTTGCAGACTGACGTGTGTTAAATAACTCTAAGTCTGAAGCTGGAGACTGTGTTTCTATTACTGGGGAAAAGACTTCGGGTCCGGGCTGGCATGGTAGGGAAGAGAAGGGGGAGAACCCCAGAGAGATTGACTGTATAAAGGTATTAAAACTAAAAAGGCTGAGGAGGAGGTGATGGGGCACTTATATCAGGCAGGCAAAGCTAGACACATAAGTGATGCACAGAGATCTCATGGGACAAGGTTAGGACAGAAGTGACAGCTGGTCTGAAGAAACAGTGCTTTAAGATCCAAAACCCTGTCAGGAAAACCCAACCATGCAGCCGATAGAGAAGTTCAATGAAAATGGACAGGCAGAAAAAGGACACAAGGTACATAAATACATGCTTATTCAATAAAGCAAGAAATGGAATAGCAAAATTGAGCAAACAAGGCTGCCTGGTGATGGGAGAGAGCCTGATTTATTTGCCTTACTGAAACACCGTAGCATGGAAAACACAGCAGGGAAACTGTGTTGCCTCGGTAGGAATTATTCAGCAAAGGAGGGTTAGGTCATGGCTAGAGCACCGGGAAGAGCCTCTGGAAGCAAGGTTTCTGAAGGAAGAAAAATCACAGAGGCGATGCAGCTGCACCAGGAGTGTTGTAGCTGCAGGGACACAGAGGGAAATTATGTTTTAAAGAAATCAACAAGTAGTTAATAATAAAGCAGAAATGACTTCTAATTACCTGGATACAGCTGATCACAGCCCGTGCCACGGTGACAAGCTGTTTCTTAGCAACTTGGAGGTGACTTTTGGAAGGGCTCCTTCCAGCGAGAGATGCTCTGATCTCCTGGGGAGCAAAGTTTAGCAGTAAACTGCCTGCACCATTAGGTTTTAGGGGCTGTGGTTCACTGTAGGCACGTTATTTACCTCCTGTGGGAAGAGATCACACTTTAAAAAATATAAGACTTGGGGGCGTGGACAGGAATCAGACAGTCCTGTCAATGAGGATGTTCAAATGGTGGATTTGGCATTGGGGGTGCCCTAGTGCAGCATCGCCCCAGCCAGCAGCACAGAGGAAAGTGCAGATCATCAGGGATAGGTGGGTTCGCCCAGAAGCTCTGCAAGGAGAAACTGAACCACTAGCACAGGAATCCCTTCTCATTAACCTCAGGTGTCCCCTGTTCTGAAGAAATGCTCAAGACAAATCCATTTCCCAGATGTAATATTGTTTTCTTTGCATAAAGAAGTTGATTAATTTGGAAGCCATTAAAAGTGCACACACACAGAGGTGAACAATGTATTTCTGTAGAGGAAAACTGCACCTTTCCACAAAGTAATCTGCAAAATAATAAGAGAAACTCACATATAAATCATACGACCTTCGAAAACACCTTGGACAAAGGCACTGACAAGGGTCTGTGGATGAGCTGAAGTGCTCAGGAGAGAGGGAACATCGCAATGTCTCAATGACTGGTTAAGAGACAGGCATAACCAGTTAAGCTTTAAGAGGATCAAAGACCTGCATAACCATTGGTGTTTAATAAACTAATGAGCCAGAAAAGCACACAAAGAATAAATGTCAAATACTAAAGAGAAGCTAGAAAAACTCCAGGGGTTCAAGAAACCTGCATGAACACATACAGAAAAATAAATGCACCCAGAGCACGAGGCAGCCCCGTGCCTTGGTAGTCACGAGACCTTTTCATTCACTGGAAACTGTTTCCAAAAATAATGAATAGTGAAAAAGAGCAAAATGAAATGGAGCTGCCTACAGTAGCCCTGCCAGAACGTTTTCTTTGTGAAGTGCTGCCTGGGAAAGTGGCTGCAGAAGTGTCACTGTGTAAAGCAGCATCAGCATCACTTTTGATGCCATCTCGGCACCAATTAGGGAGGGATGAGGTGGGTATTTCAGTGTGGTCAGAGCAACCAGCAAAGAGAAGCAGTCCAGGTCTGTTTAACTCCAAGGGCAGATGAAGACAAATAACAGAATATACTGGAGGTAAACTAACACCTGCCCCCAGGGAGAGAAACTTGGGCATCTCTTCTTAGCCAAGAGGAAAAAAAAAGAAAGGAAAAAATACTTTAAAAAGGAAGAATTTGGATGACATGAATTTTAAAAGTGAAGGAAAAATGCAGGAAGACAAACAAGCTGCAAGGATGGTGCTGTGCTTCCTTCACAACAGGTCCATGTCAAGCAAGATTTCTCCCACAGCGGGATTTGCACAAGCATCTACCCAGGATCCGCAGCCGTGTTCCTCTTTATCCTCCTTCATTTAGATGTCCCAAAACCAATATTTGATAAGTGTGTATTGCTGCATTCAGGAGGAAACTTTCTCGCATGGCAGTGCTCAACGCAGCAGTGCAAGGCACCTATTCTCATGAAAGATGCTTTAATAAACTGCTCTGCTAAAATAACCTGCCAACAGAAGGATACCGACTGTAAATACGAATGGAGAGTTGTTAGCAAATATGAGAACAAGTGAACACAGTTTTATCAGAGAGGGACAAAACCCAGAAAGCCTTAGAAATGAGCAAAATTGTTTAGTATTTTTAAAACATAAAGCAAAGCTGAGTGGTGAGGCCAAGTCCTTTCTATGGAGACAGAGCTTCTGCCATGCAGACTGGGTTTGTCTCCAGAGTGACGGCAGCATCCTCAGTTGATGTCATTGCACAAATCTAATATTAAATGCTTTCAAATCTGATCAATAAAATACAATTTACATTAAATGACCAGAAAGCTGTCAATTTTGGGTTTTTAATCCTAGACTTTCTCATGAGTTCCTGACTCAAAAGGAAAACATCATGGTTATTAAGTAAGTAAAGACTGATTTATTACGTAGCATTTGGAAGTGTTTTCTTTGAAGCATGCATTAAAAGGTCAAATATTCCCAACTTTTTCCTCGGGTGGAATGTTAAAAATACTGAATAGATAATTTCCAGGGCAGTTTTGCAACCAAGGGCATTAGAAGGAGTTTTGGAGTATCTGTTCTTAATTTACTTAACCTTTCTTACCTACTTTTAAAATGAAATGCATTTTAATGTTGTTCATTGAATTACACACCTTGTTTCCTTCTGTTAGGGAAAACCAGTGCTATGAACATGATGCTTTCTGGGCACACTGTTCCTGGACGCAGAGCCACCTTGCAAACATTTCACACAGGAACTGGGGGGCAGGAGGGAATTGCACATTTGGCTGCGATTCAAGCACTATACCCAGGGAGCAAATAGATTGCTCATGAGAATTAAAATCGAAGCATCATTCAGACTTCAATATGTACAGATGCAATTTTCAGCTGCAATTGCTCCTGTCGACAGGATCCAACTTTGTAATTAATGAAAACACAGGGACTACTTTGCACTCCAAGTACACCTCCATTAAAGGAATCCCCTGATTTTCACCAACACTAACTCTGCCACCACTGCAGGATGGGATGCGATGGGACTCTGGGTCCCCACAGGAGCAGGGCTCCCCTGCTGTTTGGGTGCCAAGAGCTGTGATGCCCTCTGCCCCCTAAAGTGCCACTTTCCCATTCAGGTGGTCCCACACACATCCAAGCCTCATTTCAGCAAGTTCTGGAGTGCTTTGCTGGAGCTGCAGCAATTGAGCTCTGGCTGGGGACTCCCTCTGCTGTGAAGCCCTCCGCTCCTCACCCAGTGAGACAGCCAGTATGAGTGCAGGAGGCAAGGGCAGAGGGAGCAGAGCATCCCACTCTGTCCCTTGTTGCCGACATTGATACACAAATAACCAGTAACATCAAACTACTGGGAGGAGGGAGTTTTGTACAGCAGAATGCAGACTGCCTAAATAATGAATTAAGAATCATCAAATAATGAGTATGTAAAAGGATAGAGAGGGAAGGTCTGATATTTTAGACTATGCTAGACCACAATGAATAAATTATAAGAAAGGATGAATACTTTACTAAGTATAAGGATGCCTAGCAAAGAAAAGTTCCTACACTTCTCATCCCTCACTGGGTCCCAAATGAAGACAGAGCTGATGGCTTAGCCAGTCCCATGAGGCTTTTATTCCACCTAGGTTTTCCTCCAGACTGAGGCATCTTTGTTTAACAGCATCCATTCTGTCTTTGAGCCTTTTACACCAGAGACAAGCTTGCTTATTTCTCTGATGCCGCTGAAGTTCTCCCAGTCATAACAAACTAAGAACACCCAGTCAGTTTGACAGAGATGAAGTGATAGGTAGGAGGCACATTTCATTACACTATCAAGGCTTTGGCGCGGTAATTGGTGAAGAAACAATTCAGAGCTGTCAGCTCGATACACACGCCTTTCCACTGAGCGCTGTGCTGAGTCCTTGATGGGTAATGAATGATGGCCAATGGCGGATACCGCCACAATCACACCCTCGTACCCAGCACCCTTGCGACCATCCCTTCCCCACCACCACCTGCACATCTTAAGGGCCAGGCACATTCTTGTACCTGATATGTGACTATGATGAGGATTTTAGTTATCTGCATGATGAATGAAATCAAAGGCTGGACAGGGATAAGCCCCGCTGCAGTCTCTGCACGCTCAGGACCTGTCTGTGTTTCTCACCTGACACAAACCCATGGACGATAATGGAGAAATGCCAAAAAGTCGTTGACTTTCACATCCACTGCAGCCTTCCTCTTTCCACAGGCTCTGTCCCACCCCATGCCACTGAAAGGAAAATGATAGTTTCCAGGTTTCATCACATACACCCACAGAGGGACTCTAGAGCTCTAGTTCAAACACCACAGGTAATGATGGATGTGCTGCTCTTGTGCCACTGGAATGGAGAGCGTCTGCCTTCTTTCAATACTTGTATCATATTACAGTACTCTTCTGCTTTCCATCCTTCTTGCACGGTAACACAATTACTACCCTGTATTAACTTTTAAAGCTTTTATTTTGCTCAGCTGTCTAAAGCTGGATCTTAGGCAGCAGAGAAATTAGCTCCACGGCTCTAACCAACACTCAAGCGCAGCACCCCTCTCTGGGCAGCCACTGGTTAACTGTGGGATACATCTGGAAAAGGGGTAATCTGCACAACTCAAGTATTTGTCTTTGAAAACAAATATCCTCATGGTAATTGTTGGGTTTTTTAAACAGAAAAACTCCACTATTTTCCAGTATTTTCGTACTATTTCCTGAGTGTCAGTAGTCTACATTTTCAACAACTCCAGATGCACACAAACACACACCCAGTGAAATAAATGGCAGAAGTAAGTAGGTAGTGAAATGTGCAGGATAAATTGCAAGACTGCGTAATGTATTAAGTGAAAACCCAGACTTTGCAGCAGAACAGGAATTGCATTAACTGCTAAAAAGAGACACTTTAGTAGGGCATTTTTTTTTACAGGAAAATAAGAAAGAGCATTTGGTACCCAAGATTAACTGAAAATTATTTTCCAACACCAACTAAGTAAGTTGCTTAAAGAAAAGCTGAAGAAAATGATTCTGATATTATAGAATCTGAGTAATCCCACGCTAAAGCCTAAAATCTCCCTGGATTAATCTTTCTTTCCAGGCATTCCCTTCTACAAACAAGAAGGAGGAAAACCGAAATCATCATCTGCAGGAGCAGTTGCTTTATTGCGCTCCTAGTGAGCATCTTGCATTTGAAATGAGACTCCATTTGCGCAGACAAGAGAACATTGGAAAGGGCTCTAGTGCCATCTACTGCACTCCTATCAATCAGATGTTAAGTGCTGCTCTGCCTTACCTGGAAATTGGGTGTCCAACACAATGTAAGAGAAGATTCCAGGCAAGGGACATCCAGGACAAGCAGCTGACACGGAAGCAAGTATGAGATCTCCCAGCACGGAGCTGGATGCGAGTAGGCTCTGGTGAAGAGCTGAGATCAATGAGACTTACTCACATAGAATCATAGAATGGTTTAGGTTGGAAGGGACCTTCAAAGGCCATCTAGTCCAACCCCTTGCAGTGAGCCGGGACAGCCTGAACTAACTCAGGTTGCCCAAAGAAACCCAAACTATGACTAATGGGATAGCTGAGCTCCATACAACTAATTTCTCACCCTCTACTCAAAAGCTTTTCACATTTTGGGTACTATATTGTTTCAAACACTCTTCTAAGGGCCAAAGCCAAATCTGATTTTAAGCAGATATAAGTCAAAAAACAAAGCCATTTCTGAAGTGATACATGTTCGAAGTAAATTCAGGTGCTTCACTTCTCATTAATAGTGTCATTTTTCTTTTTTGCTACTTCTCCTAATTTTTCATTTTCTGTGGAGAGATAGGAAAGAGAAGGAAAACCAAGAAAATATAAAGGAAAGTAAGAGATACAGTCTGCTCTTTATTTTTGTGTTTTATTCCCCACTCCAAAAGGCAATGGTAAAACACAAAAAGTTGTATTTTATATATTATTCATTATATTTTATTTATACACAAACATTTTTATGTTTTATCTATATTTTTATGCTATAAAAATATTTCATCTTTCTAAGGAAAAAGAGCTCCCTACTAAAAAAAAAAATACATTTGAGCATGCACTGTCAGCCCTAGCCCTTCTCCCCAAAAGCCTACCCTGGCTGGGGACACTGCTCCCCTCCTTGCCTGGCTGGGACTCCAGCAACATGGGTCCTTCCCTTTGTCCCTCCTGCATCTCACAACATAACATTTTCAATACCCTCATTTTTTTTGCTCTGTCCCAGTGGGGTTTCCACACACTTTGCTGCAGTGTCCTGGGTTTAGCAGTGGCAGTCATTTTTCTCTTTCTTGGTAGCTGGTGCAGGGCTGTGTTTTGACTTTCAGCTGTGAACAGAGCTGAAAAACACTGATGTTTTGGTTTGGCCAAGGACTTTGTGGGCCTCATGCTCTGCCAGGGAGGAGGGAAGCTGGGAGGAAGCAGAGACAGGACACCTGACCCAAACTGACCAAAGAGGTATTCCATACCACAGCACGTCATGCCCAGGAGGTAACTTGGGAGTTAGCCGGAAGGGCTAGGTGGACTGCAAGGTTGGAGGAGGTATCGGTTGGTGCTTGATCGGGCTGGGGGGCAAGTTATCGGTCGCCTGGTGATGGGGTGTTATATTCTCTTCCCTTGTTATTTCCTATATCATTACTATTATTGGTGGTAGCAGTAGTGATTTGTGTTATACCTTAGTTACTAAACTGTTCTTATCTCAACCCGTGGGAGTTTCATTTCTTTTTGATTCTCCTCTCCATTCCCCCAGGAGTAGGGGGAGGGCAAGAAGGGGGGGAGTGGGTAACAAGCTGTCTGGCTGTGGGTTAAACCACGACATGCAGTTATAACTGTGTTCATGAGGTCTTTTGAGCCTCAGCCTTGGGAATGACACTGCCCATTTTACCCCTCCGCAGCCTTTACACATACTTGTTTCTCCTTCCTCCTCTTCACCCTTCTTCATTCCCTCTGCACATCTCCCTCCTTACCTCCACAAAGCACTTTGATCAGCTGCACTGAGATACCCCCACCATAAAGTGCACATCACCAACACAGAAGGGGCTTAGACCTCACCAAGACTGACACAGTAATTTTTTCCAGCTCTTGTTTAATGCAAACATGACCCCAGCCACCAAGACCTGTCTGTCTGCCTGCTCCCAGGTATTGTACACCAGAGGAGCAGCTCACACAACCATCCCTCACATAACAGATAAAACAAGCCTGCGGCCAACAGTCTGAAGTGCAGGCTTCTGCTAAGGCAGCTGACTTTGGCCAAAGTGAGTTGGAGAGCCCTCACATCAGCTGATCCATGCAGTCCTGATGGAGCAACACCCATTCGGACTAGGAGGCTGGTACTTCAGTAGCTGCAGGCTTTGCATCCCTCATGCCCACACTGACAGGTGAGGAACTACAATGCGAGAGGTGTGATGAGAGTTGATAACTACACAAGGAAGAGCCAACCTCTTCTGGATTTTCAGGGCCAAAGCCAGAAGAGTATTTAGTAGTATATACTAAAAAATATGAGAAACCCATGTTCAAAGGGGTGGAAGTAAGAGCTCAACTTCATGGCAAACACTGCAAATTGAAACAGTTATTCAATGCTGAAATCAAAGAAAATTATCCCGTCACATTTTACCCTTCCGAGCAGATGAAAAGCTCTCAAGGAGAACATTCCCTTCAGTTTCTCTCCTTAAAAAAATAAAGTAAAATATTAAGAGACATTCTAAACCCTGAGTTATCTCCGTAATGGTACAAGTGGTAAGATTAACAGCAAGAATTAAACCACTTCATTATTATTTAATTGCTTTTAAAAATGTATTGCCTTAATATTTATAATTGTACCATTCAGATTAATAACCCCGATTTTCCACCTCCCCACCACAAACCATTTCTCACACTCGCCCAACTTCCACAGAACTTCACAAAGTGAAAACTGAAAACACATCTTGAAGACTTTTGATGTAAAAAGGAACGACACTGTGTGCTTCCATAAATTAAGGTTTATTTCAAATCCAGCTCTCAGGTTACACTGTACATGAAACACAGGCAATCCTGTATGCATCCACGATTGGCAACGTTCATTAAGCCCCACTAAATTCCTCATGCCAGTGACAATGTGCCAGCTAAACACAGACTCTAAACTTAAGAAAAAACAAAACAAAACAGAAGGAGCAAGGAACAAAATTCCTATGGTCTGCTAAGAAAATACAACCCAGACCTATACCCTGCCTAAAGAACAAGTGGCCCAAAAGTCTCCTGGATCCTTCAAATTCCAATTTCCAGACTCAGACCCTCTTTACGAAAAGTCACAAGCCAGATCTTTGCTGTTACCCAAACTGTCCCTCAGGATTTATTGGCAAAATCCCATTAATCCAACCCAACCTCCTGCTGCTGCTAAGATAATTTTGTGACTATTTGTAAAGCTAATCAACCAAAATAGTATTTTCATCCCAATAATGTTAAGCCATAAAGGGTGAAGAGTATGTTGGCCATCAACTGTTGATGCTGCACTCAAATTTGCTGAAAGTGCTGAATGTTGGCAGAATATTTCACCCTTGGATTAAGTCCCCACAGCCTCTCCTTAGCACATTCAGGCATATGTTCGACCACTTGCTCTAGCGAGTCCTAACACCACTTGAAAGAGAATCTCCTCATTAGCTGCTTCTGTACAGATCCAAGCACACGCCTGCATCCACACACTGGCTTCAGCAGCATCATCTGCAGCACAAGAAGTTGAATGTACACAAAGGTTTTCACAACCCAGTCTTAAAATGCCTGAAAACAAAGCCAGCAAAGCAATGCAAGATGAAAGAGTTACCTCTGAGAGACCCCCAGGTAAATAAACCTGAGTATCAGTTTGGACCTCAGAACACCAGCCTGTCACAGCAAGGAAAAGCAGACATAACTCTATGCAGTAACAGTGTTTCAAATGTTTGCCTCTAAAACCTGGCAAAGTTTTACACTTGTTTCTTAAATAAAGGCTTTTTATTTAAAAAAGTTATCAAATATCTGTGCACAGTTCATAGTCAAATGTCTTCTTTATTTCTAATTGGTTTCATTCAAACTCAGACATTTCACTGATTTCAGTTTTATACACTTTTTCTTTCAAAATCCAACAAGGTAAAAAAAGCAACCCCAAACACATACACACACAAATAGAGGAAACTGTATTTCAAGGGCTTTTTTTTTTCCCATGTCAAGAAGTGCAATTTTGCTTCTATGGTTCTTTAAACAGTTTTATTCATCAGTAAAACAATGCACTACACTAAGAATTGCACCAGATACCTTAGAATATCTTACGTATCAGCTATACCTAACTTCTCCTATGCACTGCTTAAGGTTGTGAGAAATCTGTATGAACGTTACACTTTTAGTAACTCAAGCTTTACCAGTATAGGCAGGTCAGTAAATGTACCCACACTCTGTGAAACTGCCTATCACTGCTGGAGAATGGAAGTCAATTACACCAGTGAAATGTTTGCATTTACAGTAACTATCTTGCTTTTGCATATAAATGTATGCTCTGCTTCAAGCCACTGAGACTGTATCATTATATTGCAAGCCTATCACAGGAATACATTCCCCAAAAAATCCGTAACACAGAACTCTGTTTTGTCTCACTGAACGTGATTCCACACATCCTTCTGGCCCCACTTAAAACAACAGAATTAGTCCCTTTTTTTCAGCCCCCTCTAGCAGAAGCATGTTAACTCTGGGGGAATTTCACAAAGAACTTAGCTTTGGCTTAGTACTTCCTTCACTCTAAACTATGAACCATGTGAACTATGCTACTGGCTTTGGAAGCGTTTTCAAAAGTTTTCTAGATTGACTCTTCACCATTCTGAGAAAACAAGAATATTGACAGATCAGGCTTTTAATGACTCCAGGAACAAGGTTCCTCATGACTTCATTTCCTTCCATCTGCAGCTGAAAGACACCCTCTACATCTTACCATTTGTCATGAAAAAACAGAAGCTGATTCCCTTCAGGATCTTCAACAAGACTCAAGTTTTACTCCAATTTGCTCAGGTTTTCCATTGCACAGTGCTGTTCTATGTGATGAAGTAGGAAACACCCAAAGTTTTAAGTGTTCATTTTGGAAAAGACTTATCTGCTTTGAGATAGGAGACTGACTAAACCTACTGAGGAGGCCTCTTAGATTTTAGCATTTAAAACTACAGGGAGAAGAGTCAAAAGTTTGTATTTAGATGCACAAACATGGGACTGCTTTCTAAGTTGAAACTGTTTTGAAACTTCAAATAAAAGTCTTCAGTGTCCATTGAATCAAACAACAAAAGTTAAAGCTTACTTAACCACGTCATTCTTACAACCACTATTTTACAAAGGAAGATCTTCAAACCTAGAAACAACACGGGGGCAAGCACAGCAAGGACATGGATGTTGATAGAAAGGAATTAACAAACCAGCCTGGAACAACTACGTCATGTAACCCAGCTGCAAATGACACGCTGGGAAGTGTAATTCCTATTCTGATTTTTACTTACAGGTACAGACCTATAGTATAAAAACATCTAGCTTCTTAAAAAAGATGAACTGAGGAGCCTGACAGGCCTATTTCATGCCCACAGAGACTATACTGAGAGACCCGAATAAAAACTGCACCTAAGTTATAGCTTGGTCTTTCAGTTTAGTCCCTCCATCTCTATGTAACTACCCATCCTCTAGCATTTTGTCACATAATGGTAGGCATAAATCATTACAACATCAGTATCTACCCCAGAAAACCTTATATGAAATGGATGGACAAATCTTTATACAAAGACAAGTTTTTTAGAATTTGGAATGAAAAAATACAGAGCAAAAAAACCCCAAAAAAGAGTTCTGAAAAATAGTTTACGTAGAAAAACCTCCCCAAAATAAAGAGAGGGATTATAAAGGTAAGCTACGGTGCTAAGAAGTGGTTGGAGTAATAACAGGCTACTTCCCTCGCAGAGGTTTACACGTTTCACACCAGCATTTTGCTTTATGTTGTTACAATAGTTTTATGGAGCATTATTTAAAAATAATATTTCAGTCAGAAACCTAATTCAGAGTTCATCATGTTTTACCCTAAACGGCCACTTGGAATGCTGTGAAACATGATTTGCAGCCAGAAGCACCAAGTACATAAATTCTTCCACATCAAAGGAGTAGTTTGTAAATTTTGGATGCTCTCCCAGTGTTGGGTGGTGTCCCTAGAAAATGAAATAAGGCCTTTTAGATAGGAAAAAACCTCAATACATCTTCCATTAAAAAAGCAAGAAAAATACTAATCATCTGCCATTTTTATTTATTATTTCTTATCCGCTGAGGCAAAAGAGTCAGCAAAGTACCTGCATAACAGAGATGCTGTGGATGGCTTGAATTAATGGCCAATTCATTTCATTTCTCTTCTTCCCTCAGCATTAATATAAATGATCTCTTAATCACAACAGGGAAGTTAATTTGGTCTAAAGAATGAAAACCATATTTCAAATATCGTAATGTAGATAGGTGAAGGAAGCTAAATGTTAAATGCTTCAAGTTACAGCACGCCACCCTTCAGCAGTGGCCATCATTACCTGATCTTGAGGAAACACTTTATTCCTTTTTCGCCAAGTGATGTAGTGAATGCCTCTCAGCCTTGCCAAATCCAGGTAACAACGTTCATCTTCACAGTTGTATCTAGGGACAGGCATAAGAAAATCATATTTATCTACAGAGATTGTGCTCAAGTTTACCAGGGTGGAACAGGAAAAAAACCCTGCAAGCTGAAATGTTTGTTGTCCAGTTCTAAGGCACTGAAGCCATGGACAGTTTCTGCTCTGTTGAAAACAAGGGGCTTCAAGCAGGATTTCCCAGGACACATAATTCAGTGCTTTTCTGACAAATATCTTATTTTTTTGTTTAGCTCTATAGAACTGGAATGCCTGTTAACATCCACAATTTATAACAAAGTATGTTTAAAAAGAAAGCTACTAGAGAAGTTTAGGTAAAAGAGAATGACACACAGCTGAGCTTGGCCAGCAAGCTGGTGCTCATGTCCTCAGCACAGAAAGGAGTATATAAATAACCCTCAGGGGGATCTGTAATACTTTGGGCATGTACCTCATGCAAACAGTTTACCTGGATCACCAAAATACTAGTATATTTCAGACTCACTGGGCAGGATCTGACCACTGAGGCTTTCTTGCTTTTTGCCATTTAACCTGCACCATTGTTGACCAGGCTGCATTGTATTTATACCACAGCATCTTAAGAAATCCCAGACTAAACCTGTATGATATAGTTACACTATATTTTGTAATCAAAGCTTCCTCATTTTCAATCCCCAGAAAAGGAGGCTGACAAAAATGAAGTCTGGATGAGGACGTAAGGCAAGCATGAATAGTCAAATACAGGCAAGGAAGAGTGCTTCACTAACATGCAAGAACAGACATAAGCAGTTGTATAATAGAGGGGAAAGAGAGAAACAAACTTACAGTTCAAAAACAACAGCCCAGTCTGGTAGAAAGAGCAAATGGGTAAGTCCAGCTCCATGCATCCCAATGAATATATCAGAGTTGTGGGTAATCCTCAACTGCTCTGAAAATTCAAGTTCCCTGCAGACAACACAACAAAGATGGTGACCTGGCACGCCTGCCCATCTCAGCAAGAGTCAGCAACATGCAGAAAGCACAAAATTAACTTAAGGGAATGCTGAAAGATAGAAATAATTTTTCAAGGAACAATACCAAGAATCATAAATGCTGCATCCAGAAAAAACTCAGCACAGAATTAAAACAAATGCAGGCATATTTCAAAACTTCACAAGAGTTTTCCAAAAATTTGAGGGTTTTCTTTAAAGTTTTTGCAAGATTGGGGTTTTTTACTTAAAAAAAAAAAAAAAGAGGCATCACTTCCTATAACCCCCCCTAACAACTCAACATAAAAGACCTAAACTTTTCTAATGTAATGTAGAAGTACACAATTCATAATCGTATCACAGGATTCTGCCTAAAGATGTAGATATCCAACCTTAACTTATGCACAGTGCATCATGAAGAAATAAGGAGACCAGGCTTTTTTCAGCTCCTGGAACTGTCACTCTCTCCCATCATTTGCCTGTAAACTCCAAATAAGGCATTCTCTTTATATGACCAGGTGTTCCCTGAGTGCACAAGGAAATTGACTAAAGACACTTTATTGTTAAGAGAAGACTGACAACTGCAAAGGGAAATTACAACATGCTTCATTTGGGTATGAACAGTTCATACACTGAAAAGGAAGAGAATAACCAAAAGGAAGAGAATGACTATTTGGAAGAGAGTAGAAAGAAACTGGCTTAAACACAGTTCTTAGCTACTTAAACTGCTACAAGGGCAGACACCAGGGAAACCCTCCTAACCATGATAGTGATGCCACAGGAGAGCTGTGGAAATCTGCAATACTGAAAGGTACTACACACAGTTTGACAAGCATGGGAGTTGTGGAAGTACTACTTGGCCAAGCTTTCATGTAGGATGGCCTAGATGGCCACTCAGTGGTGTCCACCCCTTTTCTTATTAGACTGCTCAAGTGCTCTCATTGACAGGGGAATTGGAGGCAACTCTTGACTCCCTCACATTGTCACTGCTTTGGTCAAAACACCCATCTCTCAGTACTGCTTTAATTTCTCATGCCTCCTGCATGACCCATGACGGCATCATTGAGTAGATGGGAGCTGCTGTCATTTGGCACAGGCATACACCACTTGGAAACTTTTTCTTCAAGACATTTTTCCCTGACACAGTGCCTACTACATCTGAGCATCACAAACTGACCTCAAGTGGTGTCTTCAGGGGCTACTACAGCAGCAAATAAGCTCAGTCATTATTCATTACCAAACTAACGGTCATATAATATAAAACACTACCTTCATACAAGAGAAATCCCTGTTGGACCCATAGTTACTGCAGGGCATTAGCAAATTCAGAGTGATGGGAACACAGCTTGTTATGGAGATGGGAGGAAAGAAGAAGAAAAGTGATTTCAAACTTGTTCATCACATAGTAGCTTTAACCTGAGCCTACTAACCCTAGAGACTCATTCCTAAGCAGTGCATCATAGGATGGGAGTGTTTAACTAGCTCACCCATCACTCCCTGAACACTCCCATAGGATGGGAGTGTTTAACTAGCTCACCCACCACTCACCCCACCATTCTGCCTTTCTTACCAGTTCTTGGATTTTTAACACGTTAGACACTGGGGCACATACAGCTGTGTCTGCAAACAGCTTTCCCCAGCAATAGGCAGCATGAGATCACACTAGGTTCTTCTGTCAACTTACGTACTTGTATTTGTAGTCTACCACTTTGACCTCCAGAGTTGATAATGTTTTCAAAGCATTCACAAGCTAAGGAAGAGAATAAAAAGACAATGATTTGGAGATCTCCTTCAATGAACTCCTCCCCTGCACTCCTGACCATCATTACACACTCCTCCTACTCAGCAGGGAATGACAATGAGTGAGACAGAACATACTGTCACCGCCACATAAAGGAGCAGTTCCCCTCCTCTTGTGCCTTCCCACCTAAGATACGTGAGTTATTCTTGACAGAGCAACCCCTGGAGAGCAGATGCAGATCTCCTGCACTCTCACAGAGAGCTTCTGTTGACCTTTACATGCTCCAGGACCCAATCCTAAACCACTCAGACTAGGAGGAGCAGTGGGAAGATGTGGTTGGATTTCCAAAATATATTTCAATACCTAAAGAAGCAAATTGGTAGCTAAGAAGGATTTTCAAAAATACCTTACTAGGTCCTACACATGAGAAGTGAAACCAGGATAGAGCCAGGCCTTCCAAACTAAAATGGCTTTCTGTAAATCTCCAGTCCATAGCCAGCAGTAGAGTCAAGTATTCTCTCTCTTACAAAAGTGTAGTAAAGGTAGGACTAACATCTCCTTTTCTGTCATGTGCTTATCACCAGAAAACACAATACATGTAGCACTGTGGACAGCCAAGCAGATAAGGCACATATCTAACCATTTGCACTCTGTCTATTCTACCACTGAGCTATTGCATCAAACAAGCCTCAATTTCTCCCCCCATACAGTGGGGAATGATAATCCCAATTCATTTTTGTCAGGCACTAACAGCTAAGAATGAAGACAGATATGAAAACATTAGATTTTATCATTTTACCACAAGAGAACCTACACCACAAGCCCACTAAGTTGTATGATTCAAAAACATGAATCAATATGAAATTTCATTAAGTTTTGAATGCACATACTCAGATACAATAGCTTCTGCATTTTAATCTGCAAGCGTAACAAAGGTTTTTGTTAGAGTCGTCAGCACTGGGGATGTTATAAATACAAGAGATAGTCTGAAAGTGAAATAATTTAATTTTATCAGCAGCTCTGCAGTGTCTGTTTGTTAAAGGGAAATGCTTTTAGTATTACATCTGCAGTCTTCTATTGGATACTTAAAAAAGGGCAGCAAGGTTCAGTGTCTTGTATACAGAAACAGAGACTGGCTAGAAGACACAGTAGAAGAAATTAATACCAGTACTGAACATGTTTGCTCAAGATTTGTCAGCAGACAGATGTCTTGGCTACACCCCTAGGAAAAAAAATATCAATTCAATGAGCAAAATACAACTTCTGATAAATATTTTAAAAATAAAAGCGACCCCACCTCATTCTGGTTTAAGATTTTCCGGTAATCTGTGCTGCGTGCAAGTATTGTGACCCGGATTTTCCCATCCTAAAAAGAAAGGAGCTTCAGTGGAATGCTATGAGGCAGACTCCAAACACTTCCATATTTACTTTCGGTAGTTATTTGAGCAACATAACAAGTCCCTTCTCCATGTAACAGATGATGTAACCACCTTAAAATTCACATTGTATTTTCCAACAGATGTCAAGTGTCAAAAACTTTGCAAAAGTCTGACTATTAACAAAGAATAAAACATTTTCTGAGAGATTTTTTTATTCAGTACAAAAGAGCCTCTGTATTACTCAGTATACAGAAGTTTTTTAAAGTAGGGAAGCAGCTTTTGAGATGGCTTGTGCACAAGATCTTTGGGAAAAAATATTTCACTTATGTAACAGTTCCTCCTTTTACCTCTTTAAATTAATTGGACTCACAGGGGTAAGTGTTCCAAGTGAAATAAAGAGATTTAACTGCATGACTCCCATTAGCATCAGCAGGAGAAGCATAACTAAATGCCTGTGCAGTGCTTTGAATGTGTGCCCCTCAGCGATAATACATAGGCTACTCTCTAGCAAACACTTCAAGAAGCTCAGAACTGCTGTATCCACCAGTGCAGCCATTGCAACAATTTGCATAGACTAACAGTGGGTGCAAGAGAGACGGACAGAGAGATGGTACTGGGCAAGGGTCAGGACTAGATTCAACCACTGTCTCCTCTGATCCAAGCTCGGCAGTATCTACACTGGAATGGGTTGCCCAGGGAGGTTGTGAATGCTCCATCCCTGGCAGTGTTCAAGGCCAGGCTGGTGTCATGGTTTAGTGTGAGGTGTCCCTGCCCATGGCAGGGGGGGCTGGACCTAGATGATCTTAAGGTCCTTTCCAACCCTAACTATTCTATGACTCTATGAAGAACAAGCTCACTGCATTGCTCAGTGGGATCCCCTCTTGCTGCACTGCAAGGACAGCACCTTGTCAGTCTGCTCCAGAAGAGACCATGTGCCACATATCTTGCATAACTAGAAAGGACACAAAGGCCTTGGGACCAGAGAATAGAGACTGGGAAGAGATCCCAGGGTTGGAAGGAGGATGTTCTAAAGTATGTCCTATGTAAATAAGACACGAAGGCGAGTTTCACAAATATACACAAGTGTTTGCTGAAGGCCTTCACAGAACAGATTGATATACTGGAAAAAAAATCACAAGCATCACGGGAAGGAACAAGAAGTTCACGATATGCTCTTATTTCCCCACTGGGTCCAGCTTGCTAATGCCATTTCTCTGGCAAAAGCCATTAGCTCCATGTTACAACTTTATTATTCAGTTACCATACCTTGGGTCCTTCTTGTGTGATATTTAATCTGTGTAACACATGCTGAGAAAATGCTCTAAACAGCCCCGTACCATGACAGCCAGAGATCTGAAATTTAAAAAAAAACAATTGTTAATACAAAAATTTATTTTGCTCAGAAAAACCTCTTTGTGACCAGTCTTTTGCCATTCTTGTGAAACAAAAACCCAGTATCATGCACTGTGCTAAACATGGCAGTATTCATTGCAATGCAAGTGAGACTTTCATTGAGGAAGAAGCACAACTCTCTCTACAGTGTTAGAGCCTGAATGCATGAGCTAATACCCTCAGGAAAGTCTGTCAGTGTGCAAGCTCTTGTGCTCTGCAAAAATACCAGTTAAGTTCACAGTGCCCACCCATTAAAGAGGAATAATATCACATCTCATGAGCTGTGACACAGGACATTGCACCCAAGCACTTACTATCAACCAGCTAACTTCAAAATTCTAATCTTTAGGGAAGAGCATCTCATTTGGAGCTGCACAGACCTTCAGTGCAGTACATGGCACGGTAACTCAGCTGGATACTTGAGGGATTCATTAGCTCAGATTTTATACTGTCACACATGCACCTAGTTAACACAGTGGAGAGATAAAAAAGACTCACCAATGGTGTGTTATAAAACAAGCCATATCGCATTCGAGGCAGTAATGAGAAGACTGCTTCTTTAAAGCATACCTGCAAAGGAAGATCACAGGAAGTTACACTGCTCTGCTACCTTCCACTGGCACATCCCAGGCTCATTCAGTGGGATCACTGCTTATAATGAGATAGCAATTACATGCTTCTGTCAAGAGCACCTTCACTTCCTTGATTGCGCAAATGAATAGAACAAAGACAATCCTGATCCCAAAAGAGCCCTCACTTCGGATGTAAGTGTGGGAAGAGGTAAAAACCAAAACACCCCCAAGACAGAACAAACATGAATGAAATAAAGAAAACCAGTTAGAGAGTAAAGAGTTTAAGACAGGCTTTAGGAGACTAAAATGAGCTCTGAATGAATGGTTACTTTAATGAAAGGTATTAATGAAAGGTATTAATGCTTTTTTCTGAAACACCCATATCCACAAGCAGCTTGAGAAGCTGTCGTATTTGCTACCTAATGACTGAATGAAAACAAAATATAAAATTCCATACCCTTTTAGAGTCAAAGGTTTTCAAGTGTATTATTTCATAGTTGGTAAATGCCTTCCACGTCTCACTGAACAGGTCACCATAGCCATATGAGCTCTAGGAGAAAAGGGAAAAACCATAAGGTCATAATTAATACATAAATGCACATGAACACTCTCTTTATGATTTACAAGTTCTGTATACAAGTTTTAATACACGGTTAATATACCTAGTCACCACCACGGGACCAGAGACAGCTTAGCACAGAACGGACATCACAGAACACCAAACCCTGCATTTACAATAGTAGCTAATTCTAAATCACTGTCAGGTAGCTAATGTTTAATAAAATGCTTTTATAAATTAGCAATCTAGACAAGTTTTCAAGCAGTAGATTAGAATTTGAGTTGGGAACAAGAAGTACCTACTACTTTCCTCAGACACAACAGAACACAAGTTAAATTTCAATTAACAGCCACACAGGGATGGTAAAAGGCATGAACCTCAACTCCCGAGACTGATAAAAACACCTGGGAATTCAAGTGCTGCAGTAATGTTCGAAGTCAAAAGTCACAATGAGTTTATTTCACATTCACCTCCGTTTTGTTGTCACTTGCATATTGCATATGGATCATAAATCGAAGGAAATGATCTGATTTGATGTAAGAAATGGCCAGGAAACTATGTTTTGCATTACTCTGACAAGCTAATGAGAAGTTTCTCTACAGGGCAGTATAAAACTTCGCCCTCTGCAGCAAAGGTCTTTTAAGAACAATCTAAATTCCTACAACATTGGCCCAGCAGTAGAGGCTCTTGCCTTCAAGTTTGTAACACTTCCTACACACCCAAAGGCTAAGAGTCACCATCTCTTGTTCTCTGAATGCAATTAAGTATGACCTTGGTAGTCCTGGTGCAGATTCTCACTTAAAGCTTCCTTTTGACTCTGGAGCTGGCTCAGGCTACTTGGAAAGTTATGTGGAAACACTCTCCACAAGAAATTTGAAATTAAGACTACAAATGACAGCAGTTGATCTTCCAGATTAGAAGTAATCTTTGTTTAGCCAGAGTTATAGCAGAAAATGAGTAGGAAATCCACTGGGTGTTGGCTTGCAGGCTGCCTCTGCAAGAGCAGGAGAGCAATGTTTGTAAAGCATTTTTAAGGAAAGCAGGTAAGGTTGGAAAGTAATACCTTCAGCTTTGAAAATCAGGTCTCTACTTGTAATCTGGAAGATCATCTGCGATCATTCATAGTCTTAATTTCAAATGTGTATGGCCAAATCTAATTACATAAAGAAAAAGAGGGAATGACTAATAAGCTCAAGACCATCTTTCAATCAGCACAGACAGTTCAGAAGCAGTTAGCTGGTGCCATCATCTGGTTGTACATGGTAATGAACTCAAGCAGTCTGATGAGTTAAGACACTTAAAATGATAGAGCATTGTGACATATACTTTGAATGCTACATTTGAAAGAGCTATTTGATTCAACAATGTGATACAAGAAAAAAAGTTGCTTCTCAAGGTAATTTACAATGCATTTGACATCTGACTTTTTCAGAAAGGCATCAGAGCCAGAATAACAGGTACCTCCATAACATCTAGAGAGCTTGCTTTTCTGGCAGGTGCATTTATTTTAGCTTTCAAAATGTAAGACAATTAGAAAAGGGGGTCTCTTCTGGCCAGAGGCTTCTCATTAAATAGTGAGCAGGGGATAGCTGCAGTTTTCTGCTGAGTATTAGTTGTCCTACAGTAAATACTCAGAAAGAAAACCTAGGATTTTATGAGAAAAAGACAGGTGTGGGACAATACCATAGTCTGGAACTGTGCTATTTCTGGTCCCTATTACACACGTTATGTGGCATATTTCAAGTTGCATAGTTTGTTATTTAGTTTAACCCCAGTTTGTTATTTAGTTTAACACCTTCAATACTGGCCAGTAAAACTAGTATTAAACAGTTATGGTTTCAAATCAGCAGTACAGCAGAAATATCCCTACTTAAAAACTTCTTTTATATGTCATCGTGGCATCCTAAGAGGTGATTGAGAGAAACAACTGCAAGAAGGCTGTTTAAAGGAATTAAATATTATACCCTGTTTTAATATATATACAAGGATTTAATTTAGTTGTTTTCTCCGTTACAGGCTGCACCTTACTGATTCAGAAAGATGCCAGGCAGCTTTTCTTTTTAAATACAGAAGAAAGTTTTGAGTAAATCTACTTCAAAACTCTCAGAGAAAAGAAGCATAAAGAAAACAGCATGAAATGTTTAAAAGCCACATACTGGGAATATAGGTCATGTTATGTTTGAGATCACACCAAAAAAAAAGGCATAATTATGTACTAGCAAAAGATGAGCTACGAAGTAGTGTTCAAACAGCACATGATTTATTGTGGAAAATCTGTTCCCCAAGTATTGTTTATGCACCTGTATTAGCAGGATCCAAAAACTTACCAGTTCCACATGGCTAAGCCCACAAGAAAGCTAAGGACTGGCTACTAAAATCTTCAGTCTCTATAAAGCAGAAATAAACCCACTGCAAACATATTAGAAGCACAGATGACTTACGGTGTCCCACATGACTATGTTGACATCAGTACTGAAGGAATTATTGATATGCTGTGTGATATAAAGATTGACGAAATCACAGAAGTGATGATACATATTAACACCTGGGAAAGAAAGAATTGTTAGCAAAATACCACATTACTCCCTTCACTTTTAACTGGTTCATGCATTTGTTCCTTATTAGTATCCTGCATTTTATATTACTTTTCCCTTGCTTCTGACCAAATGCTTTTTATACACTCTAAACAGGCAAATTTCTAAAGGGAAGGAATTGAGGTAAGAAACCTGAAGTAAAGATGTGTTTTTAAAAAGTTCAGAGAAATAGAAGAGTGGCAAAAAAACAGCATAAGAAAAAGATAGTTTCACAAGCTATTTCTCATTACAGTCTGCAGCTGCTTGCTGAAGTATATGAAAGCAACTTCTCCTTTAACAACAGCTAGTTAGACATACAGGAAACATTAAAAACAGGCCCTCAGCACTGATCTTAGTGTTGCTTTACTAGGCTTAAGGGAAGCTCTGTCTGCAGGACTACAAGATAGAACTTGTACTTGCACATGAGCCAAAGCCCCAGTAATTCCTCAGTTTTTCTTGTCAGAGCATTCTTGTTCATTCTTGGTTTCTTAAGATAATACCTTAAGACCATGTAGCATAAAAACCACCATGAAACAGACGAGGTAACATAGCCCCATTTTCTTGGTAATGAAGACCAGATCTCAGGTTTGGAACCATGTGTACACAGTCCCTGTTTCTAAGCTTCTGACCAAAAAGAGCTTCTATGACGGGAATCAGCTGCCTTTACTGCTCACACTGCAATTTCCCCTGCCTCCCCTAAAACAATGGAGCTGAGCACAATCACCTCCTGAGTCACACCTACACCACCCTACTTAAAGGTACAAACTGACAGCACAGAAACGCTTCCCCAGTAACTACTCGGCGGCCTGCAGCAACTTTGCTTAAAATGTAAGATACTGGTTTGCAGGGGAAGGGGGGTAATTCAGTTCACAGTTGCAGTGTGTCACAGGCAGCTATCCAGTTTAACCATAGCTTACCCACAGCAGCTTGTTTGTATGTCTAAATGCTGAACACCCTCTTTCATTCACATATATCTGCAGAATATGCTGCATGAACAAAAAGGTTGGTGAACTTCAAAAACTGGCTGGTTCCTAAAGAAGCTTGGGTGCTGACCCTCTCTGAATATCACTTCCTCTTCCATAACACTCAATACGCAGAGAATCCTCAATTCCTGAACACTTACAACAAAACACATATACCCATGCTCGTGTTCCATGGTATAAAACCTGTCATCCAAAAACACTGCCTAAATCAAAGGCTATGCTAAAGAATCTTCTGTACAGCAAGTAAAAGAATGTCAAAACACAGCCAGCAGAATGTGTGAGACAAGTGGCAGGAAATTTCTCTTTTGTTTAATTTTATTTTATTCATTTGTGGGGAAATGTAAAAATTTTAAATTTCAGTTTCCAAGTTCATCAATGGAACTACAGGGGAAAAAAAAGGGAATAAAAAAAAAAAATCACATCATTTTTCAAAGGTAAAAATATATTACAAATGAACTTGACAGTCATAAAGGGATAATGTAGACGGGCAGGGTAGATATGGGCTATTTTTACTGCATGAAGATACCAATTACCTGCATCTAATTTCATGAAGTATGTTGGCTTTTCAATAACAACGTCACACTTCCCATCTTCTAGAGGCCTGAAGTTTAATGCAGTAAACGTCTGGAGTTCTGCAAACCTACAAAGATTTAATCACATAGAACATGCTTTGTCATTAGCATACTTAAGCAAATGTACTTCATCTAAGTACATCCAAGATTTAGTAACTGTTCATCCAGTCCATTTGATTTAACAGGGCTGCTGAAAACTGATAGAGTCTGACAATTAAAATGATTTGAAATTGTAATGGAAGGTTCTTCAGGTTATAAGCTTCAAGAGGTTAAACACCACCTTTGATCTCAGGAGTGAACAGCGTCTTTGATCTACAAATCAAGGCAGTAGAGACATAACAAAGAGCCGTAGAGGCCAGATCTGTGGGTATAAGCAACTTGATCTGCATTGTCAAAGACACTTCAGCAAGATCTTCATGCTTTGGTCAGAATAATGAACGTGGATGCAGTATTTATTATTCCTGGATCTAAACAAGAATGAGCAGTTGAGATGACAATAGCAGGCAAAAGAAAAGTCTTTTCCTCCGGTACCACTATTCTTAACTGAAACTGACCATCAATGCAAAACGAGGGGGGAAAAAAAACAAGCAACATGAGAAAAGAATAAAAACGAATTCTTATATAGACCTTAATGGTTTCAACTCCTGCATGTGTCATCAACTAACTGGCAATGCAGCTTTGAAGTGCTAACATGCAACTTGTGATACTTCATCACCTACTACAAAGGACCCTCTGCACTTCCTACTCAGCCTCTCAACTGTTGCCCATTTCACACTCCAAACACAGGCTCCTTGGGAGCACCACGTGAATGTATATCCAGACCAGGCACTGCTGCGGCCCCAGTGTCATCAAAGACCATGTGAACTAGGACACAAGTGCAAACTTCAAGACATTTCACAATAAAACAGTTGCCTCCTCCTATAAGCAGATCTGGCATAGGACCAGCATCTTGTCCAGAAAACACCTGAAGGTTTGAACTTCAAATTAAAAGACATTTTCAGATCATTTGCTTCTGTCAATTAGGCAAGGCACAATTACACACAGCATATTCCAGAACATTCTGCATAGATGTAATTACCCAAGGTATCGAATATGAATCCTCAAATTGACCTTAGAAAGGAAAAAACATTTCCTCAGTATTAAATCCCTTACACACAGCTGCTAACACCAATGAAAAAGAATAAAGAATTACTAAGAGAACTTGGAAGCAGCCTTGACAAGTGATTCTTACCAAGACTGCAGAGGGCTCTTGCGTTGACCTTCAGCCAAAAATGCCTTAACGTCAAGGGTGCAGTGACCTCCAATTTCTCCCTTCTGTAAAAAGTCTTCTTTGAATCTAATGCCAATTAATAAAAGTCTATTAGCTTTTGTGCAACACTGCTATAAGCGCTCTGTGATCTCAACCACATACTCCATTCAGCCAAGTGCTTCATACACATTTAAAACCTCAATATTTTCTTTAGCATAAATCCCACAATTCCCAAATAAAGACAGCGGTGTCCGTGGAGTTATACACATCAATTTAGAAACCAGCACTAATCTATCCAGAATGTTATTAGGAATCATTTTCACATACAAAAATGAGTAACTTAATTAGGTATTTCTACATGATTACTTACAGGCACATCATTAGCTGTTTGAGGGGAGGGGGTTGTTTGTTCTTAACAACAATTCCTCACTGAAATTCACCTCAGATTTCACAACCCATGTCTTCACAACATAAGAGTGATGTGCAAGACCAGGTTTCATGAGAACAAACTGCCAACTAAAAGCACTGTCAAGATCAAGAAAGGATGAGACTGAGGATGTAGAAAGGTTTTTCTTTCTTCCATCAGAGGAGAGGATTTCAATCACCCATCATCATTCCATAAAACTGGGAGTTTAGGTTTTTAAATAACCTGCACTGCTGATAGCAGCAGCAGATAGCAATCATGAGGTGTAGATCTCAACAGGAGCTCAGCAACAAGTCTCTTATCAGCAGTGAAGCCCATGGCAACAAGCACACCACTTTGCTAAACAAATTCTGAACTCCCTTCCCCTGCCATCCCCTGGTTTTACTATAACAAAAGCAAATCAGAGACCTGTCGTGGTTCCTCTTTACAGTTCGTAAGTCAATGTACAAGTTTGTGGCTCTGCAATGCTGAAGGTATTGAGAACAGGTCAGAGATGAATCTCCCTGTTAAGAACAAGTAGGATTTAGTCAGTAACAAAAATTACATGTAAAACCAAGTGAAAAGTATCACATCTATTAGAAATACCTACTGTTGCTGCAGGCTTACAATGGGTTTTCATTTCATTGAGCCTCTCATGAATGTAACCAAAGTCAGCTTGTTTCCAGAATATCTGTTGGGCTGTCTCAATGTCACTTGCCCTGAAAAAATCAAGGTCCATTGCCCAGTTCTAGTAATAATTTTAACAAATAACATTTTTCCTGCTGAAAGTGGAACAGAAGAACCAGCCAGTTGCTTTATTGACATGTAAAATGCAAAACAGGAAGCAACTCGCCAGCTGTTTGTAAGTGAAAACACCAATGACAGTTTAAAGTTACTCTCCCGTAAAAGGGTATAAAATCTTTTTTAACATTTTTTCCCTCTGCTTTTAAAGCTAAGAAAGGAAATACTCAGTTATTTTCAGAATCTGAATTCAAGGCTAAATAAGAATAATGAAAACATTGTGGCAAGAAGCATTTCAAATGGTATTTTCTTCCTTAAAAAGTTAAATCTTTCATGCCACGTTGAAAGACATATGTTACATATAAACACACATATACGTATATACACATGTCCACATCTCCTTTAAACTCTAAACATCACAGTAACACTTCACAGCTAATATGAATGTGGGCACTACACGCTGGGTTTTTTTTATACATTGAAAATGAAACTTACCATCCAGTTTCGACGTAATCACACACTGGGTAACTGAACCTGTGATCTGATTTACAAGATTTCTCATAACCCCAGCAGGATTTTAGCTTCTTCAAGTATTTCTGTAACACAGAATGAGTGAATCAGGTTACACAACAGTAAAATGGAAAATTACTTAAGTTGGTTGTCAGCTTATAAACTACCTCTCACTAATAAATCTTGCATGAAAGGCTTTCAGTTTGGTCTGTTCTCAGTTTCAGAAAGAACACCCAGATTCCTTATGCACAGCTGTGCTCCAAAGAGGACACATGTGAACAGCAAAATTATCCTTGTCTTTAACATGTCTATCCCAGGACAAACATTTTTCCTGACCCAGTTGGTAGGATTCCAAAATGTCCACATCACTGATAGATACAGATAACAAAGTTAAGCTTACATGAAGCACAGTGCTCCAAGCTCCAGTCTGTGCGTACTATTGCTCCCTAAGCAAATCTGTAGACATGGCCTTCTGCAGTGCTGTAGGAAGCCAGAGAAAGGGAGCACAACCCTTAGCGCTGCAAAGCAGCTCCCGTCTGAGAGACACAAGAAGTGTTCCCAGGCCACACGTAGCCCAGATCCTCAGGTTCACTGTCCCTCCTTCAGGTAAATGAATTACATGCAACCACAGTAAGACTGAATCAGTGTTTCATTGATTTGCCTATACTCTTGGCTCTTCTGCAAAAGCACTACAGCATGCTGAAGATCACAGGCCCAGAAATTACTAACAGTCCTTAGTTAAACACCTTTCACATGCACAAGATTTACATGGATGAAGATCATCATTCCAGCTCTGTGACAATTAAAAGAAGGGGGATACAAATCTTGCAAACCAGTAGATACAAAATCCAGTTTTATGACAGCATGAGATGCAGGAAGAGCTCTGTACAACTATTCCAAAAGCCCAATTCCAATTCCCAGTGGAACTGACTAATCAGCAAGGAAAACAGTTCATCCCCATCTTTAACTGCTGTGACTCCAAGAAAAGAACACCCCAATATTACATTTGATTAAACAGAAAAAGCAAACCTACTTTATATGGGCAATGAGAGTCCTGCTGACAGATGCCAGCAATATGCTGGTTATTGTGCAGAAAGTAGGGAACGTGCTCATCTGGCAGGTTGATAGCACTGTAGCTATATAATGGCTCTTCTGGAGTGTTTTTGAATGCAGTAAGGTTTTCAGCCAGAATTCCTTGCAGTAGCAATCCAAACACAAGCAGCATGAACATGGCAACCTGTGAGCTCTGTACTTATTAAACAAATAAACATAAAAGACACTTAATGTTTCTGCATCATAGCACATTTCAAGCATACGAGACAATATTCAGCCATATAGTCAAAGAATTTGTACTTGTATTTCTGGGACGATTTCTTTTTCCTAGGGAAAGTAAAACCTTCACTAAGAGACTAGATTGTACAACCTCAGGATTATCTTTGAGTCATTAGTCATTGAGGGCTATTACCAACTGGCAGTCAAACTAAAATGGGTGTGTTTACTTTAGCTGAATCCCATGGGATCCTGAGAGTTCAAATGTGGAAACTAAGTATAGACCATATAATATCCAGCCAGCAGGAAGAAAATGTAGAAGTCCTGGGGGGAGGGGTGAGAAGAGGAAGAACTTTAGTTTAAAAATAAGCATAAAAAGAATTACATTCTCCACTTTGGAAGAAACTAATCATAAGCTGCAGGAAAACTATGCAGTCACAAATAAATGGTCAAAATTAAGTCTGTTTCAGGGCGCTCATTTTTAGTAGTTTACATCATGCTAAAGAAACTTTGAATACTAAGTTACTAAATTAACTGCAGTTAATTTTACATATACATATCTATATACTCTAAACCAGACTAGGTACCTTTCGGGTAATGCAGCCTTCTCATCAAACACCCCTCCTTTGAACCATCAAACTTCCTGAGAAAAGAAGAGGATGGCCTGTATCTAAAAAAACCCTTTTTTGGCATTGTAATTTGCCAAAATTTGCATGCTTGCTTGCAACTGAAGCCTTTAGCAATATTCCTACAACATAAGTAGTTTTACCTGTTTGGTTCCAGGAGAACTGCTTCAGATTTCCCAAGTACGGAAACCTGGTGGGGGGTGAGGAAAGCCGAGTTAAATACGTCCTGCTTCTTGAGAAACGCTCATAGCAAGGAGAGCAACCCTCTAACAGCCGGGGAGGGTGTCTGACCGCGCTGGGTGCGCGGATCCCTGCAAGAACGCACTCTGCTTCCCTTTCTTTCCCCATGGCAGGCACCCAGGGCAGAGGCCGAATTTCGGGAGGGTCCCACCGCACTCCATCCCCAGTGCTGCGATGCCCGGCTCCCCGGAGCGGCACCCTGGCTGCGGATCGGTCACTTGAGGCAGGCACCAACACCCAGAGCCAGACGCAGCCTCTGGCCCACTCTGGACCCGGTGCTGGTCCCACGATACTAAGACATGTCTTGGACCCGGCCCCCATCCCGCGATAAACCCTGTGCTGGGCCCATAGCGAGTCCCATCCCGCCCCGCCCTGAGCCCACGGCGGGCACCTCAGCTCACCTCCGCTCAGCCCCGCTGGCCCCAGGGAGCCCCGGGGCCCATGGGACCGGCAGCTCCTCCCGTTACCCGCTGGCCGACGGCCTTAATCCTCATGCCGCCGCGGCTGCTGTCATGGGGGGAGCAAGAACGGCCAGGCCCGGCGGTGGAAAGCGCCCGCCGTGAGAGGGCTGCTCCCGCCCCTCCTTCACACCCGCGGGCAGCAGAGCGGAGCGGGGCCGGGCGGGCGGCGCCGCCACACCCCACCCTGTCCCGTCCCGTCCCGTCCCGTCCCCCTCAGAGAGGCGCAACCGCGCCCGGAGCGCTGCCGCTGGAGCCCGCCCCACCTGGAGGCGGTGGGAACGCGGAGGGAGGAGCCCGGCCAGGCCGTGCGGCACCTGCCCGGGGCCTTGGCCCTGGAGGGAGAGCGGCGCTGCCTTCCTCCCGCTGCCGGAAATCAAGCGCTGCCGCCGCGGGAGCGGCGTTCTCAGGCTGCGGAGGAAAAGGCCTTTTCCTGCCTCCGCTCAGCAGGAAGCGCAGCCTCCTGGCACCCCATTGTGTGAGGCGGCTCCCCGGAGACCCCGGCCTCCCCTTCCCGCCGCCTTCGGAAGCGGATTTATGGATCCCCGCTTGGCCGGGCACAGGGATCCGGCTCCCGCGCTGCCAGCACGCAGGAGTTCGCTCCCGGTTCTACTCGGTCGCTGCTTTGACAAGCTCCGCAGGGGTCGCAGGCACCAACACGGGGGTGCTGGGATCAGTCCACCACCGGACAGACCGCCTCTCACCTCGTTTACAGGTGGGGAACGGTGGACAAGAGCCCAGCCGCGGGAGGACAAAGGGTGACCCCCTGCACCGATACTGCCGGCTCCGACGGTGCCCTGCTTGAATACAGGAAATTGGTCTAAATGTGACAGTGTCTTTAATCCCATTACTGCAGTGCGCTTATAAATAAACCAGCCTCTCACACCTCAACACCCGTAGCAGCGTAGGAGTTTCACTGATACTTGTAATTCTAAATTCAAACTGCATGTATCTTCTGACTTGAGCAGTATTCTTTTATAGCACCTGGTTCATGCACATCTACCCCTCACAAAACTATGTTTAAGTCTTTTTCTCAAGAGAACCAGAGCACACTCTTAGCACAAAGTTTTATTTCACCCTGCCCCATGCTTTTTACAGTTTTATACACATTTTACAACTAGAAAGCCAGGGGTCCAATTTAACCGTGGGACAACCCATTTCATTCCATACTCAGGATCATTATAGCCCTTCATAAAACATACATATATGAACTGCAACAAACTTGGAGAATGACAAAAAAAATAAAGAGCAAACCTTACATATGAACATGTAGGATATTGAACATCATCTCCTGCATCTATCAAGGATGCAGCAGTGCCCCAAGAAGCGAGTACCAGTGCATTCTACACCTCATCCAAACCCACTGACCCCACGTTCCATTACTTCCCACAGACTGAGAAATAAGCCCTCTCTACAGAGTATACATTGAATAAACCTTTAGATAGCATTACTTCACACTTGCATATGCAGTGAAATTGAGGTATAACTTAGTTGCTTTCAGAAGGAATATTCTAAACCAATACATTTAAACAGCACCAGACCCAACTCCTTTCATTTTGCAATCTCAGTAGTAGCAATGACCTTAAGGTGGCCAAACAGACATTAATGTTTCTTCAAAACAAGCATCCAAGATTTATACCGAAGATGATTCAACCAGATTACAAGTCTATGTTAGCACTTTGTTCTCTAAGGCTTTGATGATGAAGACACCATAGGCCATCTGATTCTCATGTGATAGTAAAGGTTGCATTGAATGAGAGTAAGAATCAAAAAACAGTCAGTATAACTATTTACATCTACTTTTGTAAAATTAAAAATCTAGAACTCTGACAACCGCTTTTGTACCTAAACCACTTAATGCTGACTGCATGTTAAAAGCTCCTATTTACCTAAGCTCTTCTAGAAAACCCAAGATAGCCACAACTGTACCTGTGTCAGACCTGAAGCTACTCACACCTTACATGGGAAATGTTACCTTTAAAAGCACTGGCAGCAATAGATAAATTCCTTAAGTGCTCTATTTGTCTATCAAGACTGTAACAAAATGGTCAAAATCGGTATTTTACTGATTCACTGCAGTAGATAAAAGCTGAATAGGATTTCTAACCTTTGAGCATCGTAACAGGTTGGGTTTGGTTTTTAAGAAAAGGCTGAACATCTCACATTTGCACATCATAATTCCAGCACCTAGCAAATCAGTAAGTTCCAACAAGTGATTTTATATGTAGTGGGGTTTGGGGTTTTTTGGGGGGAAGTGGGAGTTGAAACTTAAAGTGATCAACCATGCTTCAAATATGAAGGCAAAGTGTTAAATTCTGAGCTTTTAGAAGAAAAATGGTTTTGAAGAAAAATGGTTTCCACAACTGAAATGAAGGCAGTAAAAGGGCAGCTCCTTCCTACCTCCCCATGAAAAGAAGAGAAAAAGGGTTTCTATGACAAATAGGGGGTTAAGACAAATTTTAGTGTTCTTGCTCTCTGGCTTTATGGAAATCTTCAGAATGCATACCTGAACCTCAAACTGAACGAAGCTTTTCCATGAACATACCCTTGCCTGTGTAACTTCAGTGACTGATGGTTCTCACAGTGAGGAATAAATTCCCAGCACTCATAGAAACATCGTATTACTGAGCAGCTCTTCTCCAGAAGCAATTTCTCATCATTCACATCCTTTGTCTCTCTCTCAGGCCACTGAACACATAAGCAGGAACAGACTTCTCTAACACAAATTAGAAACTGCACAGATGTGAAAAAAACCCTCTCCCAGTAGAGGCAATGGTATGATAACCAAGGAATTTTGACTGCTGAGTAGCTCACCAGAGTACCCATCATGGCTACAATTCTGAGATGCAGTTAAGTATTTGCTGTCTGGAATGCAGAGAGGAAGACACAAGCGTCTTCCCCTGATTCTCAACATTCCCAAGGGACTAATTCAAATGTTTCCTTAGACATTACTGAAAATGCAGCTAAGCTTCAAGCCATGTGGATGCTATTTGACCAGTACCTTGCTCAAGGAATGGCATGAGAAATACGTTGCATCCACTGGAGACTTATATGAAAACTATATTAAGTCACAGTACAATTTTGCAGCAACTTTAAACCGTGCCACTTACATACAAGGAACCATGAGAGCAGCAGCAAGTAACAGAAAGAAAAAATAACCCTCATTTTCTGCATTCTTCTGAACTGTCTTAACTACTGCTAAAAAATCAGCATCCAAACCTAGAATAAATACTGAATAGTTCAGCTTTCTGATGTTAAACACATGCAAGTTACAACCAGAGCTGCTGTCTCTAGACAGCTCATGAGACAACACAATATGCAAGATGAAGATGTAAGTTATAGTCTCATCTGAGCCTCAGGCTCTGCTTTAGAGGACTCAGTGTAAAATAGACTAATCTGATTTGGCTAAAGGCAGAGAATTATCATCCTAAGGTTAAGATGTTGCAAGTATGGGTTTTCCTGCCATAAAAACATCTATCAGTTCTGCTTCAAACAGCAAGCCACTGCTATTTTGTTATTAAAAATTAACTGATGAGGTTTTAGAAAAACTCCTATTAAGAACACTTAAGAAAAACTCCTAATGTCATTTTCATAGATACAGAGTTTATGAATCAAGGGCTGCTTTAGTAAAACTCCTGCCTTCCAGTGCTGTCTCATGAGGTAACAATCATCATTGCTGCTACTGTTTACAAGTAAAATGATCCACCCATCAGCAGAAACTTAAATAAAGGGATGACTGAAAAAAAAATTAAATATTGTACAAATAATTTAACTGCAGACAGTACAAGACACTTGAAGCATTGATTTTTGTCAGCATATGAACTCTATTATATAGTAACATTTTCTATAATACAGTTGGGTTTTTTACAAGACATTTAAATTCAGCATTTACATAAACAATTATCTTTACAGTCTGTTATCATATAATGTTAAAGAGTTCCAGCAGGACTTAATTTTGTCTCTGTTTTAAAAGTTCATCTATCTGAGTCTTGTACATGTTTTTCACATCTTCGAGGTCTAGCCGGAGTTCTTCAGCTTCCTCTGCTTTCTCTCCATACATCTGAAGAATTGTGTTGTATCTTTGATCCAGATCCTGCAAGGACATGTTGTTTGTTATCTGACTATTTTTCACCTTTAAGAAGTTGCTGCTATGGTAATGTTTTACACTACTAGGGAAAACAAGTGTAGTGTTATGTTATCAAAGTATAAATACTTTAGAGTGAAGCATAGAGTAAATGCCTCAAAAAACCCTTTATGTTTTGACTCTCTGAACATGGCTAAATTTATACTCCAGATATAAGAGGAAGACTTTCCAACAACAAAGATCCTTGATGATGAAGAATTAGTGTGGATTCAGACAATGTACTGAAACACCTTGAAATTCAACTATTATAAGCATTAAAACAGTAAGTAAACAGCCAACAGTTTTACTACAGGAATAACCACATTTAGTAAAGTGTTTCACTGGGAAATCTAATATTCTGTATTTATAAAACAACTACAATTTCCAAAATTATTCCAAAACTATTTCCAGTATTTAAGTTCCTACACATTCAGAGGATCAAAATATCTGTCTATTACTACTGCACAATCATTCATCTGCATCAATCTCTAATAAATCCATGCTATTTATCAAAACAGCCCCTTTACTAAAAGACCACTTCCAGACTTCAGTGAGATAAACAAAAACCCAAAGTTCTCTCCCTGATAGAACATGCAATCTTACGCACTACACACGTTTCTAACAACTGCGTTTTGAAGTGACTACTTAGTCATGGAGGAGGCATTTTCGCATTCTACTACATAAAACTCCCCACCAGGCTCTTCAGGCATTCATGACTAGGGACAGACTTGAATATAATCCTAAATCAACAGGGGTATTGCTAAGAAAACACCACAACTACAAATATGCCCATTTTACATCAGACTTCCAATAAAGATACACTTACCTTTAACTGGGCACGTAATTTTGGTATTTCCTTTACTTTTTCTTCAAGTTCATCATTTTGATTTGTTAATTTAACCAGTTCTTCTGCCATTATTGATCGAGTTTTCTCAAGGTTTACAATTTCCAGCTAAGATAAACACTTTAACAATTAGGAGGAAAGAACTTATCATATTTATAAAACACTACATCAAAGTATTTTGATATGGTAATTAAGGCGTTTTCTTAAGCCAGCACCTTGGGAGCGCTCAAATCTGACCAGTGGTTTGGGATTTGCTCTTTTGCAGGCAGACAAATTAAGTTTTCTGGATAGGTCCTTGTCAAAACAAAAAAGGAAGCATGAAATTCTTTTCTTGGTCATCCCTACACATACCTCCAGTGGCTGTTTTGGACATGACAATAACAGAATTGTCATGAAAGGGAAACAGTGAATGCACTCTACTGTGGGGAGAGGAGCTGAGCTTCTTGCATGTAAAACCAGCAATATAATACTGACTGCATTAGTGTTTACACTTAAAAATTATGTGTTCTGTTATGTACAAATAACTACAGTACCTGTAGATGTGAAATCTCTCCTTCTCTTAGTTTTAGCTGGGATTGAAGGTTTTCAATTATACTTGAACCTGCTCCCATCCTTATAGCGTCATAAAGATTGCTCCCACTAGTAGCTACTGGCCCAAAGGAGTGATCATGAGGATCATCCTACAAACAGAAGGTTAGAGAAGCTTAAAATCAGACAAAAATGTGCACACTTTGGAATCTTCCTTGTCCTGAAGTACTGCATCATTTAAGGTTTAAAATTATACTGCTAGTAGGCAAATATTTCAATGCTTGAAGCTTGGTTTTAAAACAAAAGTTTAAGGTGAATAGGTACAATCTGAGATAGCTCCTTAGTGGCCAGTTCTCGTGTCACCTATACAACTTCCATTCGATGTGGACATCGATAACTATCCACAGGAAAGCAGCAGATGCAATAGACTCCACAAAGACCACAACAAGCTGTGATACCACCTCAGAGCAGGGTTGTGCCCTAAGCCAGGATTCCTACTAAAACTAAACCAATTGATTTGACTCCTACTAGTGTTAGTAAGTTCTTCTAGATGTGAGCTCAGCACCACCACACATATAATGTTACCCTGCAATAAAAGCTGTAGTTTCACATTGTCTTTCACAGATGTTTTAATATAACAGACATAAGCAGGTTTTAGATGTTTCCGCATAGGAATTACCTTGTCTAAGGTCAATATACATTTTTTACATTAATAAAACTTCCTAATGAGAAAAGAAAGCAATCTGTAAAAAAAAAAAAAAAAAAAAAGCACCAATATAATTGATAGATGATACCTGAGAGAGGAAAGATGTCTGAAGTCCTGCCATGTCAACTCCACTTATGGAACTAGAACGTGACATAGTTGGGGTACTCGAAACTGTTTCAACTGTAAATGACTTTCGATCCTTCAGAAACACCCACAAAACATCACCAGTGAGATAAAAAACAATCGTTACAAGATGGTGAAAGACAGATTCCGTGAAGGATTAAGTGCCCTTTTCCACCACCACCACATAGAACACAATGTGACAGATAACATTTCCCCTTCCCCCATCCCTAAAACATGAAAGTTTAACAATGAAGAATTTCTGTGCTACAAACACTTAAAGCCTACGTTCAGTTTTTCCTCAGAAAATGAAGACAAGTTGCAAATCACATCAAAGGATTCTCTTTAAAGTAGCCAGGGGAGACTCAGAGGCAGTTCTGTATGTCCAAAGTTATCACAGGAATGTCCTAAACCCAGAAGTATGTCTCCTTTTAGAATTTTCTTTGGGTTTTTTTTATTCTATGAATTAAATTCCAAGATTTCTCACATACTAATACTTTACTGGTACACTTCCAAATAGAGTAACCTCCTTGTACTGGCAGTATCTGAAAGTATGCTAGCCTCTGAAGGACAAAGCACTTAGATTTTAGAACATGAGATGGTAAAAAACAGTAATAGAAAGAGTTTTACTTAAGTATCAAGTGCTAATTAGCAGTAACAAAGTTACTGACTATTGAGGACTGTTCTGTGACATGTGACTTAGCTGGAGAGCAGGTAGTACATTATACATAGTCATGTGAAACACAAAGCAGGAATCCAGCCAAGTCCTTAAAGCCCAAGCTCAGAGCACACACTGTACTCCTCTAAAGTGCACTTTGCTGCTTGTGACAGTTTTAGGTTTCATATATCTACTAAAATAATGACAGTATCAATAAGATTGAACTGAAATGTTAGGTTTTGGTACCTTCTCCTTTGCTGCTTCTTGCACATAAAGTGCCTTCTTTCTTTCCTGTTCAACTTTCATCTTCTCCATTTCTAACTGAGTAGCCAGAAGTGTCTACAACAATAAATACAGTCTGTTAAACCTCCTGCTACCTAAGATTTCAACAGTAACACAGATTAAACGTGAAGTAGGCAATACCTTTTCTTTCTTTGCATCTTCCAAGGTTTTTGCATACTCATCTTTGAGCCCTTCTAGTTCAACCTCATACCTACATTGAGGAAAGAAAAGAGGCAGAGAAAGTCATTAAATAAGCATTCGGTGTTTACTTTAGATTTATATGCTTCTAAAACAAACACAGCTTCAAGACTTTAAACAGTATAAAAGTAACATGCTTTAATCTTTAGCATGCAACAAAATACCCCTAGCAAGTTGGGCAACTCTACCAACAGAGGTCAACGTTTTGCATAGCAGCACTCAAAAGAGCCTTCCATAGTAGCAAAAGAGCCTTGCATAGTAGCACTCAAAAGAGCCTTCCAACTTCCAAGGAGATCTGATGTAGACAGTTACACAAAACAAGGCTTACTGCACTTCACTATAATTTGTTAACCAAAAATGCAACTCACCTACTGTTTTCATTTTCCACTTTCTTCAATCTATTTCTCTCCACTTCCAGCTGAGCCTGAAGACGTGTATTTTCTTGCCTTAAACGACTATTCTGAGATTCAGTAGAAGACATCTGAATTTTATTAGAAAGAAGTTCTTCTGTAGCTGCCCGTTCTCTCTCAGCAGCTGCTGCTAGAAGAGTTTGAGACTCACCTAATATTAAGTCAAGAAAAACATGAAATTTAATTTTTTTGATCAAACATCTAGAGGACGTGTCCAAGAATCTTGACAAAATACCCCACACACCATCTCCTTACAGGAAGGCATTTAGTGCTCATCTCTCTTGATCCGCCATCTGCACTTTGGACAAGTGTTAAGCCCTTTTCAGTTACCTTCAGCTATCTCACATCTCCAAGAGCCTCACAGTTCAGTAAAAGCTAAAAACATCTTACCAAGTCTGTCAGAAAGGTTCTTTTCAAGCTTTTCCCATGCAGAGGTTTGTGCTCCCAGCGTGGCTTGCAGGTTTTCTATCTGCCGGAGAAGTGGCCGTGTAGCTGATGTAACACTTTGACTTAGTTCTTGGTTCCGGCTCTCTGCTTCTTGGAGTCTCTGAAATCACAGATTAATTATATTTAAGCTTTAAAATCATATGATAGATTGAAAAATTAATACAGAATTCAGCTAAACACAGAGCAGTTGCTTTACATTCCAAAATTACTGCTTTACAATTGCTTTACGCTTTAATATCCATTTGTTCAAATTGTAATAAAGTATGAAATTCCAAGATAGAAGCTTAAGATTTTTAGACATGTGATGGAGCAACAGTCCAAAAATATCCAGTCCTCTGGACATCTCTTGAAACATTTTGGCAGCAATCTATCTTCTGAACATTAAGAACAGTAAAAATATTCTGAGAAACAGCTACAGAGTCTTTCAAAACGTATATGCTAGCAATTTTAGAGGTCTATCACAAACGTAACAGCTTATACTAGAAGGACAGCATTCCACTTATGAGCCATCATAAAAAAATATGATTTTGGTTTCACTATGTGACTAAAAAAACATTTTTTACATTTTCATTGTTATTCTACAAAGGACAAATATCGCAGGTAACAGGAAGACCAAGCCTCTCTTTCAGGCTATTAATGTCACCACAGCATTTTATTTTCAGTTTTTAGAAGCCCTCCTTGCAAATACAATTTGGATCACCTATTTGCTATAGTACCTGTTGTAATTCACCAATTTCCTGACGTAAATAGTCTTCTTTCCTTGCTGCCTGCTGTTCTGCACGTTGCAGCGCGAGCCTCAGGTCCGCCACCTAAATAAACAAGACATTGTCACCAATTTTTTCCAGAAGTTATAGTACCACCTATTCACTGCTACAGTCCTGTACCAGTTTAAGCACTGCCAGACAGGTTATGTCTCTTCACAAGGTAAGGCTTAAGTTTTGCATGCATATAAATATTTACACAGATTTATCTACTATTGCAAATTTTGTCTAACTAAATGCCTTGAACTTTGCATCATGGTAAGAGCACTACAAACTCAACATAGAGCCTCTCCAAATACATTCATTTAGACAAATTAAATGTATTTTTAAATAAAATGAATACTTTGAAGCTTAGTACAACTACCACTAGGCTGAACAAGTTAATAGGAAAGATATCCACTGGGTATTTGCTAAGTACACAAACACAAGTTCCTCCTTATACTGCATCTGATTCATTATGTCAGGTGCACACACCATGCAAACATTCATTTCTTTAATGACAAAGTTTTATTCACTGCATTTCGGACTCACCTGAATTGCCAAAGCTTCTTGTTGCTGCCGAGCCTCCTCTTGGGCCTTCTCCAGAGCTAGCCCAAGCTCTTCCTTTGCCTTCATTTCCCGACTTAGGGCTGCTTCTTGTGCCTCACTGTCCTTTGTAGCATTAGCTTTATGAAGATCTGCAAGTTCCCTAGGGAGAAAAAAAAAAAAAAAACAAGCCAAAATAAAACAATGCATTTACAGTTTACACAATGCCAACAGTGACTTTGCAAACAGCTTTACTTTATATTTACATTTCACAAAAACTGAATGTATGGTTGAAGAAGGGCATGCAAATATTTGCTTACTTATATGCACTGTCAAGTGCTGCCTGGACGCTTCTGTTGCGTTCTTCAAGGTCTCCCACTTCTGCCTGAAGTTTAGCAAGATCCTTTTCTTGTCGCTCCACAACACTGTTTAGTTGTTTAATGCTGTCCCGATGTTGCTTCTCAAGCTCTTCCTTGCCATCAAGCACCTATTAAGAGTGCAAACAAGAAGCATGAGACTAATCCCAGTAGAAAGGGTACACAATGCCAACCAAGGACAATGTCAACTGTGGCAGTTGTCAGACTGGGTCTCCTGCTTGTTTAGTCTTTATTCAATCACTGAACAAGCAAGGAAACCCTACCCAAATTTTGCTGGTATAGGTTTTCCAACTAAAATTTCATGTACTGAATCTGGTCAGCCCACCTGATAACCAGCAGTGCAAGTGCAAACAAGCAGCTGGAAAGACATACATGACCTTAGTTTTAAACTGCTCTGAAAACATATACAGAGATCACACCCCAGTGTTCCAATAATATGAAACAGAGAAGCCTCCAAGAAAACAAAACAGTATCAATCAAGAACCTCCCCCAAAGGGCTACTCTGCAGATCACGGAAAAAGCTGGAAAAAAACCCAACAAGCCCAAAAGAAACAAACATCTCGCCTGTTTTAAATGCTGCAACTCCTCTTCCATCTCCTTAATCTTTTTGGTCTGTTTTGTGTTAATATTTTCTCTCTCTTTCTCTTTGGCTCTTAATTTCTTAATAATGGTGGAATTATGCAGCTGCTGTTTGGAAAGCTTTTCTCCTGTGAAAAAAGTTAACATTAAGCTAGTGCACATTGTTCTTATTCTATGAACTCTCTTTACTCACACCTCTCCCTGCTCTTTAATCCCATGAAAATACTAATCAAATGTGTATGGAAACACTTCTACATTTTTCCATGCAAGTTCTTACGTTTTAAATCTACCTTATCCCAAGATGACCTTGGTACACTAAGCTACACTGAGAGAAGATGGGCAATTAAAGGCTTTGAAAGTAAAGCAAATGAACTCACCACTATCGGGGAAAAAAACCCAAACCAAAAATGGCCTGTTCATTTAGTGACTGCATTTTGTTCCAAACCTAAATGGCATTAAGGGAGACACTGCAGAAATGCCCTGAGCAATTCCCTAGTTAAATTTCTGATGAATGGAACACTCAGTGTTGCGCTGCATGCTGGTTTTATCTCACAGCACCTTTTCGTGCACACTGCAGGAAGTACCCCCTAGACATCGGTATTTGACTGATGTTGTTCTTTGCTATTAACTAAGTCGTTCAAATGTTCAGAAACATCTAACATGCTTCATAGGTTGTCTTTTTCCCCACATAAAGGATGCTCATATGTGAAGGCAGCACGTTTCAAAATATTCCACAAAGTTTTACTACTGAAATACTTTAATTCTCACCTTCCTCCATTAATCCTTTGATTTGTTCTTCTTTTTCTTTGAGCAATTCAGCAGTTTCATTGGTATTAAGTCTAGTTGCCAATTCTTCTTTAACAGTCTTCATTTCCTAAATAATAGGATAAAATACTTAGGATCATTTATTAAAATATATTTAGGGAGGAACACACAGTAAGTTATTGATCACCTTTTCTTTCTCCACTTCCTCTCAAAAGAATTTTCTCTGAAAACAATTTAGGTTGGAAGGGAATTCTGGAGATTATCTGATCAAACCAGATTGGTTAGAGCCTTATTCCATCAAGTTTTAAAGCCTCCAAGGACTGAGACTCCATAAAATCTCTGTATAACTTGTTCCAACTCCTCCTTTCATTTATGTTTCTGTACTTTAAACTTTCACAATACAGTAAAAACAAGCTTCTATTCACACAGACATATCAGATCATTTTTCTGTTTCAATGTACTACTGTGCAAATATAGTGACAGAAACAGTGACCAAACAACTGTTAAAAATGTGGGTTTTTTTCCAGTTGCAGACTGGAGTTTGCTTTTTGCAGACTAGCAATAAGATCAAGAAATGTAATACTGCCATACCAGGTCAAGAACATTTAAACTCTATAAACTTTGCTGCTGCAGACTTCTTTGCTCATTCCAAACCAATCTGTCATCAGTCATTAATTTTCCTCCCGGTTAATCCTCTAAAGAAGCCAATCTCTTTCTTCTCCACCTCTCCACATCCCCACGCCATTCTTCTCCCTTACCCCAATGCAAATGCCTTACAGGTACAAGGTAAATGAGAGAAAATGTTAAAACCTTCTTCTTCCCAAACCAGACTAACTTTGACTTCACTGTATTCCTTAACTTGATTCACAACATGGCTGCAGGAATTTATGTGTCAACACAAGGAAACAACAAGCAGTCTGGAAGGCTAGAATCAGCTTACAGCTGTACTAATACCGTGAGACAGCACCTGTTGGTCACATGCTTTTCCCTAGCTTAATTTCTTATTAATTTACCTCAAGAAATGTGTGTCCTAAAATAAAAAAATTAATTTCACTATGAAGCCAAATTACCTTTTTAGCAGCATCTCGTTCTTTGCAGGCCAGCTGGAGCTTCTTCTCAGCATCAGCAATCCGCTGAGCAAACTCCTCTTTGAGAGATGAAAGGCTACTGCTCTCTTCTTTCATTCTAAACATTTCACTACATTTAAAATTCACATTTCAGAACAGTTGCATGATTATGGGACATTCCAAGAAGTTTGCAACATCTAAGTTTGCAATTATCCTAAATGCATTTATAAATGTGTTTCGTTTTGTTTGTTTTAATGTTAACCAGAAGTCAAAAAAACCCACATCCATATTAGAAGTACTAATCAAAGATCTTCATTAATTCAGTAATTTACCCATGAAAGTAATTAAATGTTTTATCTACCTTAAATGCTTTGCCCCTTAATCAAGTTCTATCTGATTAACCATAGTCTGGATCATATACAAGGCAAATGATTAAATGTATTTTTAAGACCAATTTAGTCATTAATAACTTCACATATTATCTGTACATTTCTAAACTTGGTATTTCATCAGTAAACTAACTGGTAAACCCAACTTTTGTTTTATTTTCCCTTTTAATTTTAACAGAATTAAATAATCAATTCAGGCTTTTCCCTACAACCAGCCACACTTCCACTGCTTATATTTTAGTTGGCAAATTACTCAGTAAATCTGGTTCATCCATCTGTATCAGAAAAGTCAGTCTCCCTTAATAGCTGAATCTAGTCTTAAAACAAAGACCTTTATTAAAAACCAAGACTGACTCTACACATCTGTTTGTCATTCCAATCCTTACTTACTGAAAAACCTTTCACTAGCCTCATCCCAAAAGAGATTTTGGCCCCAAGAAACAATGTGTCTTCAAAAAAAACAATCCCATCACAGCACATGCAATCATTATTCCCACCTTTCCCAAACAGTGCACATCCCCTGCAACCTTTGTTCTAGTTATACAGCTACTTGTTTTACAATATTGTCTAGCAATTGCATTACAGTAAAATTACAGCTACACCCACTACTGTGTGTATTTTCATACTTACTCTTTTAGGTTATCATAAGCTTCTTCCAGGCATGCCTTTTCTTTACTAGTACTTAATAACTGTATTTCCCTCTTCTCCAGTTTCTCAGTTAATGAATCAATCATCTGGACAATGTTTTTAAAGATAAAGATCAGATGAATGGCACAATTAAAACATAAGAGGGACAGGCTTCCCCTGTCCCCCCCTCTTCCCCAAGACTATTTAAAGCTGAACTTGTCAATGTTTTTAGGAATTAAAGGTAAAAGTCACTGAAGATTACCATGTTTCTGCCACATTCATTTAGAACTAAGCAATATCTAAACAAAAGACAACCTATACAACTAGAGGTAACATTAACCATTAAGACTCCCAGTGCTCTTTGCACCACTCTTTACAGAATCACAGAATAATTGACATTGGAAGGTCTCTTATGTGAAAAGTTAGCGCACATTAGCAAAATAGCATCAGATGAGGGAAGAAAACTTTCAGAATCAAGAGCTCTTAGATCACACCATCAATATAATTTCTTAATACTAAATTTTGTAAAGCTAAATACAGAGAAATAACACACAAACATATGTAAATATGATATAAACAAATGAAACATATTCTCTAAGTGTAGCTTAACATGGCCACTGAAAGACAGAATTTACACGGGTCCATTATTACTACTGTGCACAATGTGTAACCATTTACATTAGGAAAACTTAGAGATAACTGTTCATAGAGCTCCTTAAAGAATTTACACTGACATTCTGTATAATTTTCACACAAAAAAAATGCCTTCCTTAAAACACAGACTGCATTGGGGTTTTATGAACTCCCATAAGCAATTGCTTTTCCCTTATTACTACCATAAGCAGCATCAGTATTGCAAACACGCCTAGAGCGTAAGGCCATCCATACCACACATCAGGCACACAGACTATGAGCAAAGCAGCATGTGAAGGAACAGAACAAAACATAGGTCAAAAGAGCTCAAATTAAAAATAGGAATAGAGGGACAGGAAGGTGACAAAGGAAACGGAAGAAAGATAGCGCACACAATACACTGGGAGAACTGGACAAAAAACACTGCTTCAAAGCTATAGTTTTAGCCTTCCATACACTTGAGTATCCTACTTTGCCACATTTGTAGTTGTCTATCTAAACTAGCCATACAAATTTCTTTTAATCTACTCACTATTCATAAGTATGCTTATCTTCTTCATTAACAAGCCTAGGGCACCTTCTCTTTAAAAGTAAAGATTATTTCTGCTAAAAGCAAACATTAATTTACCAGTAAAAAGGTCTTATTTACACTAACCACTGATATCCTCAAAGAACATGCATAATGTCCTGCAATGTAATCAGATTTTGACAGTTTGTTAAGTCTGGTGGGACTACAAAATATTATCTTGATTATTGCTGAAATCCTCAAGGCTTGTAGTTTCATGATTGAAATCTAAATACTCAAAGGAATCTCTTCCACCTTTCACACCAAAGAATTAAAATAACACATTTGATCTATCAAGGCTTCCTGTTTGCTAGTGTTACTCATGATCTACAGCAATGACAACTAGATGGATTAGGCGAAACCCAAAATGATCTGCCCAGAAAATTCACCAGTATTATTCCACTCCAGAATACCAAGGACAGTTTTTTATGAGGTAAGGTAGCTCAGCATCAATTACTTCATTCAAATAAGGTGCAGCTAAATACCTGTGTAGGGCAGGAGCTTCATTTGTAATTAAAGAGTGTGATTGCAAAACATATTTTGCAGTTACCTTTTTGAGTTTTTGCTTTTCAGTGTCCTCTTCTGACGCTTCATCAGCAGCATCCAGCTGCAGCTCTGTCTCCTCTTTCACAACTTGCTCTTCAGCAGTTTGCACAGCAGCAACCAAAACATCTGGCTGCTCAGAGTTAACAGGGGTCGCACTTCTCCCACTCTCTTCCATCTCAGCTTCCTCAGCATGTAAAACAGGAGCATCATCCAAGTTTTCAGATGTGTTTTTCAGGGCATCAGCCATTTCTGTCTTTGGCGCAGAAGGGCTGACAGCGACAGATGCTGAAGCAGAAGCCCTGCCTGATAACTCATCATCTGAATTTATTTCACTTACACTTCTACTATCTAAAGACTGTACACTAAAGGAATCAATTCTTTCAAAAGCATCAGAAGAGCTGCAGCTCTCGGTCATTTTTTGAAAGTCATCTAAACGATTATAATCTGCACAGGCAGACGTAGATAAAAGCTGAAATGATGTTTGCATTAAATGGAGACTGGATTTTGAATCTGCAGCTTCTTGTCTCGAACTTACTGAGCTCTCACTTATTACACTTTCATGGTCCAGAACTTCAATATCACTAGTTGTGGATGTCCCCGAGGAGAAAGTGCTAACGGGAGGTGAGGGTGTATTGCTTTGCCTGTCCTCAGTCTTTCGCTCCCGGGTTTCCAAACCCGTGTCTTTTGTACCTGCATTAAGAGGCTGCAAAGTGCTATCTGGTGCACTTCCTGTTCCATCCCCTTCTACACTGGATTTTTCATTTATAGGTTCTTCAGGTACTTCCAAATTTAGAGCAGACACCTTTTTGTCAGTAACTTCATTTGTGCTTTCTTCATGCTTAACATTAGATTCAAGCACAGAATTCTCTTCTAACTCCTCCTTGGGAACATCAAGGTTTTTCAAGTCTTCCAGGCCAGCTACAGAGGAATCCTTCACTTCTGTCTCTGTCATCACTGGTACTTCCACCTGACTGGGGTGCTGAGGCTCCTTTAAAGTGCTTTTCACCTCCTCTTTGGGTCGCTGTGATTTGGCTGGAGGTTTGGACACCACTGGATTTTTCTGTATGCTCTGAACATCTGTTGGAGAGAGAAAGGCACTGAAGAAGCTTTCAGATTCGTCTACTACCGTCCTCCTCACTGGCTTAGTGATTGCTGTTGGTGATGCTGGCTGATTCTGTGGTTCTGCATTTGAACTTAAGCCCCAGGAAGATGTATCCCATCCTCCACTTATGAGAGAATTTGTTCCTAGAACAGTGAAAAAAAAAAAAAGATAGGCAAAGAACACTTAAAATGTATTATTTTGCAGTATTTGTAACTTTAGATACAACAGTTCAGGAAAAAAATGATTTTAATAACATTTAACTTCGAATGAATATTATATATCATCACAATTAGCACAATTTTCCTTACTAATTCCTTAAAAAGGTTGGAACTGATTTTTAAATAAAGCAAAAGAAGCTTAAGGGAGACACAAAGTAATTCTAAAATTTTAGGTGGACAAAGACACCTCTAGAAAGTAGGACCTAAACAGAACCAACTTGCTCCTTCCCTCTTAAACAGTAACTTAAGCAAAGACCGAAAGAAACCATACACAAAATACACTATACACAATCACAGTAAATTCCAAGAGTGACAATTTCAGAAAGAAGATGGAGAGAAGTGTCTAGGAAGGTGGAACAAGCAACACAGCATTCCTAAAGCAATTCTGAAGTCTATCTGGGCACAGAAAGCAAGAATTTCCTTTGCAAAGGGAAAAAGAGAGAAGGAATGTGGCCTCCGGCTCCCTGAAGTGAGAGAAGGCTGGGCAAAACAGTCCGTAAAACTGGGGCTTAAAAGGAAGTAATTATACAGATTACAAAGGGATGAAACAACTACTGGGTCTTAGAAGTTACCTGCCAGTAACAGATAACACAAACACTTTGCACACCATTACAGAAAACACGGGGAGAAAAAAAGCTTCAACTATCTGCAGAATTTACACTATAAGAGTTGTTCTTGCCCTTTCATGTTTTTCCTCACACACCAAGCAAGAGCACAAAGCTGACAACACACACTCTCAGCAGGCCAGCTGATAGTTTTGTTCTCCTGTGGAGAAATACCAAACTGGTCAGTTCTGAAGCTGCCCCAAGCTAACATCAACAGTTCCTATTGTATTTCTTGCAGGTTTTCCAGGACTTGTCAACAGCAAGGGTAATAAGAATTTCAGCATCAAATTTCAGCAGCATCCCAAGTAAGAAAGATAAATCAAAAAATAATATCCAATTTGATTATGTACCTACAAACATACTCTGGATAACATACTACAGGCTACTTCAAAATAAGCTTACTTTATACAGCAGCATCTATTAAAACCCACCGAGTTATAATACTTCAAGCAGACTACCACTATCAGAAACTACTGATAGCTGTTGGCCTCAAGATCCCAAATTCAGATAATTACTGCTCTCAGTGCCAAAAATACTACAAATATCTGATTCATTACTACCTTGTCCATGCACCAATAGCTTCAAGAAAAAACTCTGAGTGAACTGTAACACTCATTACATTTTGACCTCTTTCAAAAACAAATGCTTTCCCTTAAGAACAGATGCAGACTGATCATTGCTGCTTTCCTTATTAAGTACAGAACTGCTATATATGCTAAGGTATAAGTGAAATTGAAAACTGTTTTAGAAAAGTCTAAAGTTTTAAGAAACAAAACACAACACAGTCTTTATTATAAACAATTCCTATCACTTAAGATTACTCTGGACTACTGAAACGACTGCCAAGTCCCTGCTCCTGCAAACGGACAAAGACATAAAACCAGGCCAGAAACACTTTTGGTTGTTACAGCTTTCAATTTTCAGAAATCTAATTCTGCTGTGCGTATACCTGGAAACAGCCTCCTCCTACAAATAAATACATTTCTTCTAGATACAACTGCAATAAAGGCGTTGGTTCCAGATGACCTGGTTTCCTATCCTTTTCTTTGTTCATTCTTATCTTTAAAGTAGAAGTAAGATTCCAAGGAGAGGGCCCTTTCTTGCCCTTTCATTTCCAAACAGCAGCTCAGGACTGGTCACTTTTTTCAGGTCCTACATCAGCACACGTACAGACACTTCCTCATAACCAAACCATGACGATTCTCCCACCAACACATTCCTTTCTACAGATGTTAGAGGATTATGAACTTAACAACACTAAAATTGGAAACTTCATTTAGTTTAGAAGGACTAGACTTTCAGCTTTTACTGTCACAACGAATAACCCTATGCATGCCTCAGAAAAAAAGCGCAATTTTCCCTTTTTTTATTAACTAAGCGGGTTCTAACACCTATTAGCCCCTCAGCAAAGAAAAATACCGCCTTGAGAAATACAGGAATGAAGCCTAGTGCTGCCTATGCAACAAGAGCATGACACACTGGCCGCGATAGCCGGGTATGGCCTGTGCTGCCGCCTCCTCCGCTTGCTATCAGCTCTATACCCCCCTCGCCTGTGAGGGACGCCCCACAGCCGCTGCGGGAGGGCCGGTCAAGCCCGCACCACTGCAACCCCCAGCCGGGCTGAGGGGGGAAAGCGGGCAAAGAGCGAGCCGGCTCCGCCCCACTGCGGGGACAAGACGGGTCAGGCCGCCTCACATGGGGTCTAGGGCACGACCTGGGCCGCCCACCGCCCCACACTCACCGTCTCCGTAATCGGGGATGACGGCGTCTGGCCAGGGGGTCTCCTCAGCCTGGATGTCCAGCACCCTGTCGATAGACTTTTGGGCCTGCGACAGTGCCTGCTTGGCGAAGCTGGACAGCTGCGAGGCGTTGAACCAGCTCATCCTCCGGGCCCGCGCGGAGGCGGCGGCACCGGGCCACAAGCAGAGAGCCGGCAGAGCCCTCGGCCTCCGGGCAGGCAGTGGAAGCGGGCCCCGCCGCCAGGCTCCACGTCGCAAACAAGGCCGCACGCAGCCGCGCTCCGGCCGCCGCGCGTCAGGAGGGGCGGGCCCAGGTTGCTGGCATGGCGGCGGGGCCTGCTCGGCGCATCACCGTCAGCGGCTGAAAGCGCAGCTTTGGTGCCCGGTTCTTCAGCTGCTCGACGCAAACAAGGAAGAAGGCCGTTCTCTTCTAGACCTCAGCTCACTGCTTTAAGCCCCACAGCTTACGTGGGGCCGTTTCACCCTTACAAACGTGCGGCTGCTGGTTAAGTATCGGTGTCCCCGAGTTCAAGCACAAGGCTGGAATATGGGAAGTTTAAACACAGTCTGTAGTTTAAAAGATGGAAATTTTAAACCCAGCTCGCATGCATCAAGTAAACTCAAGAACTTCAGGTATTTGGCACTGCTTACTGGAAGGTGAAGCAGCCAAACACCCTAGGTGTTTTAACCAATGTTAAATGTCCACAGATAAGCCACAAACTAAGGTGTTTTTATGATTTTTTTATTAATAAATACCTTAACAGCACCAATGATACTTGAACAATCCTGCAATGCTGTGCACAGCAGCTGCCTGGGGACTGCAAGGAGATGTATCCATGTATCCAGGTATGGTTTTGTCCTTTCATGTTTGCTTGTAAACGAAGTAATCTCTTCCATACTTGACACCTTTCATAGAACTGATCAAATCAATACCAAATAAGAGGAAAATGCTCATTTTAATCTACTAGCCTCTTCTGGTTTCAAGGTAATTCACAAAGTGTACCGGAGTGCTGCAATTTAAAACCACATTCTGTACTGCCTTTTAAAAAGTCACCTCTTCGCGTATACATATGCACACGTGTTGAAAATAAGGTTTGGCCACCTTAAAGCTTCCATGTATCTGAAAGTATGCCAACACTAAGATTTTGACAATGAAAACTGGAAAAAAACTGTATTCCTATACATCAGAATTCTGTACATTAATAAGCATTTATACAAATATAACCCACCAAATATTGGCTTCTGTGTACAATTCTGAAACATGGCGATTCATATGCATTCCCTAACCTCCAACAATGCTAGTACTAACAGGAACAATTCAGGCTGCTTTAGCACCCACAGGGCACGTTTATTTTACAAGGTGGGTGCAGATTTCTCACACTGTATATGCAGTTTACTTATGAATAAATTAAGTGGTAAAGTGAAGCTTGAACAACATAGTTTGTGGTGTAGTAACATCAGCAACTGCAAGTTCCTGGCCATCCACAAGCCCCAATTCTGAAACAGAAAAAAGAAGTTTAAGTACAGCAAACCCATGTGACTTGTCTTTCTTTTAAATTAAAAGAAAGTTATGAATGCCATTCCCATAAACCGTAAGTATGATGAACTGAGGCTGCAAACACTTCACTAGCTAAACCAATATTCACCTAATTCAACTAGAAAACCAATAGACCTTGACAAGAAATAATAAAACACTGCCGAAGCATGTTTCGTTTTACATCAGTTCAATTTTGTTGCAATGTTTTTCTCTGTATCTGCCCATGTTTCACATTTAAGCAATTCAAAGCTCAGCCATGAGCAAACTGAGAAAAGAGTATTGTACATACAAGGATAATGAAGCACGTTCTAGTGTATAGTGCAAAATAAAGTTAAACATGCCACAGTGAGGGATAAAACTGACTTTCTGTTTAGAGCAGTATCATGAAAATCTACACATGACAAGTGTAAGATACCTTTTAGTGTCTTGGAAAGATTTGGCCTTGTACGTTCTTCGATTGAAGCTACCGTCTGAAGAAAAACAGGTAAAGACAAGTCAAAACATTTCCCTTCAAATTCAGGAAAGTAAATTTAATTAAATAAAGATTATTAAAGATAATTACATATATTCAGGTTACCTGTAAGTAAAGTGTTTTATTTCCCCCATACATAGTTGCTGTGATTGCAGGAGATTTCATTTGCCTATATATAAAACATTTTAAAGAAAAACCAGACAATCAGGTAAAAATCCATTTAGAAAGTGCCTTCTTGAAACTGAACTACAAAAAATTATCAAATAAATCGTAATAGCTGCACACTTACAATGAAGCATTATTTGTCAAGTAATCCAAGATCTCCTGCAGTTTAGCTGATGGGGAAATCTCTATGTTTTGGGGAAGTTGGCTGCAAGCTGGACAGTTCTCCTGCACAGGAATGCATGTTACATTAGTGTTTCAAAAATGCTGCTAGTAAGGTCTCAAAACTATTTGTGTGTTTGTGGGGTTTTATCTCTAGAAATATTAATACTGCTGCAAGTATTAGTGACAAAACCCAGCTCCTCATGAGGTTTGTCACTGTTTGACTGGCTCCCAACAGCAACAAAGTATTTATGAATTACAAATTCCACCTGACATATAAAATTTAATACTACAAACTTACAAATCAATTGCTGTCACAACCTCTTTTGGGGAAGATTTGCTTATGAGTCTTCTTAAGATTGTATATCTTATTTTGTAAACCATATTTCCCATATGACAGGGGAAGTCTTCAGGATTCACTTTCAGTAAAGTCAGGTATTGTTTCTTCTGCAGGTAATACCGCAGGTAGCACAGCAGAAACAGTTGTCTGAAGAACATGTACTCCCACGTTGCACCAGCAGACACCAGAAATAGCTGTCTGAAGGAACTCCCTATACCAGAAGCTACTTTTCTAAGTATTAAGAAACTTTGGCTAAACATGCAAAAGTTAAATATTTATCTATTATATACACTATGTAATAGGTTTTGGTAAACTGATGGGTAGAAGAAAAGGTTTCATTACCAGGATACCAAATAAAACATCTGTTCATCTGCAGGCAAAGAGCCCTGCTACTCTGCATGGACAGACCACCACTGTCATCACTCTTAGACCCCAGAACCACAGAAAATTTAACAGAACAGAAACTCCTACAAACTAAAACCAATGTCTGGAGAAGTAGCAGACAAGAAACACTGTAGTTTCTGCTTTTAAAACTTCAGAAATACAATTATTCAGTGCTAGGGCTGAAGAGGTTCAATACTGGGTTTCAGAAATAGACACAAACTGTCTAAATTCAATAAAGATCAAAATCAAGAAAACAACCCTGCAAGACTTTAACAGCACTAACCTTCCTCTCAGCTTCAAATGTGTGTGTGTATAATCCATCCACATCATTAAACACCAAGTAGTTGTTAAGAGGAATGTATGCACTGTAAATACAAATATGTTTGTGTTAGTATGTGCCATTATGTTAAATATCATGTAAGTTATTAATATGAAATGAAATACCTTGTGGCTATTTTAAAAACTTCAGTGGCGCAAACAGCTGCAATAAGGGAAAAAAACAAGTTTCTTCATTCTAGCTCAGAACATACAGAGACATCAGTGCACAGAGATGTGCCAAAAGTGACAAGAAGTAAATCAAGTACAACAATTTGTAAAGAGAAAAATAAACATCTAAAGGTAGCTGGTAGTTCTATGCATTAATACCACAGATTCAGCATTGAGCTGATATACTGTGGGGGTTTTCCCCATTCTTAAATGCTTTTGATCACTCCCAGAGTCATACACAAGTTTAAAATGTATAGTCACATACTCTGTCGAATACAGAAATGAGACCATAAGAATAAATCAAACTCATTTAAAAAGTTCTCAATTCCAAACTGTTGCCTTACAAAACTCAGAAGTGTGGAAAGCAGAAGTGAAATGAGTTCTTGTAGCATACCTGCAATTACTGCATTTGTAGAAGCTACTGCTGGAATAATTCGTTTAACCACCCCTGTAAAAACAGAACATACAGCTTTGTCTTTTCCAAGGAGAGGCAACTGAGATACGGCTTTTTAGCCAGAATAATTATAGAAGGGGGTACTCAAAAGTACTTTAAGCATTCCAGGAGCTTCTCTAATAATAAGGTATGATGGCGTGTTGCTCAAGTATTTGGGCGTTTCTTTATTTTAGGAATGGATCAAACACATTGAGAAAAATAAGGTATTGCATAAAGATAACTAATAAACTAATTCTAAAACCAAGTATTCTGTATTTACCACTGAAAATTAATTTCAAACCCAGTCCTAGTCTTGCTTAACTGGAAAAATGCAGGAAGGAAAGATATTTGAGTTTGGAATTCCTTCTGCAAGAACAGGCTTGCCAAACTGTACTGGCATCTGTAGCCAACTCTTCTTCCATCCAGCTAAACAGCCATACACCAATATGAAGCAAGATTTATGCATACAAGTTTGTACACCAGTAACAAGGAGGTTCACTCTTTCTCATGCCTGCCAAAACACAGCAAATTCCTAAGTAATCTGAAGTTCCTCTGGCTTCTCATTATTCACTTGTCCCCTCCATACCTGAGAAAACATGCATAAAGCTTTTATCTTTGCCATCTTTCTTCTATGTACTTTATAATTAAGCCACCTTCAAACACTGAAAACCATGCTGCCATGTGCATGCACATTATATTTAATAATTGGAGTTCACATTTATCTGTACCAAAAAATACTACTAGAGAAGCCAGTATAAACTGCTGCAAAGACAATGACTATCTGCAATACACTAGGGGGAATCTGAGGAAGATACACAACAATCAGTTTGCCCTTTCTTGATAGAAAGGCACACACTGAGGTTCAAGTGTGGCATTTCAAGCTCAGCATTTCAAACGTATTCTCAGTACTACAAGCCAACAAACAAAAGTTATTACAAATTCCAGAAATACTGTATGAGACTCTCCACTTTTCTATTTGGTTAGTGTTTAAAATGCTCAATGAGTGGCAGCATCCTGCATCTGCACCTGAACAGAGGCACGCACAGCAGTGAAGAATAGATGCTATACTCATAACCAGCCTAAACTGGCATAAAATGTTCTTGCTTAAAAGAAGCAATCTCATTCTCCTACTCTTTGACCCAGCAAAAGTGGTCACAGTGTAATGTAAACCATGGAGCTGCTCCAGGCTAAAAATAAAATGACAAAAATAATGTTCAGTTTTGTCCCAATTAAGTTCCTCTGATTCATCACAAACATCTGATTCATCATAAAAATATTTGTGCTGGTACAGAAAACAAGCTGTTTCTGTTTTAAGATGTTAAGGGAGAAAAGAACTATTTCTTTCTCAGCAGAGCTGCCAACTTAGTCATAACAAACACAAGGAATACTAATCCAGACTAATTGCAAATGCCATAAACTTAGTGAAATGCCATACCCTTACCTTGGGTGAGTCTGTATGTGACACCTTTAATTTTAAATTGTGATGCTCTTTCTAATGACTTCTGGTAAATCCACTGGATATGTTCAGGGTCATCTCCATCCAACGCAACACCTTCTACAGCAGGGTTAAGAATTTATAAGTAAGTTAGTCACAAGATTCTTCAGAAATGTTCTTTTTGTCTAAAAAATACCTTTCATTAAGATTAAAATGAATACCCCATTAAGCCATTCAAACTTGATACTTTAAACAAATACTGTTTCTACAAACATTGTAAATTCTAACATTCTATACACAAACTATCTTAACTTTGCAGATTTATAGAGCTGTTAGAAGTTACATTTTGAATCAGGAAAGTCACTGTGCAGTATGACAGAGATAAACACATCATCAAATTTGGAACTTGAAAGCAAGTCCGAGCAGAGAAAATCCATCACCAGCTCAGAGGAGCCTCAGACTGACTACAACGAGCTACCTAAGGTTAAAAGGTAGGATTGTTCTATTAAAAGTAGCTGTGTATACCTAACTCAAAACAAATCAGTTAAAAAGAGAACTGTCAGTTTAGCACCAGTGCAATATACTCATTACCTCCAAAAGGTTGCTCCTTGGGCCACAGCAATATCCTGACATACTCAATACAGTGCTCTGGTAGCCTGGGCATAGATGCAATTGTACACATGGGAAAATTGACCTGGTGTGGGCAGGGGAGGAAAACCAGAAGAAAGTGTGTAATACATTATGTATAGTGCTAGGAAAAAAAATAAGCTAATCAGAGGAATATAAAGGAAGTATCACTAGTTGCAATTACCTGTGGTGGGTAAAGCTCAAGCGTGCATTCAACACAAGCTGTCATACCAGGAATAATCACACGAACATTTCCTTTAAAACCTTCTGTCCCTCCATCGATTAAAGGTATGATGGAACTTGGATCCAGTACACCATCTTCATAGTGTAAAAATGACATCTAACGAATAAATGGGGGGAGGAAGAGGGATTGTTGGATTTTGGTTTTCCAAACAAGTTGCAGGGAGGAAAACAAAAAACCCCTAAAAATGTTATTCTTAATAGTATACCAAGGCTGAATGCTTAATATACAGTTTATTTTAAGAGCACCTAGTGTATAAGACACTACTTATCAGTGCACAGGACTTATCAACCACCTTCACCCTCCTCCTCCCTTACCCCCCAGTGAATGCTGTTTTCCCCTTATACTATACCAAAACAAATGACTAATTGGTTTGCAGGATTTGGGGGGTTAATTCTTGGTTTGTTGTTTTGTTAGGGTTTTTTTGTTGTTTTGTTTTGTAGATACTGGTAAATACTCAAGCCTTCTACTACTGTGTAGCACCAGGGCTCCAAGAGATGACATTTACAAGTTGCAGCATGGTAAGTACTGTTTGGCTAATGAGAAAAACCCAACCGTTCACAATGAGAGCATCCAGAGAAGCTGTGGAACTTCCCTTCTTATGCTTTTCAAAAGCTGACTGCACAAGGCCACACAAATGTGATCTAAATTTGAAACTACCCCTGCAGGGCACTGCACAAATGTTATCTAACACTCCTCAAGAAAAAGGCAGCTAAGAAAACATGCATTTTATCCTGTTCACAAAGACAAAAGAAAACAGATGCAGAAAGCTGAAGTTTCAACAGCCCTCACTTCATTTTAATAACACATTCTACACAAATCTGTTCAATTCTAGTTAGCTATACTCAAGCAATAACTAGGCTTTAAAAAAGATTGAATTAAAAAAGACTTTACCAGCATGCCATTTATCCATCTTCTGGCAATTATAGAGTCCAGCCCACAAACAATAATATGAAATTCTAGAGGGAAAAAGAGTTTAAAGTCCACACTAAATCATACTTCTTAAGACAAGCAAAATATTCTGTTGATAACAGTCCAGAGGAACTGACTGCAGTTTAACTATCTCCCTTAGATCCCCTATATTACAGATGCGTTTGTCTATTTCATAGAATCATAGAAGAGTTAGGATTGGAAAGGACCTTAAGATCATCTAGTTCCAACCCCCCTGCCATGGGCAGGGACATCTCACACTAGACTATGTCACCCAAGGCTTCGTCCAACCTGGCCTTCAGCACCACCAGGGATGGAGCATTCACAACTTCACCACCCTTACAGTAAAGAACTTCTTCCTCATATCCAATCTGAACTTCCCCTGTTTAAGTTTTAATCTGTTACCCCTTGTCCTATCACTACAGTCCCTAATGAAGAGTCCATCCCCACCATCCCTATAGGCCCCCTTCAGATACTGGAAGGCTGCTATGAGGTCTCCACGCAGCCTTCTCTTCTCCAGGCTGAACAGCCCCAACTTTCTCAGACGATCTTCATGCAGGAGGTGCTCCAGTCCCCTGATCATCCTCGTGGCCTCCTCTGCACTTGTTCCAACAGTTCCATGTCCTTTTTATGCTGAGGACACCAGAACTGCACACAATACTCCAAGTGAGGTCTCACAAGAGCAGAGTAGAGGGGCAGGATCACCTCCTTCGACCTGCTGGTCACACTCCTTTTGATGCAGCCCAGGATACGGTTGGCTTTCTGGGCTGTGAGCACACACTGCCAGCTCATGTTCATTTTCTCATCAACCAACACCCCGAAGTCTTTCTCCACAGGGCTGCTTTGAATCTTTTCTCCACCCAACCTGTAGCTGTGCCTGGGATTGCTCTGACCCATATGCAGAACCTTGCACTTGGCATGGTTAAACTTCATAAGGCTGGCATCAGCCCACCTCACAAGCGTGTCAAGGTCCCTCTGGATGGCATTCCTTCCCTCCAGTGTATCAACCAAACCAATACTTCATAGTTCTACTTCCAGTACAGTATACTGTAGAAGACTAAAGTAGTTAGCTATCTAACCACCAGGAAAAGTAGGTGCAACTGCCAGGTTTCCCTGAAGGACCAGTGTGTGCTTGGCAGGGAAACAAATAGCACTTACGTCGATAGAAGCTTTCGTCCATGTCTTGAATCTTTTTAAAATATCTGAATGTAGGCCCAGTAAAGGAATATATTTATAAAGTAGATGAGTTTACTGTTTTCTATTTGCTACCCTAAAGCAAAAACATTGTCTATTTTGTTACTATTTGTTATAAAAAGTAGTATATAAAATTAAGATTGAAAATTCCCGCAGCTGAATCTGTGGCATCTGAAAAAAAACCACCCAAAAGTAAGGGACACAACATAATAGTTCACAGAGGAGAAAGCTCAGTAGGCAAACTAGGAAGCTCTAAACATGTGCTCTCACAAAGTCCTGTGTCAGTAAGTGCTGCTCCATGTTTATAAACTAATGTCTGCTACCAGTACATACTCAAAAGACTGATGAATAAACCTGATATTTTAATATTTTAGTGAAAAATTGAATACTGTTTTTGAATAAAAAGACTCAATAGAAGGAAAGATACAAAAGAGTTTCTTAAAGCTTAGTCTTCTTTCCCCAATGCATACTTCCTGTATGCCAGTGTCACTGAGAAAGAATTCCTAGTCACCAGCTGAATGAATCTGTTCTTTATTGTATGAAAAAGAGAGGATGGCAGCAAATTACTTTTGATAGTCTTACCGCCTACAGAGTTTTCTAGGTTTTTTGAAGCTTTCAGGGCTACTACTTCCCTGCAAAAGGATACGCTACGACAGCACAGTTGGGAATGCGGTTGTTTAGGAATTCTGCTGCAACTTCTGCTTTTGGTCGCCCAACATCCTTTGGACTGGAAGAAACCAAGCAATTTCAAACACATTTTTTAGTAGATTCAATCTTTCCAGACCCCACACATTGCAATACTGAATTAAATGACTAATTGTTACTGGAAAACAATTTATTGATATGGATAGTATCACATACAATAGAATAGTTTGAGTTGGAAGGGACCTTCAAGAGACATCTAGTTCAACCCCCTGCAATAAGCAGGGACATCTTCAATTAAATCAAGTTTTCCTAATCAAGGCATCCTTGTAAAGCACCAGATATAAGAACCCGTTATTTAAATATGTCCATGTACCTAAAGTACCAAAACCATACAATTTTTCACTTAGCTTGGAAGAAAAGGGCACCAGAAAGATTGATATGTCAATCTGTGTGCATTATTCTTTGGTGTCGCTTTTTCATTAGTCATTAGCTGTATCTGAATGGTAAGGAACCTACGTTAATTTTCTTCACACCACAGATCCTGAACAAGGAGGAATCATACACAACATTTAGTTAATTATGAATATTATTGTGATATGAAAGTTCAGTAACATTTAATGATATCTTGTTCAACCAAAATAATGACCAGTCACATATTTTAAGTACATTTAAAAAACCAAAAGTTGAATAGTGAAAATATCACTTACCGAAACAGAAACTGTCGGTTCAGATTAGAAACATCTATAGTATCCATGTCAATAACATGGATGTGTCTGAAGCCAGACAGTGCCTGTGAAAAGAGAGTGTAAACTTCATTTAGCAGGAAACGAAATGCTTACAGTGCTCCAGAATTCATTCCGTGTGCCAGAGAAACAACCTTTGGAGGTACAAACCTATTTGCTTTTCATTCCCTGTGCAGACAGGTACATTGTTATTCTTCGTTAAAAGAATATCCTTTGTTGGGTTAGTAATGATGATGTTTACACAGATGGAATTAGCCACCTTTCAATGATCAAAGACAATGCTCTACTGAACAAAAAATATTGCTTTATGCTAGTCATAACACAGGGAAGAAAACAGTAGGCTGATCCATAAGGGGAATTTGTAGTATTCCCTCACAACTGGAGTAAATCAAAAGCCTCTATTATGGGGAAAAAAAGGTAAAGAATTTGAAGAAATACCAATGCTTGGCAGGAAGAGAAAACCAAAGTTTAATTCCTCTAAAATGTTAAGGTTTTGAACATTCACTATTTTCACAGTTGGCATAAATGAGCCTGGCATATCCACCTTCAAATCACAGTTCAAAATAAGCCAAAGCAAACACATAAAGTTCCCTCCCTATCAAAGGATGCACCGAACCTCTGGCAGAGGTTCTGCCTCATCTCCGTTTGCATGCAGTCCATCACCAGACTGGGCAAATAACTTTGAAGTAAAATTGTCTTAAAACTGGCTTGCAGGTCTGATCTGATAAAACAATAATGTCTGTCAGACGCAAAGAAACTATGTGAATTGTAGTTGAAGTGAAATAAATGATGTAAAACACTGGTTTTAGAGATAGGAAATGTGTTGTGATGTTCTGAAGTGACTTAAAAAACTTGAAGTCCTGTACCTTATGCGTTTTCCTTTAAGACCCAATCTTGTTATATAATAAAGACTTTCAGACTTTACATTTTCTGAATAAACAGAGCCACCCCATGCATAATAAGCATTGAAAACGCTGTACTGGGGAACGGATTAAACAACTGCAAAACAGGACTGAAGTCCTCCAGAATAGAAACTGATTCTTATAAGAAAAGCAGCAAGACTCTCTCTCTGTTACACTGGATACCCTTGATGCAGAGCAATCATTCTGTTTCCTTGATAAATGTTCAGCTTTTGTTCAATATTATCAAAGCAGACTTGGAGAGCCTGCTAAAAAGAAGAGTGAGTCTGGGGCATCAGAACATACAGTCTTTATAAAGCTTAGATTCATTGTCCCAGAGACATGAATACATGTGAACAGAATCTAGGTTTGCTTACTGTTCTGAAAATCATAAAAACAAATCATGACAACTTAAAACTGTACTGATGGGAATTATGCACACACAGCAGACTTATGAAGTTCCTTATTACATACAAGTCCTCCACCTCAACAAGCTGTCAACAGATGGAATTTGTTATGTCTCAATGAAGACATAAAACAGGAGCTCTGTGCAGAGGTTAAATTCACCAGGACTAAATTCCCAAAGAAAGAAAACCCTCTTGGAGCTGTCATAGTCTCTCCAAGTAAAATCTTGCCCAAGCATTGCAGCAGCAAACCAGCAACCAGAATAAGAGCACATGTTAAGTGCTGGAACTGTAAAACCCCTAAGTTAATGGATCTGGGATGCCTGGCTTTAAATGAGGCTATTGATTTATCAATGATCTCAAGCTTGGAGGAAGCCTGTGCAAATACTGAACTAGCAGTATATAAATTCTATAGTGAAGTGGACTAATGCACAACTGTTAGCATAAATTAAGGAATTTATTTTATGATAACTTATTATCAATCCACACATTTTCCATGGAATTTATAAGGACAGAAATTCTTCTTATTATATACAACCATAGAAATGTACAGTATTAGTCTAAACTATCAAACTCAAACAGTATGGTAACAGTGACACATTGATAAATACGAGTGCCTGTGAGGATAAAACCATCTATAAAATAATTAAATTCATACACATTTATTGGGTAAATATCTGACTGCACATGATCCCATAACTGCATTTTATATGCTTAAAAACTGCTTTTTGAAATACATAGTGAATCCATCATGAACTAACACCATAGTAAGAAAACTACAGAATACCTTCTGGTAATCCATACACCAAGTACTGTAATATTCCTTCTCTCTTCTTATACTAGTATCTATTCCTCCTTAGCCATTTCCAACAGGATATTGCATCTTGGTCTGGCTCAATAAAGCTGCCATTATATAGGCTGAATTCAGCCATACATATGTCCCTCTGAGGGATAAGGCTCTGTAGACAATCTCCAATTTACTGATCCTGAGGAACTGGAAAACCTGAGAGCCAGTGCTCAGGAAAGCCAAATGGATTCCAGAGTTGTGAAGGTCACCACAGACACAGTCAGTCTGGCTCCACCCATCTCACTATGAAAGAACATAAATAATTTGAACCTGACTTTGAATCCAAAGATGTAAAATAAACTGGAATTAAGTTCAACTATGACTGTTAATACTAAATGTTGTAGCAGCTACTTATGGCAGTTTAAAGCATCACTTTTCATCTGAAAAGAAACATTTTAGCTAGTATCAGGCTACCTGGAAGAAAACGTAACTGTTACTGCTGAAACCAGGATACCATTGTACCCCAAACACCATCTCCCTGTATCATTAGGAGCCAGTTTGTTCTTAGTTTACTTCATCTTCCTAGATCCAGTAATTAGGGGAAATTGCCAACACTGGACCATATCTAAGGCTGCAAGTGAACTTTGTCTACACTTCACAAAGAGCACCATATTGTCCTCCACGACAAGGTTTAAGAGCCAAGTAACATGAAACATATTAGACTACCACCGTCTAAGCTTTCTGTCAAGGTCTTCAAGTCCGTCTTCTGTCTTCAAGTTTATTGTCTGTGTCATCACATATTTTATGTATTTTGATTAGAACTTAAAGATTCAGTAGCTATATACTATCGAAAATGACAAATAAACAAAGTAAAAAATATGATTTACTCAAGGAAAAAAGACTGTAAGACACAAAGGGTAAAAACTGAGTAATTACCAGGTTTTTCAGGAGTTCGCATCCTAATCCTCCCGCTCCAATAACCAGCACTTTACACGTGTTCAACAAAAAATCAAGAGCCTGTGGAAAATATAAAACAAAATATTAATACAATAAATATGAAAAAGCATGATTTGTCCTTTACTTTATGACCCTTATAAATGAGTTACTGTACATTTTCAGTGCCTAATAAAAGTTTCACATAAAACAACTTCTATCAATGAAACAGTTTGTGCTTGCAGGGCTAAGCACATACCAGACTTTTAATGTGCTGTTAAGTTCACACAACTTCTATGCCCCAGCTTACAGAAAAGCAAGACCTTTGACGTATTGTTACTCTCTTCATATTAATTTTGGCCATGAAAAAAGCAAGTTCCACCTTTATTATTCCATTTACGGAGATGATATTCTCTTCCTCCAAATATTTTACTGATATAAAATATCCCTCTGCCTCTGGGAGCTCCCCAGCATAAAGACACTGGAGTTCAAAGCCCATGACGGGCAGAGGGAAGATATTGCACTGGGCCCTGACAACAAGGTGGTGATGGCAGGATGGGACTTCCAGTGCTGTGTGTGGCAGCAGGACCAGCTGGTGACGGGGCTGCGCTGGAATGAGAACCTGCACGGCATCCCTGACAACTCTTACCGCTACCAGGCCTGCCGGTCTGTGGCAGTGGAGGACAATGCTGGGCCACTGCCGCTCTACACTGTTCAGGTGCCCCACAAGTGAAAGTGCTGCCCCCCACCCTGCTACCTGACCAAGTGGGATGGGAAGAGCTTCCTGACACTGCTCACCTGGCCCTATGGCACTGAGGTCATCTGCCTCTGCATAAGTGACTCAGGTACCTTCCTGGGACTAGGCACGGTGACAGGCTCTGTTGCCATCCACATCACCTTCTCATTGCAGAGGCTGTACTATGTGAAGGCCCATGGCATCGTAATGACAGACATGGCTTTTGTCCCTGAGAGCCAGCACCGATGGGTTCCCTGCTGCTGGCAGGGAACGAGGATGCCCTGCTCAGTGTGGCTATTAACAGCCCCTGCAAGCTGCACCTTCTGCCCAGCCAACACTCCCTCCCTGTCTGGCTGCTGCTGCTGCTGTGTGCTGGGCTCATTGTAGCTGCCATTCTGCTGCTGCAACTCACCTTCCTGGGCTTCCTGCAGACCCCCAGCCCGGGATGGGCAGACTCTGCCGGACCAGGCCCACCCCCTGCAGGCTGTGAAGAGGATGAGGGACTGGAGTGTGAACGGGGGGGGGGAGGGGGGGAAGGGGGTGGGGACCCCAGGATGGTGCTGGCAGCCATGTGGGGCAGACACCAGCAAAGAGGGGTCCCCCTGCCCCACTGCCGCTATGAAAACTGGAGGGGAAAAAATGTATTGGGGGGGGGGCAGGGGGTAGGGTGTTTCTTTTTGTTTGTCCATGGCAGGGGGGTTGGAACTTGATGATCTTAAGGGCCTTCCCAACCCTAACTATTCTATTCTATTCTATGATTCTATACAACACAAAATAAATATAAACATACAAACAACATTGCTGGCTCAAAGAATTGATTTTTTAACTATATAACTGCTTTCAGTGGATTGTTCTACTAGACCCCAGTGTCAAACTAGTCAATAACGGAACAGTACATTAAAAAGGTTAACAGCAAAATACATTCAACTGTAAGCTCTGAATCAAAATGTACTAAGAAAAGAAAGCAGAAAAAATATATTAAACAGTCTAGATTTTGGTTTTGCCTACTAAACATCTTTCCCGATTCTTCAAGTATTCATACTAACCTTAATTCCTCCTTTAAGTACAAGAAATTCCTTACCATATCTAATTACTTAAAAACAGAGAGAGAAATGCTGCTATTTCTCACGTGAAACTCAAAAGACAGAGCATAATTCATATGCTGTTACACATTTTTATATATGATGACAGCAAGCTTGTAGCTGACAGTGTACAATTTAGAAACACAAGCTTATGAAAAGAATACAAGTTCTTCTAGAACCATAATGTTCAACTGATTAAACACAACCTTTTCATGCACTTTTAGTATTCATACACTCCTGGTGATCAATTAATGAAACTTTACATCAGCCTGCAACACACACTAGATTTATTTAAAGTAAGTGTTTCTCACTTGAGTGCCTGGCTCGAAATCAGGATGTGTGAATGGTCCAGATCGCTCGAGAAACTTCCTTACATGGTTCCAGCGACCTTCCCAGTCTCCAGTGTCCCCACACCCACCATCAACAGCCATTCTGCACAGAACACAGTAAATTCAGCTGCAAAATCATAGAGAAAAAGCCACGCCTCCAAAATGTTTTACTTCTTTATATAGCTTAAAAACACCTAAATTATTGACCATTCATACAAATGCATCTGCATATTCTTTAAGCACATAAGTTATGCACATGAACATTTGCATGAGTGGGTTTTATTTGCAGAACTAGAAAGCAACAATACAAATATGCATAGAGGGGAAAACCACAGGCATTTCAATAAACCCCACTGATTCTGCTTTTACTAGTAAAAGTTGACCTGAAGTGAAAAAAGGGTCTAGCCGTTTTGCTTTAATTTCCCTCATATTTAAAGAGGACACAGAAAAAGAGGTTGTCCCTTTAGATTTTGAGGGTGTCAAGTCCTGTATCCTTTTTCTGACAGATTGTTGAAGTTCATAAATCATATTTAGAATTATCAGTGTGTAACCAGAATTGTGAGGCATTGAATAAATAACAGTAAAATGCTCCAACACTGGCCTCTGAGTCTTCACAGTTAAATGAGTGTTACCGAAAGTAAGAATCTACCCTTTTTTCTGCTTTTGCAGGTCACTTTTAGCAGTATATAAATTTAAACTCTTTAGAGACTTATTGGAATAGTTCAACATCAGCTCTCATAAGCAACTTTCTAACATAGGATCATCACCTACACAGAACAAGCCCTTTCTTAAAGCAGCACACTTCCCTTCTTAAATAGGAGCACCACTCAATGTGTACGTACAATTACGTTCTATGTTAATAAAAAACTAAGCTTGTTACAAAAGAACTTACGAAGTATGAAAGGTTGTGTCATCATTGATAAGGTGCATTATTTGCTTCCTACTCTGAAGTAACAGGAAGAACACTCGGATCAATAACTGTTGAGTAATGTTTAGAATTTATTATTACTTCCTGGTGACATATCTCAGAAGGAAAATGTAGTAAAAATATGTTAACAATGAGTGCCTTTATCCTTACAGAATTCAGAAGATGGACAACACAGTATGTCCAGAGTAACTTTAATTTACAGGCAATTAGTTTTGCAAGAATTTCAGTAACAGGGAAAACTTCACTAAACTGCAGGAATAAATACCTCATAATTCGCTTGTGTTTTGGCTGCAGACTGAACTCATTCCTCATTAACTGCTGGCTTCAGGTAAGTTACTGAATTAACAGTTGAAGATCTAAAACATTTATTTCAGCTCATAAAGGTCTTTTGACCTCCGACTTGCACTCTGAATCTTCCCCAGTTTCCACAGTAATTTGAAAATACATGTATTTCACATCATGGGAGATAGTGTGAATAAATACAGCACTCCCTCTGCTGAACCCTGGGCTCATCTGCTGGATACATTAAGCACTGTCTTATACAAATAAAATGGGCCAATACACATCACAATTACTTCTATGGATTATATCATAATTCTTAACTTTTCTGGAAACAAGTGCAGAAGTGCTACTTAGTGACATTAATTTTTTTTATATAGTCCCTATAAACAGCTATTAAGTAGTAGTACTCCCTTTAGATGTGCTTTTCCTTTATAAGTGATAAAATGGTAAGCTCTAGCTTCATTTTTGTGATTATACTACAGTTTGGTTTTTTACAAGGTTGGACATCGTGGAGATCCAAAAAACATCAATAACTCCACCTGAGATTTTATGTTTAACTTCAGAGACAGGTTTCTAAAGTGTTTACGTTGATGCTGTTACAGCGCTACCAGGTATCTGTTATGAGAGCTTAAAAAATTCTTGTTTATTTCATCGAATTACTTTAATTTGACAATTTAATATATCAGAGCAGCACAGTGCTTATGTTGCTTTAGGCCCAGACTTTCCCTTCTCATCTTCAAAGCTCCATGTGTATGAGGGACTTGGCATGCACCCCTCCCCATCCAACATGCACAGGGATGTTTGTGACCCTCACTCCAACACACACATGCACTGCCTGTGAGTCCACCACTCAGACAGGCAGGTCTGCTTTGTGATCTCTGGGAAGAGGGACACAAGCAGATGGAAGGGAACAGTTAAGGGATGAAAGCAGATGAGGTTAAAGATTACTGAGCATTAGATTTCAAGGCTGTTAAGACAGATGCATAGTATTTAGGGTTTTAATAAGCAGAGGCAACTATTCTGTAGCCTAAACTTTTAATTTTCAGCCAAAATTTAGTCACCTGCTTCTAGCTTAGAGGCCCTCCCCAGGACCCTGACAGGCAATGCAGCTCTTCCCACTCCTGTCACAAAGCTCTCCAGCACACCAGCCTTTACTCATGCCAAGCTCCAAGCCCGCGATTCCCATCCCCACTCCGGGTGAGCCCCTTGGTCCTCTCCCCAGGTAGATTCCTCTTCCCCAGTCCTTGCTATTCAAGCGCCCTTTCGCGTCCCCCTTCCTCATTCTGGCCCCTCTAACACCTCTCCTCCAGCTCCCTTCACCGCAAGGCTCCGGGCCGCTCACGCACAGTCGCCGCAGCCAACGCCTCTCCATCGGGCTCCACAACTAACCCGCAGCCTCCTCCCAGCCCATACCTCTCCTGCGGGGCTGCGGCTCACCCTGACCTACCAGCCACCCCTCAGCAAGCGCTGCCTGCCCCTGCCCCGGGCCGGGAGCCCGCTCGCCCACAGCCCCGCACTAACCCATCCGCCAGCAGCTCCTCTAGCCTCCTTCTTTTCTTCTCCCTAAAAGAGAGAGAATAAAAGAAGGGTCAGTATCGCGCTACAGAGACCGGGGAGGAGAGAGAGGGGACCCCGGAGCCCACCCGTCCCCGGGAAGCGGGGAAAGGGCCGGCCAAGCACACACATACATGGCACTTACGGTTCTTCGCTATCCGCCATATTTCCCTCTGCTTCCCACGTTGCTCCGCGGCGCCCCAATGGGCGGTGCTTCCCCAGCGCGCCGCCGCAGTTGCAGGCCTAGAGAGTCGGGGAGGGGACAGAGCGCCCTGGTCGGGGTACCCCTGGGTCTGGAGGGTAGACCGGGCAGCCCAAGCCGCACCTGGCTCACGCCGCCACTTCCCTCCCTCTATCCGGCCCCAAGCGCCTGCCCCCGGGTCCCCAAGGCTCTCCCGACACCCATATCCCCGATGCTTGCCAGTAGCTCGGGACGGCGTCCTTTAAAGCCCACGGGAAGACCGGAGACCCGAACGTGGCCTCTGCCTGGCCAGGTGACTCCTGCACCAAAGCTGCGTTATCAAATAGCTTTCGCCTCGCAGCGCTCCCCGGGCAGAGTCAGATCCATGGGCTGCATCAACCAGAGCCTGCACACAGAAGCCTGTGGTCCCACAGCTAACGCAAGGAGTGGCCTTCAAGCACTGGGTGGGAGGCAGATGGGCCGATGGAGTGTGAAAGCTGGAGGAGCAACTGTTCTACATGGACTGATGGGGTTCAAGCCACTGTGGCTGCTGGCAATGACCCTCCCCTTCAAAGCCAGAAGGTTTAGGGCCCAATCATACCATCACAGCATCACCCTGTGATGGCTTGACATCCCCCCAGTGCTTCCTTAGCTGGGGCAGCCATTCCATGATCCCCTCCTCTATGCTAGGCCCCCAACAGAGGATGTGAACTGGATCTGTCACTGAATGTTAAATGTGTGACATGTTTTTCTGAGGGAACTATGTTGGGATGAGTCCAGAAGAGGTCGTGGAGGTGCTTCGAGGGCTGAAGCACCTCTGCTATGGTGAGAGAGCACAGACTAAGAGAGCTGGGCTTCAGCTGTTCAGCCTGGAGAAGAGAGTGCTCTGGGGAGACCTTAGTGCAGTGCCTAAAGGGGCCGACAGGAAAGCTGGAGAGGGGCTTTTGACATGTAGAGAGGGACAAGTAGAAATAGCTTGAAACTGACAGAGAGGAGATTTAGATTGTACGTTAGAAAAACAAAATCTTCCCTGTGAGGGTGCTGAGGCGCTGGCACAGGGTGCCCAGGGAAGCTGTGGCTGCCCCATCCCTGGCAGTGTTCAAGGGCCGGCTGGACGGGGCTTGAAGCTACCTGCTCTGGTGGAAAGGTGGGTGGAAACTGGATGAGCTTTAAGGTCCCTCCCTAACGCAAACCCTGCCGCGATCCCATGACCGCACAGCGGCCACTGCTGGCAGCAGCTGCCTCTCCTGGGCAGCAGCGCTACACACGCCTCTCGCTTGCTCTGCCGCTCGCTCCTGCGCGGTTTCCGCGGCAGGCGAAGGCAGGGTCGGGGCCGCCCCGGGGCGGTGCCGCTGCGCTCTTAGGCCTGCGCGGCGGGGCGTGCCGGCAGCCATGGAGGTGCAGGTGGCGCCGCTGCGGGCCTGGGACGACTTCTTTCCCGGCTCGGACCGCTTCGCCCGGCCCGACTTCAAGGACATCTCGAAATGGAACAACCGGGTGGTCAGCAACCTGCTCTACTACCAGACCAATTACCTGATGGTGGCCGCCGCTGTCGTCTCCATCGTGGGGTCAGTGCGTGAGCTCGGATCTCCCTCCGGCAGCGGCGGGCGGGGAGGGGCCGGGCCTGGCCGGGCAGGCCCCGTTCCCTGGGGGGACGCCTCATTCCCCGCGCGGGTGGCGCTGCATCTCGGCCCGGTGACATGGAAAAGGGCTGGGCCCTGCGCGCTGCGCTGCGCTGCCGGGTGGGATGCTGGGGTATAGGGAGCTGCCTTTCTCCGCCGCTCCTTAAGCCTCTGATTTACCTTGTGTCGCTTAAAATATTAAGGCCTTGGTTACAGCCTCTCTTGTAGAAATGAGGCGTGTTGGGTTGGGAGGAGGGTATAGGACTTACTTATTGGTGGGTCGGAGGGCCTCCTCTTTTTTTCCCTCTTGTGCGGACTGCTCATCATTCCCTTTGCCCACGGGAACGGGCGCCAGGCACCCCCAGCTTGTCCCTGGCAGAAAGTAGCAATGGGTTTGCGTGCGAATGCTGCTGCTGTCTGCAAAACTGAGCTGCATCTTGCGCAGTGATGTGTGCTTTCTCACTAAATCTGTCCAGTGGGGCTGCTCAAGCTGAGAGCAACATATCCTCAACAAAATTAAGAAGAAAGCCCATGCCACTATGCAAACCTCAGCTACTATATGAATCAAGAAGAAAAAGCAGCATTCTCAGCCTGTTCTTTAATGGATCACAGGCCAAAGCTCCCTGCAACCCAGAGAATCTTCATTAACTTAGATACTGGGTCAGCAGCTTCAGGAGCCCTATCAAGATGCTGACTGCTTAGCAAAAAGAAAAAGAATGGATTTAGAAGAAGAATTTTAAGCCTCTGCAGGATAAGATAAGATGCAGTACAGCCAAAACCACTCTGGCCTAATGGCTGGGCAACTCTCCAATTTAAGCATTTGCATTTGTGCATTGTTTGTTGTTAAAAGTGAAGTATTCCAGTTGCTATATTAAAAGCTTAATCATCAGCTTCTGCTGCATGTCTGGTTTAAGAGCTTTCTCACCAAAGACCCTAAAGCAATACTTGAAGAAAAGTCACATAGGCTTTGACTCAAAGGATGATTATAAGGTTATTTCTCTGTTCTCTTCAGGAAACCTGAGCCTGACAGAACAGGCTAATAAGAATGAGATTTACAGTCTTCCTGCTCTTATAACATCTTGGTCCAAAATACTGTGTTCATCTACAATTGTTTAGCAGCACAGTGCTGCAGCCAGCTCTCAATGAATTGATAATTCACAGTGGGCTTGGAAAGTAGGGGAACAGCTCTTCTCCCCAAGGTGGGGGAAAGAATGTAAACAGTTTTGATATCTCTGCTTGGAAAACAGTGATGGCAGCAGCTTTTATTCACTCTCCTAAATTCCTCCTTATAAACTTCGATCTCTTCAGATCAAGGGTAATATATCTTCAAATTATTTCCCACTGTTTTCCTGGATTGGGAGATGGAGGAGGAAGAGAGACACAGGAGATGAAGAATAATATCAGAACTGCAATTCTAATATCTTAACATTGAGAGGTAACCCTCTGAACTGAAAACTTGCAGATGAGGAAAACCTGCAGTGGGATTTTTGTCTTAGAGCTTTTTTTATGTGATGAATTCAATTCTTATAACACTGAAGTAAAAAAAATGGTGGGAGAAGAACTCTAAAGGAAACAGGATAACAGAAACTATCCTGTTTTAAATTAGATTTTTCACTTGCCTTTGGGAGAATGGTAAAGTTTTCCCGATATATTTAAATTGATGACTAAGTTGCTGTCTTGCACTTCATTCTGCAATAGGCAGGAATCCCTGAGTGATCAATGATGAATCATGGCTTTTTAGGAACTCTGGTGCTGTACATAAGCCTAACAGCAGGATTATTGAAACTGCTGATGGAATGGTCTTCCTGTGATCAGAACTAAACTTACCCTGTGACCAACTGTACCTGGTTTTAAACCATCTAATTATATACACAGACTTGTAACAGAGAGATGGTATTTTCAGCTATTGTAATACTTGGTAGCTGTGGTGGTGTTAGCTGACGTGGAAATCATAGCCTAGAGTGTTCTTAATACTGGAAGTACAGTGTTTATTGCCACAGCTTCAGTTTACTGCCTCTGTTACTACAAAGTTCACCTCTCCAGCTTTTTACTGTCTCTCTACATCGTATGGAATAACCTTACCACGAGTGAGTGGAATTGTAATGGTCTCTGCTGTATCGTTTGCCTGCCTTTCTCCTTCCATCCACCTTCTCTGATAGCTCCTGTTACATGTAAATGATGTTCTGTGCTTTGCAATAATGTAGATTTTACTTTCAGCCTACAGGACTAGGTAAAAAATAAATCAGTGAACAAGAAACTTAGTGCTAACACAGGCTGGTGGTAGCAGCCTTGTCTCTTCCACCCACCCCACCCTCCAAATTCCTTTAGGAATGAATCTTAACTAGCATGTTATTCCCTCTTCCCCTTCCCCAGTTCTTTTGCAACAGACTGCTATCAACCCAAGATTTTTACTAAGTCCAATTGTGCTCTTTCTCCCATCTGCACAGGACCTGGTTTGCCTGTTCTTACCCTGAGCCAGGGCCCTGTCATTGTGTGCTGTACAGATACTAAAATGAGTGCCTCCCACAGCAGTGTGCAGCTCGCCTCGAACAATCACTTTGGTTAATAAGTGGAATTTGTCTGTGCTTTCACCTACTCCAACAAGGCAGCTCTGTCTTGCAGTTCAAACTTAAGTAGTTAAATTGATGGTATTTCTTCTAGGCTTTTGTTGCCATGTAGTTGCTAAAAATTAGTTTCTAAATCTGACAGTATTAAAAGGTGGACTTCAGAGTGCTGCATCTAAGAAACTCTTCATTCTCTTCTGACATGTCTTTGCACAGCCTGAGGTTTGGTGGCTCTTACCTTTGCCACTTCTCTAAAACACCTTCTGTCCATCTTCACAAACCCATAGCAATGAGTGTGTGTCTCTTTATTTTTCCTTCCCAAGACCACTACCTCAGCTGATAATGCTTGTAGCAATTCCCTTGCCAAAACAAAGACACCAGATCAGCAAAATGCTCCGTTTCTAGATGAAAGATTAAGAATGAGTGACCAGAACACATTGCTTTAAAACATACATTGTCTAATGATATTAGTACATGACTTCATGAAGATCTGGGAATTCTGCAGGAAGGAAGCTGGCTCCTCAAAGCAATGCAAGTGAGCAACAGTAAGTACAGAAGCATTGCTGTATCTGTGGATGCTGAGGGCCATCACCTGGGACAATGTGCCATATATAGTTTTAGTGCTACCTCCAGTTACAGTTATATAACTGCAGTGAAGCCAAAGTTTGAAGAGAGAGGAGGCAGAACATTATCTTTAAAGCTATTTAAATGAATACAAATGGGGAAGGAAGCATTTAAGTGCTCCAGCCTGCCCTCTGCTCAAACATGGTGGAGAAAAAGGTCTTCTAAAAGTGAATTTTAATGCTTGTTTGGTATAATGGCCTAACGGAGCTGCTCTGTGTAAAAATATGATGTTATCAATGACTGCAAGTCTTCTGTTTAGGGCTTTTGTTCAGACTTGCGTGGTCACATGCAAGAGAAAGAGATGTGGCAGCAGCTGCTGAATAGTTACCCAGAGACAGTCATCCCAAATGGAGATGATTTAAGTTAGCTTGCTTTTGCTTTTTATGTGGTCTGTCCTATTTCTGGGCTCGTGCTGTAGGAAGCTTCGTGTCTTGCATGAAGGCTGTGTCTTGCCTAGCTCTTTTTCTTCCCCTGTGCTGTAGCCATATATTCCTCTAATAACTTGCCACTTTTTCTGCTCTAAAGCTGTGCACAGGTGTGCAGACCTGAAATTACGTGACAAAAAGAGGCGATGTGACAAGTCGCTGAAAGCAGGGCTTCTATGGGCTTTCCTGCACCTACCAAATTTAACCCATCTGGCGATACAAGTAAGGGCAGAATACAGAAATATGAAGCCAGTAAAAAAAGGTATTTCATCTTAATCTGTTTTACTGGCCAGAGGTATCTGTCAGTACTTCTTCCCACCCAACTGCACCCCCAGGTGCTAGCATCTCTGCCATCTTCTGCTCCTAATTCCCACACACAGTATCCTATGTTCCTACTTGGCGTAGGACAAGGCCTGTGTCCCTGCAGCCAGGCAGGATGTTTCTTTTATTTATCTTCCCCATCTCTTTACTTTGTACCAAAGCAGATGCCAAAGGGAACCTGATCTCTGAAGGGCAGCAGGGGTGCAATTGCAGGTTGCCCTGCAGCATTGCTGGAACTGAACCTAGGTGACAGCTTTTCCTTGTCAGTTTGTCTCAGCTCTACTGGAGGTCACCACATCCTACCAGGGTTCTAACCTGGCTTACACAGAAGCCAGGGAAGGAGATCATCCCACTAAGATGCTCTGGGCTGTTAGCACCCCAAATACTACTTAGTCCTGTCATACTGAGTCCTTTCAGAGTCATAAAAGTAGTGGTTTTCTTCTTCAACCCCAAAAGAGTTTTTCTACCCCTAAGTCATCCGAGCAATGTAAACTCAGGTTACCACACCATTGCCATGCTAATAGTGCCGTGCACTGCATTTTTAGGGTTCTGAGAGGTCTCGAATTCCTCCTAAGGGGAATTATATTTAGAAAGTATCTTGTAACATATGTAATGGCTGGTCACTTACCTTGTCTCTGCAGCTCTGAAAGCCTTCCAGCCTTCTTGCCTGAGCATAAATTTGGCATATTGTATTCTGATCTCTACATAAGTAAGGCTAATAGCAGTTTGGTGGTTCAACTATAAGGTGACTCCCGGGCTGCTGTACAGCTCTTTTTCCCCCAGACACTGGTGTTCTAAAACGTGTTTTTTCCTTGTTTGTCCTTAGCTATTGTGTTATTGAGAGCAGTGTGCCAACAGAGCTGAGCAAAACTGGATAATGGAAGTCTGCCTTCTCAGAAAATGCCATTGCTGGAGAAGTTTCTATATATGAATTTCTATGAGAATCTTAGCGCTGTGAGTTACGCTGTGGGCGAGTCAAGCAGTAAAGGAGCCTGGTGTATGACACCCTATCCAGTACCATAATCAACAGTATTGAAGTCTGTGGACACATGGCTGATAACCTGAATACCAGTTTTTAGTGGCAACTGCTATCCCCATCTGCTTTCATGTGGCTCTGAATAACTTCATTTGATACTTATGTTCACTGTTTCCTTGTACCCGTTGGAATGCAGCCCACTTCAGAAAACATGTAATTCAAATAACTTTCCCCAGCAAAGTGTGAACTTTCGAACGTGTGCTGGGTTTTTGGTTGATTATTGGGTTGTTTTTCTTCATAGCCCAGTCAGTTATACAGAACCTGTGTAATGCCAGTAAGAAGCATAGAACAGATAAGTCTGTGGTTTCTTTCTTATAAATACAGAGGAATTACTCTTCACCACCAGTTTCTGAAGTTGTAATGAGAGTAGGGAAAATAAAGTTTTGATAGTATTTAACAGACACGGGAAAATTGTAGAGGGGAGCTCAGCTTATTCCTTTGTTGCTTCCAGGGTTATCTTTTGCACAGATTTTTGGGAACAAAGAATTGGTTGTGAGTTGCCTGGGCAAGTTTAGCCATTTCTGCTCCAAGACAGCAGTGATGTGGAGGTGAGCTTTGCCTTAAGAATCTCATACGTCCTGTACTGTGTATATAGTCCAGGCGCTAGTGTGGTCCAGTCATGAGTCACCCTCCTTCTGCAGAGGAGCACAGATGAAACCGATTTCCTTCCAGAGCAATGCTGTTCACTTTTTCCAGCCTGGAAAATTTAGATTGACAATTCAGAGCTAAATATAATCTGGCTGGCTACGGGGAGTGACTCAGATGCAACGAGCAAGTCTGCCCTGTCACCACTTCCAAAAAGCCCTGTTGGCTTTTCAGCATGAGTAGCAGAAGCAGGTGGGGAACTAGTCTGAATTTTAATCTCTTTCTATGCAGTTGTCCTGTCTCCTGTTGGCACAACTGACATAAAGAATCAAGAGCCAGTCTGTCTTCTGAAACAGTGCTTTGGGGTTCTTCCTTCTCTAGGAGAATGCTCTCTGGTGCTGCAGGTAGGGTGTTGGCATACCAGTCTAGCAGCAGATTTCTTTTGCTGGTGCCGGATATGAAGCACAGACCACAAACCAGAGCATCCTCCTCCACAGTGGGGTGGAGTGGTGAGTCACTGTGCCTGTTAGCTTTGGAACAGTAAAGTCTACAAGAGGAGATCTTGACTACATCTGGCTTGATCAGGGCAGTGTTATGCTACTGTCATAGTAGCAACTCAGAGCCCTCCGCTGCTGTGTAATTAAATCTGTGCACGTATAAGCAAATAAATCAGAATGCACATGAAATCACATCACTTATTACAGCGTAAGTAAATACAATAGAGCCTGGACTTTATGCGAGTACCGCTAAGCAAAGTCATTGCTGAAAGCTTAACTCTCAACGAGCTCTGAATATTTGGGAAGTGGTTTGAGCAGGTGATGTTCTTGCCCTGGCCCAAAAAAGGGACTTGCTGTTTATAGTCCAGAGCTGATCCACTTGGTGGCTTGGTTTGCTTGGTAACTATAATAGAACACAAACCTCAGCAATGACTCTCTTGCCAGGCCTGGCTCCACTTTTGACCCGTACTCCAGTTCCTTCTGACTCTTAGGCATGCTTGCTTGGGACAGGGCTGCAACTGTTGTGCTGACAGTGGTAAGCTCCTTCTGCAGGTTCGCAAAATCATTTTGTTTGGGTGTAAAGCAAAAAGGCTTATTCAGAAATAAGAAATGGTAGAGTAACTTGTTTCTTTTTTACTCGGTGTTTCCCTACTTTTCCCATTGTGCAAACCCAGATGAGATAATCTGAAAAGCTAGTTCACCTGAAGGTCTGGGCTGAACCTGATTTTGGTCATGTGTAGGAAGAGCAATCCCTTGAGAAGCTGATTGTTGGCTCCATCTGCTTGTGGGATTTGTTGGGTCTGATATCAAACGAATGTATTGATTGCACAGGTAGGAGGGGTCCTGGTGGTGATTGCTGCTATCAGTGAGGTGCTGCAGAAACTCTCATTATCCTCAGCTATGCTGAGGATGAGAACATAAAGACAAAATATTATCTAAACTTCTAAATTCACTGCTAAGGGTTGCTTGATCAGTTGCACTTGTTGCCTTATTTGGCTTCTGCCTAAAAATTTGATGCTGATAAAGGTCTTGACAGCAACAACTGAATTCCTAATGCCCTACCTCCCTAGTAGCAGGTTACTAGTGAACTAGATGTTTGCTTATATGAACACAGGTCATGAAGACTCTGAAATGAGACACTTACTTCTGTTTTCTTATTTCTCCTCTCCAGATTTCTGAGTCCCCTGAATATGCTCATTGGTGGTACTGTGGTGGTGCTGGTGTTCATGGGGTTTGTGTGGGTATCGCACAACAAGGATATCCTCCGCAAGCTGAAGAAGCAGTACCCAACTTCATTTGTAGTGGTCATTATGCTGTCTAGCTACTTCTTGATCTCCTACCTGGGAGATGTCATGGTGTTCATGTTTGGGATCACACTTCCTCTCCTCTGTAAGTGTTCTTTTGCTCTGGGGGCCTAAGGGGATGTGACTTGGGCTTTCTCAGTTAAGTCCGCAGAGTTTAAATTGGCTGTTGCCCTCACTACCTCTATTTATATGACCTCAAAACAAACCTGGGCAGGGAGGGATGCAAAACAGCACAAGCCATCTTTAATGTCATTATTAAGTGGGTACCTGTGATTATTTAAGTGGTCACTGAGGCTTCCTCTTCTTCCAGTGCTGTCATGGTGCTGGCGTGCTGCAAGAACTATGCATTCCTTGAGCATTAATTATTAATAATTGTTTCTGTCATGCAGTGATGTTTGTCCATGCTTCTCTGAGGCTTCGGAACATAAAGAACAAGCTGGAGAACAAGATGGAAGGAATAGGCTTGAAGAAGACCCCAATGGGCATCATACTGGATGCTCTAGAACAGCAAGAGGATAGCATCAACAAACTGGCTGACTACATATCTAAAGCAAAGGAGTAAGCAGCTGCAACGTAGCATTTTTACCTGTTGCAGGAGTGTAGTTGCTATTTACTATTGTTCAAGCTTGCTTTCAGTTTGTGTACAAAACAGGAAATGCACGTGGTACAGATTAATAATTGCAGGATACAGGTATTCCAGTGTCTTCAGGGCTCCTCTAAGAACATAAAAGCAGCAGTCTTTTTGTATTGTATAGCAAAATGTTCTGGTGTTTACACAAATACATACTAACTTAAAAGCATTTGCTTGTCTCTTCTTCTGGAGGGTAGAAGAAGAAGAGACGGAAACCTATGGAATGCAGTCTCTCCAACTGTCCTGTAGCAAATTTGTCTATTAGAAGTACACCCTTTTCACCTCAGATCTACAAGTTGGCAGTTTAGGCAGTTTTTGCTGGGTAGCACCTTCAAGCTGGCAATGCTCAAAAGTGAGCTGGAGTGTCTCAAGTAGGTCTCTTGCATCCTCCATATCCCTCACTTGAGTGGTCTGAATTGAGACCATGTTGCTAGTTGAACTGGTTGTAAAACCATGAAGCACTTGTAACGAGAATGGGTTCCTGCCCTCAGCTCACATTCCTCTGTTAGCAGCTGGGAAACAACCTAAATAGATCTGAGCATAAAGAGGCACTGTGCCTCTGTTGGTTCCAGTAAAACACATCTCTTGTCTCTCTGAAATCTGGATCTATAGAAGCTGCTTCTCTCTGCAGGAGAGCCAAACCACCTAACATACCAGCTAAACTATGGCCAGGCATGGGAGGGGAAAAAAGGCTTCAGATTTGTTGGATGAGCTGGGTTTCTACCCTACTGATGTTTTGAAATACTGCTACTTTAAGACTTACCTTGTTCTGCTTTAGTCTGTATAGGTTATTCTGTAGATGGAGGTTTATGTGTGTTCTCAAGTGTGGGTCTTTTTCTTTCTTCTTAGCCAGAATGCAAAGATACAAGTAAAACATACATCTTACTGACTCTGTACTTCTGACACTCTTCAAAGGAATAAACTGGATTTCAGGTTTACAAGTAAAAGCAATAAATGTCAAGATATGGTTTTTGAAAACCCATTCCAAATTCATGAATATATCTGCCTGCAACAACTACTGAAAATGGTGGGGGGGATTCTTTTATATATTTTAACTTAACTGCCAGCTCTGGAAATTAATCTTGATGACAGGAGCTTACCAACAATGGGGAGGGAAAGTTGTCCAGGTGACACTTCATTTCAAATGATCTTGCATTTCTCTTTTCTATCAATCAGTCATTAATTTAACAAAGAAAACCAGGATCCTTAAAGTTTAAGCTTTTCTGTAACTTTACCATGCTGTTTTCATAGTGAACTGTGTAGAAATCTGAACGTGTCATTCCATTTAAGTGTTAAAGTGATCAGTATTTATTGAACATGTCTGTATATTCCAGCTGAAGAGTCAATGGCCTGTTCCTCACTTGTAGCGCATGGTCTTTGTTATTTGCAAACTGTTTCCACACTTCAAGAACGTAGTAGCCTGACTTCATCATTACTGTAGAATTTTAAAAACTACACAGTTACAAAGAAAAATAAATTCTAATGGTGATTACTGAGTGTGTTTATTTCAGGTTGGGAGAAATGGGTGGAAGCTTGAGCTTGGATCTATTGCCATGATTGGTGGAACTCCACTGAGTGGTTGTGGGAGATGTGTCACCCTGCAGCTTGTGCTTCAAGCCTGTGCTTGTGGTTAAAGCTGCTGGGTTTGAGTGACCTGTATCTATATTAACTTTGTTGAAGCACAAGGCATCTCTGAGTTGCAGGAATGTTGTGGCCTTGCTCTTGCATCCTTATGCAGGCTGCTCAACAGAGGTGGAGTACTTCAGACATTTGTTCTTGCTGTTTCAGTCTCTTACACAACTCTAATAAAGTGGGATTTTATATTGCTTTTAATTACCCGAGAGGGATTTCTGCTTGTAGGATTACTGGGAGCTGTGCCACAAGCAGTACAAGGAGCCCAGTTCTGCTGCAGTCAGACTTAACAGTGTGATCTCTGTATCTGGCTGCCTCCCTCCCCTCCTGTGATCACTCAAGAAGCTTCTCGGTGGGAGAACATGGATCAGACAGAGCAGGGCTTCCTGCCTGTACCCTGGTAATATGTTTCAGCTTCTGCAGCACGGCTGCTCCTGGGTGTAGGAGTCATCTGGACCTGGCAGCTTGAGTTGAAGACTGTGAAGCACTGTTATCCCTAGTACTTCCCTGTCCCAGCTGCTGGAGTCTCAGCCTGCCCTTGAAGCCTGTATGGAGAGCTGCACGCTCAAAGTGCTTTCTGGCAGAGCTGCTTTTTGCACTTGTCATTTGCTGCTGTGCTCCAAGATTGTACGTACCAAGTTCCTTCCCTTTCCTACTTTTATGCTTTACAACAAGAGAGGGCGGGATGAAATGGGCCCAGTGAAAATGTTACTTCTTTTTTTACATCTCTGCCATGCAGAAATAGCTCTCCCCTTCCCCTTATGTGATATTTTAAAACCACCAGCTATGTCTTAGGCAATACATTACCCAGGTTTCCCAAGTCTGAGGCATTACAGTTGCAGACAGAAAGAGCTCAGAAGGAGCTTTACAAACTGGGAAGAGGGAGAGTTGCAAGACAGCAGGTGATAGATGCAGAAAGGACAAGGATAAATGAAAACTTGAACTACCTTGGATTCAAAGAGATCCTGGATATTGCTGGTATGACAGGATTAGTGCAATAAATTGGGAAGTGGAAGCAGGGTGGGACTGGGATTGCTAAGAGTTACAGGCAGGAGCCGGGAGAAACTTTCCTGAAGGAAATCCGGCAAAGTGTGCCTTTTAACAAGTGTTTCAGCCACAGGAATGCAGGGGAGCTGCATGTTAGCAAAGGGAAAGGCTTTGTTCTTTCCCTGTGCCTTTTAGCTTCAGAAAAACAAAAACTCCCAAAGCATCTGGTCTCTTGTGGATGTGTGACTTGACTTACCTGTAGCTGCTTTACAAACAAGGCTTGTAGCAAAAAAAGCGATTAAAAAAGGGGAGAAAAAACAAATCACAAAAACATTAAGGAAGAAACCAAGTTGTGTACACGAAGGTTTAACCCCAACTCATCCAGCCCTGCTAGGAGTGTGACATGCTATTCACACTCTGTACTAAGAGGAATGAGGAGTTTGTTGCATCCCTGGCAAAGAGAGGTGGGGCTCATCCTCATGCCACAAGAGCAGTGTGGAGAGAGACCTGAAGTGGGATTTCAGTGTGCTCCAAGGCAGCTGTAGTTAGGGAATACATCACAGCCAAAGGTGAATCGTGGGGAGTGAAGATTACAGCTCTCAAAGCAGAGCACAGCATCACCTTCTACATGCTGATCAGGTACAATGCCAACTAGACTATGTTCTGAAATAGAGGTAGCTTGAGGAGTTTGATGTACCAGAGCAGTTGTTCTGTTCTGTGAGTGCCTTGTTAGCCATGGAAGTGCCGCACACATCTTACAGAGAGCTTTATTTCAATCCTGTTTCCTTAACTAAAAAATGGAGCTGTATACATGGAAACCAAATAACATTTCTCATGGACAAGAGGATAATAAAGGAGCATGTGTGTGAAAAGAAAGATAAGATGAAGCACACAGCATTTCCTGCAGAATCTGGCAGCAGAAGGACAATGTGGAAGCAAAACAGTTTGCTGACAATCTAGAAAGACAAGGTTACTGATGCCTCTGAGAAAATACTCCCACAACAAACTGGAGCCTCATATCCACTTGGGAGACAGATGGCACTGGGACTGTTTGATACCTGATGGAAATGCTTAGCACTGACTTTTCCCATGCCAGCCATTTTCACCACACTTAGAAAGTTACGTATCACAAGCTTTGTTCCCAAAGTTGTATATACCACCTGGGTTCTGCAGAAAACATCTGCTGAAAGACTTGTAAGCAAAACTTGAATAGTCTTTATTCCAGTTTGTTTTCTTCGGGGCAGTCTGGTCTCTCACTCCAGCTGCTTTGGCAGAGGCACCTGGACAATGACAGTAAAAATTAGGAGGAGGAAATTTATCAGTCTTACTTCCCAAGCCAGATTAGTTTAATAGAAACCTCCAGAAACTGTAAAAAGATCAAAATAGAACAGCTGGGAGATCCAAGGAGCTCTGGTTGGGAATTCCTGTTTGTAATTCCCCACTTGCTATTCGCAGTGCTTAATGCCTGGTAAATCAATTTGCAAGTGATGTATCCCACCACAGAGCAACCAAACACCCAGCTCTGCTCAACCACTAAAATCCCTTTTTAGAGATGAAGACAAGGATATTAAGACAAATAAGGAGTTACCAAGATCATGCAGGCAGGTGAGAATAACACCCTAATGCCCCAAATCCAAGCCATGTGGCACAATAACAGGGGACCAGAAAGAAAACAACCCCCACAAATGACCAAACAAAACCCAACCCCAAACGTGTCCATCACTTTATATTTCCATTTGCCCTGATAGCAGTTGTTCCCTGGCCCTTCTGGGATTCAGCATCAGTTGATCCCTCTGTCCCAAACCCCACAGCCCTCATTCATAAAAACCTCCCGAGGATTCTGGGGGCATAGCTGGGGTTCATTATTGCTCCCTTGTACATTTCAGCATGAGGGTCTCTTAATCATTGCTGTGTAAAGTGAGGGCTGTGCCCAGCAGAGCATCAGCACCATTATCTTCCATCTTCCTGAGGAAGGAACAGCAGCAGACCTTGTGGCCATGAAGAACCAGCCTCCCATCACACACCAATAAATCATAGAATGGTTTGGGTTGGAAAAGACCTTAAGATCATCCAGTTCCAATCCCGTGCCATGGTCAGGGATGCCTCACACTAGACCATGTTGCCCAAAGGCTCTGTTCAGCCTGGCCTTGAACACTGCCAGGGATGGAGCATTTAGCACTTCTTTGGGCAAGCTGTTCCAGTGCCTCACCACCCTCACAGTAAAGAACTTCTTTATCTAACCTCAATTTCCCCTTTTTAAGTTTAAACCCATCACCCCTTGTCCTATTGCTACAGTCCCTGATGAAACCACGACCTTTGCAAGAGCAGGTCTCGTTGGCTTAGACATGGGACTGAAATGCAAAATCTAGATTGGCCTAGAAAGCCCAGAAGTGCCCTGAGGAGAGGCCCTGGCTGCAGGGCTGGCCAGCGAAACTACAACCCCAAAACTTGGCTTGGCAGCAGAATGGTCACATTAAACCTGGACCAGCATCAGAGGTCACTGCAGGACCTGCCCCTGCCGAAATTTCAGGATAATCTACTCTCTCTGGAATGACTGAGGGGATAATTGTTTCTGTGTAGGTATGGATGAAAGCAGAATGTGGCCCACTGTATTAAAATGTTCATATTAAACAGAATATGAATTACAATGTACTACTGACCACTTTTAGTTGAAAAGGATTTTCTGTCCTCTTCCTCTAGCCTTAGCAATACAAAGAGATGCATCAACATCACTAGCTACAAATACATCACTTGGCTTTCAGCATTACTTGAATAAAGGTACAAGGCAAGGAAGTACAACATTTAAGAAAAGCAAAAGGTTAAATCTGGTGGCCAGCATTTGGAGAAGTGGCCCATGAATTTGGTACTCAAGCAGGAGCATCACCAAGGGGCAGTTATCACAGTTAGGGACTTGGATTCTCAAACCCATGAGCTCACATTTGTTCTTGAGTTATGACTACTGAGTGCTTTGAGTAGCAAAGATTTACCTGAAACACAAAAACCCCTATGGTACTTTCTTCTTACAACCTTGCTGCATCTTCAGTGCTAATGGATCTAACTTCTTATTAGCAATAGAATTGTGCAGTTGATTTAAATAGAGAGTCACTAAAATAACACACTCCTTCCTACCGGGTGAGGCAGGTGGGAGCAAGTCCACAAGCTGTGTGGCTAGGCCAGATTTCAGATCCTTTCCAAATACAATTGGTACCTTTTGCCTGAAATGTTTTGAGGCAGCTGTAAAAATGTGTTACATATTCAGGCAGCAGAGAAAAAGCATCTTTAACTTATGTTGTTGTTAAAACTCAAAAAGGCTCAAACATGAGGAAAATAATGTTGCAGCAAGGGTTTGTGCATTATCACTGTTATAGAAAGTAGCTCTAGAGAACAAAAATAACTTTAAAAATATGTATTAAATCCCTCCTCACATAAAAGGCTTTAATTTCATTTAAACCAAATCAAATAAAGGCAGTCACAGACCACAACTATACCACAGACCCTTCCCGCAGCCTTGGCCTGGTTTGTGGCAGCACTGAAGGAGCGTGATCCCTGGTAAATTACATTGCTGCCAGTGTTTCTGTTCACCCTTCATTAAATGGGACAAATGATGGTGCTACTCAAAAGAGAAACTTGGGGTTTACGGGGGACTGAGGATAGACTAATGGGAAAAATAATACAGAATGCTCTCCTGAAACAAACATCTTACAATAGCATTTGCCTGTCATAACTAACTGGCTATCACTAGTATGCTAACAGTGAGTTTCTGTGGTTCTATTTACCTCCTGAGTGAATCTCCTTTCTTTTACCTTCATGGATGCAGACAGGGATGTGCAAGGCTGGAGCCTTAGCTCTTGCTGTCATTACTCTGTGCAAGCCATACCTTTGTGCTACCAAAGGGAAACAACTCCCTGCACCCAGGACTGGCAGCCTGATGCAGAAGGATGATGACACACAGTGCACAGGGTAAGCGTGCACACCCCACTGAACAGCCAACGTGTCAAACAGCAGCTCTGGAGCGCTCTGGGTGATCGCAACTCCCTCCATCACCACCATCATCAAGCACTCACCGGTTTAAGATAAGCGACGTTGCTCTGACGAATGTCGTTTAGTAGCTGATCTCTTGGGGTTATTTCAACCAGGGGAGGTGGCCTTCTCCTGGGGACTGGTTTAAGTGTCTTGATGACGTCTTTGAGGTTGGTTTTCTCGGTGGGTTCCACATAGTCCGGCACAGCAGGTTTGCGCTGAATCTTCTTCAGCTTGACCACTCTGAATTCAACGGGCTTCTCCCTGCATGGCTGCTCTGGGGCTGGCTGCCTTGTGCTCTCCTGCCTTTTGTTCAGAGACATAGCCATGGGGTCGGCTGGTTTCGGGGCTTGTGGGGGTTCTTGCATCCTCAGCTGGGGCAGCGGTCCCCCCAGCATCTCCCACATCCCCGGAGGCAACCCAAGTCCATTTTCCAGCATCGCTATCAACTCTCTCTGCTCTTTCATTTGCTGCTGCCTTTGCTCTTCTTGCCTCTTTTGCCTCTGCTTGTCCAGGTTTCTGCTGAGCAGGTTGGTCACCACCATCCTGGGCCCTGGCAGCTCAAAGTGATACCCCATTTTGAGGAGGGTGGTGTTGGCTTTCAGCAGCCTGGCGATCTCCATTTCTGCCTGGTGGCCCAGCATGCTCCTCTGGTTGTGAAAGCGGAGTTCCGTCAGCGTCTCGTTGTACTGCAGGCACCTCATGATGGCAACGATCCCTTTGCCAGAGATGAAGTTGGAATCGATGTTCAGCGTGGTGATGCTCCTGTTCTCCCGCAGCATGTTCGCCAGTGCAAAAGCCACATTGTCATCGGCCCCCACGTTGGCCAAGCTGAATGTTTTTATGTTCTTATTCTTTTTCATGGCATTGACAAAGTCTATCAGCATTTCTTTGGGGATGTTTTCTATGTTGTTCAGGTTGAGCTCTTTCATGTCTGGGTTGTTTTTTCGGACTTTCTCCAGACTATCTTCTAAATTGGTTTGGTTTCCTGAAGGCCTGGCACTTATCTTCATGAAGCTGGTATCCAGCGCTAATTTTTGGGGGATGTTTAATTTTGATATCTTCTTTTCACTTGGCTTTTCTGTGGCTTCTGCTGATTCTGTACCTGGTTTATTACTTATCTGATTACTGTGACTGTTCTCACTGGTGTGAGTCTCCTTTGTTTCCACTTCGGTCTTACCTTCCTCTTCATCCTCTTCCTCCTCCTCCTCTTCATCATCATCTTCCTCTTCTTCATCCTCACCTTCCTCCTCCTCCTTCTCTCTCTCCACATCACTCCCATCCCTCTTTGTCTCCCCAGATTGTGTTCCTGAGTTGGACAAGTGCTCGTTTTTGTAATGTCTCTCTTGTCCCTCTGCTCCTGGCACCCTCCTGCTGCCGCCTCCGTCCTCTCCTTCCACCTCTTCTGCAGCGCCTCTCTAGGGAGACAAAACCTCACAGCTTAAATAGTCAAACACAGCTTTGTTACGTTACCTTTCTGCTCAAACAAACATGTAGCCACTGGAGTTAGATGCCTCTATTCCCATACGTTACAGAATAATCCTTAAAAGTGCCGTTGCCTGTAAGTCAGAGCTGTCTGGCTTGCTTGGGAACACAAGAATGACTGCTGTTAAAGTGGCTGCAAACCAGTTTCTCATCTTTGCCTATAAAATTAAATCCTGATAATTAAATCCTATATGCATTTAATGCTATATTAAGGTGGTCCTTGAGCCCTTCTGGGGGTTAGGAGTCTTTCATCTAAAGTAACTTTCTGGATTTTGTGTAATTTTTATGGTTGCCTTGATAAGTGAGAAAGTTTATTTTGAATGCCACAAACCGCTGGAAATCAGTGTTAACCACTGACTGTTTGCCCAGCCCCAGGAGGAGCCAGAAGGGTACATTGTAAATGACAGTGGAGTCACCCAGCACATGAGACAACAAAGCCGCCTGCTGTAGTACCTGCCTGAGCATCACAACTAAGGAAGCATGTCACTGCAGATAGAGCAAAATATTAGCTCAGAGATAGGAAACTGGACTCTGCACAGAGCTGATGCAAGGCAATGGGGCTTACAGCATCAAAATAACATCAATTGCAAACATCTCCACAGACCCTCCTGGCTGAGATTTCTTTATAAGCATCTTTTTGCATGTGGTTCCTCTACCACTGAGAAATGCCAATAAAGCACTGATACAGATCAAGATATTTCTATACGAGATTTGCACTACTTCAGGCAGGGCAGTGTCACAGCTTGCGCTTCACCAAGTCAGACAAAGCAGTCACAAGTCATTCCTGCGCTCAGGGCTGCGGGTCCTGCTTGCTGTAGCAGTGGATGGGTTTAGTATGGGGATTGCTTGACCAGTTGCAGCTCTACACTCAAATTCCAGATTTAACCCCAAAAGTGTTAGAAAAGTATTGTCTCTTTGAGGGTAACTGAGTTTTACCCTCATTGAGGGTAAAAAAAGCGTTGCAGGAGGGTAAAACCATCAGATTTCCCACTTTGCCCAAAGACAGCCCATGAAACCTGCCCTGGGAAGTCCGTGATGTGCTGTTGTGCAATAGCAAAACTACTAGTGTTTAAAAACAAACTAAATATTAAGATCAGTTACCTCAGATTCACTTGGGTTTAGGGATGGATACGTTTCATCTGGCCAAGCTTCCATCCTATAAACCTATTTTTAAGTGAGGCCCTCATTCTGAAAAACATCTAAGTGTGACCTTAGAACTTTATTTCAAAGTCATAGGGATAGTAGAATAAGTCTAAGTACTGTGTTGAAAAGGGTTGGAGTGGCTCATGGAGTTAAAATACACGGTTCTGGAGTTTTGTCCACTATGACATTAAATTCTGTTAATTAACTAATTGATACATATAATTAATGTAGTCTTCTATGGAACAGCAGTATGGTGCTGCTCTGTACACACAGTTACATCCTCCAAACTTGCTTTTATGACAATTTCACAGTGGTTTGTTTTACTGCAACAGAATTAGGATTTCCTTATACTAAAAAGCTTAAGTAAGTATTCATGAAAAGCAATTAAAAAATTACTAATCCTGATGTCAGCCCAAGCTGGATGCTGACATCACTGAGGCTTTTAGGATTAATTTCAATTTGTACCGTACTTTATATAAGGGATGGAAGCAGAGGCAGGTTAAGGTATTAAAACTATAAACCAGATCCCACAGCAGATGCATAATAAGTATTAGTGATTTTTGTTTGTTACCTCGGAGGGCAAGAGGGTGACGAGAACTCTCTCATCCTCAAGCATGCGTCTGGATGCCTTCTGCCAGTACAGGTAATCAACCAGGGACCTGTGGTCAAAGCTTCCCGTTGGCGGTTTCTCCGTCTGATCCCTCTGTATCATCCCAGTTGGGACTTTGGGGTCTGGGGCCATAACTTCCATCTCACACTGCAGCTCCTTTAGCTCCTCGGGTGATAGGTTTGCCAGGATTTCATCTTCATCAATGTCCTCAGTGCACACTTGTTCATCATCAGAGTTTTGCCTGAGTGCAGACATGTTCCTTCTCTCCTTCCTCTGTTACTTGTCAAACCTGAAGAGAAAGACCAATTTTAAAGGAATATTTTATTTCCCCACCTCACTAGCAGTAGTTCATTTGGTTAAATCAACAACTTCATGCTTTGGTCATGAGCTGTGGCAGCTCTCAGTCTCTGTGTGGGAGACAGACCGTGCAGCTAAGTCTATATTAAGCTGCACTTGGCTGGATGAAAGGAATTTATGGCGATGCTCCATTTTCAGCAACCTGTCAGCTGTGCAAACCCTTCTGACATTTCAGTGCAGCTGGTGAGTCCCCCATCGAGTAAGGCAGGGGATGGCCATTTTCTAGAGGATTCCTGGAGCACTAAGCCTTAGAGTGCCTCATCCGCACTTGGACTGCTAAGGGAGGGTGGAATGACATTAATGGTACCTGGGAGGTGTGCAGCTGAAATCCTGAACCGTGGGAAGAATCAGCACAAGGTCTTTGTGTCCATAATGCCTTGGATATCTTAAAAAGGAATGCAGGCTCTTCACTACCTTTAGCAAGGTCTAAACCCCATGCACCAGGGAAAAGAGGCTGGTGGAAATGGCTTGGGTGGTGGTCAAAAGCCAGCCAGATAGGAGGGAGCAGTATCTGCTCCCAAGAAACAAGTGACAGGATCAGAGGAAATGCCTTCAAGTGGGAGGTTTAGATGGAGATGAGGAACAATTCCTTCCCCAGAGGGTGCTCAGGCATTGGAACAGGCTGCCCAGGGCAGTGCTGGAGTCATCGTCCCTGCAAGTGTTCACACCCCATGTAGGCGAGGCCCTCAGTGCCATGGGTTAGTGGTGGCCTTGGCAGTGCTGGGGAACGGTTGGACTGGATGAGGTTGAAGGTCTTTCCCAACCTGGTTGATTCCATGGTTCTATGGTTCTATGTGGCACTGACACCATTCACCTCCTGTCATCCCCAGAGGTGCTGCATATGCCGCCAGCCGGGCGCCTCGGTCACCTGCAGAGCCCGGCGCTGTCCCCGCACCTTCCACTACCCCTGCGGCAGCGAGCGGGGCTGCATCTCCCAGTTCTTTGGGGAGTTCAAGTGAGTGTCACCGCCCTGGGGTACCAGAGCCAGGGCCGGGATGGACGAGAGCTGGGGCTGAAGCATCACCTCCGTCCGCAGGTCCTTCTGCTGGAAGCACCGGCTGGTGCAGCAGGACCAGACCCTGTGCCTCATCTGCCAGGAGGCAGTGGCGGGGCAGCCGCGCTATGACACCCTGGTCTGTCCCACCTGCACCAGCACCTGGTTACACCGCTACTGTATTCAGGCAGGCAGCAGCAGCACCTGCGGTCCCCGACGTCATCAACCCTGTGGTCACCCCATCACCAAGTTCCTGGGGAGGGTGAATGGGACCCCAGCACCGCTGGTGCTGATTCTGTGTCTACCCCAGGGCCAGGCGCTGCGCTCTGCCCTGCACTACTTCTGCTGCCCTCTCTACAATGACAAGGTCACCTTCCAGAAAGAGATGTTCCGCCTGGGCATCAAAATCCCGGACAGGTCAGTGCCCTCCCCCTGCCTCCTTCCCCTCTGCGGTGCACCGGCCGATCCCCTCCTGCCTCCCCACATCCCCAGGCCTGAGCGCTCCTCTGGTCCCACAGGGATGATGCCTGGGAGGAGGATGGAGCCTTTGCCAGCCATTATCAGCGGCACAGCTCCTGCGACACCAGCCAGTGCCTGTGCCCCGTGGGACGGGAGGAGGCAGAGGAGAATGGGTGAGTGCTGGTGGTCCCTGAGGTCGCCCCCTTCGAGTGGCGATGGAGATACCAGGCTGGCAACCCACATCCATCTCAGGGGCCTTTGGTTGCAATGGGTCCCATCGGCCCCCCAGGCCCTGGCAACTGCTGCTCTGCCACTCCTGTGGTTCCCAAGGGACCCACCAGCGCTGCTCCAACCTGGGAGAGGAGGTGGATTCCTGGCAATGTTGTGACTGCAGTGACACGGGCACTGGTGAGGGCTGCAAGCTGGGGGGCGGGACACAAGATCCCAAGAGCCATGTGGCCACCACTGCTACTTGCTAGATTTAGATTGGATATAAGGAAGAAGTTCTTTACTGTCAGGGTGGTGAGGCACTGGAATGGGTTGCCCAGCTACGTTGTGAATGCTCCATCCCTGGTGGTGTTGAAGGCCAGGTTGGACAAAGCCTTGGGTGAGATGGTTTAGTGTGAGGTGTCCCTGCCCATGGCAGGGGGATTGGAACTGGATGGCCTTAAGGTCCTTTCCAACCCTAACTATTCTATGATTCTAATGTTGCAGGCGGTTTTGGTGTGATGCAGCCAACATCAGGCCCTGGTTAAGGTAAAATCCTCCAAGGTGGAAAAAGGGTGAACAGTCAGTAAAACACACACCTTGTGCTTGGGACAGGAGTCCATGTGGGGATGGGAACTGGCCCTTTGAACCAACCTGAGTGGTCCCCCAGGCAGCATTTCCCCATGGAATTTCCCACAGCACATCCATGGTCTGCTCCCGTACACTATGCCCAGAGGCAATGCCAGTACCCTGTTTCTTGAGTGGTCTGCCTCTGTCATGGATGTTATTTTCAGTCAAGAGATCTTGGCTGACAGCTCAGCTCAGGTTCATCCTTTTCCCACTTTTTACCACTGTGTTACAGAATAAGCAACTACAAAGATTTAGAACTGATGCAACCATAGATTACCTGAAGGCCATTTCTTCATTAAGTATCCGTTCCACCTAAGAAGTACCTCCTTCTTTGTTCAGAATATTTCATTGGCTTCTAAATCTGTGTATCAATGCAGAAAGCCAAATCTCCGCTGTGCTCATGGCTGCTTTGTAAAAGCAGAGTATCAGGACAGGTAGTTTTTCCACCACAGTGCAGTATCAGTACACCACAGCTTGGGCTGCTCATTGCACCAGGAAGACTTCCTCTTACCATTTCAAGTATTCTTGCAGTGGGTATCAAATCAAATGCATCTTTCACAGGAAAAAAACAAACAAAGAGGAGAGGCTGTGAAACCAAGCCCCATCAATTTTTAAGCCATATTTCTCATTACAGCTTCAACCATGCTCCGCTGGAGTCTGCCAGCAGCAAGATAGTCTCTGCATGAGGATGGTTTCTCTATGCTGTGTTTTGTAACAAGAAACATGGTGATCAAAGCCCTGTTCAGCTCTATTAAGAAGCCATTATCCAAAGGTCCTCATTTAATTAATGCTGTCAAAACAGCAGGGAAGAGAGCAAGACTTTAAGAAGGAAATATGTGGTGAAGGAAAATATAACAAAAACCCAAGCCAATAATGTACTGGCTTCATTTGCCCCTTTGGTATTTCAAGGGACATCCTTATTTTATATTAAGCAGTAGCAAGCACAACAGCAGGCCCACACATCAATCTATCTGGTCTAGCAGATTTAAACCCCAGTGATTGGAGTCCATGATAGAGTCCATAAATGGTTTCCTGGTGTTATCAAATAAATCAGTGCTCTTCAGTAGCTGCTATGTTACTCTCCCAAGTGATGCTGTTTGGACCACAGAAGCTGGCTATTCAGTGGTTACTTATAACTTGCTAATTTCTTGACTGTAAATAAATCCCCTGGCCACCTTCTTGTGTTTCCATGATCCTCAGCCAGGCCATCTTGGGCCTTGGTCTTGTCAGATGTGCTAAGTTAAGTAGGGCTAAGCCCATGAAAGTTCACTTGGGAAGGAAAACACAGATACTGAGAACACCATCAGGTATTCGAAAAGCAGGTTTTCTTCTAACTAGAAATATATCACTTGTCAATACCGTGATGAGGAAATACTACACTGCTGGAGCAATGCCTACTCCGTCAGATGCAAAGCTGAAGGACTGCCTGGTGGCACCTCTCCTGGTGAGAAAGGTGCTAATCCCACAGATTTCCAAGGTGGGTATCACATTCTGCCTACTTTAGGTTTCTCCTCCATAAATTACCTCAGGTTCAGGATTCACTTCCTTTTCTAACATGTTGCGTTGTGTTTTGGCACACTGGAAACGGCACATTACAGCAACAAACAACACCATCAGGCTTGGGACACACGGCTGAATGTAAAAGTCTTCTCCAAGGCAAAACTCCCATCTTCTTCCCAGTAACTTTTGCGGGTATTCCCCTTGGAGCTTTCCAAAACAATCGCTCATTCCTCAGCCTTCACACTAGGACAGGAAATCCACTTCCATCAGTAGCACTTGCTATTTTCACACCAATTAGACACTTGCTCAGGAATATCCGAACTAATAAGCTACTGCATGAGGTGCTCTGTTACCAAACAGCAGAGAGCTGTGCCAGCAGCCACGCTCAAACCATAAGCAGAAGACGAGGTACCTGAACAGCAATCACAAAGAGATTCCTATGGGTAGCAGCTGAAAAAAACATGCTAAATGGGTACCTAACAAGTGGTAAATGAAAGCACTTTAGGAGCAAACTGATAGAGGCAAAGGTCTGCCCTTGGGAATGAACAATTCATACTCGTGGCTCACTGTTCCTAAAGCAGGTACAGATGAACTCTAGCATGAAACCCAGCAGGCTTTCATACAGGATTGTCTCACCTCATTGATTTCTCTCATTTATGCATTTTCTTCAAAACTTCACCTGTTTCTCTCAAAAGCAAAAGGGTTGTCAACTCGAGAGAGGCAGACTCCAGTGTCACCAGTTGACACGAAGCAGGACACCAAGCCATGCTTTAAGTGCCTAAACCATGTTGTATTTTTAAGGTAATACATGGGACACATGTTGATGCCAAATGCTTGGGAACAATTTCTATAATGTCGGCTTTATTTTTTTTCTGCTTATAAAACCCATATGTTTATTCCCCTCTATTACCAATCCATAGCATTTCCAAGTGCCAAGGCCTTAACTGGAAGGAGCTGGAGAATGTGCCTGTGTAACATAACCTTGCATCACTTTTAAGAAACTCATAGGTTTGATGGGGCAGTCTAAAATTGGCAAAGAGTAGCATACACCAAGCATGTCCAGCAATGCACTGTAATGCAATAGGGGGATTATAAAGGGTCAGATGATGGAATCTTAACAATAACAACCACTAGGTAACGAAAGCAATCGTAGAGAGACACCCTGTGGAAAAAACACCAAGGATCATGTTGGGAAAATAACCCACCTGCCCCACCTCCAAATTGCTAGAGATATAAATACATCAGATTAAGTCTGGTGCTTAAATAGAGTACGAACATCTGACTTTCGAGGTACTTGCCCAAGTCTCTTGACAGGGAGGTACAAAGCCAAGCCCCATGTGAAGCAGCAGGCACAGGGGATGGGATGGAGCAGCAGGGATGGGAGCATGAGCCCCTCAGCCCTGTGCTCACTGAATCACTGCATCCCAGTGCAGCACAGTCTCTGACAGGTGCAAGCAGGGCTTTCAGTGGGACCTGGATGCCTCCAATTTGGTCCCCAAAAAAAAGAACACAGTGATTATTTTTTAGTTTCCAATTTCAGAGAAGTCTGATTGCAGCTACACTGGATCCTCCCCACACAGTAAAACACCTCTGTCATCATCCACATTCCCTATTACAGAGAAAAGAAGACATTAAAATGTGTAAGGAGACAGGAGAGCATGGAGGGGACTTTGGTCATTAAATTAAGGATAAATTAAGGACAGAATGTTTTAGCTTGGGTCAGAGTACTGAACCCCCCCTCACTGGTGTGTCCAAAGCAGTCCTGCAGGGAGAAGTACAGGTGAGTCCAACGTATACACCTTGGCTGGCACAAGGCAGTATGGGCAGAGACAGCTCTGACCACAGGTTACCCATGGGCATTACACAGGACGTTTATCCAAATATTACTGTTATTAACCAAGGCCTTATTATTCCAAATCTGTGCCCAAGACTGGCCCAGCCCCAGGCTTGGAGATTCAATACTTCACATTGGAAATGAGAGTTGGGACCCTCAGAGGAGACATTAATTCTCCACACAGTCTGCATAGAAACCTTCTTGTGACTTATCTATACTCTGGGTTTGCACAGCAGAGCCTCAGGAGAGATGAAAGCCTCACAGTAAAACCAGCAGCTAGAATTAAACTTTAAAAGGCTCCCTCCCTTTTCAGCCAAATCTATAGTTTCCCTCCAGATGCTGCAAGGCAGCACTATGAAATCACAACTGCAATAAATCAATGTCAAAGACTCTTCAAGGTGTGACAGCCACCATCGTAACCTTTTGAACAAGCAATCACCTCCACGTTTATATGAAGCACTGAATTCAGCACAAGCCAGATCAGATAAGAAACTGAGTCATTCTAGGAAACAACGTCACCCTTCACACTAAACACAGGGTGTATCTTTCTTTTATACATCCAGACCTATCGCAGCCTCACACCTCCTGTCATCCTGTCACGAAAACATGCCTGTGGGCAATGATGCCGGCAATGATGGGGATTGAGTTGTGTATGCACAGGGTATGTCCTTCCCTAACCTCAGCTTGGAACAGGTGGAAGGGTTTCTTCTAGAGTTACTCCATGAGCCCTAGTTGGCTGCAAACTCTCCTCCATCTGCAGCTCTTTAATGGTATTCTAAACGTTAAATATGAGACTCAACGCCTGCTGTGCTTAACACAGGCAGGAGATGCCCTGGGAGGCGCAGCACATCCCTTTGCAGTCAAGGACTTGCTGAAGGACTTATGGTGATTCCCTTCATGAAGGACAGACACGGATAACAAAGTTGGGTGGATGGCAAGGAGCTTCTTCCTGGTTAAAGGTCTTGCTCCTCTTTCATGATGGGCCCAACATCTCTGTCCTGGGCATGACTCACTCCATCCCTTCTTCCAAGAAGGAGACATCACATCAGGTTTGACTTGCTGCATCAAAGCATGGAGTAATTGTCTTTGATGATAAATCCCATCCTGCCAGGCAATCCACATGGTCCTGAATCTGTGTCTAACAGCTGTGAGGGGAAGGTCCTGCCAGACAAGGCAGGAGGGTGCTGCTAGTAGCATGGGCATCACAGTGATGCTGGGAATGGGAGAAAGTGTCTTTGGGAAGCTCAGCCAGGCACTGCAGATATATTGCCCTGGAACAAAAGGGTGCTTGGACAATTTGTGACAGGGTGGGGCAGGAGGGAGCTAAACGGGAAGGGAAGAGAGTGGATGACAACACAGCAAAGGTACAATTGCTTCTTCTTCCTCTGTCGAGGCCTACAGTGGGGATCAACCCTCAGGTCCCACCCATAGGTCTCAGTGCTGGGGTCAGACTTGGAGAGCAATCAGAGTTTCCAAAGTCCCAACCATGCATCGTTGGAGGGAAGACCATTCCTGGAACCACCGGCCACAAACCCATCTTACACAGTTTACACCTGAAAACACAAATGGCCACCACACACAGCCCTGCCAGGATGCAGGCCCATTTGCTCACTACTTGGTGAAACAGCAAACACTCGTGTGTGCAGAGTCACCCAAACTGCATAAACCCAAATGCTGAGTCTAATGAAGGCTGTGTTGGGTGGGAAAAGGTGGGCTGCTGCCAGATTTCAGCTGTATGTCCCCTTCCCCTGCTCTACACAAACACCACGTTCATTATTTCGCTTGACTGGAAAGCCAAATAACCCCCAACTGATCTAAGGAACAACACTGGGCTCTGCATGCAGTGGTGCCAGAAGCCTGGTGCCTTCAGCTAGAGAACAAGGAGGGGATGCGGCAGCAAGAGACACAATGCCCACCGCAGTGCAATGAGAAAATGCACACAGAGCTGTTTATGTCTTCACATGAAACATCTTCCCTCACTGTATTTATCTCAAACGGCTGCAAAAAGGGAGAACTAACCTATAAATCAGTCCAACAAGACAAAACATTCCTAAGAACATGGATTTTTTTTTCTCCTAGCACAAGATCCCTGGGTAATGAAAAATCCATGGAAAACAGATAGTTGGGCTTAAACTAATAACCATTAAATAAGATAAACACAACGAAGTTTGTTCCTGTTTGCTGTCTGTGTGAGGTGCTGCTATAGCCGAAGCTCTCCGCTTTCTGCCTTAGAAATCTATTAAACATGATAGGAAAGCACAATAGAGACCGCAGAACTCTTCCTACCGGAGACCTGAACTCACCCAGGAAGCGCCCGGCAAGTGCCGGGACAGGCTCGGAGCCGCTCCCCTGCATTAACCCCAACGCCCAGGAGAGGGAGCAAACCTGCAGCCCTCGTAGGATTTACTACAGGCATTTCGGGACCCGCTGGAAGGCTGCTGACGCACCCGGGAGCTGTGCAGCCGGGTACAGACCCCTGCTGCAAGGCTGCTCCCGTTCGAGCTGAACAAGTTCAAACCTGCAGGAGTCACTTCATGCATTGAGCCACCCTGGCCGACAAGTTTCACCTGAGCGCGCTCAGGTTTCTGATCTTGAAACACTTCCTGTGCTCGGGGAAGGGGCCCTGGTCCAAGCTCCATACAATCATAGAATAGTTAGGGCTGGAAAGGTCCTCAAGAACATCCAGTTCCAGTGCCCTGCCATGGGCAGGGACACCTCACACTAAACCATGGCACCCAAGGCTCTGTCCAACCTGGCCTTGAACACCGCCAGGGATGGAGCTTTCACAACTTCCCTGGGCAACCCATTCCAGTGCCTCACCACCCTTACAGAAAAGAACTTCTTCCTTATGTTTGACCTTCACCCCTCTCCAGTCCCTGCACCGGAGGAATGTCAGACTCCAGTGTCCCATAGGGCTCATGGCAGCTCCCATGGGAGTTTGTGCTCCCCTATCTCCAGGTATTTCTGTTCAAAACGGCAGAGAAGCAGGAGGCAGCAATTAAAACCATCAGGCACAGTGCCCTAGTGCCTCAAGGATTCCTGGCAAGGACTGTTTTTTCTTCTTCATCCATCAACTAAAGAGCACTCAGAAATGCTCCATTACATTCCATTTTATGTGGGTTTTTATTTCCCCTCCACTCATCGCTGTCATGTTCTACCTTCTAAAGAGAAACATCTGTAAAACCGAGCACTGTGGGTCTGTGGGTGTTTTACGTTGTGGGCTTTTTCACCTATTGGCTTTGCTCTGGATCGTCCTAAATATGAATTTCAAAGCATTTCTTCAAACTGGAAAGCGCCAGAAGGATTTCAGGAGTGCTCCTCTCGTCAATGGTGCTGGTCAGTCACTAGAGGTCCTCAGTGACCCTGGTGAGGACGCGCTGCGGTTGAGCTACGGAGCACACGGATGAGGCAGGAAGCCAAAGCAAGCACCGGTAATTTGTGTTTCAGCTGTGAACAAATTTAGTACCTCTTCAGCGTCGTTATACAGACCTGATCTCTGGGAACAGTGGTACATACACACACATCAGAACATGGCTCCAGAGATGCAATACAGTAAGCTGGAAGTCTGCAAAAGGTAAAGACAAGGGTCCTGGGGAACAACTGGTAATGATCAGGTGCTGCAGCTGTGCAGCATCACCAGCTCCATTGGTGGTCATGGGCTGGAGGTCCCATTGGGAGGCTGTGCTCTCCCTCTCCTTCCCTGTGACACCCAAAGGCTGATCCAAGCCCTTTACTACCCAATCCAGAAGTTGGATCTTCTCATTTTCTCCTCTTCTGAGCCTCCTTCTTCACTCATGCTTCATCACGGTCTCCAAGGGCAGAGCTCTTGCAGGGCCAGGCATGCAGAGAAGGACAAGTGGAGTTACAAGTGCTGTACCTGCCCCTGTACCGCCCTTCATTTCCAGCTCCTCTGCAGCTCTCCCACTGGAAGCTTCAACCAGGCTCTAAACTGGTTTTATGCTACTATTCCCAAATACAGCAAACCACCCTCAAACCAAACCCACGCCTAATTCCCATCTTCTCAACATCATAATCCAGAATTGTCCTGGCCCTGTCTGAGCAAGCCAGGAGGCCAGGCCAAGTGCCAGTGCTGTGCCAACACGGATGTGTTAGGGTGGAGCTAAATCCTGAAAACTAACAGAAAAGCCAATACAAAACTCAATGGCTACAGCACTAAGGAATTCAAGCAATGCTCTTAACAGGGCACAGACCTTGTTACACACCTCATTTCCTTTCTTAAATGAAAAGCTTTGAGAGTGATGATAAATAACCACCAGCCTGAACCAATACCGTGAGTTCTGGGTAAGGTACTGGACTTTGTACCACTCAAACTCCTGCTCACAACACTGATGTTTTATAACAGCAGCAAGCATGATTCAACAAACAAAGAATATGAGAAAAGATAAACATGGAGAAATGGAGAAGTATGACAACATGGGGGTATTTTCAGTGGGCAAGCTCTTGTTAACAGCTATTTTCACCCCCAACTTGGACATAAGCATAAAATTCAGTGGTGGCGAAGCTCACTGATGGCACAAAAAATAGGGAACGACAAATAACTGAGGAGATGAGAATGAGACTGAATAACCCCAGCTGCTTGGTGACCAGGGTGCAAAGGCAGTTGTACATCTAGAAAGAACTATGTCCAGATACACGAGGCCACCTTGGTCTGTGTATCACTGCCTGGCTGAGGCTGGGCAGCAGGATCCAGGGATACTGACCCTCCTGCAGTGATGCTGAATGATCCCAGCTCCCTCAGGACAGATGTGCAGAGAGGACTCTGCAAAGGCACCAAGCCCCACTCCTCCCTCCCCTTTACCATTAGAGATTCACTTACAGACATGTTTTGGGAGGGTCTGAACTGCCCTGGGCCAAGCTTCCAGCAGCCAAAGCCACTGACCCTCTGAACCCAGCCTAAGTCCACAGGCCAAGATAAATTGGACCACAGTGATTTACCCTCTCTTAAAGCCCTGAAATAACACACACTGCACTTTCCCAAGCATTCGAGTAGAAACAGGAGGAATGCTGAAGTGGTTTTGGTAACACACTTTTCAGTTTATTGACCTATACAAAATAATAGGTCTAAAAAGTTCAGAAGTAGTAAAAGAATAAGCAAAAAGAGCTCTCGCATTTCTAGAAGGCTATACAAATATGCAAAACCAAGGAAATAAGTTATTTTTATTTTGTCTTGTTTGGGTTTTTTTTTGTTTTTTTGTTTTGTTTTGTTTTTGTTCCTTTAACTCCAAATGTCAACTCTAATAATACAAACAACTAAGTACCAGCTTAACAAGTGTGTCCTTTCTGTATATATTACATGCTCTGGAATATTGGTAAAAAACGTCAAAAAAGTTTTATCAGAAACATCTCTGTTCACAATATACACAAGGAGTAACTAACCCTTTGTATAAAAGAAAAGAGCACCATTTATGGAATCCTGAAGCACAGTAGAGCTGAGAAATGAGAGAGAATTCACCCTATGCAAACGAGCTGCTGGAAATCAAGGAAGATAACCCATGCCAATTTGTTCCTACAGGCTGCCCAGGGGGGCTGTGGAGTCTCCTTCTCTGGAGACATTCAAGACCCACCTGGACACGTTCCTGTGTGTAGGTGTTCCTGCTCCAGCAGGGGGATTGGACCAGATGGTCTTTTGAGGTCCCTTCCAATGTCTAATATACTGTGATACTGTGATGAGGTAGGTTTATCCCTCTTAGATCAAGACTGCAGCCGCACTTTTATTTCCTACACAAATGGCTTTGTGGGAATGCTGTTCTGTCACTTAGTGACTCTGCAACGTGCCTGGCAGTTCAGATGACTCGTGGTACAATCCTAATGCCCCTCATTTTAAGGCACCCACTTGGCTGGTTTGTGTTTGCATCCACCTTAAAATACTGGCCGTTAACAATCAAACTGTTCACCATGTGAATGCTGCGGATCCTCCATTCAATTATGGCACATCAAAACGCTGTTGTCACCAGATGAATGGAGGATCACTGTGCAGCCACTGTGAGAAATTGCCTACTCCTTACACAGTGAAGTTGTACCATGTCAACAAATGGGAGGTTATTACTTACAACCTTACCATGGAAAACAGAGTTCAAAGTTTACTGCTTCTGTTGCCAAAATCCACAACTGCCTATTGCTTTACATGACATGTCAGCAAATCCTCTTCTTCCCAGAACTTGCTTGTGGTGCTAACAAACACTCTTAACGACACCTCAAAAATGGACACACTCATTCAAACCTCCATAACAATTATAAACAAAAAAGAACCCAGCCTTCCTTCAAGTAATGTTCCAATACTGGTTAAGTCACCCTTTGCGTCACTCACACACACAGCATCTATCCTTCATAAGCTTATGAAAGTCCTTCCAGGTCATCATAAGCCATGGCAGAATACACTTCTTCCTCTTCTTTCAGACATCAGAATTGTGCTCATAGAATTCCTGTTTTTTCCATAAAAGTCTCCTTTTCACATTTGTTTGTTTGGTTTTTTTCTGAGGTTTGCCTTCAACAGTCTTTCCAAAAAGTGCTTGCTAAGTATAAATACTTCAACCAAGTGCTGCATCAAAGATCAAAATGTGGCTTGTCCTTGCTCATGTAGGCTACCTGGATTCAGAAAGAAACGTCATTCATGGTAAGACTTTGTCATTTCCTGTAGGTCCCTTTTAGCGCTGAATTTTTCTTTCAAAGCAAACAGCCTGCCTCCTTTTGGTTTTTGTTCCTTTTAAAAGTCCCGTCCAAGATCCTTCTCAAGTGTCACAGCATGTTGTGCAAGGCACACAAGGGTACGAGTGTGGGGCTGCCCGTGGGCTACACGAGCGTCCCCGGCTTTGAATCCTCGTGCCAGAATAATCTCTGCTCGCTGCTGGGCAAGTCTTCTTCCAACTGTCTCTCCTCACTACCACCCAGCTGGCTCGTCTCTGCATATGCTCTGAAAGAGACACAGTACCAAGGATCAGTGAGAGCTGAGGTCTTCTCTACACCCCTAAGTGCTGCAGAACACCCTTGGGTTTACAGTAATGCTGTTTACTGCAAATCCACCCCCAGTGTAATCTGGATCCAAACACAAACCCAGTTTTTGTGCTGTAATTGGTAAAATTGTGTGCAACAGGCTCTCAGCTGCTCAGAACTGTCAAGATTGTAGGGCGCATTAATTGCTCATTTGCCATAATCACATTATAACAGAGAATAAAACAGATGATCAGATAAGTGATTCAGAATATGGAAAATTAATACCTAATAAACCTCATTTAGATAAAGCTGCCAAAATAAGCAGAGTTTTCAAAGCCCAATTACAGGAAATTAAGAAATTAGTAGAAACTGTATTTTTAAACCCTGTTGGTGTAGATCTTTTAAATCACTGCAATAAAAAAGCCCCTGGCATTTAGCTTAGATCCAGCAGAAGCTGTTCCATCTTTTACTTACACTTCTATTTATTTTAAAACAACCAAAATCAGAATTTCAGTACTTTCACACAAAGCCTGGCAGCAACCACAAACTGCAAACCACAAAGCAGGAGGCAAACAGGTGGGGTACTTTCTATGGCTGGGTACACTTAGCCTAAGTTTACTTAATGTGATGGCATTTATGGGGGCAGAGCCATTCCCCTGGGCAGGAAGTCTCTGTCCTCACTAGTAATAATCAACATATGACAGTGGGGGTGAAGAGACCAAAAACCACTAAGTAGAAGCAGCAAGAGAACTGCAGGAATCTGTGAAGACAGAGCAAACCCTGGGCTCCCTGATGTCCTCAGGAGAGCCCACATGAACAGGGTGGCTCTGCAAGCAGCAGCGCATCCTGCATGGTTTCTGGGTTAAGCTCTGCTAAGGGAGATGCGGCAGTGCCTTTGAACACCAGCACTCAGACATGAGGTTGAAAGAGGTCTTTCCTTTCCTTGTTTTAACGAAGGTTTATCAGCACAGGCACTACAATAGCACTGTGTCCTGCCACACTGGTGATGAGGTGTGCAGGAGAGACCTCCGGTCACACAGGACAAAAGGGACTGGGGTCAGTGGGTGCTCTGCATCTAACACTGCTCCGAACATCACAGCCACCCAAGTGCAGGATCTTCAATGATCCAGCATCAGCCAAAGGAAAAGACTGTGCAACAAATGAGTTTTTCCTTCACTAGGGCTGCTTCCCTGGTGGTACAGCTGCAAGTCTTCTCTGTGCGAAGTGATCTACTCCACACAGAGCAGAGTTGATCCCACAAAGTCTATTTTGTATTTACTCTTACCCTGGCCCTTTGAAATCAAGCTGATTTTCTCAGAAGTCTTAACAGCCTATGAAACACAGCAGGAAAGGCAGAAAACACTGACAGACTCCACTCACCTGCTCTGCGAAGTAAGGTTGCCATAGACATTCCCATAACAGCTGGGGTAAGAGGAATGAGACAGTGTATCGTAGTCCGAAATTCCCAATGCAAGTGGGTTTCGCCAGTTCCCAGCACTGCCTGAAGATCCTGGAATTAAAAAAAAACAACCAAACAATTGCAGCAAATCAGATCTTTCTCCAGCAACAATTCTCATGAACGATCTCTGTGGGTCTCTGCAGGACACATAAGCTAACAATGCAAACAAGAAAACAGGCTTTTGTGGCAGGGGATGGAACTGAATGATCTTTAAGGTCCCTTCCTACCCAAACCATCCTTGATGTACAAGCCATACAGGGAGACAAGCGCTATGCCGCAAGTGGTATTTTGGATCTAGGGATTCTCTTTTAAAAGACTTTCTGACCAATTCAGTGATGCCCATGGTACTGTATTTCAGAAGCCATCATAGCAACTGCATTTACATGGCATGAAGTTTTGCATATTGCTTTTAGTTGGTAAACAAGCTTCTTTGAAACACATACGGCTCTTTGTGCATCTCTGGACTACTGCCTTTATAAAGGATCAGTTTTACCAACCAGCAAGTCTTTCTTCTCAAGCATAGAAGAAGACCCTATTCAGTTCCTCACCTTTGAGGACAGAGCTCTAGCCTTGTTTCTATTCTTCTGACTTCATCAAGGCAGCAGAGGGGGACAGAATCTGATGCACAACAGGGACTTAGAAAAACACTCAGCACAGAAGAAACCAGACATTACCTGAAGAGAAAGATGACACCCGACTGCTAGGAGAGCATGGAACCTGCAGACCAGCAAAGCCCAAACTCCTCTGGGATCCTCTGTCAGACTCAAAGCCTGCCTGCAGGCTATGACCCTGCTCCTTTAGACTGGAGGCACGTTGGTACCAACCACGGAGATGCTCTGCTACTAAGGCCTTGTGAATGTTTTTGGTTATATGCTCCGTTTTAGCAACTAGCTTCTTTGGAAGCCTCAGGGTTGCATATGGGTTGTGCGGTACTCTGTCCACTTCATCCTCATGGTAGGACCTCAATTCCCTGTTATGGTCATATCCGTAATGTGCCGATGAGCGATAGGAAGAATTGACACTGTACTGTCCCTCCATGTCACTCTCATGAACATGTCCTCCATTGTAGTAAATGTCAGATTCAGTGTATGGGGAGTATCCAGAAATATAGTAACTTGAGGAAGGCTGCTCCTGGCTTTTGTGGTAGACACCATTGCAGATCTCCTTATGGGCAAGATTTGGCATACTTCCTGAATTTGCAGCAGAAATGTTTTGTTTCTTTGACCGTCTTCGACCCCTGGTCCTGTTGTCGAGTGTCTGAGTATTGTAATACGGTTTGGGAGTAGGTGTCAAGCAGTAATACTCTGTGCTTGACTGGCTAGTGTAGGATGAGCCATCATCGAGGATCTCTGTGCTGCTGTTTCGCTGGGACTTTGAGAGGGTGAAGGCTGCCTTTTCAGCAGGAGTCTCGGACATCAGCTGGGTCTGGGATTCTAAACTCCCGCTGCGCTGCCAGCAGTGGCATGGGGAAACATCTGGCCTGAAACAACACAGATGTCTGTTGGTTAAAGGTAGTCACACACACACAGTTTCAGACAGCACGCAAGTCAGGCGTGCTGCCTCCCCAGTCACAGCACAATACAAACCCAGTCTTATCTTTCTACATAGAGTATCTGCACTGCAAGTAATTCAGCTTGGCTGAATTGTAGATTTACTACAACAGTAAGAGATATGGCATATGAAAGTCTCTCATGGTGAGCAAGGTTAATCTGTGACAGCGATACAGCAAAGCTCACAAACTCACACTTTGCAGTGATTTCCAGGAGGGCCCTCTCAGTTTGTAAGTAGGTAAAGTTTACACAAGTAACTGAGCTAGAAGCAGAACACTGGAAGATGGGCTTCCTGTGGCTCTGTCTCTCATGGCTGCACTACGTCAGCCAAATAAACCGTGAGCTTGTGATAACACTAAGATTTATAGCATCTCTCCTTCCCCATTAGACAGCATGGATTCTCAGCTGTCTAATAGTATGGGTGAGCTCTCTTCTCATAGTAAGGGCACTAATCGGGATCTCTCTGCTTTATCTGGCCACTTTTTTAAGAGGCTTGTAGGAATGTAATTCACAGCAGACATCTGTCAGCTCATGAATAAGTTTTGTGGGGAGACCACTAGCTGACAGCACAATTTTATAAGCCTCACTGGCTTAGAAAATGAGGTTACAGTGGAAACGTAAAATAAATTCTGGCCATCTTACAAGTGTTTTACAGAAACCTTTTGAACAAGCATCACTTATTAAAACTCCCTGTGGCTGCCTATTTATAGGGAAGTGACCCTTCTCCTATAGTCTTTCATGATCAGATAGGCAGTATTTGTGAACCAGCTTCCATCTCACTCCTAATTTTGCAGACATCCATCCGTTTGTATATACTATTTGCCCAGGCAGGGTTTGTGCTCACATAAACACATCATAAAGCCGCTGCAGGACTGTGCCAGAAGATGCTGGCTGATATTAACCTTGTACCTCCGATATCCAGAAAAGACATTGTGAGAGCCTGACCCTGCAGCAGGGAAAGCTGTATGGCAAAGGACCCCTTTGACTTCTTAACACCATTTGCCTCTATTCTTCTGCTGCCTAAGATGGACATCACACTTAGAACACACTTAGAACTTAGCCCCCTTACTGTAAGTGGCTGCTACTGTAGGCATTGCGTGTGAGCACGGGGGTTGTAGGCATGCTTCTCCCTCCATGGGGGTGGGGTGGCCGGTCCAGAGTTCGGTAAGGGCTGTTGTGAGTCGAAAGCAGGTCCCTGTAATGAAGAGAACAATCCCAGTTAGGTTAAACACCATGCAAGTCACAGCACACAGAGTACGTGCACCCTAAGTCTTGAAAAAATAAAGTGAAGGGCAGAAAAATGAGGGAAAGGCGTAGCTGCACATGCTTCTCCATAAAAACCCAGAATTGTTAAACAGGAAGAAAAATTCAACCCCTTCTTGTGCTTCAAGGGAGATCTCAGTATGACCGGTAGGACAAGCTGCTGCCAAAGGATAGAAGTATGGAACAGAAGAGGCAGAGCAGCTAAAGAAGCAAAGGAATTGAGTTTTAAAATGAAGCACGTCACAGCTGAGTGGTTACATATGGCTATAATTCAACTTGTGAACTTCCCATGGAAGTACGCTCTGCTTATTTTGAGGGACAGACATGAAAAGTACAAGGACATGACACTGCCAAAAACTTCAACACATTTTTAAAGCATGCCTCCAACAGCCTGTCATGCAAGAGACAGTCTGAGAAATAGGAAGATCAGTGGGAATCCTTAGACTGAGAATAGCCAGCACGGGTATGGTTTGGTGTTACCTGAAGCCATTAAGCTCAGTCATCAGGAAAACTACAAGTTATTTAATACTGAAAATGAACCACAGAAATGGAGACAAAGGGTGACAGTACTGGTGGGCACAAGCAGTTCCTTAAGTACAGCACTTGGTATTGAATTTCTCACCTTAAATCTCTTCACAAAGATTACGCTACCCTACCCTTTCAGAAACCATGACAACTACTTATAAACACTTCAGTTACTAAACAGGAAATGCAGCTTCCATCGCCAAATCCTGTAAGCACAGAGGAGTGTGGAAGCTCCACTGAGTGCCCACAGTACCAGAAGCACGGCAGGGGTAAGACAGATCTGACGCCAGCAAGGCAGAGAGCACAGCAGCCCTGAGATGTGCCCTACCTGGAGTGTCTGGTTTCCAAGAGCTGCTCGTTTATGGATGACTTTCTGAGATGAATTCTCTCTACCTCGAGGGACTTCGGTGGAGGAAGCCTTGAAGAAAGCTGTGCCAAGCTGGGTCTCTGTGGTGTCACAGGAAGCGATTCGATGACTGTTGGAAAGGAATATGTATTCTGTTAGCAAAATCCTTGATATTTTGCCCTATATGCAAACCTGTGGCCCCTAAGCACAAACACTTTGCACTAGAGAGACAAGAGAAGTAGTGACTTTAGAAAGGCTCTCCTCTCCTGCCTGCAACTGAGCTCTCCTCCACAGGGACAGGACACTGTGGAGGCTCGTACAAATGTCAGCACCACTGACTCCTATGGAGATTACACCCAGCTTGGGGCTCTGCCAGATCACATATGGAACTTCCTTGGGAAAACACCTGTTTGGAGCCTTGAAATCCTTGCCAGAGCTGAGCAGGCAAACTCAGCCTCTGCAAAGGCCAGTTCCTCTCCTCACCTTCCAGCTCTTCCAGGTGAAAATGACATTTGAAGAATTAGTTTTGAAATACAGCCTGAAAGGAACTAACTTCAAAAGCGACTGAATGAGCAAAGAACTGACAGACACATTTGGCTGAAGGCAATTGGGAAGATGCTAGTCTGATCCTTGTTCTCACTTTGCTTATGGCATAATCCAGGTCCCATCAGAGCCAACAGGAAACTCCAACTAATACATATAAATGCAGGACGAGCATCACAGAGAACACATTCACAAGCCAGAGCCCTGGGTCTACTTCTACTTGTACAAGCAGGAATCAGCTGTAACACCATTTTTAAAGCACCAGATTGGTTGTACAAGTCTAAAACTAGGACAAACTGAGATCAGAATCAGGCCCTAACTGAAAAGTGAGTAATAATTTAGATAATGCTTGTCCCTAAATGATCATTATCCAGTTTAAGGGAGAGGCAAGCCAAGTCCTTTCCACCTTGTGGAACAGGGCGTGAATGTGTGTGTCTCTGGGTGTGTGTGTGAAATGAGTAAGCTGAGCAAACACTATACCCATGCAAGATGCAAGCTCACCAGGTAACAAATGTAAACAGATTGTTAATATCAGTGACTGTTCTGCTTTTTGTTAAGTTTTATAGTAGCTGTGAGGACAGAAGGGCTGAGCAAATCCTCCCTGCTGCTCATCTGCCTCTGGCCAGGTCCTAGGGATGAAGTGTTTGATGCACACACTAGCCTCAGCTTGCAGGTTGGTCACATTAAAAAGCAACTGCTTTCTCTAGAGATGACTCAGATCAGCTCACAGAGCAGAAACTTTCAATAACTAACCCATTATGAGGAAAGACATTCCTGGTTAAGCTCTCTCTTCCTTTGCTATGAAGTATTTTGTCATTGAAAGCCACCAAAACAGCATACTAAAGGACACGAAGTCAAAGGAATGTCTCCGAACATAGGCAGAAAAGGATAAGCATCATACCATCATCGTAGGTGGTGGTATCGGACAGGGAGCTGCTCTCAGACGGAATTATATCATCTGTGAATGAAAACAAGCACTTTAAGCATAGGAGACCTGACATCAATTTCCAAGTACCCCATGCAGTTCATTTACTACAGCTTCAGAGCCAGATGCTATTTACAATGCTGCTATCTCTATGCTTTAGCTCTTAACAGCCTGAAGACAGTCCTGCTTTGGAGTATAGCATGACTCAGTTGTGTTCACTGCAGCTCAGCAAGCTGCCTATGTAATTATCAAAGGAGAGCTTTCTTTTCCAGCTGCAGCAGAAATTGGGCCAATATTACAAAGGTGCTTTCCACCCAACTTCCAACAGATCTCACAGGGTGTTTCTGTGCTTCATTAGCAGTCAGGAGCCTACACAAACATGTAGATATCTTGGCTGCTAGCACCTAACCTCCTCTAGGTACACCTGAAATTCCACCAGGTAGGTATGAAATGCCTTCCGAAATCTGGCATTCACTTCCGAATGTTTCATCAGCATACAAAATCTGTTTCAACTGAATTAATACCAAACCAGAATAATCCCACTGATTTCTATCAAGTTATTGCAAATTGCAGCAACAACAGAGTGCAGTAACAGTTTTACAGACGTTACACATTTCTTCTGTTTCTTTTAGACTCATTTATTCATAAAGCTTTACTGCACCAGCCTGGCCTCTCACCTTCGTGCAACACACTACCACTTGCTCAGAAACAGCCTGTCCTCGCTCAGGTTTAGAGCAGAGCAGCAGACAAATTAGGCTGGTGATAAAGAGCAGCACTAGAGGTAATTAACCTAGAGGAAAAAAACTGTTCCTAGGCTGTTTCTGACAAGACAGCACTGGGGGGGTGTGGGTGTAAAAAGTCTACATGGACCTCCATGCATGAGGGAAAGGAAGAAAGAAATAAAGACAGTAGCAGCCAGTTTGTGTATGACACTTGCTTCCTCCATCACAGCACATGCAACGTATGTTACTCTCTCGCTGTCACGCTTTGCTGAGAGGAAAGGTCTGGTTACAAGAATGTGGTAAATAAAGCAGCTTTTCAACAGCAGCAAAACATCAGGGCTGGCCCCTGCCCTGAGGGGGGGATTGTCAGACCACCGAGGATGGGCTGCAGCTCTGCCTGCAATCTGATACTGGGAAAAAACCTTCAGGGGAGTTTATTCACGTGAATTTGACCATGTGGTGATGAAATATGGAAGTGGGCCCACTGCAAGGAGGTTAAAAAAGTCCAACTGCCTAAATCTACACTGGAGGATTCATGTGGGGTCTGCAGTGCTGACATATGGGGCAGGTCTGAATTCAAATCTCAGATCTGAGCAATTACCCACAAAAGGGCAATTTTACACCTCTGGATTACAGAGGAGGTAAAAGAGAGTGGAACATCGGAAGCAGGAGACAGTCCAGTATGTCCTTAACTTCCCATCGCTTGGGGGCTGGGATGAGAATGGCTATGGTTTGAGTCAATAAATCAATGCTACTATTTAACATGTTATTTCCAACGAGTCACTCCCCAGATTTACGGATGCAAGTGACTCATCACTGCTCAGCTTTCTGAAACCCTGAGCCCGAGAGTACCTCCAGCAATGGTGAAAACTTTACACCTATAATCAATTATTAAAGCAGAGTTCTGCTTCAGGTAAACAAAGATACACTTCAGTGCAAGTCAGGAACTGGAAGGGAATGCAGCTAACTTATGCTAGCTAAGTATTTGCTGTCTTGCAGTCCCTAGGTGCAGGGAGACCATCCAAGACAGGGAGTCTATTCCTGTCTGTCTGTGTCTTCCCTTCTCAGACAGCAAAGAAGGATGTCATGTTCCAAATGTTGCAAAATGATGGACTAAATGTATAAAGACCAACTCCCAGGTTTCTTGTTTGCACAACAGGGCAAAAAACTGCCTGCAACAAACAAGTGACTGAATGGATGCTGCCTTCAATAGCTTCCTGGTTTTTACTACACATCACATGTCCCAGGTAATACAGGATCTCCCACAATTAGTATCCAGATTGGTGAGCAAGAGACTGTAAAAACCAGATGTTTTCCCTCATCTCTGTCAATCAAGAACTAGCTGGGCCACATTAAATAGCGATCAATTAACCTTTCAGAATAAGCACTCTGTGATGACAGATAGCCCAGTGCTGCCATGGTTTTTGCTGGGTAAGAATCCAAACCAAGCTCTCAGTGGGAATGGGACACAGCAAAGGTTTCTCCAGCATAAACCTGGCAGCATACAGGAGAAGAGTCTCCTCCGGGGAAAATACAAGTTGGCAAGAGGTCTCATCTCAAGGGCCAGTAAGAGGGTATTCAATATAAACAGCAGAAAAATCTGGCATTTTCTTTCCTTCTTAGTAATTCTCAGGAAAAACCCCACTAACCTCACAAAACAGCATTTCCTCTGGGACAAAGGCAGGAGGGGGGGGGGGGGGAAGGAGAAATCAATTAAACATTAACAATTACCCACATACATTCTCCACAGAGAGTAAAACATGTCCTAAACCTGTTAATCCCTACAGAAACTAGATGAGCCTGCAATACCCATGAGCTTTTACCACTCCCAAACTCCTTCAGTTTGAGATGCTAGCAAGTTTTCCATGCTTTTATCCTGTGAAGTAGCAAGAATCTCACCTCTCTTGAGGAAATCACACTTTCAGAATGAAGGGGCCAAAGGTATCTGCTTTCACTGTGCTCATCACTGGCAAATACATCTAGTAAGAAATCTGTTTGCCACTATTTGCATTAATAAACTCTTGAACTTAATTTATCTCTTCCTGGAAATCAGTGATTTTTAATAGAGAAACAAAGCCTTTTGATCTTTATTTCTTCAACCCTATAAAAAAACCCTCACCTGGTCTATTTTTGCTAGAACTGAAGCACTGCAGAAGGGAAAGAACAGAGATCTTGCATGTGGCAGCTTAGACATACAACTGCACTCAATACACTGAGTTCAGACACCACATCAGTTTCAGCTGAGATGCTCTTGCCAGAACCTTCTATGTACAGCACCTTCAGCCCATACCGGTACTGGAACGTGTCTGCACTTGTTAATAGAGCTGCAGCTTATTCTGCCCTTAGCCTATAAGCAATGCACTTAGCATATCAGATGCAGTAATCGCTTCTCTTTTTTTCTTATTTAACTGCTTTGCAGAAGATAAAAGCCATATAGAGAAGATGTAAAAAGAACTTGTAAATGAGCCAACTACTGTTTTTTTAACCCTGTTTTCATCAGAACATGGGGAATTCTCTTGTTTACCTGCTAGAGTAAGAGTTGATTCCTGGGTTGGTTTTTTGCCACACTTGATTCTGTATTCATTTATGGAATTTTCTATCTCTTGCAGCTTTTTTACAGCATCAGCGTACTCCTGCTTTCTTTTCTTCTTCACGTTCTTGCAGAGGTCTGGCTCACTGGCAAGTTTCTTTGCAGCTTCCACCAGCTTCTGCTGTATGATGAAACTGCTCTCCAAGTCCTGTAAAGCAGGGTCCTGCAAATTCATGAGATGAGTTACTTGCTTGCACTCTGGGCAGAAACTACCAACAAAGTTTACTGAACAGAAGACCTGTTTTTGTGGTAATGAAATGAAATCTTGAGCACAAAGCACAACAATACCAGTTTATACACAACACAATCTCAGCATGCCAAATATTTAGATGTTTTTAGTGTAAGATTATGAGATCTCTTGAGAAAACTCCAACGTTTCTCAAGTCTGGGTGACATAAACACCTAAATTCAGGTTTCGACTGCTAAACCGTCTGCTTTGAGTCCAAGCCTGAGAACATCTGGTCAAAATCCCTCTCTGCTGGAAAAAAGGGAATTGGTATCACCATACCTATGTAACAGGGAGTTGGAGGCTTTAATTAATTATTTGTAAACAACTTTGAGAAGCTCAAATGAAAGGCACTGTAAAAGTTCTAAGCAATATGTCATTAAATCTGGTCAGGAGGATTTTGCTTCAATAGCATTTAAGCAGTTTACATAAAATCTGTTTGCTGTGAGCCAGGGCAGCGAATTTTTGGTGAAAGACAGATGCAAAGTGCACAACAGCTACTTACTACTTGGATGATACAGCTTGTTAACAAATCTCACGAGGAATAAGGGGTAATGGGTATGTGTCTAGAAACTGCAGACATCTGAATTACCATATCTCCTGAGTCAGTCTCTGCCAGCAGAGTTCGTATGAGCTTCTTGAGCAATATAGCGAGCTTTTATTTAGGTGGAACTTACATTAAGCCAGAGATAAATCTCCTCCTCCTGTCACCTGTCACACAACTATGGTCAGAACAGATGATTTTGCAAGGGGAAAGTGCACACCCCTGCCACATTCAGGGTTCAAGCGCAATCTCAACACGACACAAATCAATGCTCAAGAACAGCTCATAGCTATAGGTTGCCAAATGGTGTTACACACCTGCTCTTCTCTAATTAACAGCAAAATGGCTATTAAAATTCAAGCAGCGTGGCCAAATCGGGGGTTCTGTTCAGGGGACTTTAAGGCCTTTTAAAACAGCCAATTTCCTGGTCATTTCAAAGGCAGCGTAGCTGAAATAAGGGTAGTACCCATCTACCTTTCCCAGCCTATGCAAGCAGCTGCCTCCTCTTTAACAATCAGGGAAGAACTGGATTATTTACAAGTGGCTTTGGCCACCGGTCTGGCCACCCCACCTCTGCTGAGAAAACAAACTGCAGCGCTCACCTCTTCACTCAGGAGCAGGCTGTCATCCAGCTTGAATGCTGTGCCAACACGTCTCCTGACCTGGGGAGTTTCCTCTCCATCGCTCAGAGGATACTCCTCGGGCATCTTGCCTGTCAGTTCCTAGGAACAGAAAAGGCAGCACATAAAGATCTAGAGGGAGAGAAGGGCTCTCACCCACCCTGGACCCAGTGTAAGGTACAGTTCTCACCGCCTCTCGCAGGCAGATTTTCTTCAGCTCCTCAAGCTTCTGAAGCAGCTCTTCCTGAAGGAGTTTCTCTTTCTTCTTTAGTTCTGTGATTTTCTCCTTCTTTAGTTCCTCACTGACCTCTGAATCCTGAGAGCCTGAAAAATACACGCTCTGTATCAGAGGATTGGCAGGTAAAAGCCATTTTTTTTCTGATCAAGTAAGCCGAGATCTCCCCCAAGGAGCCCAGCAAAACAACACATTATCCAAAGCACAATGTCCAGCTCCTGTGTGATTCAGCAAGCAGGCTTTTAGGACATCTGCACTTTTCCAAACCCCCAATATATAAACTTGCATGGGAAGTCTCAAGTATACACCCCAACCCCACCACCCAAAATACAAATCATTGCATTAGTGGTATTTGCAATATACTTGGTTTTTTGGCTTTGCCTTTGCTATCAAGATAGACGCTTGGGCTTCACATGGAGGCACCTACATGCAGCAGCCAGGTTTCTACCTCCCCTCTTTTCCTCTCCTCCACAGTCAGGGAACAGATCTAAAGTCCATTCCAGAGCTGGGCTTTATTTGGAAACATTTATCTTCTCTGCTCATTTGTGAGGAAGCTCAGGGCAAATCTCCCCTCAGACTTTGATCAGCCACTCAAGGACTGACTGACTGGTAAATGGCATCAAATTATTCATGGACCAAGAGTATATGGGTGCTTATCCAGCCAGCATAATTTTCTTTCCTTTTATTTAGTTACAGGGGAGAAACAGCAGATTATAACACTGATGCCACTCTTCCAGATAGATAACTAATACATGCCTTCACATATGTCATTGTATTTATGGTCAGCTAGCTTCATTTTCCCTTTTAACATACCCAGTCCCCACTGTACTTCACTACCCATGAGGTATTTACCTGATGAGATCAAACTGCCATTGCTGGCCATAATAAGATGGTTCTTTGCCTCTGAAGTCACTAGCTTTGAAACTTTCGTTTTTCCCATGTCTGTCAGATCCATGGCAATGTCATCCAAACTTCTAGCTGAAGGAATTTTTGCCTGCAGGAGTTTGGGAACAAAAAAATCCAGCCTCATCAAGTTACCTCTAATGACCCTCAGAACATGAAGATGACTGTTTCGCACCTCATCTGCCACAAAATGAAGGGCAAAAGCAACGCAGGGAGGTTGTGGTGCACAGGGCTGCACCGGCAGTCCTCTCCCCCTCTGACCCAAAGCCTGAACCATCCCAGCTCAAAATCTCTTTGCTGTTTGCACTGTGTTCAAAATGAACTCCAGACAGAGACAAAAGAAAAAGCAAGATTAAACACTGAGATGTGGGAATTCCCTCTTCTGTGATTACACTTCCATAGCCCTTAACTGCAGGCAGGCTAAAATGGATTAAATAACAATAGTGTCTCTAACAGACTGCTCAAAAAGCCGACAAAAGAAGTGTAGTTTTTCTCTGGAAAGTAGTTCATCTGTGGAAAAACACACACCAGAGGATATACAGGAAAGGTGTTGAAACTTATGCCACAGCAAAATACCTTACAACTTACTTTGCTTTGCTTTCTGTCCAAGTAAAACTGGTGTTGACTGACTGCCATCAGCCAGATGGACTTGATCAGGGACGTGTACGCATACCAGCTCTGCACCAGCAGTCCACTCTGATCAGAGGTCTTTCCTGACACTGAAATTCTGAGAGGGTGAAAAGAAATGCAATTTCAAGACAGGTCTCTGAGGTTTAAAGTCCCAAGTGCCTCTGTTAGAACGAGGCAAGGCTCAGCCTTTATTTCAGAGGTGTGAAAACTCAGATTTCCTTCTTCTCAACCACCACCCAGTGCTGCTGCAAAGCCTCTTTCTTCTTGGGAAGGACCTTGTGGGGAAGACACAGGAAAGCAGCCTGTGGGTGAGCTCCCACTCTAACCAGCAGTGCTCCTGTAGGGCTCTGAAGGCTCATGCTCAGAGGAGGGAGCAGTGCTACCAAAGTGGAGAGGAGAAGGTGAGCACAAAAGTCGTGTCTGGGTCTTGTGTGCTGTGTTCCCAGGTCTCCTGCTGCACAGGCACATTACAGCAGCCTCTCAGGGAAGGGTGTTGCTGTACAGTGAGCAATGACAAATAGCCTTCCCTCTGCTCCAACAAATGCCTCAGTGGACATCACAGGCAAGCTGAGCAAACACGCAGAGCTGTAACACATCAACAGTCACTCCAGGTTGCACACTATGACTGTGACCTTCCATGCAAGCACTAAGCACTACCTGTCCATCACCACAGCTCAGATCCAGCCCCAGTCTGCCCTGCTAAGCGCAGGATCAGGCTCAGTGTCGCAAAGTCCAGAGTAAACTCAGGTCTGTGCTGGATTTCAGAGGCACCTCCCAGCCCATCCGCTAACATGAGATGACAAATCCCCAGTTTGGGTAAAGATTCATCCCACTCCTCCCTCTGCTTCCTCCAGCCTTACCTGCGGGGATCGTGTACTTCCACAGCAAATTTCCTGTTACGGAAATAGAGGTTTTCCAGCTGTTTCCATTGAAAAAACTAGGAGAATTGGGAGAGAGATGCAGAATGCGGTCACTACAAGAATCACCAATCTTCTCCCCAGAAGAATATGCAATTTCAGCCATTACAATTCCCACGTATCTTCATCTATGGCATGGACTCGGCAACAACAACATGCCTAACATCCATTAAAATAAGCACATATACATAAATATATAGGATGCCCCTTGAGTAATGTCACACTTTTAAAGACAATGCACTGCAGACTGAGGATTTTGCCCATGACATCTGCTTCCATCAATAGCACACTTCACTTCACTGCTATGAGCTCACAGAGATCTTGGGAAGACACCTAAAGTCCTTTTGTCTCCAACCAAATGCAAAAATCTCTATACAAGTAATTGCACACACACCTATCTCTTCCCTCAGTCACAACATCCCCAGGGAACAGCAACAACTCAGGGATAACCAAAACCTTTCTCTTGTGAAGACAATGGGTGAGAAATTTAGCATGATCCTTTGGAGCAGGGGTACAACACGTACAGAGACAGAGCAGCTCCGGGAGGCAGCCACCCCCAGTGTGTACTTCTGGATGGAAACCGCAGATTTCCTGCAAAGTGCCAGCCGGGAGAAGAGATCAAAGCCAACCAGGGCTTGGCAGCTGCACCCGTGGGATCGGGACTGCATAGGAATCGGCTCCTTCTGTGCACCGGCATTAGCACCCTCTGGGGATGATCCATTAGGGGCTGCACATTCCCAGTATGGCTTTGGCAGAGCTGCTCCCGGCCCCCTGACGCAGGTTGCTGCAGCAGCAGCATCTCCTGTCTCCTCTCCAGCAGTTAACAGGGTACTCGGGTGCACACCGAGACCTGTCCAGGAGTCCTCAAGGATGTCACCTGAAGCAGCACACTCTGTAGTTCACAGCTGGCTGCTCTCCAGAGCTACAGCCCACACGGAGGTACCTGAGGTACTTCCACCCAGGCTGAGCAGGCAGGGCCAGCGTGAAGTGGGAGAGCTCGGCTTGCAACATCGCTGATGCATCGAGGCACCCAGGCCATCACAGCAACAGCCTTCAGGGGTGCAGCCACCACACCACAAATCCCAGGACACGCGACATTCCCTCCACCAAAACCCGACACGTCCTGCTCCGATTATGGAAGAGCTTCAAGTTGTGTAAAATATTACCTATGACACGGTGCTGCATTTGAAATAATTAATATAGGTTGTAAATTAAACATAACCCAGTGTGTGTGTTTGCGGGGAAGCCTGGCTCTTCCAGTGGCCTTTTCCCTGTGTTTAGTTAAGGCTTTCCTTTCTAGTACTACCATTTATCATTAGATCCTGCTAAATGAGAAATGTAGCAATGGGAAATGACATTTACTTCAACTAATAAGTCATCTTCTTGAAGATCATGGACTCTGCTGCTTAAGTACGTTTACTTTTGTATCAAAGGCACCCTGCCCAGTCACACTGCTTTCAGAAGTACAACTCTTTGCAACTTGGCATTAAACTTTTCAATAAATACTTTAAATTAAAAATAAAAAAATTAAATTATTTTTTTTAATAAATCACAAAGCAAGCAGCTCACCGTCTGTCAGGACACTGAGCAATAATAGCACCCATGGACCCCCGACACGACCCCATCAGCTCATCCTCCCCGCACAACCCATCCCCGCACTCACCTCCCCACATCACCAGCCCCTTCGGGAAGCATCAAGGTCGACATGAGCAGAGCAGAGCATCCCTCCCGGCCGGCGGACACGGCCGTGCCGGTGCCGCTCCGGCTTCACCTCCCACTGCTGACACACGCCTGACATCACCGCCTCTCCCGGCAGCGGCGCCTCCCGACCCGCCCTTTCCCCGGGATAAAGGGAAAACCCAATGGAGGGGAAGAACAGGAGGGGTTGTACCGAGGGGATGCAGCCCTTCAGCACCCCTTGAGGACTTGGGGGATGCTGAGGTGGGAGCCAGCATGGTGAGGGGGCCGCAGAGGGTGGTTAGCCCCCGAGTCCTCACCCTGCCTGCACTGACTCATGCCGAGAGGCAACAGGTTCGACCAGAAGCATCATGCGTGTTCCCGCTCCCACGCTCGTAAAAGCGATGGGCGTGCTTCAAACATGACCTCTGGAGAAGGAACTGCCTCGCTGCCTCTTATCGGGTTGTGGGTGATGACTCCCCCCATCCCCTGTATCACTTCCTCTGGGTTTTTCCCCTCCGGACGCGCTTGGCATTCCCGAGGGCCTCGGGAGAAGGGGTCACCTGTCTCAAGGGCAGTGGGGTGAACAGGGTCACATCTGGCACGGAATAAAACACTGCTCCCCCACCCCCTTAAGCAGCCTTCTGCCCAGGCTGAGGGATACACCAGCAATCCTGCCATGAGGAGCTGCCTGTGCAAACCCAACACCAGCCCCTGGTGAGATGCATCCGTGATCATCCTTGTTGCTAAGAAGGAAAAACTAACCCCCTTTGCATTTGTAAGAAAAACCTGCATGGAATTGCCTCAGGATGTGGGTAGAGCTTTGCCCCATTTCCTCCCCACCCTGTGAGATCCATCCCAGGCCAAGAAGGAGCTGACAGGCGCCCCAAGCATTTGCAACCAGGTACGTTCAACACAGAGACACGTAGGACAGTGATAACTCCAGCTCCCCCCGATGCTGCTCTGAGGCAGGAGAGATGGGGAAGTGGTGTTTGAAATTCCATACAGAGGGCACATTCTGTTCTTACGGACTTAAAAGTGCCCCATCCTTAAGCTATCCCACTTCAGAACAATTCCTTAGCAATCACCTCCTCTAACAAACCCTCCCGCAGTTGGGTCCTTAAAACAAAAGGCCAATGGACTAGTAATATTTATGTAACTACACTTCAAAATAATGAAGAATTAATGTATTAATGAGTTTCGGCCCAACGTGTCTGTGGATTCATGGAGACAAAAGGAAAATAAGGCTTCAATACAAACACGGGCAAAAGAAAGAGCGTAATAAAGAATAAAGCAGAATAAGCCAAATGAAATTCTATAAACTCCCTCCAATAAAATTCTTCTAAATTGCGGTCAAAAGGCAATACTCAAACTGTCACTGCACTAGAATTTTCCTCCTCCCTTCAAAGGCTCCTTAACCCTTCAAATACTCCTTAGGACATGTTTCTAAATCATTCCTAATTTCAACCTTACCTAAACTACATGCATATTAAAAAGACAATAGAGTTGTAAAAAAAATGAAGTCTGAAGCTGGTTTTTGAGGCTGGAAGAACAATTAGGAATAATTGCAATGTTTTTGTGGAAGTCTGGCAATGTACATACTCTTTAACCAGATGATTAGGTCCACCTGAGCTAATGAATGTTTTCTTAATAGCCTTCCCATCCACTGAGATTGCCGGGTCTTTAAAGGCTCCTGAAGACTCCCACTGAGCATAGCTGGGGCTGTTTGTCTGACTGACTCTATAGGCAGAGTTTGCCCTCGCCAAGGTTTGATTTCTGTATCGTTCTGGACAAGGCAGAGGAGGTGCAAAACTCTCTGATCACACCTCATGAAGTTTTAGCTTCCTCTTTTTCACCTGTGATCCTCCCCAAGATACTACAGAACACTGAGAAAAAAGGTATTGCCCTCCTAACCCTCTTTCCCATACAAAAAGAGCTGTAATTGCAGTCTAACGAGACAAAAAGCAGACACAGACAGCTTAAGCAGTGAGACACCTTAATAAAAGAAGCAGCTGGGTTTTTACCTGGCTGATCTTGCATCCAGTTTTGAATAAAAGGCAAGTTTGTCTGGGCCTGACAGCAGGAAAACGGCCCCATCAGTACTGAAGGCAGGAGCTGGAAGAGCCCCTCCCTTGAGAGGCATGTAAAAGGGCTGCTCAGGGGCCCTCTGCTTAATATTCTTATCAGCCTGGTGCGTTTTGTTTGAAAAACACGTATTTTCTTTTCAAGGGGGTGAAAATCCCCTTAAAAGCTGGCTGCAGGGGCTGTGTGTCCAAGCACTGCTGTAGTACCAGCCTCGGGCACCACACGTGCCAGGGTTGTACCTAGGATGTTTCCAAGGCTGATGGCAAACTCTGACCCAAGAGCTAAATTACCCAGATCTCTGCGTTTCCACCCACTGGGTAAGACTGATGTGGAAGCACAAACCATGCTGCAGCATTCACAGCCTCTCCCTCGGGAAGCACATTCAAAGCACCTCGTGGTACGTGCGGTGCCTGTAAGGAGGTTTGCCAACCAGCACCCCAGGAGCAGGCTGGGAACAGCAATCTCCAGACAAATCTGGCAATTCAGACCAAGGAAACATAAAAGATTCCTGCCCACAGGAATGCACCCCACCCCAATGAAGGAAATTACCACCCTGGCGGCAACACTGGAAGAAGGGCTGTGTTTCAGCCCCTCCGCTGCAGTCTGCAGTCCGGTGTGCTACCTTCAACTGCAATACTATTCTATGATATCATTATTAGTATTAACTTTTATTATTTTTCTTGGTTTTTTTTAATTGCTGTGCCTGCCCATGGAGGGAAGCACTGCAGATGGCAGAAGAGCCAAACTGCCCCACCTGCAGCAACTTTAAGAGAAGGCAGACAGCTCCTACCTGTGCCAGCATAAACTGGCAGAGCTTACCCAGAGGCATCCTTCATCTCTTGCATATTAAGCCAGTCCTCTAAGGAAAACTCTTCAATCACATTTTTTCCTAATTGATTATGCCTGGTTCTCACTAGCATTGGCATTAATGAGACCTTTAAGCACAAAACTGCCTCAAAACATGCATATTTTGGGGCAGGTGACACTCAACTTTCCACATATCTGGAAGGAACTGAATTATAGAGCAGTCTTGTAACAGCTCTGTGTTTATTTTAAGTAATCGTGCAAGCTTAGTAACTTACATCTAAATCAATGCCTTCCACTTGGTGAGAAATAAACACTGTAAAAGAAATCTCTGCCTAATGAGATCCACCTGCTGAGAAGCCTGTACAAATACTGTTGTGTTCTGAACCATTCAGCAAAGCAGGACAGCAAATTTACATTAAGCAAATATTCTCCAAGGGAAAACTTTCAGCATCAGCTCTTAGTATATGTAGAATTCAAAGGAAAATGTCATAATACCTCCTCCAAGCTTAGGAGTGATGTATCCCAACAAAGAGGAAGTCAGGCAAAAATACTAGGAGGTTTGTGTGGATGAACAAGGAGGCCCTGGACAAACTCAAACACAAAAAGGAAGCCTACCAAGGGTGAAAACATGGATGTATTGCTTGGGAAGAATGCACAGAAATTGTCTGAGCAGCCAGGGATCAGGTTAGGAAAGCTAAAGCCCTGATGGAATTAAATCTGGCCAAGGACATCATGGGCAACAGGAAAAGCTGCTATATGTACCTTGCTGATAAAAGGAAGACAAGAGAAAATGGGACCTATCTCCATAAGGAAAGGGGAGACCTGTTTACCTGGGGCATGGAACCTGAAGGTCTATGGGATGAGATGAATCCACAGTTCCAAGGAACTAGTGGAAGAAGTGGGTAAGCCACTATCCATCATACTTGAGACGTCATGGCAGTCCAGTGAAATTCCCACTGACAGGAAAAGGGGAAACACAACCCTCATTTTTAAAAAGGGAAAACAAATGAGACTCAGCAAACTACAGACCAGTCAGTCTCACACTGGTGCCTGGCAAGAGCATGGAGAAGATTCTCCCTGAAACTATACTAAGGCACACTGAAAAAAAGGAGGTGACTAGTGACAGCCAACAGGGCTTCACTAAGGACAAATTGTGCCTGACAAATATAGTAGCCTTTTACACTGGGGTTAGTGTTGGTGGGTAAGGGAAAAGCAACTGATGCCATCTGCCTGGACTAATGACTAATGGACCCATGCTGCATGACATCCTTGTCTCTATACTGGAGAGACATCAATTTAATAGATGAACCACTTGGTGGGTAAGGAACAGCCTGGATGGTTGCTCTCCTCAGAGCCCTCTTTTGTCCAGGAAGCACGTAGAGGTGTTCCTCTCCTATGAAGACAGACTGAGAGAGCTGGGCTTGTTTAGCTTATTCAGAGAAGGCTCTGGGGAGACCTTAGTGCAGCTTTTCAGTACCTGAAGTGGGACAGCAAGAAAGCTTTTACAAAGGCATGTAGGGATAAGCAAGGAGGAATGACTTTAAACTGAACGAGGCAGATTTAGATATTAGGAAGATGCTCTTCCCTGTGAGGGTGGTAAGACACTGGCACAGGGTGCCCAGAGAAGCTGTGGCTGCCCCATCCCTGGCAGTGTTCAAGGCCAGGTTGGACAGGGCTTGGAGCAACCTGCTCTACTGAAAGGTGTCCCTGCCTGTGGCAGAGGGCTCGAAATAGATGACCTTTAAGGTCTGTTCCAACCCAAAACATTCTATGATAAATATTACCCATTTCAAAACTAGTGTACTCTAACAAAAACACTTCTGAGAACATAACGTATTCAAGACAACCAGCAGCAGAATTGAAATCTTTGTAAATTTGAAACAATACCATAGCAAGATAAGTCCTTCTTTTCAGATATTATAGCTCGTTTATTACCAGGGAGTTACCCACAGAAACACAATGAAGTGGGAGAACAATTCCAAAAGCCAGCAAGCTGCCTTCTCAAATTCCCATCCCTCAGAGGATCACCACATGTTGGCTGGATGCAGAATAAACTCAATTCATACCCTAGTACATGCTCCATAAACAAGACGACACACTGTTTATCTCACCCATGAGAAGGATAGCGACAGAGATACAAGGGAGATCCATTGTGTTTTGAAACAACAAATGAAGTCCTGGGACCTGCTTTATGCTTTTCCTAATTGATTCAGAGGAGACTGGGGACAGGATCTTGGCATACCACCCCACAGCAAGCAGGAGGCATTTCTCCAAGCAGAAGGCATCTCTGCATCTGAAGGGAGAATGTTTGCAAAGCAGCAGAACTGCAGGGTTAATCCCAGCTGAAATCTGAACATGGCTTGCCAAACCCAGTCTTTCTTATGCCCTATGAGGATTATAGTCAGCTGTGCTCAGTGTAATCTCCAGCCAGTGCAGAGTCACCACTTTTATCTACATAGAAAAAGACAATTTTCATAAATGACACAAAAAATAATTCTTCATTTTCAGTCTATTCCAGAGGTGGAGCACTATCCTTCCTTTGGTGCCTGTCAGCTCGAAGTCTCAGGTGAGGAGTACACCAAGGGCTTGATTTGCTAGAAACCACTTCCAAAGCAATACAAGCTTTCAGCAGTGACTTACTCCTCCAACCCATCTTGGGTCAACCAGCAAAATATTAATAGCCAGGCTCAGACCTCCCCAGCCAGCTTTGCATGGACAGACAGCCATGGCAGGTTCTCCTGGTCCAACCCTGAGTTAACACACTGTCCTCTCCAACAACACACATTCTCCTATGGATGACTGACAGTACATGCGCAAGCACTGGCAAGGCTGGGCGATACCAATCTGGAGATTGCTTCATCCAGGTCTGTCCTACAAGTTGTTTCCTGTGAAGAGTTCTCAGCCTTGGACTTCACACAACACTGTTGATCCAATAACAAAATCTTGGGATAACCACTGCGCTCCAAGGCTCATATTTAGGTCTCTTTGCCTAAAGACCTACTTCGATAAAGCCGAAAGATTCCACTTTTTGTGGAGGATGGTTTTATTTGTTGGGATTCAGCTGACACTGCATTAATGAGTACAGTTAATTTTATATATATTTTTTATTATTATTATGTTTTAAATCTTATTCTGAATATGGACTTGGCTCTTACCAAATGCCTGTGATGAACACATTAAGCAAATTAGCACTACAGAAAATACACAGGGAGCAAAATAAACCCCCCTGGTGTGAACTCAGCTGAAGCACAGTCACCAATTCCTGCTCAAAGCCTCCCACCTGAACCTCAGCAGCTTTCACACTGCAGCTGGTATCAGAGAGGTTTGCACACCCAGAGATCACTTGTATCTTTAAAATTAGGAAAGACCAGCTTAGCCTCCCTTAGACTTGGGACTCAGCCTTTCCCTTTCATTGTGTTAATCAGCTGCTTGTATATTTAAACATCACTAACTGAAAAAATGCACAATAAGGATGCTCTTTCCCAGATGGCTAGGGATAAACAAACAGCACTTTTGATCCACAGTATAAACACCCGGATAACACCAGCACATGGCAGTTATGAGTTCGGCTTCATCTTGCAAAGCAAAGCAAGAAAATTCTGCTAAATCCAGCAGAAGTTGGCATCTCTGCTCCAAGAGACAGGCATAGTTTACATGCCTACTCCTCTCTTGCCTGCTGCTTTGGAAAAGGATTGTGCTTGCTAAACTCCTCAAGAGATTCAGGCAAGCTATACAGACTCTTCTCTCTCTGAAATGTGTTCTGATACAAAACAACACTACTGGTTAAGGGAAACTTCTGTGTGCTGCATCACTGAAATAAACAGCAGCATCTAACATTTTAACTCCAAAACCAAGTCTGAATGTGGGTGTCTCTCTACACCCAGCATCTGCTTTTCCTCTGAAGGTGATCTGATTCCCATTACTTCTATGGATCATGTCAGAAGTGCCTTTTATATTTCAAACCCTGAAACTCATCTTTTGTATAAAGAAATTGTCTGCATATTTAGCCATACATTACAAGTTGTCATGACTCAGGACAACCCATGGGCTTAAGTAATTTCTGTCCCCTCGTGTTGACACCAGACACGAACCCATAAGGATACTACAGCCATATCCAGACCCACTTTTACAACCACATTACTGGCATTAAACATTCCCTTGGCATTCAGGCTCCTCTCTTCCACCTTTCCTTTTAATCACTATTCCCTATTGTATACTACAGTAAAGCAGACAACTGTTATAATTTCCACTGTAACACTTCCACTGCAGAGGTGAGCTTTGGCTTTTATTTTTTTCTTAAACACAGCCCAATTCAAAGGCAACGCCTTGTCACTAACTGTACAGGGTGTGATTTGGCATCTGGGCCCTGCTGACCTTAAAAACTTCTCTTAATCTGCCTGGTTGATGTTGTAAACTGAAATCCCGCAAGCACAAAAACTGCTTGGTGAAGCAATGCTTCTAGCCAGGCAGGCTGCACTTTGTTGGACAGCACTGATGGTCACAGCTGGACAGCTTGGCTAGAGAACGGTATGTGTTTGACCTGACCAGAAAATATTGTAGATGTTGCCTAAAAGCAGTGCTGAAGAGCAAGAGTACCTCCTTGATGCCTTCATTTGACAATCAATGGCTGCATTAACGTTGACTTGGTTTTCTAGGGTTCCCCTTTTGTCATGTGGAACAGGTGTGGTAAACTGGCTTGGGATGAAACTTTCTGCTTTACTAAACAAAGTAAGGACATATGAGTTCAACCTTGGACACACAGGTATATAAATATACCATAAGGAACCAAGTCATAGCCTGCTCTGGAAAAAAAGATGACCAAGCTGGAAGCATGAAGGGGAATTATTCTTAAGAAGGAAGTTTTCTTAATCTGTGTTTTTTGGCACAAACACGCTAAACAATATCATTTTGGAAATGTAAAATTCCCTGGCAGGAAGCACACACTTCATGTGAACTTCTGCCCAGATCATTCCTGGAGAAGAACAACAGCAAAACCCAAGGTCTTCATCTCCTCACACCTCAGACGTTTCAATGAAGACATGACCAGAAAGAAACCACACAGACCAACAGCGTGGCTCCCACACGTGCAGTCCTGGTTCTTACCCACAGCCAAGTGGGTTAGATAGCACTTCAAATACTTTTAGGGCTCAGCCCTGTCACAGGGAGATGAATGCAGCTACAGGACTGGGCAAGCTCCCAACACATCGTGTGCTTGAGCTGCATGATGGGTTTCCAAGACTGGCAGCAGAAGCCTGTAGGGCTTGCTGATGGGGGCTTTGAGGGAGCCAGCAGTGCAATACAAGACCCTCCGCCCTGTTTAAACAACAAAGGAGGCTGCTGGCAGAGCTCACTCTGAAGGAGAGCAAGGGGGTGGAAAAAGAGAAGAGCAACTTCCAGTATTTGTCATTTTCTCTCAATCCTTCTTACAATTCACTGCATCATGGAAACATACAGTTGCCTAAGCAGGCCTGCAGCTTCCAGCAGTTCCCCTTGTATTTCACAGATATCAGTGGAGCCTTTTATCACTTCACACACAAAAAACACCTATGAAAGCCAAGTGAAAACATTGCTTGAGTACAAGACCTTTAGGTTTGGATTTGCAGAAACCCAGTTGCTTCATACTTTGACAGTTATCCCTGCAGGCTGCCAAAATTCCTGTCCAGACTTTCTTGAGACAAACTCAAGACAACACATAAGCCAAAGCTCCCAAAGGGAGTTTTCACTATCTGTGTGAGGGGACTGCTACTGTCTCAGTGCCAGTGGAATTCTCCTTTAGCCTCCAAACCTTGGTCATTTACTCTGACATGTAACACCATCCCACCTACCCCTCAAAAAATAAATCAGATGAAAAGAACTTACTTTTCTGGGTTCAACTTTGTCTTGTAAGTCGTACTGGCCTATTCCTTTGTAATTTATTCCAAGCCACCACAGGATTCTTCGTTTATCCTGAAAAATGGACATCTACATGAACCAAGAGCTACTTAAGAATGACACAATACAGGATTGCAGCCCATTTCTTTCTGTGACAAGTACAAGTAGGTACAGAACACGGATTGTTTTGCAAACAAATCTATATGGAGTGGATTGCTGGAGTGAATGTGGGAACTTTCTCCCCCTGCCTTCTGAGGCAGAGGTAAGAAACTGGGTGGTGGTTGTGCACAGTGGATGAAAGAAAAGCTACAGTGCTGCTGAAACATTGTGGTGTCACTCATTGCAGGAGTGGCTGTGAGGGGGAAAGGATATGGGACAGAAAAAACCGTGGCCAATGACTGCATCCACTAAATTCAGGCACAGACAGCCACAGGAGCAGAGAACAGCACAAAACATCAGCTTCTTGGGTACCCCAGTCATGGCCATGACTTAAAGAAATGAGACATCATCTCTGCTGAGCTCTTCTGCACAAAGCACTTTGGCCCAGGCTCTGCTCTACAAATGGGAATAAACAGTGTGTTTCCATCAGCCTCCAAAAGTATTTCTCAGCATTTCTCCACTAGTTACCTGCCATTCGAAGTTGTCTTTTCTATACTTTATTTTTTTCCTAATCTTGACTAGAAATGTCTCTGGGGAAACTATTAACTGCTTTGTATCTAGCAGTGTAACCCAGTTTAATTAAGACAAGAATTTAGCTCCTGATAGGATTAGAAAAGGTTTTACAAAGATTCCTTTCCATTTTCTGTAGCACATAATATTTTGCTGCTCTCTGGAAACAATTCTTAAAGAATAATGAAAGGGGAAAATTACAGAGGTTGAAAAATGCAGAGTTTAATACTGACAGAAGGGTACTGAATCATCAAACTATTCCTACAGGAGTGTAATCACAGGCAATAAGCTGAGCAATCACACTATCTATGGGCATTTACTAACCTCTACTTTATAGTAATGAATTCCATATGCTGGCAAAGCTTCCACAACTTTCATGTACCTATAGACAGATTTATAGCGTATCAGATCATTTTCTCTGGAGGGAACAACATCTATTAACATATTTTTTTCACACATACATTCAGGACATGTCATTTACCATTTATCATATTTTGAAGATCTTAATAATTGAAGGCCCAAGTTTTCAGATAAAAACTTAGCATCCTGGCTCAAGGAAAGATGTGATATTTTGGCGCAGCTAAAGCAAATGGAAAATCTCTCATACTGCAAAATATTCATTCTCCTATCAGAAGGTCAAAACCAAAGTAAAGACTCTGAACTTAGCAGATGAGCCTTTTGGGAAATATTGATAGTAAAGACTTGCTCATAATTATTCCATTATGGTGCTCTGGTTGCAATGGACAGGCTCCAAATGAAAGTGTTTACGCAGTTGTACCACTGTTTCATGAGGCAATTCAGTCAACTTTTTCCCTTGTTCCTCTTGAAAGAAGCCCCTGAATTATTGAGGCAGTTACAGGCATCGAGGTACATGAGGGAAACAAGTTGCCTACATTGTAGAACCATGGCTATCACCTCAAACACAGCACACTGCATTTGCCTGTAGGAAGTACAGTAATATTAACAGTGAATTAAAAATAAAGTTGCACAGGCTCTGTATGCATCTTGGGAGACCTTGTTCTTCTGAAAGCCAAATTCTGAACATGTCAACAAACATGCATTTGGTTTTTTACTGGGGCTAAAGTAATACCTGCCCTTAAGAGTTTGGTGTGAAAACTAATTGATAAGCAAGCAGGGTACAGAAAAGAGTCTTCCAACAAAGTAAGGTCCAGATAACTGCTTTTATATTTGAGGTATCTGAAAATGTAAAGAGACAACCTTCACTGCCAGCCTGTGAAAATAAAACTTCAAATAACTTCACTTTGCAATATAACTCAATCAGAAACAAACCCCACAGATGCAAATGGTAAAGCTTGCATGCAGTAATGACCAGAACATCCTGTGCTGGCATTACTCAACAAAAACGAAATAAAGGAAAGTAAAAATATCATCTTGACAAGTTAACAAGTGTCATACTCACTGAACAATGGCTTGTCCTCTGGTCAGACCTTTAATTTGTCTGTAATGCTCGATTACCCTGTCCTCACTGCAAACCAAGCACAAAACCCGATTTAGAGCCTCAGTGACTTTTTCATGTGTGGCAGCATCTGTGGAAGCTCAGGCGCCTGCTCAGCATGCAGAGGAGTGCCTCTCTGCACATTTCACACTCTGCTTTACATTCTGCTTCTTACTGATTTCTTTCCCACCCTTCATTAGGCAGCGTGGAGCTGCCTGGATGACCCCCACCATCCCATGCCACGCTCCAGACTAATTACCAAATCGTTTCAGATCAGCTTGTGCTGCTGCAGATGCTGCTGCAGAATAATGGTTCTAATTGTATAAATCTATTTTCACGTTCTAACAGGCCAAAGCTTCAAAGGCTGGTTAATGCTACCCATGTAAGACAAAAGAAGTTAAATCAGGAATGTTTTCAGTCCTGTGTATTTTCTCCTCTGACACTTTATAAGTGGGAAAAAATACAGATTTGTCAGCAATGACCTTTTTGCATTTTTCCCCTCATATACATCAACATTTTGTTTTAGCAGAATGTGAAATAAAATACGCATTTAAGGGTCAGACACTTGAAAGCAAAGAAAAACCTAGCAGGATTTATTCTATTTATTCTGAAAATCATAAGCAGGTACTGGTACACCGGAAAAATCCACCAGGTACACATCAAACATAAAGAAAATGAAACAAACAAGGGAGTCAAACTTGAACAAAGGGCATTGACTCCAAGGAAACAATGTTGATCCATCCCAAATGCTCTGCTCCTTTATAGGAGGTTTAAGCCACAAAACTGGACCTGCCCTTCTTTTTCCAGCTTTTCCAGCTTATTTTCTCCCCCTGTCCTGTTGGGAAGAGCAGCTGGGTGGGCATGTGGCAGCCAGCCAAGGTCAACCCACCACAGAGGCTCCTCTGTGTGATGGGTGAAGAGCAAGGGGCTCTTTGCAAACCCAGGCTTGGCTGGAGTTCAGATTTCAGCTCTTTCTAACGCATGGTCCTCACATATTCTGATCCGTCAGTTTCTGATCCAGCAATTTAATCTGAGCAAACTTTCAATGAGAGATTTGCATCAGATCTTGCCTAATTTATGACCTAGAAACTGGAAATGCTTGAACACAAGAATTTAACTCCAACTCCTATATTATACAGACTGAAAACTCAACAGAGTTGGCAAATTGTTTACAAGTGATCTTGTCATTACCACTTATAACAATGATTGACATTTTAAATTCAATAGCTCACCAGTAAGTAAGTGATGGATGTTCCTGCAGTGTCTTGGTAGGAAAAACAGGCAGTGTCTTCAAGTCTTTCCTAGTGTTTTCATCACTAAAAACCAAAAATGGCAGTCACTGTTAGTGAATCATGGATGCAATCATAAGCTCCAGCAGAAAGAAAGGGTTGTATTTGCTACCCAGGAACACAGTGCATTGCCCCATATCAGGCTGTCACAGCAATGTAACTCTATAGGCCCTCTCACATGGCAGTGATGTATATGGTGTCATGCAGGCTCCTGTTGTAACTCATTATGCAGACACGTGATGCTCAGGCCACTGAGGCGGAAGCACCATATCAATATTTATTTTCCACACACTCACTCTATTTGCTGAGTGCAGAATGAGCCCTGAAAGGGCTGCAAAAAGAAAAACCTCTGTCCAAAAGCAAGTCTAAAAGTGCTAAATTTTGCTCTATCTTCAGCTAAAATCCTACCGCTAGACAATAACTATCAGGAAGCAGTATGGTACTTGTCAAATCTCAGAGTTTAACACCGATCGGCTACAAAACAAAGTTCATACACTTAAATATATTTTCACTGAAAACAGTTCTCCTGGACTGCTCACTCTACAGAAAGGTTAAATATTTTGGACTCCAGACCCTGCCTGGAATGTAATAAAAGGGGTTGAAGCATGCGACTGCAATTTGTCACCAAAACCCAGCTGAATACTGATGCCTGTAAGGAGGTTTTAAATAAAATGGTTAATGTTTTCTCCTTATATGCTCCATTAATTTATCAGCTGAAACTTGCATGCCTCATTTCTGCAGGATTTCTGCGTGCCTTCGCAGCAGCGCCAGCAAGCACCAACATGACTTTTCTATGTGAAGAATGCACCAGTTACATCCATCAGCACCCGCCTCTACTTCTGCATCCAAGCTTTCCTTGAAGATACTTTCCTGCTTCTAACCTTTGTTTTCATCAGGTTCTACTACAAGAGATTCTATCTGAGCTATATTCCCCTCTTCCCTCAAAATGATCATCCTGTGCATCAGCAGAGTGGACCAGAGCACAGAAACCTGCTCTGTGGGCACCACAGACCAAGCTCTGCAGCAAACCACTGCAACGTTTCCATCCCACATGGCAGATGTCACGTGGAAAGCACAGTAAATGAAAGCTTTTTGTTCCTTGGTGAGCACAGGCTAACCGCTCTGCAAGCTTCTTCCCCAGCCCTGACAATGTGCCTTACCCCTGACTAGGAGGGACCACCTCTGGGGACGAGGAAACAGTTCAATCAACAGCCTATTTATTCTTCCATGTCTTTGATGAAGTTGCCAAGAAGGGGGTCAATTAGCACAAGGAGCTGCTTGCCGGGCCAGCACTCTTCTGCCAGGAATATGCACTTTTCTTTGCACGCTGGCCAGCACCCAAGCACCACAAAGGGGGACAGCTGGGTAGAGAATCAGGATCTCTCCTCCCAACGTTCAAATACAGCCAATGCTCACAAAAGCCGAGGGGCTTTTATTCACCCCTTAAAAGCCCATTTTTAAGGGATCAAACGGCTGCAGGACATCTCAGCTTGCAGGGAGAAAGTAGATTATGAGGGTTTTGCAGGGATGCATGAACATGCAGACATTGCACACCCTCCTGAGGCCCGAGAAACCAGAACAAAACACTCCAAACCCAAAGAAACAGTGCCTGAACAACCTGGCTTGATCTCACAGCTGACTCGTCCTGAAACAGAAGATTTGGCCAAATGACCTACTGAGGTTCCTTCCAAATTCAATCATATACTAACAGGATAATCCATTATTAAAATACACATTTCCTCCTGTTTTTAAGCCTGACTCCTAACTGCAATGGCAGGGAAATACTGCAGAGTAGGAAGGAAGCAATAACAAAATAGTTTATTTTCCAAACAAAAGGGCTGCTCCTTCAGATATAGACTCTCAAATTCACAAAATTAACAATTGGAGGTTTAATGCTGACCTTTAAACCTGTATTTAGAAACCTCACTGCCAGCAAACAACAAATCACCCAGGCAAGGGCTGAAGCACTAAGGAAGCTGATACTGGGAGGCAAAGGCTGAGCTCCAGCAGAGGAGCTGGGTGGGGAGATAGGTGATTCCCAAGCTGTTATGACTACAGCCAGGTGGAGAGGTCCCAAGCTCTCCTTCACCAACCATTATGGGTCCAGTAGCATCCCCCTCACTGATACTGAAGAGGTGCCACGGATCCCAGCATCTGCATCCTACCATGCTCTGAAATGCCACCTTTTGCACAGTTCGTGGCTTCCAGCAGGGCTACTCGCCTTCCCATTTGTTTTTTGGGTCCATTACCTCTGGACATGGTAGAGTAGCAACCTACTTTATCCTTGTCACATGCCAAAATGAGGACATCAGTTTAGCCTGAGCGATGAGCAGTAGCTCATCAGTATGGAAATGTCTACCACTGAGTGTAAACTAAGCACCAGCCAGCCAGCACACCAACCTCCCCAAGGTTTGTGGGCTCTGAGCTAGGGCATACAGTGACCAAAGGGCTGCAATCACGTTTATGCCATGTCACTGGGAACGTCCCACCAGCACTGATGCCAAAGCACAGGCTCTGGTGGAGTTCATTAGCAGGCAAGTGACAACTTACAGCAGAGCTGGACCTTCTCTGTTCTTGTGTCAACCTACAAATACATCCAACTTGTAACAACAGCAGAGCATACACTTCTTTAACAAGGCCAAGCTGGCCATTGGGACTTGCATTGTGAAAGGACCCAACCTCATAGCCTGAGGTTCAGACACACCATCCAATCCATCTGCATCTGGAAAGAGTCTATCAAAATGGACTTATAAGGCCTGAAAGTCTCTGAGAAACCAGACGAGGGATGGGCTTTTTTTCCCTGCATAACTGTAAAATAAAGCATGAAATAATCCTAGAAAAATGTAAAAGTCCTGGGAGAAACAGGGCACAGCTCCTTGCACGCTGCATGCCTTCAGACAGAGCAGGCTGGCACACAGCAGCCCGGATCTGCTGACTGTATGCCTGAGGATTAGCATTTGGGATGATTCATGGCTTCAGGGATAATAAAAGCCTCAAATGGTCCTCCCCTCCTTCCACAGAGTTCATTATCATTTCATCTGCACCGAGGAGCCCAAGCACGTCTCCCCTTGACCTTCAGGATCATTTTCCCAAGCCCTCAGAGACCCAGCCGATCCCCAGGGGTGACAACTCCAGATAGCAGGAGCGACGGTTTGAATTATTACCTGTTCCTGTTTGGTTTCACAGCAGCCACAAGATGACACAGAAATCACAGGGCAGGCAGCCCCGGCTCCAGATGTCCAACCGTCTACACTATCTACCAGGCAAACACACCAGTGTTGTATCTGGCGTGTCCATGGTTGGTTCTCATCAGGGCAGGAGGAGGACTTGGCTGTCAGGTCAGAGAGGCCCACTTGCATTTAATCTGAGCTCTGCTAAGGAGGGGGCTTCTTGACTGGTGGTTCTTGGCGTAATTTCAATGCATTAACTTAAATCACCATAGTCGATGGGAGTGAACTTTTTTTGGCAAAAGGTTTGTTTATTCCCCAGGACAATATGGGAAACTCTCATCTCAACTATTTTTCCAGTATGCAGACAGACCCTTTCCTTCCTATTCCACCCTTTAAATGGGATCTTTATCTCCAGCAGATATCAAGCAGAATTTGGATTGATCTGGGCAATGTAACTGAAAACCTGCATCAGCCCTTCCTCATGTTGAACCTCAGTTTAAGTTCTTGATGCTGTTCATATTTAACTCTCTGTCCCAACATGAACAAATGCTGGGCTAGATGCAGCATGCCCTGCTCATCAGTGCCAGCTCTATGGAGATGGAAGGGCAGCCTGTCTAAAATAACTAAAAGTGGCATATAACCATGTACCATACTATGAATAGCAGCAAATTATAGCAGCAAAGCAGGACCAATCCCACATGCTTCCTACAACTGACATTACAGTGAAATTCTAGGCATCTTGCTAAAACCCCACCAGGAATCTGGGAAGGAACCAAGTCAGATTATTATGGCATGCTCTGCCTAAAGCACATTACTCGAAAGACTTACATATTTATGCTCACAGAAAGTGCACCTCCACAGCTTGTACTAAGTGATACAACACCTCCTGCTAGGCAAAGATGCACAGAGCTTTGCTAACTAGGACCATTTGTCAACGGCTGTCCAGGCTTTTTCCTGCACCCACTGTCACAAACAGCTTCTGCCTGTTGCTAATGCAAGTGTGAGCACTTAGATTAATGAGATTAGCATAAAACATGAAGAGGAACAGACACACCCAGAGCAGCAAGAGCAATATACAGGAGTACAACAGAAAAGCTTATCAGTCCACATCTGTGTAAATATTAACAACCGTATGAAAACAGGACTTCAGACAACTTTTAACTGAGGAAGGTGATGGCAGGTGTGTCTGCCCCTGCTAAACTGAATCGATAACACTTTATAAGGCAGGAATTTATCACTGGGTAAGCGCATTGCATGGTGATTCTCCTCTGTTCTCAAAGCCTACCGACCTCCCATAAATACTTTCTCTTGTGTTATGGGACCATTAGAATAAGTCACTCCTGGGTCTTTCTGAATTTCACTATTTTATATTTGATGCTTCAACTGAATTTTAGACATGCCACAGGTGGAATTTAGAGCAGCTTTGGTTTTAGAAAATACCAACTAACCTCTCCTGTTAACTTGAAAGTTGTTTCATGGCCACCTAACAATCAACAGATGCTTCTAAGAAACATATATGAGATACAAGGAAGAGTGGAACTTCCCAGCTGAAGGATAATACAATTATTACCCTGCACCATGAAGATGCTTCAGAAACTTCCCATTAGGCTTTTTCTTCCTATTCTGTTCAAGATATGTAGAGCTAGCAAAATAAACACACAGAAACAGCACACAATTAGACTAGATACTTGAAAGCTTGACAAGGTAGGTTTTCAGAGGCTGGTCAAGTTACTCAGATGATGTTAGTAATGGTCCTGGTTTCTTAAGAATAACCACTGAATTCCTTTGCTATGCAATTACAAGTATATAACAGTACAAGAACACCCCATATTGCTGGCCACAGCTCAGCCTGGTCCTGAAGTGACTTTCTAAAGTGACCAGACTTAGGGTAGCCTCCATCTCCAAGGTGCTCCCTTCTCCACACAATCACAGATGACAGCCAGCAACACAGCCCACCACACTGCAGCCAGACTGCTGCAGTAGCAGGTGCCTTTACTGTGGGCTTTAGTTTGCTCTAAAATAAACGGAAGGGCAGAGCATGGCAACCTCACACTCCATGGAGGCTGGCCTGCCTTTCAAGGTATCACACCAGGCATGAGGAGAACGCAGCAAAAGGCAACAGAGGAGGAAAAAAATGAGCAGGGTTAAAAGTGCAAGAGAAAACATGGGGGATGGAAGACAGAGCAGGGAATGTACAGGAAGAGCCAACGGATTTAGCAGCTTTTGAGTATGTCAGAGCAGCAGGATCTTGGCAGCAGGATTTTGAAGTGTGCTCTCTGACAAATCCTCTTTTGTGACAAATGCCAGACGTTTCCCATCATTTCCCAACCTTTCAGTTTATGGTCTGGTGGCACATTCAATAAAGTTATTTTTCTACTGAAGGAAAACCAGGATGCAGAAAGGCCACGAACAAAGGGCTCCCACTGGCACGGGACAGCCAGAGCTGAACCTTAACCCGCAGCCAACAGGGAGCATTGCCTGGGCCATGGCTGCAAAGTCTGCCTCTTGAATACCAGGTAGGAACCACCTGTTCAGAAAGGTATTTGAAGGAGCATTTCTAAGAGCCTTCCAAACCCTGTACGTGAAAAGGACCATGACAAGCAGTGCGGATGGCTTTTTCAACACCAGGCTTCTTGTGTTTCTAAGCTGTGGCATGCTATGTGCTTCGAACGCTGTGCTTTAGTCCCACAGTTTGAGGGAAATGCATCAAACACATGGTGGGGCTGGGGCTAGGCAACCCTTCCTCACACTTAGCTTAGGCTGGACAACAACTCTGGACCCCAAAACCTGACCTCCAGCTCCAGACCTGCTCCTTTAGGCCAATTTCTCTCTGACATTGAGAGAAGAGTGGCGGCAGTGATCTCACAGGGATTTGGTGACCCTACTTGTTGGCTTTTGGAAGACGGACCAAGGGCACCAAGGAAAAAGCAACGTTTGTCTTATCAGCTATATGCATGCACCACTGTATCTGAGGACATCAGAATCAGACAAGTAAGAACGTGATCTGCTCCCAGAGCCACCTTGGCAGATGAAGCACTGTTCATATTTCCACTTTGCAGAAGAAGAGCAGGGTGCTGAAGAAGCAGCACTCCACAGCCAGTGAAAATCTGCAACCTGAACCTGCCCTAAATTCTCAGGTCTTCTTTTACAGTTCTTGATGTGAAATACGAGTACCCTGAAGATAAAACCCTTTGGTCCTTGAACAACACACCTACCGTGGTGATGGCTCCCAGTCCCACAGATCTGGTACAGTATATCCGCATTTATAGAGCTGCTCAACCATACCAACAGCACATGTTAGCACTGCTTCTCTATCAGACCAGACGGGAAGCAGAAAAGCTCTGCTTTACCTGGGGATTTACTGCAGAGCTGAAGTGACTATTCACAGTTGGTACAATGCTTAAAGGGCCCCAAACCCTTCCTCGCAGCAGCAGATTGTTATTTCTAACATTCACACTTTCTTCCTGTTCACACAAAAGTCAGCTCAGCCATATTAGTTGTGGGGTTTAGCCTGTCTGAGTACAGCAACAGTGTCTAAAGCTTGTTATCACAGCCCTGTGTGCTGATACAGACAGACATGGAACCACAAGAAAAGTAAGTTATCCAAACAACGATAAAGACTTAACAAATCTGCAAAGGCAAAAAAGCTGAGGCTGAAAAGCTATCGTTCCATTTCCTCAAAACACCCTCACGTGATGGATCCCAACCACCACAGGAAGGAAAAGCAAGAGAGGTTTATTTTTGCTTTTTGAAGCAAGGATCTTGTTTGGAGTCAGAGCACAGCCCCAACTCCTGCTCGCAGCTGACAGAGCAAGACTGGAGAAACTCTCCGTGCACCTCACAAAGTTTCCCATTCAGCAGAAGGGAGGTGAACACACTGTGATGCAAAAGCCACGAAGTTTAACTTTAGAACATGAAAAGGCAATGTGTTTTAATGCTGAACCTGTGCTTGAGGGTATTTCTAGGAACAAGGGGGAGAGCATCTTTTACCTACGGCTGCGGATGCCATGATGTGACTCCAAGCATAACAGATATGACAGCAACATGTCTCTGACTTGTCCCCTGCACAGGAGGTGACCTGAGGGATGATGGATTTTCTGGCACCACACTTGCCTTGTCTGTCATCTGCTTTGGATGCAGAGTACACACTGAAGCCCTCCCTAGATGGCTGGACTGTACCCATTCTAGCACTGACTCTCTGAGTTAAAAGTGCCTTAAAGGAAAAGAAAACCAAAGAAAATACAAGATCGTGGGGGGACAACTGAAAGGACTGAACACAACCACCCCTTTGCTGCCCCTCAGTAAACTGCATGAACCTCAGGCATAACAAATCTAAAACGTGTGTTCCTTACTGAACTGCCAGAATTATATGTTAATATGAAAAGTTACATGGCAATATACAAGCAGTAAATCCCATGAGATCAGATTATAAATGAAAACATTCCTTTCATCCATCATTTTTGCTCATTTCACCCACAGTACTTCCACCTAATTCATGTGCTACGTAACAAACATACTGATGAATTCCTTGAGAGCTCTCACAGAACTGCTTTAAAATACAAAATAGTAAAAAACCATTAAAATTACATCACTGCAGAGACTGTATGTGCCTTGGTCTGCCCTGAATTGTAAATTGTATGAATTTACAAGTAGCACCGGTAGGAAAAAAAACCCTCTTGCTGTTAAATTCTAGCAGAAAATTACAGTGCTACCTACATAATTTTTTTAAACTACACGTGGTTTGCACAGTGAATTTCCACTTTTTATTGAAAAATAAAATACCAGGAGAGAACATTTTCATCTCAGACCTGCTGCCCAAGTGCACAGGCAGATGGAGTGTGGCAGCTCTCTGCCCAGCTCCCGTTTGCCTGCTGACTTCCTTCATGGTACATTGGGCTGTATAACCCGCACAACCAAGTGCAGCAACTCATCAAGAAAAGCAAGACATGCACGATGCTAGAGAAAACTCAGTGCAGTTTTCAATCAGCTTTCTCTGAAGAGGGTATAAAATTCACTTATGCAGAGAGCTCTTTGGGAAAGTGGGTATCTGATTCCTGTCAAATAGGAATCATTGTATGAAATATACATCAAACATGACTTTCCCTAAGCTTGTTTATTTACTACCTGGGTTCATTGGATGAGCCTAAATAAAGTGAAATAAATAATCAACCCCCTCAGCAAACAGGCTCTAAATTAATTCTTGCTCATCTTGTCTCAAATTAGCTGCTTATTGCGAAAGAGCAAGCTTAGGAAAGCACAGAGTTTGGTCTGACTGAGACAAGAGTTAATGGTTCACAGGCAAATGCCTAGCAAGGTATTTAAAGAAAAAGTGTGCAGAGTGGCAGCTGAGATAAAATACACAATGACTCACTTGGCAAACAAGAGCTGTGGAGCACAAGGAGTACAACAGCAGCGCCAGCACCGAGCACTGATTTACAGCAGGGCAGACGCAGCCCACACAGAGCAGTGGGTCATGCTAGAGAAAGCCTCTGTAAATGGCATTGCATGGGCATTTACAAAGCACTCTTGCATGGAAAAGAAAACCAAGAACTAAACCACAGTGCTGCTTATGACAGGCACCTGATGGATAACCTGAGTGAACCCACCACCTCTTTTGTATCACCCACTGATATGCATGGAAGGCAATCCTTGAGGGCTAAACAGGCATCCAAGACTGTGCTCAGGTCTTCTGCCTCTGCTTGAGGTCAGCATGAGTGTTCCCTTGTAACTCATCCCCAGTCCCAATGGGCCTGGAAAAGAGCTTCCAGTGAATGGTTCACAATAGGGCTCTTTCCTCCAGCCTAACAGAGGCAGGTCCATGGAGCAAAAGGGTTTGTGCTGGGAAGCCAACACACACATTGTACCCATCTCAGAGCTTTCTTTAGGCCAGTTCTAATCTCACCCCACAGCCTGAGTGCCTGTTAGTGGCTGGCACACACGAGGTGGGCTCCATTCCTGCCACATGGATGCAGCTTGAGCCCTCCAAGACCTCTCCAGGATGCAAACCTGAGGAAGGGGAGTAGGAACAGCTGGGAGATTTGGTTCAGATTCGTGTTTCTGCTCCAACCCCAGTCCTGGACATGGCCACACCTGGAGTTTTGGTCATATGGACCTGGTGAGACTTCCAAAAACAGGCTGGACCAGCTGCCTCCAACACATCTCAGGTGTGTCCTGTTGCTGAAGCTACCTTAACCTTGAGGTACGTAAGCAGCACACTGAGCAGGTGCTTTGCTATCAGACAATTACTAACTTCTTTGGAGCAGCTATTTTACAGCACACGTTATCATCATTACCACATTCTATTCTACCAAGAGATGTTTCCAGTTTATCTGGTAAAATAATCATCTTCCCAAGTAAACACTACCCAAAAATCTAATGCTGAGCACTCACTCTTAATTAGGAGCAAATTGTTAACTCTAGGCCTTTCCCAATCCTAACTATTCTATAATACCAGTTTTCTGCACCTAGACCAAGCACTTCATTTTCTCCTCAGTAAAGCTTTTAAATACAGCAGTTTCTGAGCCAATTATTCCATAGCAGGAGTATCTTTCACACAAACCTTTTCCTTTTACAAACCGTGTTTATCACCCCTATAGCGATAAACCCTGGTGCCTTGCACATGTCAGCTATCAGGAATTCATTATTTTGTCTGTGTTATGTTATACCAGTCCGGAGTTATCTTTGCAGCCCACAGGCCAGAATCAAAACCGAATGCGTCAGCTATTTAAAGAAAATAGAAGCCCTCCTCCAACAATTTAATTAACTTTCAGGGAGCATGGCTGGGTTTCAGTCCTCGGAATGTTACAGGGGAAAATATGATCCAAGATTATCAGTCAGAAAATACACTTTTCCATAGCTAACCTGATTTTAATAGGTGTTTTTCTAACGCTAGAAGGTCAGCATTTAGGACATCTCAGCTAAAAACTCTCATCAAGTCACAAAGAAAAATAATACTATAACTATCGTACAGCATTTTGAGGGCAGATGCTTAGTCTATAAACTCAATAAAGCTACATCATTCATTTCCCAAAGAGGCAACACATTATACATTGCATATTCACACAGGGAATGATTACCAGACTGATCTGTTATTTTGCTTGCCTGCCAAGACACTACGTTTCTTCACAATTCAAATAAAATACCTAAGATAAGTAGAATATGGACTTTTTTCACCCTATACTGAGCCATGCCAGGAGCTGGAACCTGAATCAAGTTCTCTTTCTAAAGCCCTCGAACAGAGTTTTAAAACATCAAGATTTTGTAAAACCAGGCTGGCAGCTTTTTCTGTTTCATTTGCAAACATGAGAGTGGAGGAGTGCAATTAAGTAACGCAGAGTTTCAAAACTCCTATTAATGACTAATACTTTGCTTGGGGTTCCTATTACAGGAGCTAGGGAAAAACTGATGGGAATTCAGTTTAAACAGAGCAGCCGTCAACTGGAAGCCCTGGATGAGTCACAAAAAGCAAACACAAGCAAAGCTTACATCCCTTCTCTCGAGGAAAACCTGCCCAATCATTGCATGGAAAGGCAGAAGGCCAGGGATCTGCAGCATCCCAGACTTGCTGGGAACATCAGAGCTGCAACTCAGGAGAAACAGTCACGACACTGTACCATGTAAGGGGGGAATGGCTCATGGAGCACCCCTGCGATATGCTCTTCATCACACACAGGGGGGTAATTATCTTGGCTGGGATCACCAGTTCAGTCAACAGGAAAAGGAACTGGGTGTGCAGTGAGCTACACTGACTGTGGTCCGCTGCCACCTTTGTTAATCATTCCTTCTGCAGCCCACAGTCATTTGAGGCTGTCTTTGGGAAACCAGAGCTGTCCAAAACAGGCTCACATGCAATGGACACGCTGCCAGCGCAATTCTGAAGCATGTACTTAAGTCTTATCAAGATGTCTTAAAAGCCAAGGTCCTCTTAAAGTAGGACTTGGGTGGTTTATCTTACATAAAGCCACTCTCCAAATGAGAAGGTGCATACCCTTGTCCTAACAGCCCCGCTTAGGGTGCTGGGGTCCTATTGCAAACCACCTGCAACAGCCAAACCCCAAAGATCCTGATACTCACGACATCAGTGCTACCATACTGCACAGCCCCTCCAGAGTGACCTTAGTGGTGTAGAATCAGCAGCTTTTACTTTCTCTGAGCGCTGCAATGTCAGGTTTGCTCACTGAAAATAAATAGGTTTCAAAAGAATGCGCTCACCCACTCTGCATGGGTACGGGAGGGTGGTTCTCAGGAGATTGCTGCTCTGCCATCAAGATGCTATCTGAGATTGGATTGGGAAACGGGTTACTGCAGAGCTGCAGGAGTTAGAAGTGTTTGGACCCTGTACTGATCTACCTGCTCCCAGCTGAAGTCAGGAGAATTCACAAAGTGATCCCATCGTGGGACGCTTCCCCATGGCATATGTGAGAAATCAGCCAGACAAAGATCACCAGTTCTGCCTGCACTGGCCCATTTTTCACTTCCAGAAAGCTAATCTCTAGGACTTCAGGCAATTCCTGTATTTACCATGTTTGTTCAGCACTAATTCAATATAAAGAAATACTAACTGGTAAGTTCTCACGTAAGCAGGAGTGGTGCAAGAGCCACATTCCAAAACGTGATTCAAAGTGGAATAGCTAAATGACAGCAAACAACGGACACACCAAAGCCAAAGCACTGCAAATGGAGGCAACTCACTGCACAAGCAGCAAGGACGTATTCCTGGTATCGCAACAAGTTTGGCAGGGGAGGCCAGTCCTGCAGTATCTATGTGAAGATATCCTGGTAATTAAGCTAGTGCTTTATCAGCGGTGGCCCAAAGGACCACTTGTGATATGTAAAATGAAATTCCTTTGCTTCTGGTGTGCTCACTGTGCCTGAGACAGCTGGCCAGGCTCATTTGCTATGGAGCAGAACATATGTTCTGCTTAACAGAGGAAACAATTGCTGCAGCTACTTTCATGCAACTGTTAGAGGAAGAGCTGCACTTAGAAATCACTCCTGTAGCAGTGCTCTTCCTTCAATTCTCTTCAAATACTTTTAAAGGTAACCACAGGCAATTCACTCCTTGCAATGTGTCTGCAGAGGCATGGAAGATAACCACAGACACAGTTCTTGGCCATGTGAAACAATACTTACAAACCTACTTACAGCACATAAGGAGTCAACATTAAGTTTAAACCACATAAGGGAGGTTTTCACTGCAAAAGTAGTTTTTAACCTTAACCCCTCTTCTTCAGAACTGAGAGCACGTGCCACCAGCTGCTACAGCTTAGTAAGTTAACTCCTGTCAAGTGAACAGTGGTTCTCTTGTTACCTACACCTAAACTGAGTTAAGCTTAAGGTGTCCCTGTGAGATCAGGCAAGATGAGTTGTCTTTCTAGAGAAACGAAATGCAGCACACTGCAGCTATAAGCAATATACTGTGGGTCACAAAGCAGGTCTGCAGCATGAACAGGAAAAGAAATTGTACAGCCAGCCCCAGCTGATCTCAGCCACAAGGACACCTCTTCCTCCCTGCAGGCATGACAGCACACCAACAAAAAGGAAAAGGAGGTTGTGATGGACTTCACAGAGCATGTCCTTCAGTGGAGAAGGGGCTGACGAAGGCATTTGGAGAACCAGGGGTCTTGGGCAGCAGCACTGGCATGCACTTAACTGCACATTGAAGGAAGCACAGTGTGTCACGTTGGCAGGCAGATGTGACTTGACCCCTGCATCTGAGCACACAGCTCTCAACTGAGCATTTTCAAAGCCTGGCTCTTAAAACCTGTCGTAGCCAAAGCATAAAACACTCCTCTCTTCCCATATGGAAACTCAGAAACTAGTAAAACATTAACACGACCAAAACCAACCTTCTTAATTTCTGTTTGCTTAGTGAGCTGTTTCTAATTGAAGGTCTTTTCCCCTGGCTCTAACAGGTCCCAGTGTGACCCTACCTCCTCTGCAGGGCCAGTTACTGTACCCAGTGCATGGTAAGAAGTGACCTTCAAGGACAAACCCCGTCTTTTAAAGCCCAGCAACTGGGTCACACAGCAGCTACAACACAAGTGTCAGGTCAAGTGCAGGAGGGAAGGGAGATGCTCTGCAGGGCAGCTGCACAAGAAAGCAGCTCATTGATCTCCAGTGCGGGCAGCTGACGGGCTCCATATCTGCACATGCTGCCACTATTACAGGCAGGGTCACCCAGATGGACCCAAGCCACAGTTCAAGGAAGTGTGGGAGCTTTCTCCCCCTCCCATGTTCGGGAAGGGGAGCAAAGCGGCATGGCCTGAAAAGCTGTTTTGCCTCAGAGCCTGCTCACAAAAGGCATTACTCACTCAGATTTTATCCAGCCCAGCAGCGCATTTCACTTTCTTCAGCCACTGCTTGCAGCTGGACTTTACCCCTGGTTTTGATTGTTTGCAATACAATGCCAACACAGAAAAACACATCCATCAAGCACACTGGTATTAGAAAGGAAAATGTTATTACCTGGAATAGTCTCCTTTAGCTTCCTACAATTGAAAAACAGTGACAGAGTTAGAACAGGAGCTCTTCAAAAGTCCTCGATTTTCCCAGCATTGTTCACTTCCCCACTCCCACAGCTCCGGGGCCAGATCCTGACCCCAGTTACATGCAATGCAAAGCGTGGAGCCTGCCCACATGCATTCAAGAACAGAACTTGGCCCTTTATGCTTCCAACTGTAGATAATCCGCATACATTATAAATAAAACCATTTCCAAGAGGGGGATGAATTTCACACTGCAAATCAAATCTCCCTTTTACTGCACAAGAAGTGAAATACAATTCTCTCTCCGGCCAACTGCATCGAGCTAAATGTTGGCTTTACAGGCAGGTCAGCAGTTGAGAGGAACTGTGCTCACTCGAGATGAAAACAACAGTGCAGGCAGATGGAGCTGCTACAGCTTTGCCGTGGCACTTTGTCACTGGGAATGCAATAGGGAAAAAATCCTCAGTGTCTTAAAGGCAGAGTTTTATTTCATAGAAACTGATAAATAACCAGAGTGTGAGTACAACAAAACTCGATTAACGAGAACAAAAACTGACATCGCATATTTCAACATAACAGGGGTATCAAACACATATGCTCTAGAAAGATTCACAGGCATAATCAGCAAATTTAGCTACTCCTCCTCCCAGATCTGCAGAACATAAATTAGAATAACTGATAAACTGGATGGAAATCTACCCAAATACATGACTTCCTTTGGTGAGTTTTTCTTCTTTCTTTCAATTTCAAATCCCCCAAATAAACATTTCCCTCACTTGCCCCTGAGGAAGACACTTCCCAAGTTTTCCGCCTTTTCTTCCCCCTTTCCCACCCCTCTCTCCAGCTGCAGAAACTATAAAAACAGCTCCATGTGCATGCTTTCATGTAAACGGGGGGAGGAAAAGAGAAACAGAACACAGTCGGGCTAAACCAAGCCCAAGCCACGGGTGCCCGGGGGGGAACGGCACGGGAAGAGCCGCTTACCTGCAACACCAGCGCTGCCAACTTGAACACGGTGTTGCTCTCCACTTCAATCTGCCCCTGTGCAGGGAGAGAACGGGACATGAGCGCGCCCCGCCCCGCCGCACACCCGCTCCGCTCCGCCCCGCCGCGGGGAGGGACCGGGGGGATCCGAGCGGTGCCCGGGCACAGCGAGCTCCAAAGGGCCGCAGCCGTCCGTGTGCCCCCAGGGGTGCAACCCCCTTCTGCGAGCACGGCCTCCCCCGCAAGGCCTCGGCCCGCCCTCCCTCCCTCCCGGAACACGTTTCTTTCCTTTACTGCGCTTTACCGGGCGCTGCTTTGCGCTATTGCAGCTACCGGGACTTTAGACAAGGGCATGTAGAGGTAGGATAAGGGGAAATGGACCTGAACTGACAGAGGAGAGATTTAGACTAGATACAAAGAAGAAGTTCTTCCCTGTGAGGGTGCTGAGGCGCTGGCACAGGGTGCCCAGAGAAGCTGTGGCTGCCCCATCCCTGGCAGTGTTCAAGGCCAGGTTGGATACAGGGGCTTGGAGCAACCTGCTCTAGTGGAAGGTGTCCCTGCCCATGGCAGGGGGTTGAAGCTGGATGAGCTTTAAGGCCCCTTCTAACGCAAACCAGTCTGGGATTCTATGACTGTGCACACCTCATCAGGGACCTGATCCTGCGTGCTGCAAAAACACGTGAAAAACTTGTCACCAAGCAGGGTTGAGCAAGAGAGATTCTCATGGCTTGAAGCACACCACCCCAGTTCCACAGTGGTACGCACACCTCTGATGCTAGATAAGTAATACTTATCAATCACAAGGCTAACTTAACTAAGCTTCCTTTGGCCCACGGCACCTGGATCTTACAACCTCCAGTTCTCACAAGTACACTGCAGTGTTCAGACAAACTGATGAACCCCTATGCTGGAAACCTCCTTTGTATCTTGACCCTACTCCCAAACCAGACCCATCCTGACAGCACTATGCATCTGCTGACTTAAGCAGTGTGCAGCTGATAAATGCCAAAACATCGAAACTACACAAGAATCCTTTTTTTCCCTTCTTGCAAAGTTAAATGCAGTCTTTCAAAGTTGGTTTCTTATAATCAAAAGTCCCAGTCATGGTTCTACAACACTGTCACCAGCAGTAACACTGGAAAAGTGAAGGAGATGCCCTTACAGTTGGAGTCTTGGGTTATCAAAGCTACTGTGTGCAAAGGATAAAACTGAGGCTATGAACCAGCCCATGAATAGAGATTTATTGTTTCTCATTGACCGTCTGCAAGTGAAGGTGGTGGACACGATGCCAGCCCCGTGCCACCGAGAGCCCAACACATCCTCTGTCCTCATTTGGCTGAATGAGGGGACAAAGCAGACCAAAAGCTGAAACAGTGCCAAACCCAGGGCAGCAGGAAGATCTACAGAATAACATACCAGCACAGGGAAATGACAGCTTAAGATCTATAAGGCACATCTGGAGCTGAGCTGATTTGCCACAGCTGCAGGTCTGGCCCACAGAGACCAAATCCAAAAGTGAGCAAACAAATAATTCAACTTCCATGAAAAGGGAGGTTTTTTTGCCAGCTTTGTCAATAGAACATTCCAGCAGCAGCACTCCCCCAGGCTGCTCCACAACAGCAGACCAAGAGGAATTTCCCCTTCCCAACAGGTGTGGCAACAGCTATGGAGAAGTAGCCTCCAAAGCATTCCCAGACATATTTTATTAGAAGAAAAGGAGGAGCACATCACAAGTTAGGAGGAAAAAAGAGCTTCAAGTTCATCCTTCCTTCCTATCCCTTTCATGTTGATGCTTAAGAAAAAAAGGCAAGGATTACAGCCCAGAAACTCTTCACATAGGTGCAATTTTAAGGCACTTTGTTACTTCCAGGTCTGTATCGGGTTAGTCTTTGTCATGCACATCTGAGCTTCCTTTCTTTAAACTTAAATTGCATCTGCTCAAAGAGCCTCTGAGGCCAACTGTAGCTGTGGGAGGATTACAGAGATCAGGTCATCCCAGCACTGTGCTCAGCAGGAAAAGATGGGCTCTAGCTCAGCAAAGTGGTCCCTGGACCACAGTATCAGGGAAAACAGGGCCAGAAGGGACCTTAAGCTCATCAAGACCATGTCCCTGCCCCAAACTGAATCAGCTACATGCAGCTCATCACCTTTTAAGCATGCAAGAAACTCATCCAGATTTAACTACCTCTGTTGCTGGCTCAAATAAAAACTCAGCAGCACTCTGTGAGCTACTGCAGCACTGAGTCCCTGCTGACCCATAGCAATGCTGTTGCTGGCATTACAGGGGTGTTTGGGACTTACTAATCATGCACCTCTTCACTTTTCATCTTCAAAGCACCTCACAACCATTAACTAATTAGCAATAGTAATTAAGAGGCTGCTCCTCTGTGTATTTAACTTGGTCCTAAATACGAACATTAAGAAACTCTGGTCACTTTACTAGGCTGCTATTGCATGGCCACAAATGTTAGAAGTGATCCCACAAACCACTTCATTTAGGGTTTTAGGAGGCTGAACAGGCTGAAAGGGACCGCCTTCCTCAGGTGATGAAAGTCTGTCTCTGCATTCATAGTGAGGGCTTTGCTGTGCTGATGTCCTCAGCTTTGAATGCATTAGATTAGAAGCTGCATTGAGGAGTGAACAGGTAAGACTGTCCCCCCTAACATGACCTCTTTCAAAAAAGATGCTGAAGGTGGCATGACCAGAGCAAAGGGGACAAACAGGACACCCCAGGCTCAGGGCTGCCACCATGGCTCTCCAGCTTTTGCTAACCTCAGAACAGGGTGGACCAGCCCTAATTATTATCACATATAGCCTTACCAGAACAGGGGCCAATCTGAGGGAGGCTCTGCACCAGAAACACCTTCCAGAGTGCAATCAGGAGAACCCCTACCCTTTGAAGGGGCAAAAAAAAAACAAAGAAAGGGATACAGGGAGGCAAAAGGACTGCTCTGAGGTCATACAGGAGCTAAGCAGCAGTGCAAGGATTTGAACCAAGAGATCCCAAAGCCCAGCTCAGCCTTTATCTAACAGACTAAATTTATACAAGTGAATCTCTTGGACAATTCCTTTGAGCCTGGAATTATTTTCCATCATAATATAACATTATTTGCCATCTGGTCCCCCAATTGCTATAATGCTCTAATGTAATCCATCCCTGCCCTGGGCTGTCAAGGAGTTTGGACAGCCTTGCCTTGACACAAATCCAAATAGCGATACATGTCACTCAGGAGCACAGAGCCGTGACTCTTCCCACTCACTCAGGCAGTGTTTTGATTTTATAACCATCTTTCAGCCCCAAGGCTGTTGGATGGGGGGGTCTCTGTCTTAGCAGCACTTTAACAAGGTCAGATTTCAAAAATAGATGGGGAAAAGGGCTGTGAAAAGATTCATTTGCAATGCCTGCAATTGCCAGGGTAATTTAAGCAGAGACTTCATTGAGGGTGGGGGCCCTGGGAGCCAGGGCAGTGAGTGCTCTCACACGGCTCTGTGTTGGAGATGATGATGGGAGGTTTTCCTAGATTTATCCCAAGTGGATACAAGGTCACCAGCATGAGGTTAAGTAGGTGGATGTAATTCTGATGCTGGAATGAGAGACTTTTACATTTGAGATGTAAATAAGTTTAAACAGACCAGTGGTTGCAGCTCCAGGGAGGGGGTGAAACTGATATTTCTCAATTAGTTTGCACAGGGACCAATCATTTTAACCAGCGAGACAGATTCAGCCCCTTGTGTGGCTTTCCTAAAGGCCACTGGCTTATCTAAACACTGCATTTAGTCCAGTGGATTCAGGTGGTGGCTTTTGTCATCCTGACAAACATCAGAATAATAAAAGGTTGTAGCAGATGTCCAAACCGGGTGGCAATTACTGTAGACCAGAAACAGGTCACTATCTCAGTAGCTAGTAAAGACCAACCCCTGCCTTCAGTGCCTATGGGCAGAATTTAGTCCCTGGTTCAGATATGAGCTCAAGCCTTTTGCTACTTAGACACAGACTTATGAATGTGATAAAAATCACAAGCTTGGTCATGAATAGGGCAGTGAGCCCTCATTAGACACAGCAACAGCACTAGAATTTACTGTCATAGAGATACAAGTCTGAAATCCTAGCAAGACACAGATCAAGAATGATGATAATGAGCATTAACTGTGCTAAGCAAATCTTTGGACTGTAAACTCACATTAAAGCAGACTAAAAAAAAAAAGCAACACACAGGAACTGTCACCTCTAACTCTTTACAGAGAGAGCAAGGCAGGAAAACATACATGGTTTGTTAAAACCATGTGTAACCTCCAGCGGTTAAAGTCTGACAACAAACACATTTCACCTGAAGATTTGAGACTTGAGATACCAACACACCTCTTCCCTCCAACCTTTCAAAAATGTATATTAACCATAGACACCCCCAAACACACACAGTGATTGAATAGACTCAAGACAGCCACAACACTGAGTATAATTACCCACTGAAAGGTGATTAAAAATACTGAGAGAAAGAAGGGTGCAATTAGGCAGAGGGAAAGAAAGGACCCAAATATCTACAACAAGGTGTTCAGACCAAGGGAGGCAATTAGCTGGGTGTGGACACAGCACAAGTGAACAAAGCGATGCCGGCACCACTGTGCCTTTCCCCATGAGACCCAGCATCCCCATGATGTGCCCCAAGAGCCAGAGGATGCAAAGGCAGGTTCCTGCAGTGCAGAAAGCTTTGAAGCCTTTCAGCATCTAAGGGTTCTCTGGGAGCAGCCTGAACTCCTGGGGCAGGGAGTGGTTGTCAGCCACAACCTGTTACACGGCACAGGCTGAGCAGCGCTGAGGAACTAGGTCAGGCAAATGTGGCATCTCGCTCTGGCAGTGTGGCTGTGCTGGGTAATTACACCACAGAGACAAGTAATGGCAGCAAACAAGCAACCCTCCAACTTGAAAGCGCCATCCCAATTCCTGGCATTCACACCTACATCTCAATCCTGCTGGTGTCACCTGCTGTTTGCACTGGGCACCCCATCCCATTCCCTTCTGCAGTAGAAGCTCCAGACTTTGCTGAGCATCTTAACTGGGACCAGTTTCCCAAGGACAGAAAGGCTGGGTTTAGAAAACACAGCAAATGTCTGCCTCCAGCACATTAGGGGGGTAAAGCAAAGCACAAAGCCAGTGGGAGATGCAGAACACAAGCCAATACAAGAGCAAATTAAAGGGTGGTCATTCTGACCCTCCTCAAAAGGGCACTTCAGATTTCTGCTTGTGCTGCATTTACCCCATGGGGGAGTACAGCCTGAATAACTCAGGAGGCCTCACAGCTGCTTCACAGCATTTAGATAGCCCATGGTGTCTTTCATTTCATCTACTGAGCCTCACAGCCCTTCCGACTCAAGAGACCACAGCCTGAGAACAAACACAGCTCAGTGAGTGCACAGCAGCTCTCTCCCAGCAGAATCTGCTGCTTTCCACCTCAGCAGCTTTGTCTGATCCAGCCCAACAAAAGCTGGTAGTGCCTCGTGGTGAGGAACAGCTTCAGGTTTCTGTTACACTCTTTTATTTCGCTGTCTCTGCCAGCCACCCTCATCCATCTCCCTTGTTTGCATTTTGCGCCTGAGCCAATGCTTAGATGAAACTCCAGAGAGAGCAGCAGCTGCTCCGAGACTTGTCTGCACAGTTCAGTGCAACAGGAACACATTTAGTGCTGCTTCTCTTGTGTTAATGTAAGAGTAAAAGCAGAAAATGGAAGAAAGACATAAAGACTTCCCTGTTCGTAAGGCAAGCTGTATGGCAAGCATCATTAGACTTAACATATAATCACAGCCTTTTGCATTCCTATCCTAGCACCACAGTGAGATACCCAGCGCAAACCAGCAACACAAGTGGCTGAGCTGTCACAGCATCTTTACCCTGTGGCCAGGAGAACAAAGATGCAAAAACTCCACTGCAATTAACACCAGTATTTAGACCTGGTAGGAAGTTACTATGCCAAGAGATGCCAGCTATGAAACTTTGGCTGCAAACCAAGTGAACCTTCACATGTGATGGTCCAGCCCAGCTGGGACACATCCTATACCTTCCCTGGCATGAGCCTTAACATGTCCCTGGAGCACCATCACCTGTACAGCAGACAAGCCTTGGACCAACCTCAGCTGTGCTGTAGAGTCCCTTGACTATATCTAAACCATGACCAAGTCCCTCCCCAAGCTGCCATCACAGCCCCATGTGAGGTCTCATGGGGTAATGAGTAGGGGGCTGGAGATCTGCCAGTTTACATCAGCATAGGGGTTCTGCCTCCTCCTCCTGTCACACTGTGTTCACCTCACTCCATCATTCCCATCTACTGACATGCTCCTTAGGGGCTTTGGATCATGAAGGTGACCGTCAGCACCTATGGAAGATAACAGCCCTGAAGGTGCAGAAGGCCAACTGGTCCTGCTGATCCTCATCCTAGGCTTTCCACATGTCAGCAAATACAGGCAATGGGCAGAGCATGTTTAATAGCCTTGGCTAGGATCAGACTATGCTGTGTTAGGAGGCTACATGGGAATGCTCCCCTCTCCCTTGAGGTGGGGGAGAATTAGGAAATCTCTGTTATAAAACTTTCAAGAGCTCTCTAATATATGACCACTTTGCTCTCCATGATCTGGAAACCATCCAGGCTTTATGCTCACACCAGGGGTCTGTTTCAACAGCTCTTCTTGGTAAGCACTGGTCTTAAGGCTGCCAAGTGCTAACAAGCATCGCTGTTCATGAAGCGTTCATGGTTACAGACTCCTTCGAAAATTTCCATTTCCTTTAACTTCTTTTTCTCTTTTTAAAGCAATTCTTACAAGTCCTTGGAACAAATGGGGAAATAAGCCCCCCAACACCCAAATACAGAGAGGAAAAGGGGAACACAGCCAACTTGACCATGATCTTAGTTTACAGAACATATTTTAAGAACTGGCAGAGAGTCAACAGTATGGGCTGCAGAGCTATATGGAGGTTAGCTCTAATGCATAATAAACTTGACAGTGCTTCTCTAGCCAAGTAGGGTGTTATTTTTCCAAACTTGGCTGTTTTGAAAGAAGAAAAGACTAATTTATCTTTCTAAATTTATCATCAACATGTGCGTGACCAGTTCTCACCCACCTCCTTAAAAGTATCCTAGCCATGGTCATGGGTTGTGCAATAACACACTGAACGTGTTAAAGCTTCCCCATTGCTGTGCAAACACATCAATCCTGGGATACCCATTTCATGTGAAACCAAGTGTTAGGCTTTCTCTATGTTAAACTCCAGCTGTACAGTACATTTCAGAAAGAGCTGTACATCTAAACCCAGCTTCTTAAAGTCAATGACATGAGAGAAAGCTTTTAAATTGAAATTGTCACCACACAAGGATTTCAAGCAGCAGTTCTCCAAGCCAAGACAGGCACATAGAAAACAGCCCAGACATACACAAAGCATCTTTCTAGCCTTTGCATTCTATCAAATTGCACATGGATAAATGAGCTTTTAACTAAGTGAATGGGAGGCACTTCCACAGACCTGGAGATCTAAGTTACCAGTTCTCACCTCTCACTCAGTGGCCCAGGCTGTTCCTGGCAGTGGGTATAACTCCTCCAACCTCCAGGACAAAAAGCATGGATTCTGGAAAGCAGGAGCCATGGGTTCTGTGTGGCTGGACCACACTTGACTGAAGGCAGGGGGACTACAGCATCAGACCAGGGAATAAATAGGCAGCTCAACATGAAAGGAGCAGCATGTACACGTCCTGCTCGGTGCATAGCAGTTCTTGTATTTGGGTGCAGAACTGTAACACTGCCACATGATTCCCCAAAGAAAAATGATGTTTCAGCCTTTCTGTGCTTTGAACAAAGGGGCTCCCCCCTGTTCCCCCACTGCTCGAAGGGGCTGAGGGCAAGGCAGAAGTTCTGTCACTATGCAAGGAACAACACAGGTCATAAGTGATACACAAACCTAGCATGTCACAGCAAAAGCCCCAGAGGCACAAAGGAGCTTTGACTGTAGAGCATGGAGGTGGGGGAGTGGGTGGGGAGTAGAAAGAAATACATATTTGGCAGCAGGGATCTTATTGTTATCTTGTCCCTTCCTTGCCAAAACGTCTACAGGGGTTATGAAATGCACAAGCCCCAGATTCCTCCAATCTCTGCCAGAGGAAAGTGGCACCTGATCTGCAGAAAGGAGCAGGGAGGTTTGCAGGAAGGAATGTGGAGTTGAAAGGTGGGGAAGAGCAATGTGGATGTGCACTACAGAGCACCAAGCCAGCCTCTGCCCCTTTCAGAATTCTTATGCAGGTTTTTATTCCATTATTTATAATTCAGAACCTATATTTAATAATATATAGTCATCAGTTAATATATTTAATGTGCTAAATTATTTATTCCAACTTTTTATTCAGCTAGGAGCAAAACCTCTCTGGAATCATCTGGAGCAAGGCAGCCAACACATGCCTGACTTCATTAGGACTTCATTAGGGAAATCATTCTCTTTGATTAGTTATAGCCACCCACAGAATTTCATGTGCAGAATCACCCATAGATTGCTCAAAGAATACAGTAAACACATTCCTGCTGCAGCCTCTGAACCTTATTAAACCATGGATAAATCCCCTACAGAGGTGGCACTGGCTGCGTTTAGCCAAGCCTTTGGCTGGCTCTTGTGGTGCATCCCACATGCCAGCAGAAGCACTGACATGCACCATCTCGTATGCAGGGCAGCATCATCCTCTGCCCAGGAAAACATAATTTTCCTTTAAAGCACACACAGGTACCTACACATTAGTGTGCTATCAACACATGCCAGTACTCAGGAATGTCAAGAGCACAAACACAAACTCCATCAAGCATCAGGCCTTTGCACCACCCTGGATTTGGGCTTTTCACACGCTCTGTCCCCTATGGAGAATGAGCTATTGTGAAAACTTTGGAAAGAGCTTTGTGAAAACAAAAAGCATGACTGGCTTTTAAGCAACCTTATCCATGCAGGTCTTTTCACACCCCTGGTATTGCAGCGTTTATCCTCTGACCCACATTCCTGGCCCACACAGAGCAGAAGCTCCATGAAATGATCCAGGTTGGGATTTGGCCCTGGCAGAGCATCCTCCAGCACACCCTGTGTGTTGAGGAGCAACCCTGAGCACATGGGCTGGGAGTGGGATGCTGCTTTTTGAGACACTGGGGTTTCCTCAGTCCATGAAAGGAAAGGAGATGGGGAAGAGTAGGGGTGGGAAGAAAAGCTAATCTGAGGCAGTTCTAAACCTCCTGGAGCTGGATTAATGACTGAGAAATGCCAGGGAACATTCTTTGCTGTCATCAGCGAGCATCAGCCACTTGTTCCACCAGAGCTGGGGATCTCTCGTATTGCTCATCCTGGAGCCTGTGCCTCCTTTCCTCTGTGTAAGTGCACTCAAGGTGCCTTCGTGCATCTTCCTATCCCCATCCACATGGGCTTAAATAGCAGAGTTGACCCTGTGTGCACTTCATGCACTACTTGAAGCCTAGAGACTGACTGTAAGTTTACCAAGTAGGATCAAATGTTTTTAAAAGAGCTAATTTGAGTCTTAAAACCCACTAGACCAACCCTGAAAGTAAATAAACTGGTTTCTGCTTAAGTGGCTGCAGGCTTCTACCAAAGCTGGGCTGTGGAGCCACCCAGCACAGTGTGCCACAGGCAGAGCAAAGGCTCTCGGCTTTCCTTACATGTGGAATTACCCAGTTCTGCCAAGGTTCCTTCTCCCAGGAGAAAGCAATGTTCCTCATCCCCCTGCTGCCCACAGAAACCGGACACAGCAGAAAGCCCTCTCTGCTTCTGGCAGTTTTCCTTGCAGATACAGGGAAGCTGGCACTTTGGGCTGCTACCAGTTAGAGCACACACCTAACAAGCCATGGGGGGAAACCAGCCATGTTTTCCCCATGGAACCAGCCTTCATCCAAACCTTTCCCAGCTCCTGAAGCCCTGAATTTAACTGGATGATGCACCGCTTATTGTGGCACCCTGTGTGCCATCAGCACTTCATGTGCTATCAGCACTCCATGTCAGTAAGAGGAAGTTATGCTGCTTGAATAATGGTATTTATTCAGGCCAGAAATGACTCCGTATTGGTTTGATTACATGTGTGCCTAAGATCACTGAGGGCAGGTTTTTTACATTTCTCTTATGCTTTTTGCATAAACACATACATTACACCCAAATGTTATAATCGAGTAGCATTTGTTTCAACACATTAATTTTTCACATTCCACCCTAAAACCAGACCTATTTTCCAGTTCCAAAATTACTCGTGCCGTCTGTCTAGTTGAACTACTCCAGTTTCCCCTGAAAGGGTGACTGCGCGTTGCCAAACCCTTCATTTAAAGTGGCAGATATGTCAAATGGAGATTTGCTTTTTACTGATCTTAACCACTGAGGCCTTAAGTTCTTCAAGCATCTTGAAAACTTTAGCGTGTTGTAAAAAGGCCCCAATTTCCTCCACTCTACCAGAAAGCAATTCCTGTGCAAAGCACAGTCATAACTTTGCCATTAACCACTTTTCATGTCAGGTTTCTAATCCCACCATTAAATAATGAACACTGGATACTGAATAAGAATCCTCTAATACCTGAAGCATATTAAAGGTGAAAGCTTTGGCTGGCTACATGGAGCTCCACCACCAGCTAATGGTACAGAACTGGTTTCCAAGGAAAGGCTGTAAGAATCGAGTCTCTCTCTTAGGCTGATTGAACTATGAATAAAATAAAGGCACCAGACGCATAAGTTAATGTCAAACTGGTAAATCCCAGGTGTTGCTGAAGTTCATTAAAGCACAGCTGCTTTGCACCGCTGGTTATAAGGGGCAGAGCAGTGGTGGCTGCCACAAACCTCTTTTTTAAGACCTGCAGCAGAGCTACCTTATTATTTAATATTTTGGCTACTGTATCATGAAATAGCTTTTAAAAATACATACTTTACCAATTTGAACATTTTAAGAAAACAATGGAAGCTTCTTAGGCAGAGAGTAACTACAGAAAGTATTTTAATAACTACCTTTGATTGCTACTTCATAGGGTTTATTACTTTACTACTTGACTGAGTTAAGGCAGGAAATCAGGGAACTAGGAGCCATGTTCACAGCGGGTGCAAGACCTCCCAGGTCTTTTCTTCTTGAGACAAGTCTAACTTGAGTGTTTGCTATGCAGTATAGAAGGATATGCCACTGAGACAGAGCCTACCTGCGAAGTTACAACCCAGATTTCAAACAACTTAAAAGCTTTTGAGTATTTAAGAGTTATTCTAGTGTAGTGAGCACACAGCAGGGCTGAAACAGGACCAGGGAACCATCATCATCCCTATCCACTTGCTTGAAGCATCAGTATTTAAGTAAAAGAGGAGAGTAAACATGCTGAGATCTTAATACTTCAATAAGATCTAGAAATCAGACTCAGCTGCTAAGAAGTTTGCAGGACTGGGTAGGTGAGGTGGGTAGGAGGAGATGCACAAGGAGCTCCAGAGGACACTGAGCCTTACCTGGTGTACACAGGACCTGGCATTCAGGAAGAACAGCTCTATGGTAGTTCTGTCCTTGAGAAAGGAAATGCTTTCAATGTAGAACCTGAAAATTAAATAATAATTAAAAAATGAAGGGTTACTTTCTTGAATAGAAAGATTTTGAATAGATCTTCCTCCCAGATCATTTTATTTCCTCAGTGTTTTGTTCTCTGGCAGTAAGATGGTGCAGAGGAACTATGAGCTACTGCACTTAATTTCCTGGCTATTAGGAGGGAACAAGCAGAAAATCACAGGCCGACAGCACACAGGGAATGACAAACTCCATGTTCAATAGACTGTAGATATCTGATGACTTTTCCTATCATCTGAAAACCCAACCAAACACTAAAGGAGCAAAACCCATCCCTCCTAGGCAGATAAAGCCACAGAAGTGGAAAAGCACGTTGCTGGAGGGAAGGGGCTGGCAGCAGCTCCATAGTACTGTCTTTCCTCCAGGAGCATAGAGCAGCCATGGGCTGAGCCCCATTAACTTTGCTCCAAGCAAACAGGAACAAGATAAAAATGACAAGGAATGCTCTGGGATTGACTCCATCCTACTATGCACATTCACCCTAACAACAATGGGAGCCTCAAAACCAGGGGTTTGCATGAAAGGGATGCAATGGGCTCAACCTCACAAGGCACTATCCTGCCCAGCTCTCACTGCCTTACTCCCCAGCCCAGCCTTGGCTTCCTCACAGGGCCATGGCTGCATCAGAGGCACACACCAACCAGAGCAATCCCACTACTGGTCATTCTGGCCCAGCCAAGGTTGGCAGATGGGTCCCAGTTTGTTATAGTACACCAAACATCACGGATGCCACTGGCACTCTCCAAAAATCAGACACAACCTGTCTGTACACTTCTCTGACTCACCTGGGGCATCAACCCAAACAGTGCTGGGATGCATCAAATGATGCAGAGAAAACATCTATAATTTGGGGAGTGTGGAACTGCCAAGTCAATTTAGAGAGACAAATTTGTGTGAATGTGGTCCTGTCACTCCTCCTTTAGCTGGATCTGCAAGCAGGATGCCTGTTCTGCAGCTCCTTAAGGAGGATGAATGCATTGGGTCCAGACTCTCCCAACCAATGCTAGACAGAAGGTAGACTTTTTCCAGCCAAGTTCAGCCAAGCAAGGACTTGGGCCACCACCACAGACTACACCAGGGCTTCTCAGTGTCTTGCCTTTGATGGTGGCAGGATTGAATGGCCAGCATGAGGCACACAGCCCACTATGTTTATCAGAACCAGGCCAATCCCTCCCACAGCCCCACAGTGCTCCCAAGGCTCCTCAAAGCCGCAGGCTCCAGCCACTCTTGATGTAAATGATTTGTAAGACATCCACAGCAAGAGGTGGAAGAGGTCCACAGCACCAGCATGGAGTGCATGGTAGGAAGCAGTAAAGCTAGCACCTACTGCTCTTGTTAAAACATATGCAGTATTTACGCTTTGACTTAAGACAAGCAATACCTTAAAGAGTAATCATTTTAATACTTCACATTCCTATGGCATGTCCCATCAAATTAATTTTAAAGCACTCCCCAGGATGCCTCTGCAGGATAAGGAAATAATTCACCCATTTCACTGGCATGCAGCCTGTCCAAGGGGCAGACCCAAGCCCAGCAGCCTGCCTCAGACATTGGAAAGGCTACTTTACATTTCCATTACCATTCACCAAGAGCTGTAGGAACCACAGCTATTTCCACCTTCTCTTAATCCCACTTGATGTGTTTTCAGCTTTACTGAACTTCACTTCAAACATAATCGAGTGTTTCTCTCCAGAAATGCAGAGCATCAAAGGGCAGGAGCCTCACTCTCTCCTTTCCCGTGCTGCTGCCAGCCCAGCCCTTCACAGCATGGACCTCCCTCCACGGCACCAAAACTATCATTTTCCTCAACTAATGGCCTCATTTGCATTTGTAGTTTCTCTTAAGTAAGAGTCAGGCATAGCTGTCATCCTCAGAAGCAGGATGGTATTTCTGGCTCTGAAGAGCAGTAGCTCCCAGTCACCAGTGGTACAGAACAGACCATAGGATCTGTGGATTTCAGTTGTCCCCTGCCCCAGCCAGGTCCACAGGCTCCTTTTCTTCCCTGGTACAAGCTGCACATTCTTATCACCATAGTACAGATAGGGAACACTGGACCATAGAGTTATTCAGGGGATGACAGGCATGTTGGGAACGCCATAAAATGTATGTTCTGCTTTTATTTCCGACGCTGTCAGCATCCTTGAAACAAAAATGACACTTTTATGAGTCCTAAATCTCCATTATAGAGCCCTTCACCAGCTGCATGTGGCATATGAAAGCTTACGTGACTGGACTGAGTTTATGCCAGCTGAAGAAAAAGAATTCACATCTGAAAGGATTTGATCGTGTGTTTCATTACTGAACAGCAAAATCTGGTGGATTCCCCCCCCCCCCCCTTCAGTATTGCTACTGGAAACTGTCCAGTGTGGTGCTGAAAGACACTGAGAACTGATGCTGTGGCACATTTCCCACTTGTAAGAGAACAGCAGCACAGCACTCTGCCTCATTACACCTGCATCTCAAACAAAGTGACACTGTAAAGCAGCATTCATTCTGCTCGTGGCTGAGCCTATTTCATCCAGCCTGAGGGATGCCCTGCTCCTGTCACATCGTCCACATCTGGAGACCATCCAGCCCAGGGGCACACGAGCCAAGTGCTGGGGCTCTGCCCATTCCCTCTGTGCCACTTGCCCCACACCCAGCTATGCTTTCCTGTTCAAGCCATGGGTGCACACAACTGTGTAATTCAGCTGCTCCCATGGGAGTTTATAGAAAAGGCTATGACGAGGCAAATGTGTTCACATGAGATAAGTGTCTGAGCTAACCACCCAAAGCACATGCCATGCGGCAAAGACCTGGAGTCACTTACTTACCCAGAAAGTTCTAACAAAGTGGAGCTGCAGGTTTTGAAGTGGCTTTTCTGCTTGAATATCTATTTCCTACAGATCAGCCAGCTTTCATATTGCTAATTATCTCTGCATCCTCCTCCTGCTCTGCTTCTCGCTCAGTGCCCACCTCACTGGCTCCTATTCGCTTGGTCTAGATCTCATAACCCCAGAGTAGTGAGGCTTAAAATTAGCTTCTAAAACTTGATCTTTCCAAGCTCGCTTCTCACACATCAACTCTTGTCCAGGTCTCTGTACAACCTGTCTTGTAGAGGACCATCATGCAACAGGGAGGGCCAAAATGAACATCACGCATTAATCCCAGCCAAAGAAATACTCAAGTCATATGTTTGCCTTCAATATATTCACTCCTACGCCCTCATCAAATACAGTGAATATACTGAAGAGCCCATCATCCCTTTTAAAACAGGATTTTTTTTTCCCTCTTAAAAGTGGGGAAGAGAAGCTCTGAACCCCATCACCAGTAAGCACATATTCAGCCAAAACAAAGTGCAGTTTGTTTGGGCTGTTCCTAAATGACCTAAATGATAAAGGGGGAGTGAGGACATGAGGCAATGGTGCCAACCAACCTAAGTACTCAACTGCTTCTGCCTTGGAAGTGCGTCAAATAATTAAGCACACAAGGCACAAATTTAGTGACATATGAAAAGCAAATGAGGTCAGTCTGCTCTCGTTTTCCTCACAGACTGTAAGGAAAACAGAAACTCCAACAATATTAAGAATATGATGCTTGGTCTTTTTTTGCCAGCACAGCGCTCTCACAGGACATGTTTTTTTCAGGCCCTTAACCAGCAGAGCTTTGCCAGCAAAAGCCCTAAAGTAATGCAATTACATTGGCCAAAATCATCACTTTGCCAGGGATTCTATTCCCTCCTGGGCACTGGCTTAAACTGTGTGAGCAAAGAAGCCATTGGCAATCCCTTTCAAGTACAGGAGAACCTTGAGTAAACAAGGATGAAAAGTAGTACAGTTGTTTAAAACTAGGAAAATTTAGCACGACTGAAGTCAGGCAAAGAAAATGTTTAAAATACAGGGTTTTAAATGCACCAAAAAAAAAAAAAAGAAAAAGAAAAAGGAACAGTACCCTGTTAATAGTTTAAAAACTAGCAGGTTCCAAAGTACTTTATGTCGTAGTTACATACAAAAGAGAGCAGCACTTACCCAGGACTTAAACTCCACCTAAAACTAATACATCACTTTGACATTTATTTCCTTTATCAAACCCGTAATCAGTTCTTTTAAACACCACCACCCCCCACCCCCCCCCGAGGATAAATAAACCCAAGTGATAATTTTTCTTTGTGGAAACAATTACTCACCTAACAGCGAAGTACAATATTACTGGGCCTCGAGTCCTGGGCAAGTCATGGTCCAGGACTCTCTGATCCATCTGCAGCCAGCAACTCTGATTTCTGCAGAAACAGGTTGGGGAGGTGGTTAAAAACTGGGATGGGAAACACAGAAATGGGGTGTTTTCAGTGCTCATGTTTGCTCTACTCCAAAAACATGAGATTCAGTTCTAAGGCAGGCAAACATCTCAAATTATTTCCTTTTCTTGTAACATGCAGATTTTGATGTTAGGTCACTTTTGGATGTTAGAGAATGCTCTCTGCAGTTGTATTTTCAGCTGCAGCACAAAAGCTTAGCACCCAGGAAAGCCAGATCTTACTGAATTACCCTTCTTTGGTATTGATGGGGATGCTTCCATTGACTTCTCATTGCTAGTGTGGGGGGGATCTGATCTGCAGCAGAGGCTGGATGTTTGCCTGCAGTAGAAATCGGTCTGAGCTCTTCCTCTGCATGGCCATATCCCACCTATCCCTCCTGTTCTGCACCATCCCCAGTCCCAGTGTGACAGGAAACCCCAGTTCAGAGCAGACGGGTTTACTGCAGGCACAGTCATTAAATGGGGTAGGTGTTAAAACACTGCTCTCTCTCTGCAGCGGCTTCTCTGACTGAAATGGGAGGGAAGCCAGAAAGAAAGCAAAAAATCCCCAAATCCCAACAACCTCCCTGAGGACCCTGGAGCCAAGGGGGCGCTGCAGAAGCTGGTGGATGCCCAGAAGCCTGGGGTATGGGTGCCCTCCAGAGGCCACATGCTCCCTCCAAGCAGCCAGCCTAGTGCTGTACACCCACAGCAGCCTCTGGAGTCCCACTAGTGCTTCTATGGAAGCCAGCAGCTTTCAGGTAATCCCCTGGGAGCACTTTAAAGCTCACGGTGAAGGACTGCCAGCAACCAAAAACCTGAAGGATTTCACAGCAGCCAAATGCAAACAGCATCCTCAACGGATTCACAGAGGAGCTGGAAGGAAGTGCTTTCCAACAGCTGAAAGGACAAGGATGTGGCAAAAACATTCTTGGAGAGCCCAAGAAGAGAGTGGTTAGTAAAAATAACACACTGCTGCCTGTGGTCAGGGACCCAGAGTGAGCAGCTCCTACTAGCACTGCAACACCAGCCCTTTCCCCAGAGCCTGCAATTGCAGATGGGAACAGCCTTGTCAGAGCAGCCCCAGACATCACTCTGACACGGTTTGTAGGCAGAGGGTTCCATCCAGGACACTATAAAAAGCAGCACTGGAGAGCAGCAGGGACTAAGATCCCCATTAGACATGAAAAGGCTTATTTAGGGGCTGTATTACTGCACAGCTCCGTTTCCCCACTGCCCTAAGCAGCTCTGCTCCAGCTTTTGGGGGGAGCTGCAAGTAACTCTTCTGGAGATGCTTGCCCTGGGGAGCAAACTCTGCACCCAGCAGACACGGGGAAGCATTTCAGTGCCATGCCAACAAATGAGCCTGAACACCAGCTGAGGCTTCAGTTAATCTAGCTAACTCTGAGTTAACACCATGGAAGCAGATCTCCCACATCTCACCCAGCCCGGCAGCAGCTCTGGGTGGCAGGGGATGGGCAGCAGCTGATGGAGCTGCACCATTCCCATCGGTGGTGATGACAAACTGCACCCAACACCGCCACAAGCCTGCAATAGTCCAGCTGCTGGGAAGGGTGCATTGTGCATATCGAGCACGTTCCGCTTTAGCAGCTCTTTGGTTGTCTGCAGAATAGCTCAGATACCTAAAAGTAATAGGGAAGCTAGAGGGAACTTGTTTATGGGAAGGACTAACCTCATATTTCGTTGCTGCTAGGGAAATTCAGGTTTAAAAGACTTAACATATTTGAGATTGAAGTGCAAAGCAATAGGAGCAATTCAGTTTGAAAATAAATGCAAACCCTTTTTGCTGTTACTAACAGTGCAGAGTAGGGAAGCGGAGGGTGTTCACATGGGAAATTATTGCTGAACCATTTTTTTTCACCTTATGAGACGAACATGAGAAGTGCTTGTCATCAGGAAAGTATTTCCAAGTATTCTCTGGTTTGTGCACAGAAGATATTTTCCAAATATTTTCTGCTTTGTGCCTTCCCTTTTCCTAATATTGCTTACTAACAGACTTACGTATAACTAACATACTTACGTATCATCTATAAATTTTATGCCAAAATACTCCTTTTCTTTCAGGTTGAAGTGTGAGGCCACCAGATCCAGTAACTCCTGAGACAAAAGTCTGGGCTATTGGAAGAATAAAAATGATTTAATTCATTTCAGTCTGGGCTTTTTCTGTGTAATAAAATTTTTCTCTGAAAATACTGACATTTAAGTACCCATGGACAACTTAAAACCCTGTTGTGTAACTCAATACAGAAGTGGCTCCATCAGGTTCAAGGCAGTTAGATTCAGTGTATCTATGGAGCACAGAGAAGCAATTATGTACTTAACCCATGACATCAAGCTGAAGTGCACGGACTGACCGCTGCTTTCCTCTTTTCTGAGGGAGAAAGGCAGCAGCTCAGGCTTTCCTGCACTTACAGCAGGAGGGATTTGTGAATTAAGAGAATATCATGTACTACAGGATCTCGTGCCTTGGGTTCTGTTAGGGGAATAAACACATCCCTCAAAAACCAGACTTACTTCTCAACTAACCAAACCACCACTACCACAGGGGGTATTTTTAATACACTTTATGAATTTTTGTCAAAAGCAGGTGGAAAACTGATTGCAGAACTGATGGCATCTGAAAGCAGACCTGTTTATTCCACTTCTATGAGTTACTCTAGTAAGAGATACTTCAAGCATCACTTTCATACGAGCCTCCAGTAACACTGCTGAAGAAAACAAGCAGAGAAATCTGGCACTGTGCTACCAGTGCCCTAAAGAGAAAGGTCTGTACCTGGACCACCAGCTCCAAGGTCCTGTCATCGAGGAGATGCACCTGGCAGTGCCGGCCGTCTGACATCTGCAAAGACAGCAACACAGCCCATGAGGAAGAGTGGGATACCCCGCTTTCCTGGTGTGCACTGGACCATATGAGGCTCAAGGGCAAGGACAACATGTAGCAAGTGTCTAATCTGTACCAGTAAGTGAATCGACTCTACCTGAGCATCCTTCTCCAAGGACTCACTCTGGGGAGCTACCTCAGCACTCAGCTTCCATCAGCTTCAAGCTGGAACTAAGGGTGCTTAGCAGCATTCAGAATCGGACAAAACCAACATTGAGGCTGTAAGAATTTAACTTGAGGATGGACTAGCCTGGCTAATATCACAGCCACAGGCAGCAGCAATGCCCTTTGCTCCAGCGAGGAGCAGACATGACCAGGAACCCATGAAACCTCCATTTATCCAACCCTCCCTGCAATGGGTCAGCCTAGATTTGGTCCATTAACAAAGGACCTGGTCTCCACTCTAGATGGAGTGCCTGCCAGCACATTAATTTTTTTCCTTGGATAGCTTCTTGCAACTGTTAGAAGCCATTGCCTCTATAGGATTCTTATATAGGCGATTGAACTGAATGATTAAGCTTTGCAACCTGTGATGTTATATCTGGACCACCTATTTCATGTCACATTTACCTCTTGCAAACAAAGTGTCTTCCTCTTTAAAAAGAGAGCAATTCAGAAACACAGCACATTAAAAAAGCACATTCTACCCTTTCAGTACTTGCGTTTTGAAATCTAATACATTTCCATGAAAGCTTTTATATTATTTAAAATCTGTTCTAATTCTGGGCCCCTCAGCAGCTTCCTCAAGGACTGGCTTTGCAACACTCTCCAGGCAGGAGCTGGGGAAGGAAACCTGGCTTTTATATTTATTCTCACAGCCTCAGAGTAACTTATTTCCTGACAGCACAAGCTTCCCACTGACTATAAATCCTCAGCTGTGAGCAGAGGCTGAGGGTGGTTTGCTTAGATAGGAGGTCCCACAGGGATTAAACAGCAACACAGTGGTTTGTCCTTTCACATCCCTTTGGCTCTGCAGGGATGGCGACAAAGATAGGGCTGAGCTCTACTGCCACCAGCACCCCCTCATCACCTCCTACCCCAGGATGCCGCACATCCAAACGTTATAGAGTCTTAAAAGTAAGTACAATTTGTATAAGACTGCAGTATAACTGAAAGGAGACCTCTCACCAACCCCAGTGCTGTCCCCATTTCAGCACATGGCTGTTCACACAGCAAGGGCTGCCCAGACACAGCCTCTTCTGTCAGCACTCAGTCGTAAGAAGGAAATTAACAAAGCTTTATTGTTTCAACTAATTGAGCTCATTTCAACCAAAAGCCAAGAGGGAGTCCCCTCCTGAGGAGCTATGCAAGCAGATCAGAAATGAGCAGCTGCGGGAACAACTCTGCCTAGTGTCTGGGAAAACAGGGCTACAGCATCTGTGGCACTGGCAACTAACAGCACTACTAAATATGTACCATCGCATCACTCACCCAAACAGCAGTACTGGTGAAAGGACTGTTCACAGAGCGAGTCTAGCTGGAAGAAATCCCTTCCTTTTCATGTCCATGAACGTGAATCTGTAGAGAAGTGCCAGATGAAGAGCGACCTGCCCTGCAGGCAGAGGTGCACAGCAAAGGATGTAACATCCTCTGTGCAAGCCATGGGTGCGCTCCTTGGTGCTGAATGCTGCACATACATCATCCCAGACATGCACCAGCTCCATGCCCTGTGCTCCCAGCAAGGTAGTATTCCCAGCACTTTATCCTTAGGATTTCGGAAGCAAAGCTGTGCCATCAGAATCCTGGCTTCCCGTGTGCTCCTTGTGATTTATCTTCTCATAGAACATGCTGCCTAAAGCCCTTAAATCCATTACAATCCCATCACAGGTCCATTTGTCCCTGAGAGCCATCACACATTCATAACCAAGTCACATGTTACCATCTATTAATCATTTCATCAGCGCACCCTTCAAGGTGGTGCATATTTCTGGCTCTGACATACTGGTACCAATCTGCCCCTGGTGCAATGTGTCTGATCCAATAGTGTCTTTAAATCATTCCCCATCTGTTGCTCTGAGATAGCACAGGGGTTGCCATTATTTAATTGCTAGCTGCTTTAGCTTTCACCCAGCAAAATCACATTAATCACTTCTGACTGTTTTAATTGCCTCAGTTGTCTGTTGTTAAGTATAAAAGGTTTCTATTATAGCAAACACATCCACAAAGACTTGTGCTGAGCAGAAAGGAAGGTTGGCTGGGAAGATTAAAACATAAAAGAAGTACCAACCACAATCTGTGCTTCTATTCAGCTGTCCAAGGTAATTGTAGAGCACCTTAAAAGTAATTAAATCTCATGACACCTCTGAAGATAGGCAAGATATAATTATCCCTAATTTTATTGATGAGAAAACATAAGGACACAGCTTTTAATCCTGATTTACAGATATAGATACAGATAACATTTAGTACCTGCATCTCCTGGTGTCTCATCACAAGTCATACAGCTGCCTCCCAGAGTACTGGAAAGCTCAATCGAGAAGTTGCAGGAGATGCCAGGGTGCTGGGTGACAAAGCACCATGAAATGCCATTCCTGTGACAAATCTGTCAGCTCCCAGTATCCCCAGAGCTCTATGCAGCCATGGGCCTGCGTCACCCCAGGAACGCTCTGCACATGGTGGGACATAACAGCAATGTCCAGGGCTGTAGCTCAAGGAAGACGGGCTCTGGAGCCATTCCCATTTGCACCCCTCTACCCCCAGCCCATGCACACATCCCTGAGAGCTACATGCTTCCTAAGTGCCTTCCTCACCTGGGAGAAGGATACTCACTGTGTGGCACCACAGCCCAGTCAGGGAACACAAATCTTCCAGGGTGACAACCAGATTTGCATCTGCAGGCTCCAAACCCTAAACAAAGTGGTGCTAAGTAGGGCAGTTCTCTTGCAGACCTGAGGCTTCAGCAACCAGCACCCTGGATCCTGCAGCTGTGCAAGAGCTCACTCCAAGTATCCCCACCCCATTCCTGATGGGGCAGAGAGCACTTCACTTGGCTTACTCTGTACTTACAAACACCCAAGTAAATCATTCCCAGTTACTATCACAGAGCAACACAAGCCCAACCTGCATCAGGAATGCCGCCCACCAGAGAGTTCATCTCCAGGAGGCAACTCTCCTCACATGGAGCTGCCTTGCTGGGCAGGCAGGGCTCCTACATACAAGACAAACCTCACATTTTGCAAGCCTCACTTGCAGAAGGGGCAAAATTGAAAGCTTCAGAGGCTATTGCAGCTACAAGACCACCTCACAAGCTTTGGAGCATCAATCACCTTCCACTAGCCCCATATTGTTGCAGTGCAGTGATGAAGAGGTATGACGTCTACAGTGCAGCACTGCCACGTGCTCCAGCACAGGTATCAATGGTCTGGTCCTCTCCTCTTGAAAAGCTGGAGAGCTTCATACAGAGGACTTCACCACCATGGCACAGAACCACGGAATAGTCAGGGCTGGAAAAGACCTTAATATCATCTAATTCCAGCCCCCTGCCATGGATAGGGATGCATATCACTGGATGCATAAAGGATTTTGGCTATGGAAGAGTGCCTCCAGCCTAGTGACCAGAGACCCTAAGTTCCTGGAGCCAAACCAGCAAAGGACTTGACACCACTGTGATTTATTTCCCCACAGCACATCCGCTCACGGGCCTCTTGTTGGCTTGGGAAAGGGATTTGTACTTGGCTCCCCAGCTCTCAGGCTGTTGGGCTTCCCAAAGACCCAACACCCTGTGGGCCCCTTGCAGATACATTTTCTTTCATCTTTAATTCAGTACGCCTTGCTAATCTGAACAATATAATTGATTTTCTATGTACTTGGACCAGTCCATCACAAGATGAGCACAGCTGCCTGGCTCAGTTAAGAGGTGGCGTGAGCAGTCTTGAGATATATATACACACATCTGTGTTTTCCAGTTTATTCTCATTGATTTTGCATTGTCTGCACAAATGAACAATTTCGTTATATTTTTTGCAACATGCCCCCAAGTTGGTCCTTTCAGCAGTTATTTTTAAAAGCCTGCTAATATTTAAAGCTATTATCCATTAAAAGAAGTAGCGTCATAAAATTCATGAACTATTCCTGTATCTCATTCCCAACAGGAAATTAGGAGAGCGATGCAACTCATGGCCCCATTTTTGGCAAAACCATACTGAGGTACTGGGATGCTTATTGCTTCCCAAAGTCACTTTTATGTTCTGCATACAATAAGCAATAGAAACTTGAAAATGGAGAGGAATGAAAAGGAGACAAGCGCTGTCTGATGCAGAAATGCAGTGATATTAAAATACTGCAACCCTCATCGCTTGCTTTTAGCAAGAACCTGATTCATCCAGATCTTCAGAAAAAAAAGGCAGATCAAGGAGAAGAAACACAATCCCCAGAATATTCATGTGTGGAAATTAAAGCACAGGGTGACGTTGTGGCTCTATAGAGCAGGTTAACATGTTCAAAAAGGTTTCATATAACTGGAAAAGCACATTTTTCCTCCATCTTGCTTCTGACACAAAAACGAAGACGAATTCCCCACCTAAAAGCACTGAGGCAAATTTTCCAAAACATCAGTACTTTAAAAAGAGAAAAATAAGGCAGAGAGAAAAAAAACAAAAACCAACATACTTCTTGGCTACTTCAACTGATTCCCTGCGATATCCTGAGCCTGAATGTTTATTTGAGGAAAAAAACCCATATGCAGGATATTTACACTATTGCTCTTGAGCAGAAACATCCTCCGTGTTTGGAGCTGGTTGTTACGTGCAGTATATTTAGACATCCATGTGTTATCCAGTTAGGGAAAAAACTGAGAAAGAAAAAAGTAATCAGGGTGTAAACAGGAAACCTCAAAAAAACTTAAGCCAAAACCCAGAAGCTGTCAGAATAACAGCTCCTGATATGTAGCTTGATATCTCCTGATGTGTAGCTTCAGAATGGGATGTCATGAAGGGTTTGGATCAGAGGAAACCTGAATGTGATGCACTCCCTTGAGACCAGATTTCAGATCCTAGAACTGGGCAAATCAATTGGCATTGCTGGCTTTATCTGTCACTGACTTCTATTTTTAGGCCCTTTTCTGTTTTAAAAAGGTCTGGACTCCTCACAACTGGGGAAAGCCTAAAACAAACCCCAAACCCTAACAACACTGTGGCCGAAGAAGAGAATTGTACATAAGCTGCACTACTTGAGACAAAACTGGGAGCTGTTTCCTATCATGGAAGTTCTCAGAGGTCTGCACAGGCACCCCAACTGCTCCCATTTGGGACATGCCATGATTTGGAGATCAGCATCCCACACACACATCCATCCTCCCCAGAGGATGCTGTACCAGGTCCTGCAACCACATAAATCCGCAGTGCTGGAAGCTTTAAAACACCCCCCATCCAGCAAGGCTTCACATCTTTAATGCTCAAAAATCTCCATAAGAAATCTTTTGGAAGCAGCAAACCTCCTCCCCCAAGTCTCCTCTTTCTTAAGATAAACTCTTTGGTTCAGGCATGAGTGTTAGTGAGCATCCGCAGGGGCTCTGTCTGGACAACACCAAGCGTGACACCGGGGATGTGGTCCAGATGCACAGAACCATGCACGTTATTTCAGTAAGCCCTTTGCAGGGTATCCACATGAAACTTCTCTGGCAGGTGAGTAAGCTCCAAAGATATTTTACAGGCAGAAAAGAAGAAACTTGCATTGGTGCATCCAGTGATGAGAGAGGAAAAAGAACCATTTTCACTAAATAAATGGCCAGCACACAAAGCCTGAAACCTGCAGTTCTGAAAGTGAGAAATTGGACTGCAGTGCACCATTAGCACAGGGATTGTGAGAACTGGTTCATTTATTCCTGAAACAGGCACATCGGTCCACAATGGCTCAAGCAGTCAGAGTGCTGATGAAAATCATACAGATAACCAAAAAGAGCAATATTCCCACTCACAAGAGGCACATGATCTGTGAGAAAGTGATGTCCCTTTGCCACACCAACTCATCCTCCAAAGTGTGTGGGATGAGGGGGTCCCAAAATCCTGCTATCCTGCTTTTGACTGGTGACTTCAAGGCAGCAGCACTGCTTTGCAGGTGTATGAGCCCAGAGAAACAGCCCTGCACCTAAAAGAGTTTCATCTCAAATCCCCACCTGAGCTGCAGTTAACGAGCTATAAAGCATCACCAATAATTTCCTGTAAGGGTTTGGGTATTTTTCTTCCCTAAACCTCTCTTCTGTAACTCATAAGCCTGTGAGCAATTTCAAAGCTTAATATTGAAGCCCCTATGCTGACCTCAAATTTTAATCAGGGCTCAGGTTATTTTTCCTTTGGTCTTGAAGGCATTTAGGATCAGATACTCAGCTGCCTTAGATCATCACTGCTTCACTGACTGATACGAAGAGGCAGCTTATGTCTCGCCTGTAAACGTGCACAGCCTGATAAAAGTACAAAATAAGATGCAAGAATGTACTGTAATATGGAGCTGCCCTAACCAGGCGCATGTCAGGAAAAGAAAAGCTTTTGCCTGTCCTTCTGGAAGGAAGGGGCCTGCATGCAGCTGAGGGGAAGAGGGAAGAAGTTATAAAGGTTTAAATGACCTCAGAGTTTCCTGGTGCGTCTGTTGGGAGAGCAAAGCTTCATCATGTGCCAGCACTCTGTGCTGCTCAAAGCTTTAAGGAAGAAAAAGCTTGAAGAACGAAAATAACAAACAGGAGTTTAGTTTTACACCAGCTTTTCTATGGAAACTCTGTAATTGATCCACATAGGTCTCCAAAAAGGTTGATGCACACTTCTTGTGAGCCTGTGCGCAAGACAAAGAAACCTTTGGCTGAAGTCTTGGCTTCAATGTAGTCAGTGAATTTTGCCATTAACTTTAATAGGGCCAGGATTTTGCCTTAAATCATTTATTATCTTGCTATTAAACTTAACAGAAGCTAGTATCTGAATAACATTAAATAGCCAGCGATGCACTGAAGTGGCTGGCTACATCTTTCACCCTTTGGTAAGATGCCTTGTAGGACACATCTCTCCTTACAGGGGTGACTGCCAAATACCACTTTGTCCTTCCGAGGGGCTGCAGAGCCCACCCTGGCTCTGCACACTCCCATCCCAAAACTCACGGGCTCTTTACCCACAGCATTTGCAGGGACTGTACAAGTGATTCCTAACCTCCATGTGTCCCTGTGCTTCTTGTCTCAGGACCAGCAAGGCAGGGACGGACACCTGAAGGCCTGACTGAATACAACATGCACAAAACCAGTGTTTTAAGATGAGACAGGTGGGAGAAAACCCACTTAAGAGCAAGCTAGTACCAATACCCCTTTGATGCTTTCCATGGAAATGTTGGCTCTGCTGAAGTTTGGCAAAGAGTTAGAGATAAAACAGAGAGCATGGAACAAGGGTCTGAGAGGCTCTCTGGGGTGCATGGCACCTTCCTAAAATAGCCACACAAACTGAAGATACAATGAAAAACTGGCTCCTGCAGAGCATCAACTGACTTGCATGTAGGCCCCACCAGCTGAGCCAGTAAAAGTCTGGCAAAGCAACAGCTCAAGTGCTCCCCTCTCACTGCAGGCACTGTGGCTTTTCAGGGCCCAGTGCCAACACACTTCCCATGAGATTCTCATTTTCCCCATTTATTCCACTATTTCTCAGTGCACAGGATGGCAAATCTAAAGGACTCTTTCACTTGCTTTACTGATGGCTTGCTGAATTGTCCAAGACAACAGCCACAGCGTCTTGTGGCCGTCGGAAAGATCTCCCTCACTGGAGCGGGCTGTGGGGCTCTAAATGTCATCCTCCTTCCTCTAAATGCTCAAATGCAATGTGCAAAAATAACGAGGAGCACACTGCAATAAAAGGCAAAAGCAAAGAACAGTGATAAATGAAAATCCAGGCAACAAATTAATCCAGTCTTCCTCAAAATTATAAAGACAGTATCTCAGCCAGGAGATAAAGCCCTTTGCCAAGAGCAAACCATAAACAGGAGAGTCGCTGCTTCTTGGTCTCTACCAGCAGCATGCAATGTAAAACCTACCCCTCTTCTCCCCACAGGGAAATTCTGTGCTGTGGCTGCCTTTGCTGCTGCTTCCTCCCATGGAGGGGTTGTTCACCCACGACCTGAACAGCAGCATGAGGATGAACATACTACAAGTGCACAGGCAGCACTGCTTCCCATGGCACAAAGCAGAGGAGCAAACTTCTGCAGAAGAGCCTTTACTGGCTCAGTTTGCCCCATACATTTGAGCTGACAAGCAGCAACCAGACAGCGTTTCATCCCCCTAACACTGCCACACACCACAGGATGGTGCCAACAGTGTTATCAGTGCTGCGAGTCCCTTTGACATAGGGGGAGAGGTTAGCCATCTTCTTGAAGGAGCAGCCCCCTTGTTGCATCAATATTCTCCTTTCATTAAAGCTGTCTCATACCCAAAACTGAGATGTTTCTTGAACAGGTCATGACATTCCATGAGTGCTGATGTTACCATTCCTAGCACTTTGCAACGTATTTAAAATATCAGCAAGAAAAGGACAGGCAAACTATACAGCTAATCCTAAAATACCAGGAAAATTAATAGGAAACAATCAGTACAGATCTGCCACAAATATCAAGTCAATGAAATACTTCATCCAACATCTGCTTTCCTTAGCAGAACACAGCTAATAAGTTAGTGTCTGGTAGAGATGTGCTTATCACCAGCAGTGCTGAGGCACTGCAGTCGGGTTATTACCGCATACAAGCCCATCATAATGCTTTGTTCCAGTGTAACCTCCTGGGAATTCAGCGGAAAAAAAGATCCTGTGGGATCAGATTGCTTTCCTGATGCTATCCAATGGGGCAGATGTGGAGCTGGCCCTGGAAAGGGCAGTGCTTCAAGGCAGCAGCATCCTCTGCCTTTGGACAAGCAGTACCCACCTTGGGGCAGGACTGGACACCTCCCCTCCTATGACTTGTTCTGACCTTCACTCCTTGATCAGGAGGCTGCAGGCAAGTCAGTTAAGCTCCTGCTTCTTTACTTCAGTCTCTATGACACGAGCCTCAGGAGTTATTCTGTGCACAGCTTCTGGTAACTTCCCCTGTGTTTTACCCCACTCCAGAAGCCATCTCTGACCCACCTGAAACAAACTCAGCTTTCCCAGTTATGGGAATAGTTATGGAAGACCAAGAAAATCCCATTAGGAAAGAGTTTCCCATCCCCAGAGACCTGTAGCCCTGTTCTCAATGCCTTTTTGCCTCTCCCCAGCCCTAAAGCTCTCCCCCTCACTTTGATGGCTTCTCACAGGCTTCTCCTCTGTCCCCCCAAATGCACTTCTTACTTCTCAACCACCCCTATGCTCGCACCTGTTTGGGTTTTTGAGGCAAAGCTACTGAGACATGAGACACAGATAGAGCAAGCCTTTACCATTAAATATCTGCCATCCTTTCCAGGCAGCACCACATCTTCTGAGGGCATCCTGCATCTTATCTCCTCCTGCCCCATCAGGGTCCTTACACCCGGTTCATCCCCCATCCTGCCCCCATCCTCTCCATGTACTTTTCCAGTCACTCTCATGCTTGGCATCTGCCCCTCAGGAAAAGCAGACACCAGCCTTGAACAGACATTAGGTAAGCAGGCAATGGAAAAGAACACAAGGCTGTATCACAAGTCCATCTCAACTGCCTTTGAACCTGTAACTCTTCAAATACATGCAAAGAGCAAGGAAATAAACCAAGGAAAGCCTGAAATCCAAGTCTCTCTGGGAGGAGTCAAAGCAGGGATATTGGCTGCAGCAGGCATAGCATGCATCCCACCACCAGCACCCTGCCAGGCACTCGGGCTCTGACAGACTTGGACTGATCCCACACCGTGTTTAAAGCAAAGCAAGCACTTGGCATCAAAGGCTTTTTCTCCACAGCCGTTACCGAGCTCCATGTGCCGCATCCCCAGTGTCAATCTCTTCATGAGGGGTGTTTTTTGGAGCAAGAGGGGTGGGATCTTACTGATGAGACATTTAATAGTTACAAGCTGAAAGGAGCTACTGTACCAGGCACTGGCTGCCTTTTCGCAGGACTTATGAATCTGTGCTTTGTTCAGGTTAAGTCATATCTCAGAGCAGCCTATGCGGGTAATCTCCCAAAATGTTGGTTTTGCTATGACCAAATGTTACAGATCTGCTCCCCAGCTGCAGAGTTACCAGAGTCAAGCTTGGAATTAGCACTTTCCTAAAGCAGCCAAGGCAGCACTTCCAACAAAAGCAGGAAAAAGCAGCTGGAAATGCTGGGAGTAAACAAACAGCCCCTTATCTCCACAATGGAGTGCAAAAAGATGCAAAGAAATTTTTATAGACTGAGCTTTCAGGGTAGAGAAAAGAGCAAGTAAAAAGGTTCCAGCCAGCACTACCACAGTACCCCACACAGCAAACTCACCGCTCCGTGCTGCTCTCCTGTGCTCACAGCTCCAAGCTCTGCATGATGTTTAAGTCAGGACACAATGTAAGAGCACTGAACAACATTATCTGCTGCTGCTAAGCATGAGATGTTAAATTATAGCCTCTTATCTCCAAGTTACAAGCCCTGCTGGTGCAAAAGGACTGGAGAAGCTGAAGGAGTACTCAACAGCACGCATCTGCTAAGCCTTCATGTTCTCTGTATGTTCGAGCTGAAGGAAGGAGGGAGACACGATTCCGGACTTCTTCCGTAGCTATATAATCTCAAGGAAGTGACCTTCGCATTGTTGCTTTGATTACAGATTCAGAAACAAAAGCCTTTCCAGCGTGAGTCAGGGGACACAAGAGGGTGAAACGTGATTGTTAAAAACGGAGGCGAGCTGGGAAAGCATTACAATTGGTTTGGGGTTTCTTGTTATTTGTAATATTAACCCCTTTATCATTAAACAGAGCCAAATAAGAACCAACAGTCACCAACCAAAGGCACAGCACAGGCAGCCAGCCCCAGGGCAGCGTGACACTTAACTGTGGGACCAACCACAGGTCCTCGTGCCACAGTAGCCAGCTGAGGACCTCAGTGCCAACAACTGTGTTTGCTGGGAGCTGCCATCATTCACTGGGCTCTCCCACGCCACACATCCCCATCCAGGGGATGGAAGGGGCCTTTCTGCTAAAACTTGGCACAGTGCTAAAACTTCACACACCCCCACTATAGCGTTTCACTGGATTTCCCAAACCCCTTTCCAAAACACTGGTCTGCTCCCTCCGATATGGCTTACTGCGCATCAGGGAAGGAACCGAGAGCGCAGTTTACACACTTGGCCATCAATCTGAATCTGTTCTGGGGTCAGGGTTGCTCTCCAGGAGTACAGTTTGCTGCTCTAGAGGTGAAGGAGTAAAGCATCTATCTGCTCTTCTGCTGCTCCCTTTGCAGACTTCTGTGTGCAAAACACCGAGTTATACTTCATCTCCTGGATTTCTTCCCTGCTGGTACACCAGCCTACAAGGCTTCACACACAGCTCTGACTGTGTAACTGTGTCAGGCAGAGCACAGGTACCACACAAAGGCACAAAAACTGAGCTTTCCTCCAAAAGAGCATCAAATGTCTACATAGCACAGCTTTTACTGAAAACAGACCAAAAAAATGAAACAGAAAACCAGAGAACTGTGCACCCAAATCCAGGCAGCTGCAACCCCCAGGCAGATACACAAGAGGCACAAAAATCTCAAGTTTACACATGCAGTCACTTCAAAATCTGAAGCACAATCCTTCTTCACACACATTGCTCAGCATTATTCGTTTCCTTTTATGTGACAGGCATACTGGTACCCAAGCTTTTAAATCACACCACTGACTTGCATCTTCTGGCTGCATAAATTATGGTAGGAAGCCCAATGCCAAGGGAACAACACAGCCCAGGAGCACAGCATCCAACATGGAAGATACGGGCCAAGGGAAAAGTCACAGAATGGTACTAGAGCAGGGATGAAGTCTGAACATCCACCAAGACAACTTCACATTGGAGCAAGAACAACCTATTCCCTTTAGCTGAATGCTCTTTGGTTATTTCTGTCCCCAATTGAGCAATCACCATACACAGAGAGGACAGACTATGAAGATTTTTCTACCCCAATTTCATAATCTATGGATCTACTTCAATAGAAAAAAATAAGTTCAGCACCTGGAACAAACTAACTTGCTTCTATCAGAACAACCTTGGGGTGAAACTTTTAAAAGCAACAGATGGCTCCCGCTTCTCAGAGGTACCCAATCCTTCTGGTCCAGCTCAACTCCCCTGAACAGGAGGCTCTGTGTGCTGACTGTCTGAAGCCAGTAACAGGATCCCTTAGGCTGCAGAGCACTGTTAAAGAGAAACTGTGCTACCTTGTCCACACAATCAAGGATAACAGCCAGCCCTGCTCCCTCACACCAGGAGCTACTCTATGGATTGCCACCAATCCAGACACCTGCAAAGGGCAGCTCACCCCAGCTACCCTAGACACCTGGATGCAGTGAGGTGCCAGAACTGTCTTGCCCTCCTTGTTTAAGGCAGAGCAACTACCTTTGATCAAATATCCACCTTTTAAATAGCTGCAGACAAAGAGTTTGAGTTGGCTTTCTTTCCAGAGTTACTTTGTAAGAACTAACACTTTCATAGTCAGACTACAAAAGCTCTCCACATCATGCTCCATATCACAGCTTTCATGAGAAAGCCGTAAGGCAGGAGAGTGCCAAGTCAGGTCCAGCCAGCTGGTCCAGACTGCACCAGCAACCTAGGGGGCGACAGCCGAGACATTTGGGAGTATTTCAGAGCAACAAACATGCATTTGTCTCCAAAACACAGACTCCAAAGCCCAAAAATAAGATGGAAAATAGACAGTGAGTCATATTTCCTTAGAGAGAAATGACGTGAAGGTTTACCTGGGTGGTGCCAACTTCTGCCCTGCTGGGATAACCACAGGGACAGGAATAGCTGGAGGAGGGGAAGAGTACAGCTCCTCAGAGGATCCAGGACTTCCAAACAAATACAGATCTGGGCTGTATGATTCAGCTCTGGGACACAGATAACTTCTCTAAACCAGAAACACTGGAGTTTAAAGGAAATCGAGTGCATCCACAAGAGGTTCCAGGAGGAGGAAGCTGTTGGAGCAGAGAGAGTTGAGCAGGAAGAAGTCTCTGCAACTC